>NC_047670.1:520751-1202637 GCF_011762505.2 Arvicanthis niloticus
CTCCTCTCTCTTGATACCCTCCTGTTCTCGTCATCGCTCTGGATTCCATTTTTAATTCTCTCCTCTCTCTGGATGCCCTTGTGTTCTCATTCTTTCTCTGAATGCCCTTCTGTTGTCCTCACCTCTCTCTATGCCCCTTTTGTTCTCTTCTGTTTCCAGATCCCTTCTGTCCAATCCTCTCTCTGATGCCCTCCCCCCTTGTCCTCTCCTCCGATGTGCGTCTGTTCTCTCCTCTCTCTGGATTTCTCTCTGTGTTCTCCTGCTTTCTTGATGCCGTTTCTGTTCTCTCCTCTCGCCGGATACCTTCAATCTTCCTCCTCTCTCTGGATGTTCTTCTTTTCTCTCCTCTCACTGGATGCCTTCGTCTTTCCTCTCTCTTGATGCACTTCTGCTCTCTCTTCTGTATGGATGCCGTCTTTTCTCTCCTCTCTCTGGATGCATTTTGTCTCAAAGCTCTCTCTAAAGGCCCTTCTCTGCTCTCCTCTCTCTGGTGCCCTTCTGTTCTCTCCTAATTCTGGATGCCCTTCTGTTCTATCTTCTCTCTGGATGACCTTACTGTCTTCTCCTCTTCTCTGAATGCCTTTCTGCTCTCTCATTCCCTCTGGATGCACTTCCGTCTTCTCCTCCCTCTTGATGCCTTTTTCTCTCTTGATGCCCGTGCTTTCTCTCTCTCTCTGGATGGCCCGTCTGTCCTCTCCTGATTCTTGATGCCCTTCTCTTCTTTCCCCTCAGCGGATGCCCTTCTTCCTTCTCCTCACTCTTGATGGCTTTTTGTTCATTCTCTCCTCTCGTCGGGATGCCCTTCTGTTCTTTCCGTCTTTTTTAGATGTCCTTCTGTCTCATCTTTCTCCTGGATGCCCCTATGCTCTCTTCTCTCTCTGATGCCCCTCTGTCCTCTTCACTCTCTGTATGCCCTTCTGTCTTCTCCCTTCTGTATGCCCTTCTTTTCTCTCCTCTCTTTGGGATTCCCTTATGCTTCTCCCTCTCTGGATGTCCTTCCTGTTCTCTCCTCTCTCTGGATTCACTTTCTTCTCTGCTCCTCTGGATGCCTGCGGCTCTCTTCTCTCTCTGAATGCCCTTCTGTTCTCTCCTCACACTGAATGCCCTACTGTTCGCAGTCGCTTGTCAGGATGCCCTTCTTTTCTCTCCTCTCATTCCGGGATGCCCTTCTGCCTTCTCCTCACTATGGATGGCTTCTGTTATCTCCTCTCTCTGGATGCCCATTCTATCGCTCTCCTCTCTCTGTATGGTCTTTGTCTTCTGCCTCTTTCTTGTATGCCCTTTCTGTTTCTCACCTCTCTTAGGAATTCCCTTCTGTCTTCTTCTCCTCTCCTCTGGATGCCCTTCTGTTAGGCTTTCTCTCTGATTGACTTCTGTTCTATCCTCTCTCTGGATTCCTTTTTGTCCTCTCCGATTTTGGATGCCCTTCTGTCCCTCGTCCTCACCTGGATGCAATTGTCTTCTCTCCTCACTCTGATTGTCCTTCTGTCTTCTCCTGTATCTTCTGATTCACTCTCTTTCTCTCCTGTCGCTGGATGACCTTCTGTGCTCGCCTCTCCTGGTGTCCCTTCTGTTATCGTCCTCTATCCAGTGTCCTTCTGTTCTTCTCCTCCCTCTGGATGGGGGGGCACATTCTGTACTCCTTTTTCTGTAGATGCCTTCTGTCCTCCCCTTCTCTGGATGCCCTTCTTGTTTTTCCTCCTCTTTCTGGATGCCCTTCTGTTCTCTGCTCTCAGTAGAATTCCTTCTGTCCTATCTTCTCTCTGTATACGCTTCTGTTCTCTTCTCTCCCTGGATGCACTTCTGTTCCTCTCCTCTCTCTGGATGCCCGTCTGTCCCTCTTCTCCATCTATTGGACTTCTCTCTTCTCCTCTTTCTGGATGCCCTTTCGTTCTCTCCTCTCTCTAGAATCCCTTCTGTCTTCCTCCTTTCTATGATGCCCTTCAATTCTCTCCTCACCTTGATATCCTCTGGTCTTGTCCTCTCTTCTAGAATGCCCTTCTTTCATCTTTCGTTCTCTGGAATGTCCTTCAGTCTTCTGTTCTCTTCTGGATGCCCTTTCTGTTCTCTCCTCTTTCCTTATGCTCTTCTGTTCTCGTCATCTCTCTGGATGCCTTTCTGTCTCAACTCTCTCAGGATGCCCTTCTGTCCTCTCCTCTCTCCGGATGCCCTTCTGCCTTCTCCTCTCCTGGATGCCCCTTCGTATACTCTCCTCTCTTCTGGATGCTCTTCTATCCTCTGCTCTTTCTGGATTCTCTACTGGTCTCGTCTCTCTCTGGATGCCCTTCCTCTGTCTCCTCTCTATGGATGCCTTGTGGTCCCCTCTCCTCCCAGGATGTCCTTTTATTTCAGTCTTTTGCTCTCTCTGGATTGCTTCTGTTCTCTTCTCTTCTTTATTCTCTCCTGTTTCTATAATCTCTCTGGATGCCGCTTTTGTTCTCTTTTCACTGGGGATGTCCTTTTGTCCTCTCCTCTCTCTGGAATGCCCTTCTGTCTCTGTTCTTTAATGGATCTCTCCTGTTCTCATTCTTCTAGATGCCGCTTCTGTCTTCTCATTTCCTCTGGATTCCTGAAATTTTTCCTCCTCATTCTGGGTACCCCTGTCTTCTCCTCTCTCTAGTATGCCCTTTCTTGTCCCTCTCCTCTCTCTCATTACTTCTCTGTCTTCTCCTTTTTCTGATGCATTTCTGTTCTCTCCTCTCTCTTGATTCCCTTCAGTATTCTCCTCTCACTGTATGCCTTCTGTCTTCTTTTTTTTCAAGATGCCCTTCTGTTCTCTGCTCTCACTATATGCCCTTCTGTCCTCTCTCTCACTGGATGCCCTTGCTGTAGCTCTCCTCTCCCTGTATGCCTTTCTGTCCTCTCCTCTCTTTGGAATCCCATCTGTTCTCTTTACTCCTGTGGATGCCTTCTTTCTTCTCCTTCTTTCCCAGACACCCTTCTGTTTTCTCCTCTCTCTAGAATCCCTTCTTCTTCTCCTTTCTCTGTATGTCCTTCTGTTCTCTCCTCTCTCTGGATGACCTTTTTTCCTCCTCCTCTCCCTTGATACCCTCCTGTTCTCTCTTCTCTCTGATGCCTTCTGTATTCTCCTCTCTCTGGTTGCCCTTGTTGCTCTTCTCACTTTGGTGCCTTTCTGTTCCCTCCTCTCTCTGGATGCCTTCCTCTTCTCTTTTCTTTAAGATGCCCGTCTGTTTACAACACCTCTCTGTGGATGCCCTTCTGTTCTCCCCTCGTCTCAGGGATGCCCTTGTCCTCATCTGCTCCTGGAGGCCCTTCTGCATTCTCCTCTTGCTGGATTTCCTTTCTATTCTCCTCCTCTCTCTGGATGCACTCTATCCTCTTCAACATTCTGAATTCTCTTTCTGTTTTCGTTCCTCTAGAATACACTTCTGTTCTTTCCTCTCTCCGGATGTCCCTTCTCATTGTCTCCTTTTAGGGATGCCCTTGTTCTTCTCCTACTCTGGTTGCCCTTCTGTTCACTCCTATATCCAGTTGCCCTTCTGGCCTCTTCTCTCTATGGTTTGCCCTTCTATTCTCTCCTATCTCTGGGATGGCCTTCTGTTCTCTTCCTCTCTCTAGATCATTTCTGTCTACTCGTCTCTCACGTCTGGTGGCTTTATATTCTCACCTCTCTCTGGATTCCCTCTTTCCTCTGCTCTCCTGCCGTGTATACCCATTTGCACTTCTATCTGTCTGGAAGCCCTTCTCTCCTCTCCTCTCTCTGGATTCCTGTTTGTCTTCTCTCACTCTGGATACCCTTCTCTCTCGCCTCTCTCTAGATTCCCCTTCTGTCCTCTCTCTCTAGATCCCATCTGTTCTGTCATCTCTCCGGATGCCCTGCCTGTGTGCTCTCCCTCTCTCTGGATTCACTTTTGTCCTCTCTTCTTACTCTTCTGGATGCCCTTTTGCTCTCCCTCTCTCTTGGCTGCCCTTTTTGCTCTCACTCCTCTCTCGGGATGCCCTTTTTGGCTCTCAGTCCTCTCTATGAATGCCCTTCTGTTTCTCTCCTCACTCTGGATGCCCTTCTGTCTCTCCTTTTTCTGGATGTCCTTTTGTTCTCTCCTATCTTTGCATGCCCTTCTGCCTTCTCACTCTGGATAGCTTTCTGTTCTCTCCTCTCTATGAATGCCCATCTTCCTCTTTTCTCTTTGTATGCCCTTCGTTCTCACCTCTCTTTGGATTCTCCGTCTGTCTTCTCCTCTCTCTGGATGCCCTTCTGTTCTCTCCTCTCTCTGGATGCCCTTCTGCTCTCTCCTCTCTCTGGATGCCCATCGTACTCTTCTCTATCCGGATGCCCTTCTGTCTTCTCCTCTCTCTGGATTCTTTCTGTTTCTCTCTCTCTTTGGATTCCCTTCTGCCCTCTTCTCTCTTTCTGGATGCCCTTCTGCCATTTTCTCTCTCTGAATGCCCTTCTGTCTTCTCCTCACTCGGGGTTCACTACTGTTCTCTCCTCTCTCTGGATGCCCTTCTGTCCTCTCCTCTCTCTGGATGCTCTTCTGTTATCCCCTCTCTCTAGATGCCTTTCTGTTCTCTCCCCTATCCAGATGCCCTACTGTCTTCTCACTCTGGATGGCCTTCTGTTCTCTTTTCTGTGGATGTTCTCTCTCCCCTGTCTCTGGATGCAATTTTGTCTTCTCCTCTTTCTTTCTGGATGCCCTTCTGTTCTCTGCTATAATATTGCCTTTCTGTCCTCCTCTTTCCGGATGCCCTTCTGTTCTCTCTTCTCTCTGTATACCCTTTTGTCTTCTCCTCTCTCTCGAGGCCCTTCTGATCTCTCCTCTCACTGGATGCCCTTCTGTTCTCTCCTCTCTCTCTGATGCTCTTCTGTTCCTCTTCTCTTACTGGATGCCCTTCTGTCCACTCCTCTCTCTGGATGACCTTCTGTCTTTTCCTCTCTCTGAATGCCCTTCTGTTTTCTCCTCTCTCTGGATTCCCTTCTGCCTTCTCCTCTCGCGGGATGCCCTTCTATTTCTCTCCTCTCTGTGAATGACTTTTTGTCGTCTGCTCTTTCTGGATTCTCTACTCTTCTCTTCTTTCTCTAGATGCCTTTCTGTCTTCCCTTACTCTGGATGCCTGAAAATTTTCTCTCACTCTGGATACCCTTCTGTCTTCTCCTCTCTCTAGAGGCTCTTCTGTTCTTTTCTCACCCTGGATGCCCACCTGTATCTTCTCCATCCCGATGCCTTCTCTCTTCTCCTCTCTCCAGACGCCTTTCAGTCACATTCTCTCTCAGGATGTCCTTCAGTCTTTTGCAATCTCTGGATGGGTTTCTGTTCTATTCTCTTTCTGTATTCTCTCTCCAGTTCTATCATCTCTCTGGGTGCCCTTTTGTTCTCTCTTCTCCTCGAGATGTCCTTTTGTCCTCTCCTCTCTCTGGATGCCCTTCTGTCTTCTCTCTCTGAATGCCCTTCAATTCTATCCTCACTCTGGATACCCTTATGTCTTCTCTTTTCTCTGGATGCCTTTTAGTCCCCTTCTCTCTCAGGATGTCCTTCAGTCTTTTGCAATCTCTGGATGGGCTTCTGTTCTATCCTCTTACTGTATTCACTCCAATTCTATCATCTCTCTGGATGCCCTTCTTTTCTCTCTCCTCTCGGGATGTCCTTTTGTCCTCTCCTCTCTCTGCATGCCCTTCTGTCCTCCCCTCTCTCTGGATGCTCTCTGTTCTTTCCTCTATCTTGATGCCGTTCTGTTCTTACCACTCTCTAGATGTCATTCTATCTACTCCTCTCTCTGAATGGCTTTCTGTTCTCTCGTCTCTCTGGATCCCTTCTATCCTCTCCTCTCTCTGGATACCCTTCTGCACTCTCCTCTCTCTGGATGCCCTTCTGTCCTCCCTTATCTCTGAATGCCCTTCTGTTCTTTAAACTCTCTGGATTCCCTTTTTTGTCTTTTCCTCTCTCTGGATGTCCTTCTCTTCTCTCTTCTCTCTAGATGCCCTTCTGTCCTCTATACTCTCTGGATGCCCTTCTTTTCTCTCATCTCTCCAGATGCCCTTCTGTGCTCTCCTCTCTCTGAATGCCCTTCTGTCCTCTCTTTTCTCTGAATGTCCTTCTGTTCTCTTCTCTCCCTAAATGCCCTATTGTCCTCTCTTCTCTCTGTATGCCCATCTGTCCACTTCTCCAACTGGAGGCCTTCTCTCTTCTCCTCTTTCCGGATACCCTACTGTTCTCTCCTGTCTCTAGAAGCCCTTCTGTCTTCTTCTTTCTCTGGATGGCCTTCAATTCTCTCCTCACCCTGCATAACATTCTGGCTTCTTCTCTTTCTGGATGTTCTTGTGTCCTCTTCGTTCTCTGGATGTCCTTCAGTCTTCTGCTCTCTCTGTATGCCCATCTGTTTTCTCCTCTTTCTGGATTCTCTTCTGTTCTCTCTTCTCTCTGGATGCCTTTCTGTTCTCTGGATGCCCTTCTCTTCTCTCCTCTCTTCGGATGCCTTTCTGCCTTCCCCTCTCATTGGATGCCCTTCTATTCTCTCCTCTCTCTGGATGCCCTTCCTTTCTGGATTCTCTAATGTTCTATCATTTCTCTGGATGCCCTTCTGTTCTCTCTTCTCTCGGGATGTCCTTTTGTCCTCTCCTCTCTCTAGATGCCCTTCTGTCCTCTATTCTTTCTGGATGATCTTCTGTTCTCTCTTCTCTCTGGATGCCCTTTTGTCCTCTGCTCTCTCTTGATACCCTTCTGTTCTCTTGTCTGTCTGGATGCCCTTTTGTCTTCTCCTCTTTCCGGATGCCCTTCAGACCTCTTCTCTCTCTGGATGTCCTTCTTTTCTCTCCTCTTCTCTGGATGCCCTTCTCTTCTCTTCTCTTCACTTTCTGATGCCCTTCTGTCCACTTCTCTCTCTGGATGCCATTCTGTCTTCTCCTCTCTCTGGATGCCCTTCTGCTCTCTCATCTCTCTGAATGCCCTTCAGTCTTCTCCTCTCACTGAATTCATTTCTGTTCTCTCCTCTCTCTAGATGCTGTTCTGTCTTCCCCTCTCTCAGGATGTCCTTCTGTTCTCTCCTCATTATGGATGCCCTTCTGTTTTCTCTTCTCACTGGATGACCGTCTGTCTTCTCCTATCTCTGGATGCCCTTCTTCTCTTTCCTCCCACTGGATACCCTTCTGTCCTCTCCTCCCTCTGGATGCCTTCTGTCTTCTCTTCTCTCTAGATTCCCTTCTGTTCTCTCCTCTCCTGGATGCCCTTTTGTCCTATCCCCTATCCATATGCCCTTCTGTCCTCTCCTCTTTCTTGATGCCCTTCTGTTCTCATCGTCTCTCCAGATGCCCTTCTGCCTTCCCCTCACTCTTGATGGCTTTCTGTTCTCTCCTCTCTCTGGATGCCCTTCAGTCCTCTCCTCATTTTGTGTGCCCTTCTGCTCTCTCTTCTCTCTGGATGCCCATCTGTCCTCTCCTCTTTGTGAATGCCCTTCTGTCTTTTCCTCTCTCTGGAAGCCTTTCACTTCTCTCCTTCTCTGGATTCCCTCTTTATCTTCTCATTTCTCTTAATGCCCTTCTCTTCTCTTCTCTCTCTAGATGCCCTTCTGTCCTATATTTCTCTAAAAACCCTCTGTTCTCTCGTCTCTCCAGATGCCTTCTGTCCTCTCCTCACTCTTGATTCACTTCAGTCCTCTCCTCTCTCTGGATGCCTTTTTGTCTCCTCCTTTCCCGATGCCCTTCTGTTTTCTCCTCTCTACCAATGCCCTTCTCTCTTCTCCTCTTCGGGATGCCCTTGTGACTCTCCTTTCTCTGAATGCCCTTTGTTTCCCTCTCTTGGATGCCCTTCTGTTTTGCCTCTCTCTGGATGCCCTTCTGCTCTCTCTCTGTATGGATGCCCTTCTGTTCTCTCCTCTCTCGTAATACCCTTTTGTTTCTCCTCTCTCTCGAGGCCCTTCTGATCTCTCCTCTCACTGGATGCCCTTCTGTTCTCTCCTCTCTCTTGATGCCCTCTGTTCATCTTCTCTTACTGGATGCCCTTCTGTCCACTCCTCTCTCTGGATGCCCTTCTGTCTTTTCCTCTCTCTGAATGCACTTCTGTTATCTCTCTCTGGATGCCCTTCTGTTCTTCCTCTCTCTGGATGCCCTTCTGTTCTCTCCTCTCTCTAGGAGCCCTTCTGTCCTCTCCTCTCTCTGGATCTATTGTGTTCTCTCTTCTCTCTGATGCCCTTATATTTTCTCCTGTCTCGGATGCCCTTTGTCCTCCCCTCTCTTCTGGAATCCTTCTGTCTTATCCTCACTCTAAATGCCCTTTTCTCTTCCTGTCTCCGGATGCCCTTCTGACCTCTCCCTCCATGGATGCCTTTTCTTTCTCTCCTCTCTCTGGATGCCCTTCTGTTCTTCTCTTTCTGGATGCCCTTCTGTCCCACATCTCTCTCTCTTGATGCCCTTCTGTCTTCTCCTCTCTCTGGATGCCCTTCTGTTTTCTTCTCTTTCTGATTCCCTTCTGTCCACATCTCTCTCTCTTGATGCCCTTCTGTCTTCTCCTCTCTCTGGATGCCCTTTTGTCCTCTGCTCTTCTGGATTCTGACTGTTCTCTTCTCTCTAGATGCCCCTGTCTTCTCCTCTCTCCGGATGCCCTTCAGTCCTCTTCTCTCTCAAGATGTCCTTCAGTCTTCTGCTCTCTCTGGATAGGCTTCTGTAATCTCCTCTTTCTGTATTCTCTCCTGTTCTATCATTCTCTGGATGCCCTTCTGTTCTTTCTTTCTCGAGATATCATTTTGTCCTCTCCTCTCTCTGGATGCTCTTCTGTCTTCTCCTTGCTCTGGATGCCATTCTGTACTCTCCTCTCCCTGGATGCCCTTTTGCCTTTTCCTCTCAGTGGATGACCTTCTATTCTCTCCTATCTCTGGATGCCCTTATGTCTTCTTCTCTTTCTGGATTCTGTTCTGTTCTCTTCTCTCTAGATACCCTTCTATTTTTTCCTCTCCCCTAATGCATTTCTGTCCTCTCCTCTCTATTGATGCCCTTCTGTCTTGTCTTCACTCTGGATGCCCTTCTGTTAACTCCTGTCTCTGGATGTCCTTCTGACATCTCCTCTCCATGGATGCCCTTCTGTTTTCTCCTCTCTATGGATGTGTCGTTGTTCTCTCCTCTCTCTAGATGCCATTCTGTCTACTCCTCTCTCTGGATGGCTTTCAGTTCTCTCCTCTCACTGGATGACTTTTGTCCACTCCTCTCTTTAGATGCCCTTCTGTCCTCTCCTGTCTATGGATGCCCTCTGTCTTCTCTTCACTCTGGATGCCCTTCTGTTCTCTCCTCTCTCTGGATGCCCTTCTGTCCTCTTCTCTCCATGGATGCCCTTCTGTTCTCTCCTCTCTATGGATGCAATTCTGTTCTTTCCTCTCTCTAGGTGACATTATGTCTACTCCACTCTTTGGATGGCTTCAGTTCTCTCCCCTTCTGGATGCCTTCTGTCCTCTCCTCTTTCTGGATGCTTTCGGTCCTCCTCTCTCTATGAATGCACTTCTGTCTCTCTTCTCTCTTGATTCCCTTCTGTCTTCTCTCTCTGCATGCCCTTCTGTTCTCTCCTCTTTCTAGATGTCCTTCTGTTCTCTCCTCCTTCCGGATGCCCTTCTATTGTTCCTTTTACTGGATGCCCTTCTGTTCTCTCCTTTCTTTGGATACCCTTCTGTCTTCTACTCTCTCTGGATGCCCTTCTGTCTTCTCCTCTCTCTGGATGGCCTTCAATTCTATCCTCACTCTGGATACCATTCTGTCTTCTCCTCTCTCTGCATGCCCTTCTGTCCTCTTCTCTCTCTGTATGTCCTTCAATCTTCTGCTCTCTCTAGATGCCATTCTGGTCTCTCCTCTTTCTGGATTCTCATCTGTCCTCTCCTCTCTTTGGATGCCCTTCTGTTCTCTTCTCTCTCTGGATGCTCTTCTTTTTTCACCTATCTTGAATGCCCTTCTGTCTTCTCTTTCTGATGCCCTTCTGTCCACTCCTCTCTCTAGATGCCCTTCTGTCTTCTCTTCTCTCCGAATGCCCTTCGGTTCTCTCCTCTCTCTGGATGCCCTTCTGTTCTCTCCTCACTCTGGTTACCCTTCTGTTCTCTCCTCTCTCTAGATGCCTTTATGTCCTCTCCTCTTCCTGGGTTCTTTTCTGTTCTCTTCTCTCTAGATTCCCTTCTGTTTTTTCCTCTCTCCGGATGCGCTTCTCTCCTCTCCTCTCTATGGATGCCCTTCTGTCTTCTCTTCACTCTGGATGCCCTTCTGTTCTATCCTATTTCTGGATGCCCTTCTGACCCCTCCTCTCCATGGATGCCCTTCTGTCCTCTCTTCTCTCTGGATGCCCTTCTGTTCTCTTCTCTCCCTGGATGCCCTTCTGTCCTCCTCTCTCTCTGTATGCCCGTTGGTCCTCTTCTCTATCTGGAGGCCTTCACTCTTCTCCTGTTTCCAGATGCTCCTTTGTCCTGTCCTCTCTCTTGATACCCTTCTGTTCTCTCCTCTCTCTGGATGCCATTCTGTTCTCTCCTCTCTTGGATTCCCTTCTGTCTTCTCTTCTCTCTGGATGCCCTTCTATTCTTTCCTCTCTCTGGCTTCACTTCTGTTCTCTCCTCTCTCTGGATGCCCTTGTGTCCTGTTCTCTTTCTGGATGCCTTACTGTTCTCTTCTATCTCTGGATGCCCTTCTTTTCAATTCTCTTTCCGATGTTCTTCTGTCCACTCCTCTCTCTGGATGCCCTTCTGTCCTCTCCTCTCTCTGAATGCCCTTCTGTTCTCTCTTCTCTCTGAATTCCCTTCTGGCTTCTCCTCTCTATGGATTCCCTTCTGTTCTTTCCTCTTTTCGGATGCCCTTCTGTCGTCTCCTTTTTCTGGATGCCCTTCTGTTCTCTCCTCTGTTCGAATGCCCTTATGTCTTCTCCTCTCTCTCGATGCCCTTCAATTCTATCCTCACTCTGAATCCCCTTCTGTCTTCTCTCTGTGGATGCCCTTCTGTCATCTTTTCTCTCTGTATATCCTTCAGTTTCCTGCTCTCTCTAAATGCCCTTCTGTTCTCTCCTCTTTCTGGATTCTCATCTGTTCTCTCATCTCTCTGGATGACTTTATTTTCTCTCCTCTCTTAAAATTCCCTTCTGTCCTCTCCTCTCACTGGATGCCCTTCTGTCTTCTCCTCTTGCTGGATGCCCTTCTATTCTCTCCTCTCTCTGGATACCCTTCGGTCATCTCCACTATCTGGATTATCTTCTTTTCTCTTCTCTCCAGATTCCCTTCCGTTCTTTCCTCTCTCCGGATGCCCTTCTTTCCTCTCCTCTCTATGGATGGCCTTCTGTCTTCTCCTCACTCTGGATGCCCTTATGTCCTCTCATCTCTCTGGATGCGCTTCTGCTCTCTCCTCACTCTGAATGCCCTTCTTTTCACTCCTCACGCTGGATGCCCTTCTGTTCTCTCCTCACGCTGGATGCCCATCTGTACTCTCCTTTCTCCAGATGCCCTTCTGCTTAATCCTCACTCTGGATGGCTTTCTGTTCACTCCTCTCTCTGTATGCCCATCTGTCCTCTCCTCTCTCTGTATGCCCTTCTGTCTTCTCCTCTTTTTTATGCCCTTCTGTTCTCTCCATTCTTTGGATTCCCTTCTCTCTTCTCTCTCTGGATGCCCTTTGATTCTCTCCTCTCTCTGGATTCACTTCTGTTCCCTCCTCTCTCTGGATGCCCTTTTGTCCTCTCCTCTCTCTGGATTCCCTTCTGTCTTCTCCTCTCTCTGGATGCCCTTTGATTCTCTCCTCTCTCTGGCTTCACTTCTGTTCCATCCTCTCTCTGGATGCCCTTTTGTCCTCTCCTCTCTCTGAATTTTCTTCTGTCCTCTCCTCTTCCTGAATGCCCTTCTGTCTTCTCCTCCCTCTGGATCACCTTCTGTCCCTCCTTTCTCTGGATCCGATTATGCTCTCTCCTCTCTCTGAATACCCTTCTGTTCTCTCCTCACACTGGAAGCCTTTCTGTTCTCTCCTCACGCTGGATGCCCTTCTGTTCTCTCCTCTCTCTGGATGCCCTTCTGTCTTTTCCTCTCTCCAAAAGCCCTTCTGTTCTCTCCTCTCTCTGAAATCCTACTGTCTCCTCCTCTCTCTGGATGCCTTTCTGTTCTCTCCTCTCTTTGGATGCCCGTCTGTCTTCTCCTCTCTCTGGATGCCCTCCAATTCTTTCCTCACTTGGGATACACTTCTGTCTTCTCCTCTCTCTGAATGCCCTTCTGTCCTCTTTTCTCTCTATATGTCCTTCAGTCTTCTGCTCTCTCTAGATGCTCTTCTGTTCTCTCCTCTTTCTGGATTCTCATCTGTTCTCTCCTCTCTCTGGATGCCCTCTGTCCTCTCCTCTCTCTGGATTCGCTTCTGTCTTCTCCTCTCACTGGATGCCCTTCTATTCTCTCTACTCTCTAGATGCCCTTCTGTCATCTCCACTATCTGGATTCTCTTCTCTTCTCTCTAGATTCCCTCTCTGTTTTTCTCCTCTCTCCGGATGCGCTTCTCTCCTCTCTCTCTCTATGGATGCCCTTCTGTTTTCTCATTCCTTTGGATGCCCTTCTGTTCTCTCCTCTTTCTGATGCCCTTCTGTTCTCTCGTATATCTCGGATGCCCTCTCTCGTTTCCTTTTTCTGGATGCCCTTCTGTCCTCTTCTCTATATATATGTCCTTCAGTCTTCTGCTCTCTCTAGATGCCATTCTCTCCTCTGACTGGATTCCCTTCTGTCCTCTCCTCTCCTTGGATGTCCTTCTGCCTTTTCCTCTCACTGGATGACCTTCTAGTCTCTCCTCTCTCTAGATGCCCTTATGTCCTCTCCTCTTTCTTGATTCTCTTCTATTCTCTCCTCTCTCTGGATGCCCTTCTGTATTCTCCTCTCTCTGGATGCCCTTGTTTCCTCTTCTCTCTCTGGATGCCCTTCAGTTCTGTCCTCTCTCTGGATGTTCTTCTGTTCTCCTCTCTTTCCGATATCCTTCTGTCCACTCCTCTCTCTGGATGCCCTTCTGTCTGTTTGTCTCTTCAAATGCCCTTCTGTTCTCTCCTCTCTCTGGATTCCCTTCTGTCTTCTCTTCTCTCTGTATGCCCTTCTGTTGTCTCCTTTATCTGGATGCCCTTCTGTCCTCTTCTCTCTCTGTATGTCCTGCAGTCTACTGCTCTCTCTAGATGCCCTTCTGTTTTCTCCTTTTTCTGGATTACCATCTATTCTCTCATCTCTCTGAATGCCCTTCTGTTCTCTCTTCTCTCGGGATGCCATTCTGTCCTCTCTTCTCCCCGTATGCCCTCCTGTCTTCTCCTCTAGCTGGATGCCCTTTTATTCTCTCCTCCCTCTGGATGCCCTTCTGTTCTTTCCTCTCTCTGGATATCCTTCTGTTCTCTTCTCTTTCTGATGCCCTTCTGTCCTCTCCTCTCTCTGGATGCCCTTCTGTCCACCCCTCTCTCAGAATGCCCTTCTGTTTTCTCCTCTTTCTGGATTCCCTTCTGTCTTCTCCTCTCTCTGGATGCCCTTCTCTTCTCTCCTCTCTCTAGATGCCCTTCTGTCCTCTATTCTCTCTGGATGCCCATCTGTTCTCTCGTCTCTCCAGATGCCCTTCTGTGCTCTCCTCTCTCTTGATGCCCTTCTGTCCTCTCCTCTCTCTGGATGCCCTTCTGCTCTCGCCTCTCTCTGAATGCCCTTCTGTTCTCTCCTCACTCTGGATGCCCTTCTGTTCTCTCCTTTTTTTGGATGTCCTTCTGTTCTCTCCTCTCTCTGGATGCACTTCTGGTTTCTCCTCATTCTGGATGGCTTTCTGTTCTCTCCACTCTCTGGATGCCCATATGTCATCTGCTCTCTCTGTATGCCCTTCTGTCTTCTCTTCTCTCAGTATGCCCTTCTGTTCTTTCCTTTCTTTGGATTCCCTTCTATCTTCTTCTCACTCTGGATGCCCTTCTCTTCTCTCCTATCTCTGGATTCACTTCTGTTCTCTCCTCTCTGGATGCCCTTTTGTCCTCTTCTCTCTCTGGATTTCTTTCTGTACTCTCCTCTTCCTGGATGCCCTTCTGCTCTCTCCTCTCTCTGGATGCCCATCTGTCCTCTTCTCTCTGTGTATGCCCTTTTTATTCTCCTCTCTCTGGATTCCCTTCTGTTCTCTCCTCTCTTTGGATTCCCTTCTGTCTTCTCTTTTCTTTGGATGCTCTTCTGCTCTCTCCTCTCTCTGAATTTTATTCTGTCTTCTCTCTCTGGATGCCTTTCTGATCTCTCCTCTCTCTGAATGCCCTTCTGTCTTCTCCTCTCTCTGGATGCCCTTCTGTTTTCTCCTCTCTCTGGATACACATTTGTTCTCTACGCTCTCTGGATGCCCTTCTGTTCTCTTCTCTATGCAGATGCCCTTCTGTCTTCTCCTCACTCTGGATGTCTTTCTCTTCTCTCCTCTCTCTGGATGCCCTTCTGTCCTCTATTCTCTCTGGATGCCCTTCTGTCCTTTATTCATTCTTGATGCCCTTCTGTTCACTTCTCTACCTTGATGCCCTTCTGTCCTCTACTCTCTCTGGATGTCTGTCTGTCTTCTTCTTCTCCATCTGTATGCCTTCTCTCTTCTCCTCTTTCAGGATGCCCTTAAGGTTTCTCGTCTCGTCTCTCTAGAAGTCCTTCTGTCGACCCCTCTCTCTGGATGCCCATCAATTTTCTCCTCAACCTGGATACACTTCTGTCTTCTCCTCTCTCTGGATGCCCTTCTCTCCTCTTCATTTTCTGGATGTTCTTCAGTATTCTGCTCTCACTGTATGCCCTTCTGTTTTCTCCTCTTTCTGGATTCTCTTCTGTTCTCTCTTTTCTGTTGATGTCTTTCTGTTCTCAACTCTCTCGGGATGCCCTTCTGTCCTCTCCTCTCTCCAGATACCCTTCCGCTTTCTCCTCTCACTGGATGCCCTTCTGCTCTGTCCTCTGTCTGAATGCCCTTCTGTCTTCTCCTCTCTCTGGTTTCACTTCTGTTCTCCCCACTCTGGATGCCCTTCTGTCCTCCCCTCACTCTGGATGCCCTTTGGTTCTCTCCTCTATCCAGATGCCTTTCTGTATTCCCCTCCCTATGGCCTTTTGTTCTCTTTTCTGTGGATGCCCTTCTGTCCTCGCCTGTCTCTGGATGCCCTTCTGTGTTCTCCTCTTTCTGGATGCCCTTCTGTTCTCTGCTATCTTTGGATGCCCTTCTCTCTTCTCCTCTCTCTGGATGCCAGTGTGTTCTCTCCTCATTCTGGATGCCCTTCTGTTCTCTCCTCTCTCCGGATGCCCTTCTGTCTCCTCCTCCCTCTTGATGCCCTTCTGTTCTCTCCTCTCTCTTTATCCCCTTCTGTCCTCTCTTTTGCAGAATGCCTTTCTGTTCTCTCCTCTCTCCGAATGCCCTTCTGCCTTCTCCTCACTTTGGATGGCTTTCTGTTCTCTCATCTCTCTGGATGCAATTCTGTCCTCTCCTCTTTTTTGATGTTCTTCTGCTCTCTATTCTCTCTGGACATCCCTTTGGTGAACAGTGGGAAGGATGCCCCTCTGGGGGACAGTTGGAAGGACGTCCCTGTGGTGTACTTTGGGAAGGACATCCCTTTGCAGGACAGTGGGTAAGACATCCCTGTGGTGGACAGGGAGAAGAACATCTCTGTGGTACACCGTGTGGAGGACATCCCTGTGGTGGACAGTAGGAAAGACATCCCTTTTTTGGACAGAGAGGAGGACGTCCCTGTGGTTTATAATGGGAAGAACGTTACTGTTTTTCACAGTTGTGAGGAAATCCCTGTGGTGGACAGGTGGGAGGATGTCCCTGTGATGGACAATGGAGAGGATTTCACTCTGGTGGACAATGGGGATGACAGCCTTGTGTACAGTGGGGAGGACATTCCTCTGGTGCACAAGGGAATGCCACTTTGGTGGACAGTGGTAAGCATGTCCCTGTAGTGGAGAGTTCAAAGGACATCTCTGTAGTGGACAGTGGTAAGAACACCCCTGTTGTGCACAGGAGGATGTCCCTGTGGTGCACAGTTTGGAGGAGGTCTCTGTTGTGCAGAGGAGGATGTCCCTGTCATGCATAGTAGAAAGAATGTCCCTGTGGTGAACAGTGGGAAGGACGTCCCTGAGGTGGACATTGGAGAGGATGACCCTGTGTTGGACAGTAGGAAGGATGTTCCTGTGGTTGACAGAGGGGAGAATGTCACTGTGGTGGACAGTGGGTAGGATGTCCCTGTGGTGGACAGAGTGGAGGATGTCACTGTGGAGGACCATGGGAAAGATGTCCCTGTGGTGGATAGTGTGGAGGACTTCTCTCTAGTGGACAGTGAGGACATCCCAGTGGATTACACTGCAGAGGACATCTGTGTGGTGCACAGTGGGAAGGATGTTCCTGTGGTGAACTTGTGAACATCCCTGTGGTGGATAGTGGGAAGGATATCAGTATGGTGGAGAGTGTGAAAGACATCTCTGTGGTGGACAATGGTGAGGACGTCCCTGGTGTATACAGAAGAATGTCCCTGTAGTGCACTGTGGGGAGGATATCCCTGGGGTGAACAGTGGGAAGGAGTCTTTGTGGTGGACATTGGTGAGGATGACCCTTGGTGGACAATGGTAAGGATGTCCTGTTGGTACTCAGGAGGAAGTCCCTGTGGTGGCCATTATGGCGGATGTCTCTTTGGTGGATGGTGGCAAGAATGTACCTGTCATGGATTGTAGGGAAAACATCCCTGTGGTGGACAGTGGGAGGGATTTCCCTGTTTTGGACTGTGGAGAGGGCCATCCTGTGGTGGACAATGGGAAGGATGTCCCTGTGGTGGACAGTGTGGAGCACGTCACTGTTGTGGACAGTGGGAAGGACGTTTCTGTGGTGGACAGTGGGGAGGATGTTCCTGTGGTGGAGTTGTGAACCTCCCTGTGGTGGATAGTGGGAAGGATATCAGTATGGTGGAGAGTGTGAAAGACATCTCTGTGGTGGAAATAGGTGAGGTCATCCCTGTTGTGCACAGGAGGATGTCCTTTTGGTGCACAGTTGGGAGGTTGTCACTGTGGTTTACAGTGTGAAGGACACTACTGAGTTTGACAGTTGGGAGGACATCCTTGTGGTAGACAGTGGAAAGAATGTCTCTGTGGTGAACAGTGGTTAGGACATCCCTGTTGTGCACAGTAGGATAGCCCTGTGGTGCACAGTGAGGAGGATTTCCTTTTGGTTAACAATGGGAAGAATGTCACTGATCTGGATATTGTTCAGGATGACCCTGTGTTGGACAATTTTAAGGATGTCCTTCTGTTACACAGGAGGATGTCCCTGTGGTGGACATTGGTGAGGATCTCACTTTGGTGGAGAGTGGGGGAGGATGTCCCTGTTGAGGACAGTGAGAAGAACGTCCATGGGGCAGTGCAGAAGATGTCCCTGTTGTGGACAGTGGGGAGGTTCTCCCTGTGATGGACAGTAAATAGGACGCCCTGTAGTGGACAGCAGGAAGGACCTATCTATCGTGGACAGTGGTAAAGACGTCCCTGTGATAGACAGTGATGAGGATTTTTCTGTGGTGGACAGTGGAAAGAAATTCCCTGTGGTGGACAGTGGTGAGTACCTCCCTGTGGTGGATATTGGGAAGGATGTCCCTGTGGTGAACAGTGGAAAGGACGTTACTGTGTTGGACAGTGGAGAGGACATCCTCATGGTGGAAAGTGGAAAGGATGTCAGAGTGGTAGACAGTGGGGAGGACATCCCTATGATGGACAGTGGTGAGGACGTTTCTGTGGTGCAAAGGAGAATGTCCCTTTGGTGGACAGTGGAAAGTACATCTCTGTTGTGGACAGTAGAGAGGCCAAATCTGTGTTGGACAGTGGGAAGGATGTTTATGTTGTGGGCTGTGGCAAGGACGGCCCTGTTGTCCATATTGGGAAGGACCTCCTTGTGCTAAACAGTGGGAAGGATATCCCTCTGGTGGACAGTGGGGAGGACGTTGCTGTGCTGAACAGTGGGAAAGACATCCCTGTGGTTGACAGTGAAGAACACGTCTCTGTTTTGGACAGTTGGGATGACATTCCTGTGGTGGACAGTGGGAAGGACATTCCTTTGGTGAGTAGTGGGGAGGATGTCCCTGTCATTGTGAGTGCAGAGGACATCTCTGGGGTGGCAAGTGGTACTAACATTCCTGGTGTGCAAAGGAGGATGTCCCTGTGGTGCACACTGGTGAGGATGTTCCCATTGTGCACAGGAGGATGTCCGTGTTGGGCAAAGTGGGTAAGATAGCCCTGTGGTGAACAGTGAAAAGGACGTCACTGTGGTGGACAGTGGAGAGGACATCACTTTGGTGGAGGGAAGGATTTCCCTGTGGTGGACACTGGGATAAGTCCCTGTTGTGGAAAGTGGGAAGGACATCCCTTTGATGGACAGTGGGAAGGACGTCTCTGTGGTAGACAGTGTTGAGGATGTCTCTGTGGTGGACAGTGGGAGGATGTCCATATGGTGTACAGTTGGAAGGATGTCCCTGTTGTAGACTATGGAGAGGATGTCCCTGTGGTGGACAGTGGGAAGGACGTCCCTGTGGTGGACACTGGGAAGGACGTCCCTGTGGTGGACAGTGGGGTGAACGTTTCTGTGGTGCACAGGAGAATACCACTTTGGTGGACTGTGGGAGGGATGTCCCTGTTTTGGAGAGTGCAGAGGACATCTTTGGGGTGGACAGTGGTGAGGACATCCCTTGTGTGAACTGGAAGAGGTCCCTGTGGTGCAGAGTGGAAAGGATGTCCCTGTTTTGAACAGTGGAAAAGAACACCCCTGTGGTGGACATTCATGAGGACGCCCCTGTGGTTGACAGTGGAAAAACATCCCTGTGGTGGACAGTGGGGTGGACATCATGTAGTAGATGGGAGAAAGTTGTCACTGTGGTGGACAGTAGGAAGGATGTCCCTTTGATGGACAGTGGGGAAAAAGTCCCTGTTGTGGAAAGTGGAAAGGACGTCCCTTTGATAACAGTGGGAAGAACATCCATGTGGTAGACAGTGGTGATAATGTCCCTGTGGTAGACAGTGGTGAGGATGTCCCTCTGGTGGACAGTGGGGAGGATGACCATGTGGTGGACAGCTGGAAGAATATCCTTGTGGTGGACTCTGTGGAGGATGTCCCATTGGTGACAGTGGAAAGCATGTCCCTGTTGTGGACAGTAAGAAGAACGTTCCTGTGTTGGACAGTGGGGAGAATATCCCTGTGGTGGACAGTTGGGTGGACGTGCCTGTGGTGAACAGTGGTGAGGACATCCCTTTTGTGCAAAGGAGGATGTTCCTGTGGTTCACATTCGTGAGGATGACTCTTTTGTGCACAGGAGGTTGTTCCTGTGGTGCACAGTAGGGAAGATGTTCCTGTTTTGAACAGTGGGAAAGAATACCCCAGTTGTAGACATTGGTGAGGATGCCCCTGTGGTGGACAGTGGGGAAACATCTCTGTGTTGGACAGTGGGGTTAACGTCTCTGTGGTAGACGGGGGAAGAATGTCACTGTGGTGGGCAATTTGGAGAATGTCCCTGGGGTAGACAGTGGGAAGAACGACCCTGTTGTAGACAGTGGTGAGGATGTCCCTGTGGTGGACATTGGGGAGGATGTCCATGTGTTGGACAGTTGGAAGAACATCCCTGTGGTGGACTGTTGGAAGAACATCCCTTTGGTGGACAGTGGGAAGGACGTCCCTGTTTTGGAGATTGCAGAGGACATCACTATGGTGGACATTAAAGAGGACCTCCCTGTGGTGGACAGTGGGAAGGACGTTCCTTTTGTGGACAGTTGGAAGAATGTTTGTGTTGTGGACAATGGAAAGGACATCCCTTTTGTGGACATTGGAAAGGACCTCCTTTTGGTGAACTGTGGGAATGATATTCCTCTGGTGGACAGTGAAAAGGACATCCCTGTGGTGGACAGTGGAAAGGATTTTTTTGGTGGACAGTGGGAAGGACATCCCTATTGTGTACATTGGAAAGGACCTCCTTTTGGTGAAGAGTGGGAATGACATCGCTCTGGTACAGTGGAAAGGACATCTCTGTGGTGGACAGAGAAGAGAAATTCTCTGTGTTGGACAGTTGGGATGACATCCCTGTGGTGGACAGTGGGAAAGATGTGTTTTTAGTGGACAGTGGGGAGGACATCCATGTGGTTGACAAGCAGAAGGATATCACTGTTGTGGACAGTGTCAAGGACCTCCCTGTGGTGGACAGTGGTAAGGATGTCCCTGTGCTGGACAGTGGTGAGGACGTCCCTGTGGTGGACAATGGTTGAGGACGTTTCTATGGTGCACAGGAAAACATCCATTTGGTGGACCATGGGAAGAATGTCCCTGTTTTGGAGAGTGCAGAGGACATCTCTGGGGTGGACAGTAGTGAGGACTTCTCTGGTGTGCACCGGAAGATGTCCCTGTGGTGCACATTCATGAGGACATCTCTCTTGTGAACAGGAGGATATCCTTGTGGTGCACAGTGAAGAGGATGTCCCTGTGGTGAACAAAGGGAAGGACACCCCTGTGTTGGACATTGTTGAGGATGCCCCTGTGGTAGACAGTGGGGAAAACATCCCTGTGGTGGACAGTGGGCTAAGTGTCTCTGTGGTAGATGGGGGCAAGAATGTAATTGTGGTGAAGAGTGCTGAGGACAACTCTGTGTTAGACATTGGTGAGGATGCCCCTGTGGTGGACAGTGGGCAGGACATCCCTGTAGTGGACAGTGGTGAGGAATTCTTTGTAGTGAAAAGTGAGAAGGACATCTCTGTGGTTTACAGTGAGGAGGACATCCGTGTGGTGGACAGTGGGGAGGACGTCCCTTTGGTGGACAGTGGGGAGGATTCCACTGTGGTGGACTGTGGGGAAGATGTCCTCATGGACAGTGGGGAGGACATTATGATGGTGCACTGCAGAATGTTCTTGTGGTGAATAGTGGGAAGGATATCCATATGGTGGAGAGTGAGGAGGATATGTCTGTGGTGGACAGTGGTAAGAACAGCCCTGTTGTGCACAGGAGGAAGTCTCTGTGGTGCAGAGTGGGGAGGATGTTCCTGTGGTTTACAGTGGGAAGGACGTTCCTGGTTTTGCCATTTGGGAGGAAATCCCTGTGGTGGCACGTGGGAAGGACGTCTTTCTTGTGGACATTGGTGAGAGAATTTCACTGTGGTGGACAGTGGGGATGATGGCCTTGTGGACAGTGGGGAGGACGTTCCTGTGGTGCACAAGAAAACGTCTCTTTGGTGGACAGTGGAAAGGATGTCCCTGGAGTGGAGAGTGATGAGGACATCTCTGTGGTGGACAGTGATAAGAACATCCCTGTTGTGCACAGGAGAAAGTCTCTGTGGTTCACAGTAGGGAAGATGTCTCTGTGATTTACAGTGGGAAGAATGTCACTTTGTTTAACATTTGGGAGGAAATCCCTGTGGTGAACTGTGGGAAGGATGTCTCTGTAGTGGATATTGGTGAGAGTATTTCACTGTTCTGGACAGTGGGGATGATGGCCTTGTGGAAATTGGGGAGGATGTTCCTGTGGTGCACAAGAAAACGTCTCTTTGGTGGACAGTGGGAAGGATGTCCCTGGAGAGGAGAGTGCTGAGGACATCTCTGTGGTGGACAGTGATAAGAACATCCCTGTTGTGCACAGGAGAATGTCTCTGTGGTGCACACCGGTGAAGACTTTTCTGTGGTGGACAGTGGGGAGGATATCCCTGTGGTTTACAGTGGGGATGATATCCCTGTGGTTGAAAGTGAGGAGGATGCCCTGTGGTGGACATTGGGGAGGTTTTCCTGTGGTGGACTGTGGGGCAGACAACCCTGTGGTCTACAGTGAAGAGGACATCCCTGTGGTAACAGTGAGAAAAACATCTCTGTGGTGGACAATGAGGGAGATGTCCTGTGGTGCACAGTAGAACAAATTTTTCTCTGGTGGACAGTGGGGAGGACATCCCTGTGATGGACAGTAAAACCCATATCTCTGGTGGACAGTGAGGAGGACCTTTTTGTGGTGGACAGTGGAAAGTACCTTAATGTAATGGACAGTGTGTAGGACACATCTGTGGTGGACAGTGAAGAGGATGTCTCTGTGATGGACAGTGGGGAGGTTGTCCATGTGGTGGACAGTTGGGAGGACATCCCTGTGGTTGACATTGGGGATGACATACCTGCCATGGAAAGTGAGAAAGATGTCCTTGTGTTGGAGTGTGGGGAGGATTTCCCTGTGATGGACAGTGGGAAGGATGTCCCTGTTGTTGACTTTGTGGAGGATTTCCCTGTTCAGGACAGTGGGAAGGATGTCACTGTGGTGGATAGAAGGGAGGACATCATTCTGGTGGACAGTTGGGAGGACATCCCTGTGGTGGACTGTTGGGAGGACCTTCCTGTGGTGGACAGTGAGGAGTTCATCCCTGTAGTGGACAGTGAGGAGGACATCCTTGTGATGGACAGTGAGTAGGACATCCTTGTGGTGGACAGTGGGGAAGACTATTCTGTGGTTGACAGTGGGGAGGATATTCCTGTGGTTTACAGTCGGGATGATGTCCCTGTGGTGGAAAGTGAGGAGGACACCCTGTGGTGGACATTGGGGAAGTTGTCCCTGTGGTGGACAGTGGGGAGGATGTCCCTGTGGTAAGCATTGGGGAAGATTTCACTCTGGTGGACAGTGGGTAGAACATCCTTGTGGTGGGCAGTGAGAAGGATGTTCCTGTGGTGGACAGTGGAAAGGTCATCTCTGCTGTGGACAGTGGGGCGATTTAGCTGTTGTGCAAAGGATGTCATCACTGTGGTGAACAGTGTGGAGGATGTTTCTGTGGTGAACAGTAAAAACACTGTCCATATTGTGGACAGTTGGGTGGACTTCTCTGTGGTGGACAGTGGGGGATGTCCTTCTGGTGGACAGTTGTTAAGATGTTTCTGTGGTGCACATGAGGATGGCACTGTGGTGGACAGTGGATAGGACTTCCCTATGTTGGACAGGTGGGAGTACATCCCTGTGGTGGACATTGAGGAGGACATCACTTTGGTGTACAGTTGGGAGGATGTTCCTGTGGTGAGCAGTGGAAAACATCCCTGTTGTTGTCAGTGTGGAGGACTTTCCTGTGGTGTACAGTGGGAAGGACTTCTCTGTTGTGGGCAGTAAAAAGGATATCCTTGTTATGGACAGTGGAATGGATGTTCCTGTTGTGTACAGTGGGGAGGACAACACTTTTGAGTACAATGTGAAGGACATCTGTTTGGTGGACAAGGATAAGGATGTCCTTGTGGAGGAGAGTGGGGAGGACTTCTCTGTGGTAGACAGTGGGGAGGACATGACTATGATAAACAGTGTGGAGAACATCTCTAAGGTGGAAGGTGAGAGGGATGTCCCTGGGGTGAACAATGAGGAGGTTGTACCTGTGGTATACTGTTGGGAGGATTTAACTATGGTAGACATTGGAGAGGATGCTTTTGTCGAAAGTGAGAAGGACATTCCTGTATTGCACAGGAGAACATCCCTGTGCTGGACAGTGGGTAGGATGTCCCTATGGTGGACACTGGGTGGGATTTCTCTGTGGTGGACAGTGGGGAAGACGTCCTTGTGGTGCACAGGAGGAAGACCTTGTGTTGGACAGTTGGGAGGAAGCCCCTGTGGTATACAGGAGTATGTCCCCTGGTGTACAGTGTGAAGGACATCGCTGTGGTGGACAGTGTCGAGGATATCACTGTGGTGCACAGTGGGGAGGATGTATCTGTGGTGGACAGTGTGGAAGACAACCATGTGGTGGTCATTGGGGAGGACACCCCTGTGGTGGACAGTGGGGAGGACATCTCTGTGGGATACAAAATGAGGTCTTTATGGCAGACGATGGGTCAGATTTCTCTGTGGTGAACAGTGGGGAAGATGTCCCTGTGGTGCAAAGGGGGAAGACCTTGTGATGGACAGTGGGGAGGAAGCCCCTGTGGTGGACAGTGGGGAGAAAGTCCTTGTAGTGGACAGTGTTGAGGACATCCTTATGGTGCACAAGCAGACATCCCTGTGGTGGACAGTGGAGAGGACATCCCTGTGGTGGACAGTGGGGAGGATGTCCCTGTAGTGGCGAGTGGGGTAGATGTCCCTGTGGTGGACAGAGGGGAGGACTTTTATGTAGTTGAAAGGAGGAGGACATGACTATAGTGGACAGTGAAAAGGACTTCTTTGTGGTGAAGTGTGTTATTTCATTGTCATGGAAAGTGTAAAGGACATTCTTTTGTTGAACCATGGGGAGTGCATTCC
This sequence comes from Arvicanthis niloticus, assembly GCF_011762505.2. Classification (NCBI taxonomy): domain Eukaryota; kingdom Metazoa; phylum Chordata; class Mammalia; order Rodentia; family Muridae; genus Arvicanthis; species Arvicanthis niloticus. Next base: position 544,887 of record NC_047670.1, read on the forward strand.
TCATTGCACAGGTGGACATTCCTGTATTGGAAAGTGGGGAGGATGTCCCTGAGGTGGACAGTAAGGAGTAAGTCCCTGTAATAAACAGTGGGGAAAACTTCCCTGTGGTGGACAATGAGATGGACATCTCTATATTGCAGAGTGGAGAGGACTTCCCTGTGTTGAAAACTGAAGAGGACATCCCTGTGGTGGACAGTGGGGAAGACTTCTCTGTGGTGGACGGTGGGGAGGATGCTGCAGTGTTGCACAGGTGTTTGTCCCTGTTGTGTACATTGTGGAGTATGTTCCCATGGTGGAAATCGAGGAAGACATCCCTGTGTTGAACAGGGATGTCCTCCCCACTGTCAACCACAGGGATTTCCTCACATCCTTAAACAACAGAGACGTTTTCCCCACTGTCCACCACAGGTACATCCTTCCCACTGTCCACCACAGGAACTTCCTCTTGTGCACCACAGGGACGTCCTCCCAAAAGTCCACCACAGAGAAATCCTTCCCACTCTCCACCACAGGGACATCTTCCTCACAGTCCATCACAGACAAGTCCTCCCCACTGACCACCACAGGTATGTCCTTCCCACAGTCCACCACAGAGATGTTCTCCAAACTGTCCACCACGGGGATGTCCTCTTGTATATGACAGGGACATCCTTTCTACTGTTTACCACAGGGGTGTCCTTACCACTGTCCACCACAGGGATATCCTTCCCACTGTACACTAAACGAACTTGCTCCTCAATTTGCTCCTCAATTTGCACCACAGTGAAATCCTCTCAACTGTCCATCACAAAGACTTCCTCCCCACTGTACACCAGAGGTATGTCCTCCTCACTGTTTACCACAGGTAAGTCCTCCCTCCTCCACCTCAGGGATGTCCTTTCCACTGTCCACAACATGGAAATCTTCCCCACTCTTCACCAGAGGGATATCCTCCTCAGTGTCTACCACAGGGATGTCCTCCCCACTGTTCACCACATTGACGTCCTTTTCACTGTCCACCACAGGGAAGTTATTCCCACTGTCCACAAAAGTGATTTCTTCCTCATTGATCTCCACTGGAATGTCCTCTCCAAAATCCACCACAAAGACCTACTCTCCACTTTCCACAACAGGGATGTCCTCTCCACTGTCCAACACAAAGATATCTTTCTCACTGTCCACCACTGAAATGTACTCCCCAATGTCCACAACAGAGACATGCTCACCACTCTCCACCACAGGGACGTCTTCTGTGCACCACATGGATGTCCTCCCCAATGTCCACCACAGAGAAATCCTTTCCACTGTCCATCACAGGGATATCCTCCACACAGTCCATCACAGGGACATCCTCCCCACTCTTCACCACATGGACGTCCTTCCCAGTGTCCACCACAGGGACATCCTCCTCACTTTGCACCACAGTGAAATCCTCCTAAATATTTAACACAAAAACTTCCTCCCTCCTGTTCACCAGAGGTATGTCCTCCTCACTGTCCACCACAGGGATTTCCTCCCCACTGTACACCACAGTCCACCACAGGGATTTCCTCCCCACTGTACACCACAGGGATGTCCTCCTCCTAAAACCACAAAGATGTTTCCCTACTGGCCACTAAAGGGACATCCTTCCCACTGTCTACCACAGGGACATCCTTTTCACTGTCCACTACAGAGATACTTTACCCACTGTCCACCACAGGGATGTCCTCCCCACAGTAAACCACAGAGATAAATTTCCCACTTTCCACAACAGGGACATCCTTCCCACTGCCCACCACAGGGACGTCCTCCTCACTGTCCACTACAGAGATGCCCTCCCCACTGTCTACCACAGTTATGTCCTTCCCACTGTCTACCACAGGGATGTCCTCCCATCCTTAAGCCCAGAGATGGTTTCCCCACTGACCACCACAGGGACATTTTTCTACTGTCCACCACAGGGACATCCTCCTCACTGTCCACCACAGGGATGGCCTCCCCATTGTCTACAACCAAGACGTGCTCACAACTGTTCACCACAGGATTTACTTTCCTCCATCCACCACAAAGATGTTTTGCTAAATGTCCAACACAGGGACACACTCTCCACTTTGTAACAGAGGACATTCTTTCCACTGTCCACCATAGAGATGTCCTCCTAAATGTAAACCACAGGAACATCCATTCTACCGTCCACTACAGGGACATCCTCCTCACTGTCCTCCACAGGGATGTACTCCCCACATCCACCACAGGGTAGTCATACCCAAAGTCCACCACAGGGAAGTCCTTTCCACTTTTCACAACAGGGATGTTCTCCCCTCTGCCCACCATTGGAACATTATCACCACTGTCCACAAGAGGGATGTCCTTTCCACTGTATGCCACAGAGATGTCCTCCACACTGTCCACCACAGGGACTTCCTCCCCACTGTCTGCCACAGAGAATTCTTCCTCACTGTCCACCACAGTAAAATCCTCCCTAGTGACCACCACTGTGACATACTTAAAACTGTTCATCACAGTGACGTCCTCCCCACTGTGCACCACAGTGACATCCTCCTGTGCACCACAGGAACGTTCTCCACACTGTGCACAAGTCCGTCCTCTTTACTATCCACCACAGTGACATCCTCCCCAATGTCAACCACAAGGATGTCTTCCCCACTGTCCACCAAAAAGACATCCTCCCAATTGTCCACAAGAGAAACGTCCTTCCCTCTGTCCACCTCAGTGATGTACTTTCCACTGTCCACCACAGGAAAGTCCTTCCCAGTGTTCAGCACAGGAACATCCTTCTCACTTTCCACCACAGGGATGTTCTTCCCACTGTTCACAAAAGGGACCTCCTCCCCACCGTCCACCACAGTGAAATCTTTCCACTGTCCACCACAATGACGTCCTCTCCACTGTCCGCCACAAGGAGGTCCTGCTCTCTGTGAACTACAGGGACAAACTCCCCACTGTCCACCACAGGGAAGTACTCCCCACTGCCCACCACAGAGACATCCTCCCCACTCTCCCCCACAGAAGTGTCCTTTCCACTGTCCTCCACAGTGAAGTCCTCTCCACTGTCCACCACATGGGAAGTCTTCCCCACTGTCAACCTCAAGGATGTCCTTTTTACTATCCACCACAGTGACATCCTCCCCATTTCCCACCAAAGATATGTTCTCCACACCGTCCACCACAGGGATGTCCTCCTTATTGTCCACAAAAGGGACATCCTTTCTACTTTCCACCACAGGTATGTCCTTCACACTGTCACCAACATAGAAGTCTTCCTCACTGTCCACCATCTGGATGTCCTCCTCATAGTCCAATATAGAGATGTCCTCCCCACTGTCTACCACAGGGATATCCTCATCACTGTCCACCTCTGAGATGTATTCCTCACAGTCCAACACATATACGTCCTCCCCAGTGTCCACAAAAGTGAAATACTTCCATTGTCCAACACAGAAAGTTCTTCCTCACAGGGACGACTTTCTGTGCACCAGAGGGACATCCTTCCTACTTTCCACCACAGGGATGTCCTCCTGTGCATCAGAGGGACATCCTCCCCACTGTCCATCACTTGGACATCTTCCTGATGGTCCACAAAAGAGATATCCTCTCCATTGTTTAACACAGAGATGTTCTACCTACTGTCCTTCAAATGGACATCCTTTCCACTGTCCATCACAGGTACATCCTCCCCATTGTCCACCACAGGCATTTATACCTAACTGTCCACTACAGGGATGTCACTGTCACCACAGGGAAATCCTCCCTAATGCCCACAACAGGGATGTCCTATTCACTGTCCAACACAAAGATATCCACCCAAATTTCCACCACAGAGATGTCCTCCTGTGCACCACAGGAATGTCCTACACACAGTCCACCAAAAATACATCCTCTCCACTGTTCAGCATAGTGAAATCCTTTCCACTATCCACCACAGGGATGTCATTCTCACTGTCCACCACAGGGACATCCTCCCGACTGTCCACCACAGAGACATCAATACTACTGTCCACCACAGGGATGTCCTCTCCACTGTCCGACACAGGGACATCCTTCTCACTGTCCACCACCTGGACATCTTCCCCACTGTCCACCAGAGGGATGTCCTCCACACTGTCAACCACAGGGATGTCCTTTCAAATGTAAACCACAGGTATATCATCCCCACTGTCCAACACAGGCACATTCTTTTGTGCACCACAGGAACATCCTCCCCACCTTTTACCACAAGAAAACTTTCCAAGAGTTCACCAGAGTGAAATCCTCCCCACTATTCACCACAAAGGTGTCTTCCACACTGGCCACCACAGGGATGTCCTCCTCACTTCCAACCACAGGGAATTTCTCCCCACTGTACACCACTGGGACATCTTCACCACTGTCCACAAGAGGGACATCCTCCCTACTGCCTCCGACTTTCCACCACAGAAATAGTCTCCCCGCAGTTCATAACAGGAATGTCCTCCTTACTGTCCACCATGAGGATGTCCTCCCAATTGTCCACCACAGGAATGTCCTCTGCATTATTCACCATACGGAAATAATTTTCACTGTTCACAACAGGGACTCCCTCCTCACTGCCCACCACAGAGAAGTCCTCCCCACTGTTGACCACAGTGAAATCCTCCCCACTGTCCACCACAGTGATGTACTCACCACTTTTCACAAAAAGGATGTCTTCCCTACTGTCCACCAGGGATGTCCTCCTCACTGTCCACAACAGAGATGTCCTCCTCACTGTCCACAACAGTGAATTCTTCCCCACTGGCTGCCACAGAAACCTTCTCCACACTGTACACCAAAAAAATGTTCTCTTCACTGTCCACCACAGGGACGTTTTCCTCAATGTCCACCACAGGGAATTCCTCCCCATTGTCCACCACAGAAACCTTCTCCACAGGGTTCACCAAAAAGACATCCTCCCCACTGTCCACCACAGGGACATTTTCCCCAATGTCCATCACATGGAATTCCTCCCCACTGTCTACCACATGGATGTCCTCCTACTGACCACCACAATGATGTCCTTTACTTTGTCCATCACAGAGACAAGCTCCCCACAGTCCACCATAAGGATGTCCTCCCCACCGACCACCACAAGTATTTCTGCCCCACTGTCTACCACAAATATATTCTTCTCACTTGTCACCACAGGTAGGTTCTCCCCACTGTCCAATAGAGACATGCTCTTACCTGTCGACCATAGTGATGTCCTCTCAACTGTTACCCATAGTCATATCCTCCCAAATGTTCACCAGAGTGCCTTCCTCCTGTACACCACAGGAAAGTCCTTCCCACGTCCATCACAAGGACATCCACCGCACTATTCAACACAGTGAAATCCCCCCCCACTGTCCACCACAGGTATGTCTTCCTCACTGTCAAACACAGGGATGTCCTATCAACTATCCACCACAGGGACATACTTCCCACTGTCCACCAAAGGATGTCCTCCTCACTCTATACCACAGGTAAGTCCTTTCCAAGGTCCACAACAGGAATGTTCTCCTCAATGTCTAAAACAGTGATTTCCTCCTCATTGTCCACCACAGTGATATCCTCCCAAGTGTCCACCAGAGGCTCATCTTCCTCACTGTCCTCCATAGGGATGTCCTCCTCACAGTCCACCACAGATAAATCCCTTCCACTGTCTACCACAAGGATGTGCTCCTAACTGTCCAACACAGGGATGTCATTCCCACACTCCACAACAGGGATATCCTCCCCACTGTCCACAACAAAGACATCCTCCTTACTGTTTACCACAGGGATGTCGTCCACATGGTCCACCACAGAGTAGTCCTCCCCACTGCCCATCACAGGACAGTCCTCCCCACAGCCCACCACAGAGATATCATCCCCATGGTAAACCATATACATGTCCTCTCCAGTGTCCACCGCAAGACATCCTTCCCACTGTTCACCACAGAGATGTTCTCCTCACTGTTCACCACAGAGATGTACTACCCACTGTCCACCGTAGGGATGTCCACCCCACTGTACACCAAATGAAGTCTTCTCAACTCTCTACCACAGGGATGTTTTCCCCACTGTCTACCACAGGGACATCCTCCTGTGTACCACAAGGACATCCTTAATGCTGTCCACAACAGGGGTGTCCTCCCCACTGTCCACTACAGGGACATTCTTCCCACTATCCACCACAGGGACATCCTCACCACAGTGCACAATGGGGACATCCTCCTCAATGTCCACCAGAGAAAAGTCCTCCAAACTGTTTTTGTAAAAGACATCAACCTTGCTGTACACCACAGCGTTATCCTCCCCACTGTTTGCAACAAGGACGCCCTCAACACAGTCCATCATAGGGATCTCCTTCCCACTGTTCACCACAGGATTGTCCTCCCCACTGTCAACCACAGGGATGCCTTCCTCACTGTATACAATAGGGAATATTTTCCCAACTATCTACCACAGGGACTTTTTTACAGTCCACCAGAGGGACTTCCTCCCCAGTGTCCACCAGCGAGACATCCTCCCTACTGTCCAACACAGGGACGTCATACCCTCTGTGCACCAAAGAAATATTCCCACTGTACACCAAAAAGACATCCTCCTGACTGTCCACCATAGGGACATCCTCCCCACTGTCCACCACAGGGATGTCATACCCAGTGTTTAACCACAGAAATGTCCTTTCAACTGTCTAAAACAGGGACGTCCTACCAACTGTAAACCAAAGGGACATCCTCCTCACTGTCCACCACAGGCCCATGCTCCTCACACTCAATCACAGAGACATCCTTCCCACTGTGCACCACAGGGACATCCTCCCCACTGCCAACCAGAGTAACATCCTCCTGACTGTCCACCAGACCAACTTCCTCCCCTCTGTCCACAACAGGGAAGTCCTCTCCACTGTCCACCACAATGGTGTACTCCCAACAGTTCACCACAAGCATGTCCTCCCCACTGTGCACCACAGGCTCATCCTTCTCACTGTCCACCACAAGGATATTTTTTCACTGTCCACCACAGGGACATCCTCCTGTGTACTACAGATGTCCAACCCCCTATCCACTAATGAAACATCCTCCCTACTGTCCACCACAGGAAAGTCCTCCCCACTATCCACATTAAAAACGTGTGCTCCCAACTGTCCATCACAGGTACATCTGCCCCACTGTACAACAGAGAGAACTTTTGACCACTGTCCACCACAAGGATTTTTTTCCACTGTCCATCAGAGGGACATCCTCCCTACTGTCAACCACAGTGACATCCTCCCCACTGTCCATCACAGGGATGTACTTCTAACTGTCCAACCCAGAGATGTTCTCCACACAGTTCACCACAGGAACCTCCTCCACATTTTCCACTGTAGGGATGTCCTCCCCACTGTCAACCACAGGGACGTCCTTCTCACTGTATATAACAGGGAACTCCTTCCCACTGTCCACTGTCCACTACAGGCATATCCTCCTCATTTTCCACAACAGGGAAGTCCTCCCCACTTTCCACCTCAGGGACATCCTTACTGTCCACCACAGGAAGATCCTCCCCAGAGTCCACCAGAGAGACATCCTCTTGGCTGGCCTCCACAGGGAAGTCATACCCACTGTCCACCAAAGAAATATCATTCCCACCATCCACCAAAGAGATGTCCTCCCCACTGTCCACCATAGGGACATCCTCCCCACTGTCCACCACGGGAACATCTTTTCTACTGTCCACCACAGGCACATTCTCCCACTGTCCACCACAGGTACATCCTCACCACTGTCCACCAAAAAGATATCCTCACCACTGTCCACAATGGGAACGTATTTTCCAATGTCCACCACAACGACATCCTCCCCACTGTCCACCATAGGGACATCCTCCCCACTGTCTACTTCACGGACGCCCTCCCTACTGTGTACCACAGTGACATCCTCCTCACTGTCCATCAAAGCGACCTCCTCCTTATTGTAAACCACAGAGACGTCCTTCTGTGCACCACAGGAACTTTCTCCCATCTTTCTTTTACCAGGATGTCCTCCCCACTGTCCACCCCACTGAAATCTTCTCCAATGACAACCACAGGTATGTGCTACCCACTGCCACCACAAGGATTTCCTCCTCTCTGTCCAGCAGAAGGAAGTCCTCCCCTCTGTCCACCAAAAAGATGTCCTCACCACTCGGTCCACAATGGGAGTTAATTTCCACTGTCTACTACAAGGACATTCTCCCCACTGTCTACCACACAGATGTTCTCCACACTGTCCACCACAGGGATGTTTTTCTATTTTCACCAGAAGGACATCCTCCTGTGTACCCCAGGAACATCCTATTCCCTATCCAACACAAGGATGTCCTCCCCACTGTCCACACCACTGAAATCCTACCCACTGTCCACCACAGAGACGTTTTCCACACAGTCAACCACGTGATGTCCTGCTCACTGTCATCAACATGGAAGTCCTCCCCACTTCTACACTCAGGGACATCCTCCTTACTGTCCACTCAGGGACATCTACCACACTGAAATCCTCCCCATTGTACACCACAGGGATTTCCTCCTCACTTTCCACCAAGAATAACGTCCACCCCACTGTCCACCACAGGGATGTCCTCCTCACTTTCCACCAGAATAAAGTCCGCACCCACTGTCCACAACAGGGATGTCCTCCTCACTGTCCACCAGAGGGAAGTCCTTCACACCTGTTACCTAAGGGACAACCCACCTGACTGTCCACCACAGTGATATTCTCACCACTGTTTACCAAAGGGACGTCCTCCCCACTGTCCACCACAGGGACATCGTCCCCACTGTCCTGTACAGTTATGTAGTTCTCACTGTTCACCACAGAGATGTTTTTCACACTTTCCACCACAGGGACATGCTCCAGTGCACCACAAAGACGTCAACCCCCACTATCAACCACAGGAACATCCTCTTCACTGACAATAACCAGCCCATCCGCCCAACGTCCACCACATGGACATCATCCCCCACTGTCCACCACAGGATGTCCCTTCCTACTGTCTACCACAAGGATGTCCTCCCACTGTCTACCACATAAATGTCCTCCTCGATGTCTACAACACAAAAGTTCTACCCACTCTCCACCAAAGGGATGTCATCCTCATTGACCACAACAGGGACATATTCCTCTGTACCACAGGGACTTCCACAACACTCACCTCCACAGGGGCATCATGAAAACTGACCACTAAAGGGACATCCTCCACACTGTCCACCACAGGGACCTCTTCCTCATTGACCACCACAGGGAAGTCTTCCTCATTGTCCACATTAGGGATATCCTCCCCTCTTTCCACCACAGGGTCTCCTCTCCACTGTCCACCACACAAACATTTCCCCACTGTTCACCACAAAGGCAACCACCTCTTTCCACAGCAAAACGTCCTACAGTTCACCAAAGGGACGTCGTCTCCACTATCTACCAGAGAGATGTTCTCTCGACCACAGTGATGTTTTTCCACTGTCCACAACAGGTACATTTTCCCTGCTTTCCACCACAGGAACTAATTACCACTGTCGAACACAGAGATATTCTCCACACTGTTCAACACAGGGATGCCCTGCTTATCATCCACCATAGGGACGTCCCTTCTGTGAAACACAGGAAAGTCCTCCCCACTGTCCACCAAAAGGACAATCGTCCCCACTGTCCACCTTATTGAAATCCTCCCCACTATGCACCACAGGGATTTCCTCCTCACTGTCCACCAGAGGGAAGTCCTTTCCACTGTCCACCACAGGGACGTCCTCCTCACTGTCCACAAGAGGCAAGTCCTTCCACTGTTTACCTAAGTGACACCCACTTTACTAGTTACCACAGGGATAACCTCACCACTGTTTACAAAAGCGATGTCCTCCCCACTGTCTACAACAGGTACCTCATTCTCTCTGTCCACAACAGGGATGTCCTCCCCACTCTCCGCCACAGTGATGTGCTCCTCACTGTCCTCAATAGGGAACTCTCTTTCCCCATGTCCTACTAAGTGACATCCTCCCCACTGTCCACTACATAGACTTTCTACTCAATGTCCACAAGAGAGAAGTTCTCCATATTGTCCATCTCAGTGATGTCCTGCTTACTGTCCACTACAGGACATAGTCCCCAGTGTCCACCACAGGGATGTCCTTCCCACTGTCCACCAAAAGGATGTCCTCTGCACTGTACACCAGAGGTACATACTCCTCAGTGTCTACCACAGGGATGTCTTCCCAACAGTCCACCACAGGGACATCCTCCTGTGCACCAGAAGGATGTCCTCCTCACTGTACACCACAGGGACGTCCTTTTCACGGTCCACCTCAGAAAAGTCCTCGACACTGTCCACCACAGGACATTCTCCCCACTGTCCAACACAGGGACGTTCTCCTGTTTACCACAGTGATGTCCACGCCACTGTCCACCACAGAAATGTCCTCCCCACTGTCCACCACAGGGATGTCCTCCCCACTGGCAACCTTAGGGATGACCTCCCCACTGTCCACCACAGGTTTATTCTTTGAACTTTCCAGCAGTGTGACAGGTACCCCACTCTTCATCACAGAGATGTTTTCCCCACTGTCCAAAACAGGGATGTCCTCATTTGTACCACAGGGATGTGCTTACCATTGTTCAACACAGAAACATTCTATCGACTGTGCACCACGGGAATGTCCTTTCCACTGTCCACCACAGTGTTGTCATCTTATAGACCACAGGGACCTCCTCCCCACTTTTCTTCACAGGAACTTTCTCACCACTGTCCCAAATGGAGACATCTTCCACACTGTCCACAACAGGAATATCTTATAGACTTGTCCACCACAGGAATGTCCTCCTCACTGTCCACAACAGTGAAGTCCATCTCAATGTCCACCACAAGGACATCCTCCCGGCTGTCCTCCACAGGCATGTCCTCCTCACTGTCCTCAATAGAAGTCCTCACCACTGTCCACTCAGAAAAGTCTTTTGTACTGTCCCACAGGGACCTCCTCCCACCACAGAGATGTCTTCCCCACTGTCCACCACAGAGAAATTTTCCCCACTGTCCACCACAGAAACATCCGTCCACTGTCCACCACAGGAATGTCCTTTCCACTGTTTACCTTAGGACATCCTCCAAACTGTCAACCACAGATATGTCCTCCCCACTGTCCAACACATGTACATTCTTCTTACATTCCACCACAATGATGTCCTCACCATGGTCCACCACATAGATGTCCTTGTCACTTTCCACCACAGAGACATCTTTCCCAGTGTCCACCACAGTGACGTCCTCCCTACTGTACACCAAAGTGATATCCTCCTCACTGACCACCACAGAGATGTCATCCGCAGTATCCACCAAAGTGATATCCGCCTTATTGTCCACCACAAGGTCATTTTCCTGTTTACCACAGGAACATTTTTCAAACTGTCCACCACAAGGACATCATTCTCACTGTCCTAAACATGGAAATCCTCCCCACTGTCTACTCAGGGATGTCCTCCTAACTGTCCACTCAGGGACATCCTCCCAACTGCCCACCACAGGGATATCATACTCACTGTCCACCACAGGAGATGTCCTTCCCACTGTCCACCAAATGGATAATGCATGGCTGGCTAATACAGTGTTTATACCAAAATCATAGAACACTTCTTAACTCAAACTGCACAAGTAACATGGATTTAGTGTTTCAGCTTCCTAAGAGCCTGTGTGTAACTCAGGTAGTACATATGCTTTTTACCTTAGTTATTTTTACAGACCAGAACTGCCTTCCTTTGTATCATGCATTTTAGCTGCAATACAGGTACTTATTTGTACATAGTATACAAAACAATGAACAATTCTTGGCCAGATAATACAGTATTTATACCATAATCAAAAGAACATGTCTTAACTCAAACTGCACAAGTAAAGTGCATTTAGTGTTTTCAGCTCTCTAATAGTTGTGTTTAACTCAGGTAGTACACATGGTTTTCTCCTTGGGTATTTTTACAGATGGGAACTACCTTACATTGTATCATGCATTTTAGCTGCAACAGAGATACTTATTTGTACATGGTATACAAAACAAAGCAAAATGCTTGGCTGGCTACTACAGTGTTTATACCAAAATCAAAAGAACACATCTTAACTCAAACTGCACAAGTAACAGTGCATTTAGTGTTTTCAGATCTCTAATATTTGCCTTTAACTCATGTAGTATACATGCTTTTCTTTTTTGTATTTATACAGACGGGTACTGCCTTACATTGTATCATGCATTTTAGCTGCAATACAGGTACTTATTTGTACATAGTATACAAAACAAAGAACAATGCTTGGCCGAATAATACAGTGTTTATACCAAAATCAAAAGAACACATATTAACTCAAACTGCACAAGTAAAGTGCATTTAGTGTTTTTAGCTCTCTAATAGTTGTCTTTAACTCAGGTAGTACACATGGTTTTCTCCTTGGGTATTTATACACATGGGAACTGCCTTACATTGTATCATGTGTTTTAGCTGCAATATAGGTAGTTGTTTGTACATGGTATACAAAACAAAGAACAATTCTTGGCCAGCTACTACAGTGTTTATACCAAAATCAAAATAACACATCTTAACTCAGACTGCAGAAGTAACATACATTTAGTGTTTTCAGATCTCTAATAATTTTCTTTAACTTAGGAAGTATACACATGCTGTTCTCCTTGTGTATTTATACAGACGGGTACTGTCTTACATTGTATCACGCGTTTAAGCTGCAATACAGATACTTATTTGTACATGGTTTCCAAACAAAACAAAATACTTGGCCGGCTACTACAGTGTTTATACCAAAATTAAAAGAACACATCTTAACTCAAACTGCAAAAGTAACATGTATTATTTCAGCTCTCTAAGAGTTGTCTGTAACTCAGGTAGTACACATGTTTCCTCCTTGAGTCTTTATACAGACAGGTACTGCCTTACATTGTATCATGCATTTTAGCTGCAATACAGGTACTTATTTGTACATGGTTTACAAAACAAAACAAAATGCTTGGCTGGCTACTATAGTGTTTATACCAAAATTAAAAGAACACATCTTAACTCAAACTGCAAAAGTAGCGTGTATTTATTTTTTCAGTTCTCTAAGAGTTGTCTGTAACTCAGGTAGTACACATGTTTCCTCCTTGGGTATTTCTACAGAGAGGAAATATATTACATTGTATCATGTGTTTTAGCTGGAATACAGGTACTTATTTGTACATAGTATACAAAACAATGCACAATGCTTGGCCGGCTACTACAATGTTTATACCAAAAATCAAAAGAACACCCATTAACTCAAACTGCACAAGTAAAGTGCATTTAGTGTTTTCATCTCTCTAATAGTTGTCTTTAACTCACATAGTACACATGTTTTCTCTTTGGTTATTTTTAAAGACAGGAACTGCCTTACATTGTATCATGTGTTTTAGCTGCAATACTGGTACTTATTTATACATGTATACAAAACAAAGCACAATGCTTGGACGACTACTGCAGCATTTATACCAAAATCAAAATAACATGTCTTAACTCAAACCGCAAAAGTAACATGCATTTAGTGTTTTCAGCTCTCTAAAAGTTGTCTTTAACTCAGGTGGTACATATGCTTTTCTACTTGGTTATTTTACAGATGAGAACTGCCTGATGTTTTATCATGCATTTTAGCTGCAATACAAGCACTTATTTGTACATGGTATACAAAACAAAGCAAAATACTTTGCCAGTTACTAAAGTGTTTATACCAAAATAAAAAAAAAAAACAAAAAAAAACAAAAAACGTCTTAACTCAAACTGCACAAGTAAAGTGCATTTAGTGTTTTTAGCTTTCTAATAGTTGTCTTTAATGCACATAGTACACATGCTTTTCTCCTTCGGTATTTATAAATATTGGCATTGCCTTACATCGTATCAGGAGTTTTCGCTGCAATACAGGTATTTATTTGTACATAGTATACATAAAAAAGAACAATGCACGGATGTCTAATACACTGTTCACACGAAAATCAAAGAACACCTGCACAAGTAACATGCATAAAAGTTGTGTTGAACTCATGTAGTACACATGCTTTTCTCCTTGGGTATTTTTACAGACATGAACGGCCTTACATTGAATCATGCATTTTAGCTGCAATACAGGCACTTAGTTGTACATGATATACAAAAAAAATGAACAATGTTGACCAGCAACTACAGTGTTTATACCAAAATCAAAGAACATGTCTTAACTCAAACTGCACAAGTATTTTGAGTTTTGTGTTTTCAGCTCTTTAATAGTTGTGTTTAACTCACGTAGTACACATGCTATTCTCCTTTTGTATTTTACAGACAGGAATTGCCTTACACTGTATCATGTGATTTAGCTGCAATACAGGTACTTATTTTTACATAGTATACATAACAAAGATCAATGTATGGCCAGCTAATACATTGTTTATACCAAAATCAGAAAAACATGTCTTATCTTAGACTGCACAAGTATCAAGCATTTAATGTTTACAAGTCTCTAATAGTTGTGATTAAATCACATAGAACACATGTTTTTCTTTTTGGGTATTTTTTGCAGATGGGAACTGCCTTGCATTGTATCATGAGTTTTAGCGGCAATACAGGTACTTATTTGTGCATAGTATACAAAACAAAGAACAATGCTTGGCCAGCTATTACAGGGTTTATACCAAAATCAAAATAACACATCTTAACTCAGACTGCACTAATAACATTCATTGAGTGTTTTTCACTTTCTAACAGTTGTCTTTAACTTACATAGTACACATGTTTTTCTCCTTCGGTATTTATACAGCTACATCCTCCTCACTTTCCACCACAGAGACATCCCTCAAACTGTACAAAACAAAGAAATCCTTGCCACTATCCACCACAAAGATGTCCTCCTCTGTACCACAGAGATGTCCTTTTCACTTTCCTCCAAAGAGGCATCCTTCCCACTGTCCACCATGAGGAATTACTCCTGAGCACCATAATGATGGCCTCCCTACAGTCCACCACAGAAAAATCCTCCCCACTGTCCATGACAGGGATCCATCCACACTGTCCACCACAGGTATGTCCTCACCACTGTCCTGCACAGAGATGTCCTATACACTGTTAACCACAGGGACTCCTCCCCACTGTCCACTACAAAAATGTACTCCCCAGTGTTCACAACAGAAACATCCTCTCCAATGTCCACCTTGGGAAAATTCTTTCCTATGTGTACCACAGGGATGTCCTCCTCACTGTCCACCACAGAGAGGTCCTCCTGTGCACCACAAGTACATCCTCTCCACTGTCTACCACAGAGATGTCCTCCCCACTGTCCATGACAGGAATGTCCCCTCCACAATCCACCACAGGGAGGTCCTCATCACTGTGCACCACAGGCCTATCCTTCCCAGTGTCCACCACAGGGACATTCTCTTCACTGTCCAACACAGGGATGTCCTCCCCACTGTCCACCACAGGAACATTTATGCAATTGTCCACCACAGAAACATCCTCTTGTGTACCACACAGACTACCACCTTACTGTCCACCACAGAAACATCCACCCCACTGTCTACCACAGAGAAGTCATCCCCACTCTCCATCACAGGTATTTCCTCCTCAGTGTCCACCACAGAGATGTCCTCACCACTGTCTACCACAGGGTTATCCTCCTGTGCACCACTAGGATGTCCTTCCCTCTGTTTACCACATAGATGTCCTCCCCACTGTCCACCACCAGGAGGTCCTCCACACTGTCCAAAACAGAGACATCATCCTCAATGTCCACCACAGGGACTCCTCCCCACTGTCCACCACTGTTGGTGTGGCTCTGCCTTCACCATTACATGGTGGTACTTGGCATAGCCATTGCTTGAGAGAAATGACAACTCCATATATGGAGTTGTATGTGCTGAGAGGTGTGGTTACCTGATCGCCTTACCTCACATCATTCAGAGTGGCCAATTAGTAGTGACATCGTGGCAATTGCTTATTGGAACAAGGAAAAGTTTTTAAGGGGATGCAAAGGGAGGAGAAAAAGAGAGAAGAATCTCGCTGAACAGGGATAGCTGAATAAACTGCTTGAAGAATAACACGATTGCGGTTGCCTTATACCGCTGGTCAGATGTGGGTAGCGACAAGTGGTGCCGAAACCCAGGAACCACCAAAACCTCTTGAGACATGTTCAGAACTTCTTGTGGCTTCAGGACAGTTGACTGGGTAAGTTCTCAGGTAAGTGGGACAAGTTAGGTTCTTGGGTAGGAGACAAGATAAGTTCCTGGTATTGGGACAATTTGAAAGTGAGAGTTGAAAGCGAGAGTTGAAAGTGACAGTTGAAAGTGAAAGTTGAAAGTGAAAGTAGGTTCCTGGTTAGTGGGATAAGTCAGGCTCTTGGAGGAGACTATAAAGTGTAAAAGTGAATCTAGCCGATAAAGTTCCGGGTTTTTGGACAAGTTTCTTATAAGATGGGAACTTTACAGAGTCACCCAAATTTGTTGCCCTAAGAGAGCTGTTAAAGGCAAAGGGGCTGGGAATAAAATCCTCTACATTAGAAAGATTTTTACAAGAAATTGATAAAGTGGTCCCATAGTTTTCTGTTTCAGGTCACTTGACACTTAGAAGCTGGGATAAGCTTGGGAGAGATCTTGATCTTGTATGGGAGCAAGGAGAGTTAAAAGGTGATGTCCACCCTTTGTGGAAGTTGATGTGTACCTGCATCCAGGATAAAGAAGGAAGAAGAAGAAGAAGAAGAAGAAGAAGAAGAAGAAGAAGAAGAAGAAGAAGAAGAAGAAGAAGAAGAAGAAAGTATTAATAGTATTTTAAAAAAATTTAAAGAATCTTTTAATTTGATTTCTGATTCCAAGTATGTAGTAAATATTCTTAAGATATTGGAAGCAGGAGGAAAAATAAATGTTAAAAGTACAATTCGAAAATTTTTAATTCAATTACAGAAGGAAATTTTAAATAGAAAAAAATCTATTTTATGTACAATATATTCGAGCTCATACTGGACTTCCTGGTCCATTGTCAGATGGAATTGATTTGGCAGATAAGGCTACCAGAGCCATCTTAATATTCACTGCTCATACTCCTGTTCAAAACGCTAAGACATTCCATGAACAATTTCATGTCAATGCATGCACATCGGTTACTCGCTTTAAAATCTCTAGCTAGGAGGCTTGTAGCATTGTGAAATGCTGTAATTCCTGTCTGCCATATATTGTTGTCCCAAATGTGGGTGTTAATCTCAGGGTTTTATGCCCTTTGCATATTTGGCAAATGGATGTTATGCACTTTTCTGAATTTGGAAAATTACATGAATCTGTAGACACTGCCCTGGAGTCATATCCGCATTGTCAATGACCAGAGAGAAAGCAAGACATGTCATTGTACATTGCTTTGAGGCATGGAATGCCTGGGGAATGCCAAAGTCCTTAAAAACAGATAATGGCCCAGCTTACACATCCTCCCAATTTGAGAGCTTTTGCAAAGCCATGGGAATATCTCATTCCACTGGACTCCCATATAACCCCCAAGGACAGGACATAGTTGAGCGTGCTCATAGAACCTTGAAGGAGTGTTTATTAAAACAAAAGGGGGAGTAGGTATGGGAAGGACACCCAGAGAAAAACTTGCTATTGCTCTTTTTACTCTCAATTATTTTCAATTGGGCAAAGATGGTAAGTCCGTGGCAAAGCGACATGCACAACAGTCTCCAGCAAATAAAGGATGAGTGTTATGGAAAGATATTCTTACTGGTCAGTGGAATGGCCCAGACCCAGTGTTAATGTGGGCTAGAGGATCTGTTTGTGTTTTTCTACAGGATGGGCAACAGCTATTGTGGGTTCCAGAGAGACTAATTCATCCAGTGCAAAGCTGACAACAGAAGCTCCTATCTAGTCATGATGTTGCTAGTGAAAATGATGCTCATGCTGATGGTGATGGGGGAAAAGATCCTGACCCTGCAGGGAAAACCTAAAGAGTTCAGATGGGAATGCCTAGATTTGTTCCTTGGCCAGTGGAGGTCCCATCAGCTATGATACTGTTTAGGACATGCAGGGATATTGGTATCACTGCTGCCATCATGACACCTATTGCAGTGTCAGCTACTGCTGCTACTGCAGCACGCCAATGTGGCTATGGCCCTGGATACACAGAGGCAGATTAATTCTCAATTGAGAGCTGGCATTATGCTGGTGAAGTAAAGAGTGGATCTAGTCCAGGAGCAAGTAGACATGCTCATGGAATTAGCTCATTTGGCTGTCAGTGGAAGTATACAGGTCTTTGTGTGACATCTGTAAGATATGAAAATGCAAGTCAAGCAGCTCATTTGTCTAGAAATTTGTCTCAGTATTTTACAGGAAATTGGATGGAAGATTTTGATGGCTTGATGCAGAAGCTGTGGCTAGCCATGGTGCACGTGAATTCCACTCATGTTGACCTGTCTGTTGCTGAGGGCCTGGCTTCCTGGATCCAATCTGCAATGAACCACGTAAAAGAATGGGTGGGAATTGCAGCCCTTAGATTTTTGCCTTGTTTTTGTCAGTTGCCTAGCACTATGGTCCATTCTGAAGATGTGTATGCAACAGTGCAATGCTAATGCCATTATTGTTCAAGCATTTGGTGCTCTTGAAGGAGGCCAGTCCCTGCAAATCTGGCTAAGCTATTTTGAAGAGCTCTGAGTTGTAACATGCAGTAGGATGTAGGGCGTAGTACCACAGAAGGGCATTGTACTTCCTTGGACATATGTCTGACTGCATCCAGGTTTTGCCCTAGTTCCTGTATCCTGGAAAACAGCATTGGGTTGGATCACCATTGGTAACCATACTGTAGATGGCAGGAGGTGAAAATGGGGTTGACAATCTCCCTTCAAATACAGGGGATCAGAACTCTATGTCCTTCTGCTTGCATAAAACAAAAAAGGGGGAGCAGTGGGAAGCAGCTCCACTCTCACCACTACCAGGAGGCGCTTGGCATAGGCATTGCTTGAGAGAAAAGACAACTCCATATGTGGAGTTGTATGCACTGAGAGGTGTGGTTACCTGATCGCCTTACCTTGCATCATTAGGAGTGGCCAATTAGTAGTGACATCATAACAATCGCTGATTGGAGCAAGGAAAAGGTTTTAAGGGGATGCACAGGGAGGAGAGAGAGAGAAGAAGCTTGTTGTACAAGGATAGCTGAGTAAACCTCTTGAGGAAGAACACAGTTGCCTTTGCCTTATTCCACTGGTCGGACGTGGGTAGCAACACACCACAGGGATGTCCTCCTCACTGTCCACCACAGAGATGTCCTCTCCACTGTCTACTACAGGGACATCCTCCCCACTGTCCACCACAGGGACATCCACTTCACCATCCACCACAGTAAATTCCTCCACACTGTCCACCACAGGGACAATTTCCCCACTGTCCACCACAGGGATGTCCTCCACAATGACAACCACAGTGTCATACTCCTGTGCATCAAAGGGATGTCCTCCCCATTTTCAACCACATGGACATCATCCACATTGTACACCACAGGGACGTCCTTCTCACTGTCTACCACAATGATGTCCTCTCCACTGTCCACCACAGAGGTGTCTTCTCCACTGTCCACCAAAGGCGCATCCTGCACACTGTCCACAACAGTGATATACTCCCCACTGTCCACCAAAGGGACATCCTCCCCAATGCCCACCACAGAGATGTCTTCCTCACTCTACACCACAGGGACGTTTTTGTGTACACCACAAAGACATCCTTTCCACTGTCCACCACAGGGATATCCTCCTCACATTCCACCACAGGCTTGTCCATCCCTCTGTCCACCACAGGGAAGTTTTCTCCACTGTCCATCACATGAACATCCTCCACACTGTACACTACAGAGATGACCTCCCCACCGTCCAACACACAGATGTCTTCCTCACAGTCCAAAACAGAGACGTCTTCCCCACTGTCCACCATAGGGACATCCTCCCCACATTCCACCACAGAGATGTCCTCCTCACTGTCCACCACAGTGACATCTTCCCCAAAGTCCACCACAGAAACATCTTCCTGTGCACCAAAGGACGTCCTCCCCACTGTCCATCACATGGACATACTTCCCACTGTCTGCCACAGGGACATCCTCCCCACTGTCCACCACAGGTATGTTCTTCCCACTGTCCACCACAGAGACATCTTCCCAACTGTGCACCACAGGGACCTCCTCCACATTGTCCACCACAGAGAAGTCTTCCTGTGTACCACAGGGACGTCCTTAAAACTGTCTACCTCAGTGGTGTCTTCCCCACTGTCCACCATAGGGTCTTGCTCCCCACTATCCAACACATGGACACCCTCACCACTGTGCAACACAAAGACATCCTCCTATGCACCACAGGGCATCCTCCCACTCTCTACCACAGAAATGTTCTCCACACTGTCCACCACAGAGATATAGTCCACACTGTTTACCACTGAAACGTCCTTCTAAGCACCATAGCAACGTCCTCCCCACAGTCCATAAGGACGTCCTTACAACTGTCCACCACAGAGACGTCCACCCAACAGTCCACCACAGAGATGTTCTTCCTACTGTCCACCAAAGGGACGTCCTCACCACAGTCCATCAAAAAATGACCTCCCCACTGTCAACAACAGGGATGTTCTCCAGACTATACACCACAATGAATTCTTCCTCAATGTCCACCACAATATATCCTCCCCATTGTCCACAACAGGGACATCCTTTACACTGTCCACCACAAAGATGTCCTCCTCACTGTTCATCTCAGCAATGTCCTTTCCACTGTCTACCACAAGGATGTACTCCTCACTGTCCACAACAAGGACTTCCTCCCCACTGTCCATAACCAGAACCTGCTTTCCACTGTGCACCACAGGGATGTCCTCCCCATTGTCCAGCAAAAGTATGTCCTCCTAACTATCCACCACAGGGTCGTCCTCCACTTCAAGCTACGGAGGTGTCCTCTACACTGTTCACCACAGGGATGTCCTCCTTATTGTCTACCAGAGGGACGTCTTCTGGTGCACCACAGGAATGTCCTTTCCACTGTCCACCACCAGGACATCATACCCAATGTCCATCCCATTGAAATCCTCCCCACTGTCCACAACAGGGATTTCCTCCTCATTGTCCACCAGAGAAAAGTCCTCCCCACAGTTTCATCACACATGGACATCCTCCTCACTGTCCACACCGCTGAAACACTCCAGACTTTCCACTACAGGGATGTCCTCCTGTGCACCACAAGGATGTCCTCCCCACTGTACATCACAGAAATTTCCTTTCCACTGTCCAAATTAGGGATGTCCTCCCTACTTTCCACTACAGATACGTCCTCCCCACTGTAAACCACAGTGATGTCCTCCTCATTGTCTTCAACACAGAAGTCCTCCCCACTGTCAACTCAGGGATGTCCTTATTACTGTCTGCTCAAGGATGTCCACCTTATTGTCCACCACCGGGACATTATCCCCACTGTTCACCACAGGGACATCCTCCCCACTGTCCACCACAGGAATGTTTTTTCTACTGTCCATCAAAGGGACAGTGTATGGCCGGCTAATAAACTGTTTATACCAAAATCAAAGATATGTCTTACCTCAAAATGCACAAGTAACATGCATTTATTGTTTTCAGCTCTCTAATAATTTTTCTTTAACTCATGTAGTACACATGTTTTCTCCTTGTGTATTTTTACAATTGGGTACTGCCTTACATTCTATTATGTGTTTTAGCTGCAATACAGGTACTTATTTGTACATGGTATACAAAGAAATGAACAGTGCTTGGCCGGATACTACAGTGTTTATACCAAAATCAAAAGAACACATCTTAACTCAAACTGCACAAGTATCGTGCATTTAGTGTTTTCAGCTCTCTAATAGTTGTGTTAAACTCACATACTACACATGCTTTTCTTTTTTGGTATTTTTACAGATGGGAACTGCCTTACATTGTATCATGTGTTTTAGCTGCAATATAGGTACTTATTTGTACATAGTATACGAAACAAAGAACAATGCTTAGCCAATTAACACAGTGTTTATACCAAAATCAAAATAACACGTATTAACTCAAACTGCACAAGTAACATACATTTAGTGTATTCCTCTCTCTAATAGTTGTCTTTATCCCATGTAGTACACATGTTTTTATTCCTTTAGTATTTATACAGGTATGTCCTCCTCACTTTCCATTGCAGAAACATCCTTCAAAGTGTACACCACAAAATAGTCCTTGCCACTGTCCACCACAGAGATGTTCTCCTGTGTACCACAGAGATGTCCTTTCCACTTTCCTCCACAGAGGTGTCCTTCCCATTGATTACCAAGGGACGTCCTCAACACTGTCCACCAAAAAGATGTCCTCCCCACTGTTCACAACAGTGACATCCTCCCCACTGTCCAACACAAGAAATTAATCCTGTGAACCATAGTGACGTCCTCCTCACTGCCCATCACAGAAAAATCCTCCCCACTGTCCACCACAGGGACATCCTCCAAACTGTCCACCACAGTTATGTCCTCACCATTGTCAAGCACAGAGATATCCTCCACACTGTAAATCAACAGGAACGTCCTCCACACTGTCCACCACAGGGACGTACTCCTGTGTACCACAAAGATGTCCTCCCCACTGTCAAACACAGAGGTGTCCTTCCCACTGACCACAACAAGGACATCCTCCACACTGTCCAAGACAGAGATGTGCTTTCCACTGTTCACCACAGAAACAGCCTCTCCACTGTCTAAGACAGGGACGTCGTCCCAACTGTCCACCAGAGTGTCGCCATCCTGTGCACCACAGAGATGTCCTCCACACTGTCCACCACTGGGACATCCTCCCCACTGTCCACAACAGAGACATCCTTCCCAATGTCCACCACGGAGACATCCTTTCCACTGTCCACTACAGGGACATCCTCCTCACAGTCCACCATAAAGATGTCTTCTCCACTGTCCACCACAGGGACCTCCTCCTTACTGTCCACCACAGAGAAGTCCTCCCCACTACAGACCACAGTTATATCCTCCCCATTTTCCACCACAGGGACCTTCCCCCCACTATCCACCACAGGGATGTCTCGCACACTGTCCACCACAGTGTTGTCCTGCGCACCACAGAAACTTCCTCCCCACTCTCCACTAGAGGAACATCCTCCCCACTGTCCACAATAGCGATGTCCTCCCCACTGTTTACTACAGGGACGTCCTCCCCACTGTTTACTACAGGGACATCCTCCCCAATGTCCACAAGAGATGTCCTCCCCAATGTCCACTAGAGGGACCTCCTCCCCACTGTCCACCCCAGGGACATCCTTCCCACTTTCCACCACACACAATTCCTTCTCATTCTCCACCATGGTTCGTCCTCCTCACTCTCCACCACAGAGGCATCCTCCCACTGCCCACCCCAATGATGTCCTCCACACTGTCTAAAAAAAAGGTGTCCTCCCCACTGTTTACAACAGAGATGTCCTCCCGACTGTCCACCACAGGGAAATCCTTCCAATGGTCCACCACAGGAATGTCCTTCTCACTGTCTAAAACAAAGATGTACTTTCTACTGTCTACCACATGAAAATCTACCCCATTGTCCACCACAGGGATCTCCTCCTCACTGTCCACTACAGGCCCATTTTTCCCACTGTCCACCACAGGGTCATCATCCCAACTGTCTACTACAAATATGTACTTCCCACTATATGTATGTCATCCTCATTGACATCCACAAGGACGTCCTCCCCACTGTCCAACACATGGACGTCCTCCCCACTGTCCAACACAATAGGTCCTCCTTATTGATGAACACAGGTAAGTACTTTGCACTGTCTACCACAGGGATGTCCTCCCCACTGTATAATACAGAGACGTCCTCCCCACTGTCCAACAAGGGGACCTCCTCCCCACCATCCAACACAGGGACATTCTTCCCACCGTCCACCACAGAACCATCCTTCCCACTGTCCACCACAGTGCCATCATAGCACTGACCACCACAAGTTCATCCTCTTCATTGTCCAAGAGAAAGATATCCTCCCCAATTTTCACCAAAGGGACATCTTTCTTACTGTCCACCACAAGGATTTACTCCCCACTGTCTAACATAGTGTTGTCCTTCTGTGTACCACAGGGACGTCCTCCCCACTGTCCATCACAGGGACAGCCTCCTCAGTGTCCTTGCCAGGGATGTACTCCCCACTGCCCACCATAGATACACACTTCCCATTGTTCACCCCAAAGACATCCTTTCCACTGTCCACCATATGTATGTCCTCTGCTTTCTCAACCACAGGGATGTCCTCTCCACTATCCACCACAAGGAAGTCCTCCTTATTGTCCACCACAAGACGTCCTTCCCATTGTCCACCAAAGATAAGTTTTTCCCACTGTCCACCACAGGGACGTCCTCCTGAGGAACATAGGAATGTCCTCCTAACTGTCCACAGGGCGTCCTCCCAGCTGTTCACCACAGTGAAAATTTTTCCATTGTCCACCACAGGGACATCCTACCAACTGTTCTCTGCAAGGACATCCTCCCCACAGCCAACCACAGGGAAGTCCTCCCCACTGTCCACAAGAGATGTACTCCCCAATTTTCATCAAGGAGACCTCCAACCCACGGTCCAATACAGGGAAATTCTTCCCAATGTGCACCACAGAAACATTCTTCTCACTGTCCACCACAGGGGCATCTTCCCACTGACCATCACAAGGACGTCCTCCTCACTGTCCAAGACAAAGATATCCTTCCCACGGTTCACCACAGAGACATCCTCCCCACTGTCCACCACAGGGACGTCCTCCATGCTGTCAAACACAGTGTCATTCTCCAGTGCACCACAGGGACCTCCTCCCCACTATCCAACACAGGAACGTCCTCCCACTGTCCAACACAGGAACATCCTCCCACTGTCCACAAAAGAGACCTCCTCCCTACTGCCTACTACAAGGACATCTTCCTAACTGTCCACCACAGGAGCATCCTCCTCACTGTCCACCTCAAGAACATCCTCCTCACTGTCCAAACAAAACTGTACTCCCCACTGTTCACCTGAGGGACATCCTTCCCACTGTCCACCAAAGGGACTTCCTCACCAATGTCCAACACAGTGTTGTCCTCTTCACTGTCTTCAAAATGGAAGTTCTCCCAACTCTCCAGTTAGGGACGTCCCCCTTACTGTCAACAACAGGGACCTACTTTCCAATGTGCAACAGAGGGAAATCCTCCACACTATCCACTACAAGAATGTCCTTCCCACTGTCTACCAAAGTGACAATGCACAGCCGGCTAATAAATTGTTTATACGAAAATCAAATTTAGTGTTTTCAGCTCTCAAATACTTGTCTTAAACTCAGGTAGTACACATGCTTTTCTTTTTGTGTATTTATACAGATGGGTACGGTCTTACATTGTATCATGCGTTTTAGCTGCAATACAGGTACTTATTTGTACACAGTATACATAAAAAAGAACAATGCATGGCTGGCTAATACACTGTTTATACCAAAATCCAAAGAAACCTCTTTATTTAAACTGCACTAGTTTCATGCATTTAGTGTTTTTAGCTCTCTAATAATTGTCTTTAACACACGTAGTACACATACTTTTCTCCTTGGGTATTTTTACAGATGGGAACTGCCTTACATTGTATCATGTATTTTAGCTGCAATACAGGTACTTATTTGTAAATGGTGTACAAAATAAAGAACAATTCTGGCCAACTAATACAGTCTTTATACCAAAATTAAAAAAAAAAACACAACTTAACTCAAAATGCAGAAGAAACATGCATTTAGTGTTTTGCACTCTTTAATAGTAGTACACATGTTTTTCTCCTTTGGTATTTATACAAGTACATACTCCTCACTTTCCACCACAGAAATATCTTTCAAACTATCCACCACAGAGATGTCCTCACCACTGTCCACCCAAAATGTCCTCCTGTATACCACAGAGACTTCCTCCCCACTTTTCTCCATAGAGGAGTTCTCCCATTTGACCACCACAGGGAAGTCCTCCACACTGTCCACCAAAGAGATGTCCTACAAACTGTCTACCAAAGCAAAATATTCCCCACTGTCCACCATGAGTACTTAATCATGTGCACCATAGTGACTTCCTCCCGACTGTCCAAAACAGAAGAATACTTTTCACTGCCCACCACTGGGTCATCCTTCACACTGTCCACCACAGGTATGTCCTTCCCACTGTTCACCACAGGGAGATCCTTTCTCACTGTCCACCACATGGACATATTCCTCACTGTCCAACAAAAAACTTCTTCCCCAATGTCCATCACAGTGGCGTCCTTCCCATTGACCACCACAGAAAACATCTCCCCACTGTCCACCACAGGGATGTTCTCCCTACTGTCCACCACAGTGTCATACTCTTGTACACCACAAAGATGTACTTTCCACTGTCCATCACAGGGACATCCTCCCTACTGTTCTCCACAGGGACGTCCTCCTCACTGTGACGCACAGAGATTTCCATCCACCACAGAAACGTCCTCCCCACTGTCCACCAGAGTGACATTGTCACCACTGCCCACCACAAGTATGTTCTCCCACTGTCCAACACAATGAATTCCTCCCCACTGTCATTCAATGAAACCTCCTCCCCAGTATCCATGACAAGTACATCCTTTCTACTGTCCAACACAGAAATATCATCTCCATTGTCCACCACAGAGATGTCCTCCACACTGTCCGCCAATGAGGCAGCCTCCCCAGGGACCACCACAGTGATATCCTCCCCACTGTCCACAACAGTGACATCCTCCCCACAGGCCACCACAAGGATGTCCTCCCCACTGTCAACCACAATAACATCCTCCTGTGTACTACAAGGACGCCCTCCCCACTGTCCACCACAGACATATCCTTTTCACTGTTCACCCTAGAAACCTTCTCACAACTGTCCACCACAGGGACATCCTCCTCACTGTACACCACAGGCCTAACCTGTCCTTTCCACTGTCCACCACAAGGACATCCTTTCCAACCTCATCCACAGAAACGTCCTTCCCACTGTCCACCACAGGAATATCCTCCACACTGTCCATGACAGGGACATTCTCCCCACTGTCCACCACAGGGAAATCCTCCTGTGTACCATAGAAATGTCCACCCAACTGTCCACATCAGAAACGTCCTTCCCACTGTTCATTTTAGAGATGTAGTTCCCATTGTCCAGCACAGGTATGTCCTCCAATCTGTCCACCACAGGGATGTCCTCCTCACTGTGCATCACAGAGATTTCCTCCCCACTATCCACCACAGAAACATCTTCACCACTGTCCACCACAGGGAAGTCCTCCCCACTGTCCACCACAGGTCATCCTCACCACAGTCCACCACTGGTACATCCTCCTCACGATCCACCAGAGAAATATCCTAACCACTGTCCACCACAGAAACATCCTCCTGTGCACCACAAGAAGGTCCTCTTCATTGTCCACCACAGAGATGTCCTCCCCAAAGTCCACCACTGGGACATCATTTCCATAGTCCACCAAAGAGACATCCTCCCCACTGTCCACCACAAGGATGACATCCCCACTGTGCAAAATGAAGACATCCTCCTCACTGTCAATCACAAAAATGTACTTCTCACTGTCTGCCACAGGAACCTCCTTCCCACTGTCCACCACAGCTATGTTCTTCTCACTATTTACCACAGTTACATCCTCCGCACTGTCCATCACAGTTAAATTCTCCTGTGTAAAACAGAGATGACCTTACCACTGTCCACCACAGGGGTGTCCTTCCCATTTTTCACCATAGGGTCTGGCTCCCCACTGTCCACCACATGGACATCCCTGCAACTGTGCACCACAAGGACATCCTCCTGTGCTTCACAGAACATCCTCGCACTGTCTACCACAGAGATGTCTTTTGCACTGTCCACCACAGAGACTTTTTCCACACTGTCTACAGGGACATCCTCCCCACTATCCACCACAGGGACATCCTCCCCACTGTCCACCACAGTGAAAGTCTCCACATGGTCCGCCACAAAGAGTTCCTCTCCACTTTCCTCCATAGGGACATCCTCCCTACTGTCCACCACAAGGACCTCCTCCTTACTCTGCACCACATAGATGTTGTACCCACTGTCCACCACAGAAACGCCCTCCCCACTGTCTACCACAGCGACATCTTACCCACAGCCCACCATAAGGACATCCTCCCCAATGTTTACCACAGAGAATTCCTTTCCACTGTCCACCACAGGGACTTCCTTCCCACTGTCCACCACAGAAACATCCTCCCCACTGTTCACCACAGATATGTCCTTCCCACTGTCCATCAAAAGGGTGTCCTCCCCACTGACCAAAGAAGTGATATCCTCCCCATGATCCACCACAGGGACATCCTCCCCACTGACCACACATGGATGTTTTACCCACTATTCACCACAGGGACATCCTCCTGTGCACCACAAGGACATCCTCCACACAGTCCACCACAGATGTCCTTTCCACTGTCAACCACAGGGATGTCCTCACCACTGTACACCGCAGGGATGTCCTACTCACTGTCCACCATAGGCCAATCTTTCCCACTGTCCACCACAGAGACATACTCTACAGTGTCAACCACAAGAACATCCTTCCCACTGTCCACCACAGGGATGTCTTCCCCACTGTCCACCACAGGGACATCTTCCTGTGCACAACAAAGACATCCTCCTCACTTTCCACCACAGAGATGTCCTTTCCACAATCCACCAGAGGGCTATGGTTTCCACTGTCCACGACAGGGACATCCTGCTCACAGACCACCACAGGTCCAGCCTTCCCACTGTCTACCACAATGACATCCTCCCTACTGTCCACCACAGGAACAACCTCCTGTACACCACAAGGACATACTCTTCACTGTCAACCACAGAGATGTCCTCCCCACTGTCCACAACAGGGATGCCTTCCCAACTTTCTACCACAGGTACATCCTTCTCACTGTCCAATTCAGAGATGCGCTCAACAGTTTCCACCACAGGGACGTCCTCCTGTGCACCACAAGGACTTCCTTCCCACTGTCCAAAACAGAGATGTCCTCCCCCATGTCCACCAAAGAAATGTCCTCCCTCCTGTTGACCACAAGGATGTCCTCTTTACTGCTTACAATATGGTCTTGCTCACCACTGTCCAGCACATGAACATCCTCACCACTGTGCACCAAAGTGACATTCTCATGTGCATCACAGGACATCCTCGCACTGTCTGCAAAAGAGATGCTCTCCCCACTGTATACAAGGACCTCCTCTCAAATGTCC
Source organism: Arvicanthis niloticus (assembly GCF_011762505.2). NCBI lineage: Eukaryota > Metazoa > Chordata > Mammalia > Rodentia > Muridae > Arvicanthis > Arvicanthis niloticus. The sequence goes on from NC_047670.1 coordinate 574,097, forward strand.
ACCACAGTGAAATGCTCACCACTGTCTACCATAGGCACATCCTGCCACTGTCCACAACAGGGACATCTTCCTCACTGTCCACAAAAGGGAAATCCTCCGAACTGTCGAAATCTGGGACGTACTCCTTAATGTCCAGCACAGGGATGTTCTAGGCCCCTGTGACCACCAGAAAGACATCCTCCCCAATATCCATCACAGAGATGTCATTCCCACTGTCCACCAAAGATGCATCCTCCCCAATGTACACCACAGGTACGTCCTCCTCAATGTCCACCACAGAAATGATCTCTCCACTGTCCACCACAGGGACATCCTCCCCACTGTCCACCAAAGGGGCATCCTTCCCACTGTGCACCACAGTGATATCCTCCCCACTGTCCACCACAGGGATGTCCCCCCACAGTCCACAACAGGGATGTCTACCCCACTGTCCACCACAGAAACGTCCTCCCCACAGTCCACCACAAGAAAGTACTCCCCACTGTCCATCTTAAAGATGTCCTCCCCACTGTCACCACAGGCACGACCTTTCCACTGTCCACCACAGGTATGTCCTACTCACTCTTCACCACAGAGATGTCCTCACCACTGTCCAACACAGGAATGTCCTCCTGTGCACCACAAGGATATCCTCTTCACTGTCCACCACAGAGATGTCCTTTCCAGTGTCCACCACAGCAACGTACTTTCCATTGCCCACCACAGAGACATCACCCCACTGTCTAACACAGGTATGTCCTCCCCACTGTCCATGCTCCTGTGTGCCACAGGGACTTCCTCTATACTGTACACCACAGGTATGTCCTCAACACTGTCCAAAACAGAGACTTCCTCCCCACTGTCCACCACAGGGATGTACTTCTGACTGTCTGTCCCAGGGACGTCCTCCCCACTTCCCAGCACAGGTATGTTCTTTTCACTGTCTGCCACAGAGACATCTTCCCCACTGTCCACCATAGGGGCATCCTCTTCACTGACCACCACTGGGAAGTCCTCCTGTGTACAACAGGGATGTACTTACCACTGTTCACCACAGGGGCATCCTCACCACTGTCCACCATATGGTCTTGCTTGCCACTGTTCAGCACATCAACGTCCTTGCCACTGTGCACCAAAATGACATTCTCATGTGCATCATAGGACAACCTCACACTGTCTGCAAAAGAGATGTCCTCCCCACTGTCCACAAGGACCTCCTCCCAACTGTCTACCACAGTCAAATATTCACCAGTGTTCACCACAGGGATGGCCTCCACACTGTCCAACAAAGGAATATCCTCCCAACTGCCCACCACAGGGACATCCTCCCCACTGTCCATGACAGGAATGTTCTCCTCACTGTCTACCACAGAGTTGTCCTCCTCACTGTCTACCAAAGTGAAATCTTTCCCACTGTCCACCACAGTCTCCTCCTCCCCACGGTCCACCACAGGGATATCCACCCACTGTCCACCACAGAAACCTCCTCCCCACTGTCTTCCACAGGGCCATCCTTTCCACTGATAATCAGAAGGACGTCCTTATCACTGTCCAAGACAAAGATGTTCTTCCAGCTGTTCAACACAGGGATGTCCTCCCCACTGTCCACCACAGGGACATCCTTTCCAGTATACAACACAGTGTCGTCCTCCTGTGCACCTCAGGGACATCCTCCACACTGTCCACTACAGAGATGTCCTCCCCACTGCCCACCAGAGTGAAATCCTCCCCACTGTCCACCACAAAGACGTCCTTCCCACTGTCCTCTACAGAGATGACATCCTCACTGTCCACCAAAGGGATGTCATTTCACTGTCATCTATAAGGACATACTCTCCACAGTCCACCCCAATGATGTTCTTTCTACTGTCCAACATATATATGTCCTCCTCACTGTCAACCACAAGGATGTCCTCCCAATTGTCCACCACAGAAAAATCCCTCCACTGTCCACTACAAGTACATCCTCCCCATGGTCCAACATCAAAATCTCCTCCTCACCCTCCACCACAAGGATTTCCTCCCCACTTTCAACCACAGAGATGTCCTCTGCATTGTCCACTACAGAGACATCCTTTTTATTGTTCACCACAGCAACATCTTCCAGTGCACCACAAAAATGTCTTCCCCACTGTCAACCACCAGGACTTTCTACCTAGTGTCCACCCCAGGGAGGTCCTTTCCACTGTTTACCAAAAGGATGTCCTTCTCAATGTCTACACAGGGAAGTCCTCCCCACTGTCCATCACAGAGACATCTTCCCCACTATCAACCACAGGTATGTCCTGTTAACTGTCCTCAACATGAAAGTCCACCCAACTATCCACTCAGGGATGTCCTCCTTACTGTCCACTTAGAAACATCCACCTTACTGTACAACACAGGGATGTCCTCCCCAGTGTCCACCACAAGGACATCCTCTCCAGTCTCCACCACAAGAATGTCATACCCACTGTCCACCACAGCAATGTCCTTCCTACTGTCCACCAAAGGGACAATGCATGGCCTGCTAATACAGTGTTTATACCAAAATCAAAATAACAGGCCTTAACTCAAACTACACTATAACATTCATTTAGTGTTTTCAGCTCTCTAAGAGTTGTTTTAAACTCGGGTAGTACATATGCGTTTTTCCTTGGTTATTTTTAAAGACGGGAACTGCCTTCAATTGAACCACGCATTTTAGCTGCAATATAGGTACTTATTTGTACATGGTATACAAAAAAGAACAATTCTTGGCCAGATAATGTGGTGTTTATGCCAAAATCAAATGATTACATCTTAACTCAAACTGCACAAGTAACATGAATTTAGTGTTTTCAGCTCCCTAAAAGTTGCCTTTAACTCAGGTAGTACACATGCTTTCTTTTTTGTGTATTTATACAGACGGGTACTGCATTACATTGTATTATGTGTTTTAGCTGCAATAGAGGTACTTATTTGTAATTGGTATACAAAAAATGAACAGTGCTTGGCCGGCTACTACAGTGTTTATTCTCAAATCAAAATATCGCATCTTAACTCAAACTGCACAAGAAACGTGCATTTAGTCTTCTCAGCTCTCTAATAGTTGTGTTTAACTTAACCAGTACACATGCTTTTCTATTTGTGTATTTATAAAGACGGGTACTGCCTTACATTTTATCATGCATTTTAGCTGCAATACTGGTACTTATTTATATTTATATACAAATATATATACAAACAAAGTACAATGCTTGGATGGCTACTGTAGTGTTTATACCAAAATCAAAAGAACAAGTCGTAACAAGTAGCGTGCTTTTAGTGTTATCAGATCTTTAACTTATGTAGTACACATGCTTTTCTCCTTAAGTATTCATACAGGTACGTCCTCCTTACTTTCCTCCACAGAAGCATCCTTCAAACTGTCCACAACAGATATATCCTCACCACTGTCCACCACAAAGGTGTCCTCCTGTATACCAAAGAGACGTCCTCCCCACTTTCCTCCACTGAGGATTCCTAGACATTGACCACCACAGGGATGTCCTCCACACTATCCACCAAAAAGATGTCATCCTCACAATCCACCACAGCGACATCCTCCCCACTGTCCACCATGAGGACATAATCCTGTGCACCATAGTGACTTCCTTTTCACTGTCTACCACAAAAGAATCCTCCCCACTTTCCACCACAGGGTCATCTTCCACACTGTCCACCACTGGTATGTTTTTCCACTGTCCATCACACAGATGTCCTCCACACTGTAAACCACAGGGATGCCTTACACACTGTCCACCACAGAAATGTACTCCTTTGTACTTCAGGGATGTCCTCCCCACTGTCCACCACAAAGATTTCCTTCATCCTGTCCAATACAGAGATGTCCTCCCCACTGTTTACACGAGGGATATACTACACACTGTCCACCACAGGGACATTCTCCACACTGTCCACCCCAGGGACATCCTCCTGAGAACCATAGGAAAGTCCTACCCTTGATTTACAAGGATGTCCTCCCAACTGTCCACCACAGTGAATCCTCCACACTGTTAACCGAAGGGATGTCTTCCCCACTATCCAACACAAGGATGTCCTCCTCTCTCTGCACAGCAGAGATTTCCTAACCACTGACCACCACACAAATGTCCTCCCCACTGTCCACCACAGAAACATCCTCCCCACTGTCTACCAAAATGATATCCTCTACAGTGTCCAACACAGAGACATCTTCCCCAGTGTCCACCAAAGGCACGTCCTCCCCACTGTCCACAGCACTGATATCCTCTGCACTGTCTATCACAGGGGTGTCCTCCCCACTGTCCACCACAGGTACGTCCTCCCCACAGTCCACAACTGGGATGTCCTCCACTCTTTCCACCACAGCGACGTCCTCCTGTGCACAAGGTTGTCCTTCCCACTGTCCACCACAGAGATGTCCTTTCCACAGTCCACCACAGGGACATCCTCCCCACTGTCCACCACAAGGACTTCCACTTCACAGTCCACCACATGGCCGTTTTTCCCAGTACCCACCACAGGGACATCTTCCCCACTGTCAACCAAGGGACATCCTTCCCACTGTCAACCACAAGGACATCCTCCCAACTGACCACAACAAAGATATTCTCCTTACTTTCCACCAAAGTGATGTCCTCTTCTGTACCACAGAGACATCCACTCCACTCTCTATCACAAAAACGTCCTCTTCAATGTACACCTCAAGGAAGTCCTTCCAACTGTCCACATTAGAGATGTGCTCCACATTTTCCGCCACAGGTATGTCCTCCCCACTGTCTTCCACTGGTACTTCCTACTCACAATTTACCACAAAGATGTCCTCCCCACTGTCCACCACAGGAACATCCTCCTGTGCACCACAAGAACATCGTCTTCACTGTTCACCACAGAGATGTCCTCCCCACAGTCTACCACAAGAACATCCTTTCCACTGTTCACCACAGGGACATCCTTTCCACTGTCCTCCACAGGGCTGTCCTCTCCATTGTCCCACACATGAACATCCTTCTCACTGTTCACGGCAGTGTAATCCTCCCCACAGTCCACTGCAGGGATGACCTTACCACTGTCCAAAACAGAGAGGTCCTCCCCACTGTCCACCAAAGGGACTTACTTCCCATTGTCTTCCACAGGGATGTCCTCCCCACTGTCCTCTACAGGTATCTTCTTTTCACTGTCAACCACAGAGACATCTTCCCAGCTGTCCACCACAGGTAAGTTCTCCTCTTTACAACAGAGATGTCCTTACCACTGTCCACCACACAGGCATCCTCCCCACTGTCCACCATAGGGTCTTGCTCCCCACTGTCCACCAAATGGACACCCTCACCAGTGTGCACCAAAATGACATACTTTTGTGCATCACAGGATGGCCTTGCACTGTCTACGAAAGAGATATCCTCCCCACTGTCCACAAGGACCTTTTCCCAACTATCCACCACAGTGAAATCCTCCCCACTGTCCAAAACAGAGATGCCCTCCCACTGTCCACCAAAAGGATATGCTCCCAACTGGCCACAACAGGGACATTCTCCACAGTGTCCACCACAGGCATGTCCTCTGCACACTTTTCCAGTGAAATTTTTTCCACTGTCCACCACAGTGACCTCCTCATTACTGTACACCACAGAGACATCCTCCCCACTGTCCACCACAGAAACATCCTCTCCAATGTCCACCACAGGGGAGTCCTCTTAAAAGTTCAACACAGGAACATCCTCCACACTGTCCACCACAGGGACCTCCTCTCCACTATCTAAACCAGTGTCATCCTCCTGTGCACCACAGGGATGTCCTAAACACTGTCCACCACAGGGATGTCCTCCCCATGGTCCACCACCGAGATATTCTCTCCACTGTTCAGCACAGGGACATCCTCCCCGCTGTCCACCACAGAAATGTTCTTTCCACTGTCCACCACAGTGAAATCCTCCCAACTGTCCACCATAAGGAAGTCCTCCCCACTGTCCACCCCAAAGATGTCCTTTTCACTTTGCACTATATGTATGTCCTCCTCACTGTCAAACTCAGGGACATCCTCCCCACTTTCCAAAAACACTTCCTCCCACTGTCCACCACAAGAAGTCCTCCCCATTGTACACCACAGGGAAGTCCTTCCCACTGTCCACCACAGGGACATCCTCCCCATGGTCCACTACCAGAACCTTCTCCCCACTCTCCACCACATGAATGTCCTCCTCATTGTCTATCACAGAAAAGTCCTTTTCACTTTTCACCACAGAGATGTCCTCTGCACTGTCCACCACAGGTAAAACCTCCTTAATGTCCATCACAGGGACTTCCTCCTGTGAACCATAGGAACGTCCTCCCCACTGTCTACCATAGGGATATACTCCTCACGTTCCACCAGAGAAAAGTCCTCTCTACTGTACATCACACAGGTAAATCCTCCTCACTGTCTATCTCACTGAAATCCGCCCCATTGTCCACCACAAAAATGTCCTCCTGTGCACCACAAGGATGTCCTTTCCACTGTCCACCACAGAGATGACCTTTCCACTGTCCACCAAAGGGACGTCCCCCACACTGTCTACCACATGGACATCCTCTTCACTGTCCATTACAGGCCAGTACTCCTCATTCTCCACCATAGGAACATTTTTTTCACTGTCCACTACAGGAACGTCCTTCCCAGTTTCCACCACAGTGAATTCCTCCCCACTGTTCACCACAGGAACCACCTCCTCACTGTCCAACACAGTGACATCTTTCCCACTGTCCACCACAGAAATTTCCTCTCCACTATCCACCAGAAGGATGTCCTCTCCACTTTTTACCAAAGTGGAATGCTCCCCACTGACCACCACAGTGATATCCTCCCCACTGTCCACTACAGGGATGTCTTTCTGTACACTAGGAACTTATTTCCACTGTCCACCACAGTGATGTTCTTTCTACTGTCCACCACAGAAATGTTCTCCCTACTGTCCACCACAGAGATATCCTCCTCACTGTCTAACACAGACCTGTCTTTCCCATTATTTACAAAAGGGACATCCTTTCTAATGTCAACCACAGGGACATTCTTGCCACTGTTCACCACAGGGACATTCTCCTGTGTACCACAGAGACATCCACCCCACTGTCCACCACAGAAACATAATCCCCACTGTCCACAAAGGAAAGGCCTCCATACTGCCCACCTTAGGAACATCCTTCCCACTGTCCAACACAGGTATGTCCTCCCCACACTCCACCACAGGTACATCCTTTTCACTGTCCCCCACAGAGATGTCCTCACCACTGTCCACCACGGGGATGTCTTTTCAACTGTCTACCACAGGGACATCCTTCACACTGTCCACCACAGAGACATCCTCCCCACTGTCCATCATAGTGACGTTCTCTCTATGGTCCACCACACGAATGTCCTCCTCACTATCCACCACAGAGATCTCCTCTGTACTGCCCACATAAGGGACATCCTTCTTATCATCCACCATAGTGTCGTCCTCCTGTACATAACAGGAACTCCCTCTCCACTGTCCACCACAAGGATGTTCACACTACTGAAATCCTCATTGTCTACCACAGGTACGTCCTTTCCACAGTCCACCCCAGGGATGTACTTTCCATTGTCTACCACAAAAATGTCCTTCTCACTGTCCACAACAGATAAGTCCTCCCAACTGTCAACCACAGGGATGTCCTTCTCACTATTCTCAACTTGGAACTCCTCCCTAGTCTTTACTCAGGGATGTCCTTTTTACTGTCCTCTCAGGGACATACACCTTACAGTCCACCAAAGGGACATCCTCCCATGTGTCCACCACAAGGACATCCTCCCCAGTGTCCACAACAGGAATGTCATACCCACTGTCCACCAAAAGAATGTCCTTCTCACTGTTCACCAAAGGGACAATACATGGCCGGCTAAGAGAGTGTTTATAATAAAATCAAAATAACACATCTTAACACAAACTGCACAAGTAATGTGCATTTAGTGTTTTCAGCTCTCTAAGAGTTGATTTTAACTCAGGTAATATATAAGCTTTTTTCCTTGGTTATTTTTACAGACGGGAACTGCCTTCCATTGTATCATGCGTTTTAGCTACAATACAGGTTTTTGTACATAGTATACATAACAAAGAACAATGCATGGCCCGCTAATACACTGTTTATACCAAAATCAAAATTACATGTCTTAACTCAAACTGGACAGGTATCATGCATTTACTGTTTTCAGCTCTCTAATAGTTGCCTTTAACTCAGGTAGTACACATTCTTTTCCTTTTTTTTGTATGTATACAGACGGGTACTGCCTTTCATTGTATCATGTGTTTTAGCTGCAATAAAGGTACTTATTTCTACATAGTATACATAACAAAGAACAATGCATGGCCGGCTAATACACAGTTTATACCAAAAACAAAAGAACATGTCTTAACTCAAAGGGCACAAATAACATGCATTTAGTGATTCCAGCTCTCTAATAGTTGTCTTAAATCATGTATGACACATGCTTTTGCCCTTGGGTATTTTTACAGATGGCTACTGCCTTACATTATATCATGCATTTTTGCTGCAATACAGTTACTTATTTGTACATGGTATACAAAAAATAAAGTGCTTGGCTGGCAACTACAGTGTTTTTACCAAAATCAAAAGAACACGTCTTTACTCAAACTTCACAAGTAATGTGTATTTATTGTTTCAGCTCTCTAATCGTTGTCTTTAACTCAGGTAGTACATGTGCTTTTGTCCTTGGGTATTTTTAAAGACAGAAACTGCCTTACATTTTATCATGTGTTTTACCTGCAATACAAGTACGTATTTCTACATAGTACACAAAAGAAAGAACAATGCATGGCCAGCTAATACAGTGTTTGTACCAAAATCAAAAGAACACGTCTTAACTTAAACTGCAGAAGTAATGTACATTTAGTGTTTTCCACTCACTAATAGTTATCTTTAACTCTCTGAAGTATACATCTTTTTCTTTTTAGGTATTTATACAGGTACATCCTCCTCACTTTCCACCACAGAAACATTTTATCCACCACAGGGATGTACTTTCCACTATCCACCACAGGGACATCCTTCCCATTGTGCACCACAAGGACATCCTCCTCACTGTACATCACAAGGATGTCCTTAGCACTTTCCACCTCAGGGGTGTCCTCCCCACTTTCCACCACAGAAACATCTTCCCCACTGTCCACCAGAGAATCATCCTCCCCGCTGTCCATCACATTGCCATCCTCCCCTTTGACCACCACAGAAATGTCTCTCCACTGTCCACCACAGAAACTTACCCCCAACTTTCCACCACATTTTCATCATCCTGTGCACCACAGTAACATCTCCCCCCTGCCCAGCACAGGTATATTCTCCCTACTGTCCACCACAGTGATGTCCTCCTCACTGTGCACCACAGAGGTGTTCACAACATTGTTCACCACAGGAATGTTCTCTGTCCACCTCAGGGACATCCTCCCCACTGTATACCACAGGTGCATCCTCCCCTCTTACCACAACAAGCATGTCCTCCACATTGTCCAAGACAAAGATATATTCCACACTGTTCACCACAGGGACATTCTAATCACTATCCACCAAAGGGACGTCCTCCACACTGTACACCATAGTGTTGTCCTCCTCTGCACCACAGGGATGTCCTCCCCACTGTCCACCACAGGGCTGTCCTTCTCACTGCACACCACAGGGCTATCCTTCTTACTGCCCACCACAGAGATGTCCTCTCCACTGACCACCACAGGTACATCCTCTCTACTGTCGGCCAAATTGGTGTCCTCCCCACTGTCCACCACAGTGATATACTCTCAACTGTTTATCACAGGGACGTTTTAACCACTCTCCACCACAAGGATGTCTTCCCCACTGTTCACCACAGGGAGATTCTTCTTTGTACAAGGACTTCTTCCCCACTGTCCAACAAAGAGACATCCTTTCCATTGTCCACCACAGGAACATCCTTCCCATTGACCACCACAAAAAAGTCCTCCTCACAGTTCAAAACAGTGTCATCCTCCTGTGCACCAAAGGGACGTCCTCTCGATTGTATATTGCATTGTATAATGCATTTTAGCTGCAATACAGATACTTAGTTGTACATAGTATACAAAACAAAACACAATGCTTGGCAGGCTACTACAGTGTTTATACCAAAATTAAAGTAACATGTCTTAACTCAAACTGCACAAGTATTGTGCTTTTAGTGTTTTTTGCTCTCTAATAGTTGTCTTTAACAAATGTAGTCCACATGGTTTTCTCCTTCCACATTTATACATCTATGTCCTCCTCATTTTCCACAACAGAAACATCCTTCAAACTGTCCACCACAAAGATGTCCTCGCCACTGTCCACCAGAAAGACATCTTTCTGTGTACCACAGAGATGTCCTCCCCACTTTCCTTCCCAGAGGCATCCTTCCCATTGACCACCACAGGGACATCCTCCACAATGTCTACCAAAGAGATATTCTTCCCACTGTCCACCACAGCCACATCCTCCCCACTGTCCACCATGAGGAATTAATCCTGTGCACCACAGTTAAATCCTCCCCACTGTCCACCACAAAATATCCTCCCCACTGTTCTCCACAGGTATGTTTTCCCAACTATCCAGTACAGAGTTGTTCTCCACACTGTAAACCACAGGTACGTCCTTCCCATTGTACACCACAGTGGTGTCCTAAACAATGACCACCACATGACTGTCCTCCACACTGTCCAAGACAGACTTGTCTTCTCAACTATTCACTACAGGGACATCCTCTCCTCTGTCCACCATACTGTTGTCCTCCTGTACACCACAGGGATGTCCTCCCCACTATCCACCATAGTGTTGTCCTCCTGTACACCACAGGGATGTCCTCCCCACTGTTCACAACAGAAATATCTTCCCTAATGTCCACAACAGGAACATCCTTCCCACTGTCCACCACAGAGATTTCCTCCCCACTGTCCACCACAGGTATGTTCTTCCCACCATCCAACACAGAGACATCAACCCCAGTGTCCACCAAAAGGATGTTTTTCCCACTGTCCAACAGAGGGATGTCCTCCCCACTGTCTACCACAGGGTTTTCCTCCTCACTGTCCACCAGAGGAAAGTTCTCCAAACTGTTCATCAAGCAGGGAAATCTTCCTCACTGTTTACCCTACTAAAATTTTCCCCACTGTTCACCACAGGGGCGTCCTCTTGTGCACCACAAGGTCGTCCTCCCTACTGTCCACCACAGAGATATCCTTTCCACTGTTCAACACAGGGAAGTCCTCCCCACTTTTCAACTTAGATACATCCTCCTCACTGTCCAACACAGGCCTTTCCTCCTCACTGTCCAACACAGTGATGTCTTTCTGTGCATCACATGAATGTACTACCCACTCTCCACCACAGAGATGTCCTCCCCACTCTCTACCACATGGACATTCTTTTCACAATCCACCAAAGGGACATCATCCCCACTGTCCAAGACAGGGATGTCCTCCCCATGAAAAACACAGGTACATCCTCCTTTGTACCGTAGTGAACTCCTCTACACTGTCCACTACAGGGAAACCCTCTTCACTGTCCACCACATGAACATCCTTTCCACTGTCCACAAAAGAGACATCATCTCCACTGTCCACAGAGACATCCTCCTGTGCAACAAAGTGAGGTCCTTCCAACTGTCCACCACAGGGACGTACTTCCCATGGTCTGCAACAGGGAGGTACTCCCCACTGTACATCACAGGTATGTTCTTCCAACTGTCCACCAAAGAGACATTTTCACCACTGTCCACCACAGGGATGTCCGCCTGTGTACCACAAGGATGTCCTTAATACTGGCCACCACAGGAGCATCCTCCGCACTGTCCACCATAGGATCTTGCTCCCCACTGTCCACCACAAGAACATCCTCCTGTGAACCACAGGACATCCATCATCACACTGTCTACCACAGAGATGTCCTCCACACTGTCCACCACAGGGACATTCTCCACACTCTCCATTACAGGGATGTTTTCCTGACACCATAGGAATGTGCTCCCCACTGTCCAGAAGGTCGTCCTTCCAACTGTCCACCACAGAGAAGTCCTCCCCACTGTCAACCACAGGGAGGTCCTTTTCACTGTCCACCACAGGGATGTCCTTCCCAAAGTCCAACACAAGAATGGCCACTTCACTGTCCACCAAAGAAACGATCTCCCAACTTCTCACAATGAGAACATCCTCCTCAGTGTCCACCACAGGTATTTCCTTCCGACTGTCAACAACAGGGACATCCTCCCCACTGTCCACAACAGGAACATCCTCCCCACTGACCACCACAAGGACATAATCCTCACTGTCTAAGAAAATGATGTCCTCCCCACTTTTCTTCACAGGGACATCCTCCCTACTGTCCACCACAGGGATGTCCTCCCCAATGTCCAACACAGTTTCATCCTCCTGTGCACCACAGGGACATCCTCCCTAATGTCTACCACAGGGATATCCTTCCCAATATCCACCAGAGGAAAGTCCTCTTCAGTTTACACCACAGAGATGTTTTCTCCGCTGTCCACCACAGGGACGTAATCTCCACTGTCCACCTTAGGGACATCCTCCCCACTTTACAAAACAGGCCCATCCTTCCCACTGTACTCTACAGTGACATCCTCTCCACTGTCCACCACAGGGACATCCTTTCCACTGTCCACTACTGAGATTTCCTCATCACTGTCAACCACAGGTACGTCCTCTTCACTGTCCACTACAGGAATTCCCCTCCACTATCCACCACACAAACATACTTCCCACTGTACAACACAGAGACATCCTCGCCACTGTCCACCACAAAAACATCCTCCTTTGCAACAAAGGGACATCTTCCTCATTGTCCACAACACAGACGTCCTCTTGACTGTCCACCACATGGATGTCTTCATATCTACCAGTTTGACATCCTTACCAGTTTTTACAACAGAGACATTCTCCCCACTGTCCAACATATGTGTATCCTCCTCACAGTCAACCACAGGAAAGTCCTCCCCAATGACCACCACAAGGATGTCCTCCCCACTGTCCACCACAAGAACGTTCTTCCCACTGTCCACCACAGGGATGTCCTCCTTATCGTCCACCACATTGACGTCCTCCTGTGCAACACTGGAACGTCCTCCCCATTGTACAAAACAAGGACATCTTCCCCACTGTCCTAACCACTGAAATCCTTTCCACAGTCCACCACAGGGATTTACTCCTTACTGTCCACCCTATGGATGTCCTTCTCACTGTTCACTAGAGGGAAGTTTTTCACAATATTTACCTAAAGGACACCCACCTCACTGTCAATCACATGGATATATTCACCACTGTTTTCCAAAGCCACATCCTCCCCACTGTACACCACAGAGACTTCCTTTCTACTGTCCACCTGGATGTCCTCCCTACTGTCCACAACAGAGAAGTTCTCTCCACTTTCCACTTCTGGGACATCCTCCTTACAGTCCACCACTGGGATGTCCTTCCCACTGTTTACAAATGGGATGTCCTCCCCACTCATCATCACAGTTACATACTCCTCACTGTCCACCACAGGGATGTCTTCCCCACTGTCCACCAAAGCGACATTCTCCTGTACACCAGAAGAACATTTTTCTCACTGTCCATCACAGGGATTTCGTCCTTCTCATGATCCACCACAGTGACATTCTCCCCACTGTCCACCACAGGAACATTCTCCTCACTAATTACCACAGGGATGTTCTCCTTTGTATTACAGTGACTTGCACACCACCATCCACTACAGAAACATCCTCCCCACTGTCCACCAACAGGAAGTCCTCCCCACTTTCCACATTAGTGAAATCCTCCCCACTGTCCACTACAGGTATGTTCTCTCCACTGTCCACCACAGGTATATTTTCTCCACCATCCACCACAGGGATGTCCTCCTGTGCACAACAAAGATGTCCTCTCCACTGTCCTTTACAAAAATGTCTTCCCCATTGTCCACCACAGGGAAGTTTTTTCCACTGTCCACCACAGGGACAGCATCCCCAATCTCTCCCACAGGGATGTCCTTTTCACTGTCCACCGCAGGGAAGTCTTCTCCACTGTCCACAACATGTACATCCTCCCCACTGGTCACGACAAAGACATTCTTCTGTGCACCAAAGGGATGTCTTCCCCACTGTCCACCACAGGGATGTACTCCCCATTGTCCATAACAGAGATGTTGTCCCCACTGTCCATTACAGGGACCTCCTTCCCATTGTTCAACACCAGGATGTGCTCCTGTGTACCACAGTAAGTCGTTACTACTGGCGACCACAGGGGCATCCCCCCAGTGTCCACCACAGTGTAGTGCTCCTCACTGTTAAGCACATGCACATCCTCCCCTCTGTTCACACTAGGGACATCCTCATGTGCACCAAAGGATATCCTCCCCAGAATTTACCAAACAAATGTCCTCCACATTGTCCACCACAGTGACATTCACCCCACTGTCCACCAAAGTTGTGTCCTGCTCACTGTCCACCACAGGGATATCATCACCCCTTTCAACACAGGGACATCTTATTGACTGTCCACCATAAAAATGTCCTCCCCTCCTCCACCACAATTATGTCCTTCTGTGCACCACAGGGACTTCCTCCCCAGTATCCATTAAAAGGATGTACTCCTGACTGTCTACAACAGACACGTCCTCTCCTCTGTTCAACACAGGAACATCTTATTGATTGTCCACCACAGGAATGTTCTCCTAACTGTCCACAACACTGAATTCCTCCCCACTGTCCATCACAAGGACGTTCATCACAATGTCCACAACAGGCACATCCTTCTCACTGTCCTCAACAGAGAAGTCCTCACCAATGTCCACTCAGGGATGTCCTTTTTACTCTCCGTTACAGGGATGTCCTCCCCAGTGTCCACCACAGGGACATCTTCCCCACTGTCCGCCACTGACCCGACCCGCAGGTCCTAGGTTATTCGAGAGGGACGAGGAGGATTGCAACCTGGAAGAACGGGCGAGAGAGAGAATGGACTCAAGGAAGCAAATGCTTGTCAAGAGTCATATATTTGGGCACCAAGTGCTTATTTATAATACATTTTTCAAAGGGAGGGGTAAGAGGGATCCAGGTGATCGAAAAGTACAGAATCTTCTTGGCCTGTGCCCTGAAATAATGGCAGTCCAGGTGATGGGACAGTACAGAGTCTTCTCGGCCTGTGCCCTGAAACAATGGTGGTCCAACTGCCTACTTCAAAAGATACGGTACACTGCTTTACATCTAAAAATCTATTTGTAACTATCAGACAGAACCTTGTGGTTGCTAGGGAGATGAAGCTGCAGGAGACATTGTGCAGGTGGGGAGAAGTAGGGGGTGAGGGTAAGAGGCAAGGATCCTGGCTTCTGACACACCACAGTGATGTAATCACATTTTCCACCAAAGGCTTGTCCTCCTTACTGTCTACCACAGGTAAATACTCCCCAGTGTCCACCACAAAGATGTCCTCATGACTGTCCACCACAAAGATGTCCTCACCACTGTCCACCAAAGGGACATCCTCCGGTGCACCACAGAGATGTCCTCCAAGTGTCCACCACAGAGGTATCCTTACCATGAACCACCATAGGGACAATCTCTACAATGTCCAATACAGAGATGTCCTCCCAACTGTTCACCACAGAAATGTCCTCCCCACTGTTCACCACAGGGAAGTCTTCCCCACAGTCCATCACAGGGAAGTCTTCCCTACTGTTCACCACAGGGATGTGTTCCTCACTGTCCACCACAGCATGGTCTCCACACTTTCTACCACAGAGAAGTGCTCCCAGATGTCCCTCAAAGAAAAGTCATCCACACAGACCACAACAGGGATGTCCTCCCCACTGTCCACCACAGGTACATCATCCCCACTGTTCACCACAGGGACTTCCTCCAATGTAGAACAGGGACTTCCTCACCACTGTACTTTAAAGGGGCATCCTCAACAATGACCACTACATAGAAGTCCTCCACACTTTCCTGTACAGAGATGTTTTTCCTACTGTCCACCACAGGGACATGCTTTCCACTGTCCACCACAGAGACGACCTCCTGTCCACCACAGTTACGTCCTCCCAACTGTCCACCACAGTTACGTCCTCCCAACTGTCCACCACAGTTACGTCCTCCCAACTGTCCACCACATGGACATCCTCCCCAATGTCCATCACAGGGATGTTTTTCTTACTGTCCACCATAGGGATGTACTCCTGTGCACCACCACAATGTCCTCCCATTTTCCCCCACAGATGTCCTCCCCACAGTAAATGACAGGTAAGTCCTCCTCACTTTCCACAACAGATATGTATTCCACACTGTCCACCACAAAGTCAATTTCACCACACTCCACCACAAAGCCATCCTCCTGTGTACCACAGAGATGTCCTTTCATCTTTCCTCCACAAAGGCATCCTCCCCATTGACCACCACAGTGACAAAAACCACACTGTCCACCAAAGAGATGTCTTCCCCACTGTCCACCACTGCGACATCCTCTGTACTGTCCACCACACGTACTTCCTCTGGTGCACCAAAGTGACATCCTCCCCACTGTCCACAACATGGACATCCTCCTTCTGTCAACAACAGAGATGTCCTCCCTAATGTCCATCACATGGACATCCTTTCCTCTGTCCACCACAGGTATGTCCTCCCCACTGTGCACTACAGATACATGCGTCCCACCGTCCACCACAGAGACGTCCACCTTACTGTCCATCACAGTAATTTTCCCCCAATCTACAGCACAATTACATCCTCCTGTGTACCACAAGGACATCCTTACAATTGTACACCACAAGGGATTCCTCCCCACTGTCCACCACATGGACCTCCTTCTCATTGTCCACCACAGAAACATTCTCCCCACTGTGCACAACAGGGTAATCCTCCTGTGCAAACAGGCATGTCCTCACCACTGTCCTCAACAGAGATGTCCTCTCCATTGTCTTCCACAGGGACATCCTTAACACTGTCTACCACAGGGATGTCCTCCCCACTGTCCACTAAAGAAACATCCTTCCCACTGCCCACAAGAGGAACATCATACCCCTGTCCACCACAGAGATGTCCTTTTCACTGTCTACCACATAGGCATTCTCCCCAGTGTCCACCACAGGGACTTCCTTCTTACTGACCACCAAAGGGATGTACTTCTGTGCATCACCACAAAGTCCTCTCCATTATCCCCTACCTATGTCCTTCCCTCAGTCAACCACTGGTACGTTGACTTCACTTTCCACCACAGATACCTCTTTCCCAGTGTCCACCACAAAGACATCCTCCTGTGTACTACAGAGATGTCCTTTCATCTTTCATCCACAGAGGTGTCCTCTCCATTGACCACCACTGGACATCCTCCACACTGTCCATCACAAGGATGTCCTCCTCACTGTACTCAACATGGAAGTTTTCTCCATTGTCCACTCAGGGATGTCCTAGTTATGGTCCACCACAGGGACCTCTTCCCCAGTGTTCACCACAGGGACATCCTTCCCACATTCCACCACAGGGACTTTATACCCACTGTCCACCAAAGGGACAATGCATGAACAACTTATACAGTGTTTATACCAAAATCAAAAGAACATGTCTTAACTCAAACCGCATAAGTAATGGGCATTTAGTGTTTTCAGCTCTCTAATAGTTGTGTTTAGCTCATGTACTACACATGCTTTTCTCTTTGGGTATTTTTATAGACAGGAACTGCCTTGCATTGTATAATGTTTTTAGCTGCAATACCTGTACTTATGTGTACATGGTATAGAAAAACAAAGGACAATGCTTGGCCAGCTACTACAGTTTTTATACCAAAATCAAAAGAATACGTCTTAATTCAAACTGCACAAATATCTTGCATTTAGTGTTTTCAGCTCCCTAATAGTTGTATTTAATGCACTTATTACACATTCTTTTCTCCTTGGGTATTTTTACAGACAGGAACTTCCTTACACTGTATCATGTGTATTAGCTGCAATACAGGTAATTATTTGTACATAGTATAAAAAACAAAGAACAGTGCTTGGCCAGCTACTACAGTGTGTATATCAAAATCAAAATAACACGTTTTAACTCAAACTGCAAAAGTAACGTGCATTTAGTTTTTTCAGCTCTCTAACAGTTGTGTTTAACTCACATAGTACACATGCTTTTTTCTTTGTGTATTTTTATAGATGGGAACTGCCTTATATTGTATCATGTGTTTTAGTTGCAATACCTGTACTCACATGTACATGGTAAAGAAAACAAAGCAGAATGCTTGGCTGGCTACTACAGTGTTTATACCAAAATCAAAATAACATGTCTTAACTCAAACTGCACAAGTATCATGCATTTAGTGTTTTCAGCTTTCTAATAGTTGTCTTTAAAGCATGTACTACACATGCTTTTATCCTTGGGTATTTTTACAGTCAGGAACTGTCTTACATTGTATTATGTGTTTCACCTGCAATACAGTTCTTATTTGTATATAGTATATAAAACAAAACCCAATGCTTGGCCAGCTTCTACAGTGTATATACCAAAGTCAAAGAACACATCTTAACTCAAACTGCAAAAGTAACGTGCATTTATTGTTTTCCCCTCTCTGATACTTGTCTTTAACTCACATAGTACATACGCTTTTCTTCTTCAGTATTTATACAGGTATGCCCTCCTCACTTTCCACAACAGAAACATCCTCCCCACTGTCCACCACAAAGATGTCCTTCTGTGTACCACAGAGACGTGCTCCCACTTTCCTCCAAAAACACATTCTCCCCATTGACCACCACAGTGACATAAACCATACTGTCCACCAAAGAGATATCCTCCCCACTGTCCACCACAGCAACATAATCCCCACTGTCCACCACGAGGACTTAATCTTGTGCACAACTGTGACATTCTCCCCACTGTCCACATGAGAAGAATCCTTCCAACTGTCCACCACAGAGACATCAGCCACACTGTCCACCACAGTTATGTCCCCTTCACTATCCAAAACAAGAAAGTCATTTGCACTGACCACCTCTGCAACATCCTCCTTATTGTCAACCACTGGGACTTCCTACCCAGTGTCCACCAGGGAAATATCCTCCACTGTGTCCACCACAGAGATGTCCTTCCCAATGTCCACCACAGGTACATCTTCCCCAATGTCCACCATACAGACATCCTTCCCACTCTCCACCAGAGAGACATACTCCCCAATGTCCACCCTCAGGGACATCATCCACACTGTCTACCACAGGGGCTTCCACCGCACTGTCCACCACAGGGTTGTCCTCCTTATTTTCCACCACAGGGACATCCTCCTGTGCACCACAGGAACATTCTCTACACTATTCACTACAAGGATGTCCATCCAACTTTCCACCCCACTGAAATCCTCCCCACTGTCCACCGCAGGGACTTCCTTCCCACTGTCCACCACAGGAATTCTTCCTCATTGTCCACAAGTAGGAAGTCCTCCCCACTGTCCACCACAGGGATGTCCTCCTCACTGTCCACCAAAGGAAAGTCTTCCACACTGTTTACATAAAAAACCTACCTCACTGTCCACCACAGGGATATCCTCCCCATTGTTAACAACAGGGACATCCTCCACACAGTCCACCACAGGGACCTCCTCTCAACTCTCCACCACAGGGGTGTCCTTGCCACTATCAACCACAGGGATGTCATCCTCACTTTATACAACATGGAAGTCCTCAATACAGTCCCCCACAAGAATGTCCTCCCCACTGTCCACCACAAGGACATAATTCTCATTGTACACAAAAGGGAAGTCCTCCCCACTGTCTACCTCAGGGACATCATGCCCACTGTCAACCAGAGAAATATCATTCCCTCTGTCCACCAAAAAGACATCTTCCCAACTGTACATAACAGGGATATCATACCCACAGTACACCATAGGAATGTCCTTTCCACTGTCCACCATAGGAACGTCCTCCCCACTATCCACCACAGGGACATCCTTCTCACAGTCCACCAGAGTGACATCCTTCGCACTGTCCACAACAGTGACATCCTTCCCACTGTCCACCACAGGGACTTTCTACTCTCTGTCTAAAAAAGAAACATTCTCCCCACTGTCCACCACAGGGAATTCCTCCTGGGTAACACAGAGATGTCCTCCCCACTGTCCACCATCGAAATGTCCTTAGAACTGTGCACCACTGGTATGTCTTCCCCACTGTTCACTTTAGGAACTTCTGTCCCATTGAAAACCACAGTGACATTCTCCCCTCTGTCTAAAAATTGGAAATTCTCCCCACTGTCCACCACAGGGATGTCCTCCTGTGTAACATAGAGATGTCCTCCCCACTGTCCACCATTGAAATGTCCTCCCTACTGTTCACCATTGAAATGTCCTCCGCACTGTCCACCACACGAAAATCCTCCCCACTGTCACCCTTAGGAACATCCTCACCAGGGTCCACCACAAAGACATTGGCCCCACTGTCCACCACAACACCACAGGCACGTCCTCCTCAATGTCCACCACAGAGATATCATCACTGCTGTCCACTATGAGGATATCATTTTGACTATCCACCACAGGGACATGATCCACACTGTCCACCAGAGAAGCATCGTTTCCACTGTCGACAACAGGAACGTCCTCCCCACTGTCCACCACAGGAACGTCCTCCTCACTGTTGACAATGAATATGTCCTAAGCTCTGTCCACCACAAGGACGTCCTCCTTATTATCGACCACAGGGACAACCTCCTGTGAACCACAGAAATGTCCTCCCCATGGTCCACAACAAGAACATCATCTTCAGTGTCCACCACACTCAAGTCCTCCCCACTGTTCACCACAGGGACAAACTTCTGAGTGTCCAACACAGGTACGTCCTTTTCACTGTCTATCAGAGGGAAGTCCTCTGCACTGTTTACCTAAGGTAGACCCACTTCACTGTCCACCACAGGGATATCCTCCCCACTGTCCACCACAGGGACATCCTTCCCATCGTCCACCACAGGGACGAACTCCTGTGCCCCACAGCAATGTCCACCCACTTTCCCCAATAGATGTCTTTTCCACTGTCAACAAAAGGGACATCTTCCATACTTTCCAGCACAGATATATCCTCCCCACTGTACACTACAGATACGTCCTCCCCACTGTTCACTAAAAATGTACTTTCCAATGTCCATCATAGTGGCGTCCTCCCCATTGACCACCACCGAAACATCTGATCCACTGTTTATCACACAAACGTCCTTCCCACTGTCCACCACAGAGAAGTGCTCCCCACTGTCCACCACAGTGTAATCCTCATTTGCACCAAAGATATGTCTTTTCCTTTGTCCACCACAGGGACATCCTCCCTACAGTCCAACACAGGGACGTCATTCTCACGGTCCACAACAAGGAAGTCCTTCCCACTGTCCAAATCTGAGACGTCCTACTTACTGTCCAGTACAGGGACTTCCTCCCCAGTGTCTACCCTAGGGACATCCTCCCCAGTGTCCACCACAGAGATGTCTTTCCCACTGTCCACCACAGGTACATCCTCTATAATGTCCACCATAGGTCCATCCTACTCACTGTCTACCACAGTGATATCCTTCCCACTGTAAACCACAGGGACATCTTGAACACTACAAGGATTTCCTCCCCACTTTCCAACAAAAAGATGTTCTTTCCACTGTCTACCACAAAGATGTCCTCCACACTGTTCTCCAAAAGTGATGTCCTACTCATGGTCCACCATAGGCCCATCCTCCTCAATGTCCACCACAGGGATATCCTTCCCATTTACTTCCACAAGGACATTTTCCCCATGGTTTACCACAGGGATGTCCTCCTGTGTATCACAAAGACATCCACCCAACTGTCTACCACAGAAATGTTCTCCCCACCATCCACCACAGGAACATCCTCTGCACTGTCCCCCAAAGTGATGTCTTTCTCACTGTCCACCACAGAGATGTCTTCCCTACTGTCCACTACAGGGATGTCCTTTCCACTGTCCACCATATAGATATTTTTTGACAGTCCACCACAGGGACATATTCCCACTGTCCACCACAGAGAAGTCCTTTTCACTGTCTACCACAAAGATGTCCTCATCACTGTCGACCACAAAGATGTCCTCCTCTGTACCACAGTGATGTCCTTCCACTTTCCTCCACAGAGGCAACCTTTCCATTGACCACCACAGGAACATACTCCACAATGTCCACCAAAGAGATGTCCTCCCCACTGTTGAACACAGCAACAACCTCCCCACTGTACACCACAAGGTCTTAATTCTGTGTACCATAGTAATGTCCTACCCACTGTCCACCACAAAAGAATCCTCCCCACTGTCCACTACAGGGACATCTGCCACACTGTCCATCACAGGTATGTTCTCTTCACTGTCCAGCACAGGGAGGTCCTCAACACTGTTCACCACAGGGACATACTCTGGTGTACCACAGGGTCGTCTTCCCCACTGTCCATCACAGGGGTGTCTTCCTTACTGATCACCACAAGGACTTCCTCCACAGTGTCCAAGACAGAGATATCCTCGCTACTGTTCAACACAGGAACTTCCTCTTCACTGTCCACCACAGGGACCTCCTCCATATTGTCCAACACAGTGTCATCCTCTCATGGACCACAGGGACATCCTCCCCACTGTCCACCACAAGGACATCCTCCTTATTGTCTACCACAGGGACGTCCTTTCCACTGTCCACCACAGGTTTGTCATTCTTTCTTTCCAACACAGAGATGTCCACCCCACAGTTTACCACAGAGATGTCCTCCTTACTGTCCACAAAAAGGAAGTTCTTTCCACTGTCCAATACTGGGATGTCCTCCTTACTCTCCTCCACAGGGACTTCCTCCCAGGTGTCAACCAGAGAAACATCCACCCCAGTGTCCACCACAGAGATGCCCTTACCACTGTCCACCACAGGTACATCTTCCCCAAAGTCCACCACAGGAACATCCTCCCCACTGTCTACCACAGAGACTTCTTCCACACTGTCCACCACAGCGACATCCTCCTTATTGTCCACTACAGGGACATCCTCCTGTGCACCACAGGAATGTTCTTCCAACTATCCACCACAAGGACTACCTCCCCACTGTCCAACCCACTCAAATCCTCCCCAATGTTCACCACAGGGATGTCATTCCCACTTTCAACCACAGGGATGTCCTCCTCAATGTCTACCAAAGAAAAGTCCTCCACACTGTTTACATAAAAGACACCTACCTCACTCTCCACCACAGTGATATCCTCCCCACTGTTTACAACTGGGACGTCCTCCACACAATATACCACAGGGATCCCCTCCACACTGTTCACCACAGTGGTGTCCTCGCCACTGTCAACAACGGGGATTTCATCCTCACTGTATACAATAGGGAAGTCCTTCCCACTAACAACCACAGGGATGTCCTCTCAACAGTACAGCACAGGGACATCCTCTTTATTGTCCACCAGAGTGACATCAATTTGTGCAACACAGGAAGTTCCTCCCCACTGTCCACCACAAGGATGTCCACTTCAGTGTCCACCCTACTGAAATACTCCCATTGTCCACCACAGGGATGTACTCCCCACTGTCCACCACAAGGATCTCCTTATTGTTCACCAATTTGACATCCTCTTCAATGCCTGCCCACTGAAATCCTTCCTACTGTCCACCACAGGGGCGTCCTCTCCACTGTTCACCACAGTGATTTCCTCTTCACTGTCCAACAGAGGGAAGTCCTCCCAACTGTTCACCACAGGGACGACCTCCTCACTGTCCACCAGAAGGAAGTCCTACACACTGTTTATCTAAGAGACACCAACATTACTGTCCACCACAGGGATGTCCTCCCTACTGTAGACCACAGGGATGTCCTTTCCACTATCCACAACAAAGATGTCCTCCTCAATGTCAACAACATGGAAGTCCTTCCCACTGTCCACCACAGGGACATCCTCCTTACTGTCCTAAACATGGAAGTCCTCCCCACTATCCATTCAGGGATGTCCTTCTTACTGCCCACCACAGAGATGTCTTCCCCAGTGTCCACCACAGGCATATCCTCCCCACTGTCCTCCACAGGGACATCCTCTACACTGTGTACCACAGGGATGTCCTTCTCAATGTCCTCAACAAAGATGTCCTCTGCACTGTCCACCACAGGGACGTCCTCCTTTTTGTCCACCACAGGGATATCTTCCTGTGCACCACAGGAAAGTTCTCCCCACTGTCCACCACAAGGACATCCTCCCCACTTTGATCCCCACTGAAATCCTCCCCACTGTCCACCACAGGAATGTCATTCCCACTGTCCACAACAATGGTTTTCTCCTCACTGTCCACCAGAGGGAAGTCCTCCCCACTGTTCACCACAGGGACATCCTCCTCACTGTCCACCAGAAAAAAAGTCTTACACCCTGCTTACGTAAGAGACACCCACCTCACTGTCAACCACAGGGATATTCTCCCACTGTTTACCACAGGGATTTAATCTCCACTGTCCACCACAGGGACATTCTCATGTGCCCCACAGCAATGTGCTTCCCACTGTCCACCAAAGGAACATCCTCTCCACTCTTCACCACAAAGACATCCTCCTCACTGTCCACCAGAAAGAAGTCTTGCACCCTGCTTACGTAAGAGACACATACCTCACTGTCCACCACAGTGATATTCTCCCACTGTTTACCACAGGGATTTAATCTCCACTGTCCACCACAGGGACATTCTCATGTGCCACACAGCAATGTGCTTCCCACTGTCCACCACAAGAACACCCTCTCCACTCTTCACCACAAAGACATCTTCCCCACTGTCCACCACAGTGAATTACTCCCCACTGTCCACCACAGGGACCTCCTTCCCACTGTCCACCACATAAATATTTTTTCACTGTTCACGAGAGGGAAGGTCTCCACAATGTTTACCTAAGGGACTCCTACCACACTGTCCTCCACAGTGATATCCTCCCCACTGTTTACCACAGGGATATCCCCTCCACAGTCCACCAGAGACCTGATCCTCACTGTCCACCACAGGGATGTCCTCCTCACTGTATGCAATAGGGAAGTCCTCTCGAATGTCTACCGGAGGCATGTCCTCCCCATTGTCCAGCACAAGGACATCTTCTCTACTTTCACGCACAGTGACCTCCTCCTCACTCTGCACCACAGAGATGTTATCCCAACTGTCCACCAGAGAAACGTCCTCCCCACTGACAACCACAGGGATATCCTCCCCACACCTCGCCAAAAGGACATTCTTGCCAATGTCCACCACAGTGAATTCCTCCCCACTGTCCATCACAAAGAACTCCTCCCTACTGTCCAACACAGGGACATCTTTCCCACTGTCAATCACAGAAACATCCTTCCCACTGTCCACTACAGGGACATCCTCTCCACTGTACACCAAAGGGGCATCCTCCCCACTGACCTTCACAGGAATATCCTGACCACTTTCCACCACAGGAACGTCCTCTCCACTGTCCACCACAGTGAATTCCTCCCCAGTGTCCACCAGAGGACCCTCCTCCCCACTGTCCAACACAGGGACATCTTTCCCACTGTCTATCACAGAAACATCCTTCCAACTGTAAACTACAAAAACATCCTCTCCACTGTCCACCAAAGGGGTGTCCTCCTACTGTCCTCCACAGAAATATCCTCATCTCTCTCCACCAAAGGAACGTGCTCCCCACTGTCCACCACAGAGATTTCCTCCACACTGTCTACCACAGCAACGTCCTCCTGTGAACAACAGGGAAATGCTCGCCACTGTCCACCACAGAGATGTATTTTACACTCTCCACCACACAGACATATTCCTGTGTATCACAGGGACGTCCTCTACACTGTCCACCACAGCGATGTTCTCCCCACTGTCCACCACAAGGATTTCCTCTTCACTGTCCAACAGATGGAAGACCTCCCAACTGTTCACCTCAGGGACGTCCTCCTCACTGTCCACCAGAGGGAAGTCTTACACACTGTTTACCTTAGGGACACCCACATCACTCTCCACCACAGGGATGTTCTCCTCACTGTCCACCACAGGGACCTTCTCATCACAGTCCACCACAGGGACAATCTTCCCACTGTCCACCACAGGGAAGTCTTTTGTGTACCACAAAGATATCCACCATGCTGTCCACCACAGAAACATCCTCCCAACTGTCCACCACAGGGAAGTTTTTTCCACTGTCCACCACAGCGACATCCTCCCCACTGTCCACCACCCGGATGTTCTTTCCAATGTCCACCATAGTGACATTTTCCCAACTGTTCACTACAGGGACTTCCTCCCCACTGTCCACCACTTAGAAGTCCTCCTGTGTATAACAGGGATGTCCTTCCCACTGTCCACCAAAGGGTCATCCTCCCCACTGTCCACCATAAAGTCTTTCTCCAAACTCTCCACCACATGGACATCCTCGCCACTGTTCACCAAAATGACATTCTCCTGTGCATCACAGGACATCCTCCCCACTGTCCACAAGTACCTCTTTCCAACAGTCCACCACAGTGAAATCCTAGCCACCTTCCACAAGAGGGATGGCATCCTCACTGTCCACCAAAGGAACATCCTCCCAACTGTCCACCACAGTGCCATCCTCCCCACTGTCCATTACAGGGATGTCCTCCTAACTGTCCAACACAGGGACATCCTCCACACTGTCTACCACAGTGACCTCCTCCACACTGTCCACAACAGTGACATCCTTCCCACTGTCCACCATAGAAATGTCCTCCCCACTGTCCACAACAGGGGCATCCTCCCCACTGACCTCCATATGTAAGTCCTCCTCACTGTCCAAGACAAAGATATCCTCCCAACTGTTCAACACAGAGAAATCCTCTCCAGTGTCCACCACAGGTATGTCCTCCCCACTGTCCAACACAGTGTTGTCCTTCTGTGCACCACAGGGACATCCTTCATAGTGTCTACCACAGGGACAATCTTCCAAGTGTCCACCACAGAGATGTCCTTCTCACTGTCCACCACAGAGATGTCCTCTCCCCTGTCTACCCAGGGGTATCCTCCCCAGTATCCATCACAGGAACATTCTTTCCACTGTCCACCAAAGTGAAGTCCTCCCCACTGTGCAACACAGGGATGTCCTTCCCAGTGTCCACCACAAGGAAGTCCTCTTCAATGTCCACCACAGGGATGTCCTTCCCACTGTCCTTCATTGGGACATACTCTCCACCGTCCACATCAAAAACATCCTCCCCATTGTCCACCATACGTATGTCCTCCTAACTGTGAACCACAAGGTCATCCTCCCAACTGTCCACTAAAGGGGCATCCTCTCCACTGACCTCCAGAGGGATATCCTAACCACTGTCCACCACAGAGACATCCTTCCCTCTGTACACCACAGGGGCATCCTCACCACTGACCACCACCAAGAAGTCCTCCTCATGTCCAAGACAAAGATGTCCTCCCAAATCTTCAAAAAGGAACATCCTCCCAACTGTACAACACAGGGACATCCTTTCCACTGTCCACCATAGAGACATACTCCCCACTGTCCATCTCAAATTCATCCTCCCCACTGTCCATTATACCTATTTCTTCCCTACTGTCAACCATCAGGAAGTCCTCCCTACTTTCCCCTAAAGTGGCATCTTTTCCACTTACCTCCACAAAGACATCCTCACCGCTGTCCATCACAGGTCCAACCTTCCCACTGTCCACCACGGGGATTTTTCTCCCCACTATCCACCTCAGAGACGTCCTCCTGTGCACAGGACATCCTTTCCACTGTCCACCACAGAGATGTTTTTTCCACAGTCCACCACAGAAACTTCCTCTCCACTGTCCATCATAAATACATCCTCATCACTGTCCACCAAAAGGACGTCGTACCTACTGTCCACCCCAGGGACATTCTCCCCACTGTCCATCATGGGGACGTCCTTCTGTGTACCACAGAGATGTCCACCTCACTGTCGACCACAGAAACTTCCTCCCCACTGTCCACCACAGGAACATCCTCTCCACTGTCCAACAAAGGAATGTCCTCCCCACTGTCCAAAACAGAGATGTCCTCACCACTGTCGAACACAGGGATGCACTTCCCATTGTCTGCTACAGGGATGTCCTCCCCATTGTCCACCACAGGTATGTTCTTCCCAATATCCACAACAGAGACATCCTCCCCAATGTCCACCACAGGGATATCCTCACCACTGTCCAACACAGGGATGTCTTCCCCACTGTCCACCACAGGGATGTCCTCATCCCTCCCATCACAGGGACGTCCTTCAGTGTACCACAGAGATGTTCACCCCACTGTCCACCTTAGAAACTTCCTCCCCACTTTCCACCACAGGAAAGTCCTCCCACTCTCCATTTTAGGGATGTGTTCCCCATTGTTTGCCACAGGTACATATTCTACACAGTCAACCACAGGTATATCCTCCTCACTGTCCACCACAAAGATGTCCTCACAACTGTCCACCACAGGGAAGTCCTACTGTGCAACTCAAGGCCATCTTTCACTCTGTCTACCACAGAGATGTCCTCCCCCCACTCCACCACTGGGACATCTTTTCCACAGTCCACCACAGGGAGATGTGGTGGACTCCACACTGTCCAAAACAGAGACATCTTCATCACGGTCCACCACATGGACGTACTTCCCACTTTCTGACACAGGGATGTCCTTTCCACTGTCCACCACAGGTATGTCCTTCCCACTATCCACCACAGAAACATCCTCCACACTGTCCATCATACGTATGTCCTCCTCGGTGTCAACCACAAGGACGTCCTACCCACTGTCCACTAAAGGGGTGTCCTCTCCACTGACACTTACAGGAATATCCTCACCACTGTCCAACATGGGAACATCCTCCCCACTGTCCACCACAGAGAGGTTTTTTCCACAGTCCACCACAGGGACCTCCTCCCCACTGTCCACCACAGAGAGGTTTTTTCCACAGTCCACCACAGGGACCTCCTCCCCACTGTCCACTACAGAGGTGTCCTCATCCCTCCCACCAGAGGGATGTCCTCCCTCTGTCCACCACAGACACATTCTCCCCACTGTCCACCCCAAGGACATCTTTCTATGCACCACAGAGATGTCCACACCACTGTCCACCTCAGAAACTCCCTCCCCACTTTCCACCACAGGAAAGTCCTCCCCACTGTCCATTTTAGGGATGTGCTCCCCATTGTCTGCCACAGGTATGTCCTCTCCACAGTCACCCACAAATACATCCTCCTCACTGTCCACCACAATGATGTCCTCACAACTGTCCACCACAGGGAAGTCCTACTGTGCAACACATGGACATCTTTCCTTCTGTCCACCACAGAGATGTCCTCCCCACACTCCACCACTGGGATATATTTTCCACAGACCACCACAGGGAGATCCTCCCCACTGTCCAACAGGGATGTATTCCACACTGTACAAAACAGAGACGTCCTCATCACTGACCACCACATTGACATACTTCCCACTGTCTGACACAGGAATGTCCTTTCCAGTGTCCACCACATTTATGTTCTTCCCACTATCCACAACAGAGACATCCTCCCCACTGTCCACCACAGGTATATCCTCCCCACTGGACACCACAGGGAAGTCCTCCTATGTACAACAGGGACATCCTTACCACTGTCCACCACAAGGGCGTCCTCCCCAATGTCCACATTAGTGTCTTCTTCCCCACTGTCCATGACATGGACATCCTCACCACTGAGCACCACAAGGTGCTACTACTGTGAGTACTGTGATCCTACTGTGCATCACAGGAAATTTTCACACTGTCTACCACAGAGATGTCCTCTGCACTGTCTACCACAGGAACGTTCTCCACACTGTCCACCACAGAGACATCCTTCCCACTGTCCATTACAGAAATGTCCTGCCCACTGTCAACCACAGTGATGTTCTCCCCATTTTCCACCACAGGGGCATTCTCCCCTCTGATCATCACAAGAACGTCCTCCACACTGTCCAAAACAAAGGTGTCCTTTTCACTGTTCACCACAGAGACATTCTCCCCACTGTCCACCACAGTGACGTTCTGCTGTGCACCAAAGTGACGTCCCTCCTCAAAGAACAATGCATGGCCGACTAATACACTCTTTATAACAAAATCAAAAGAACACGTCTTAACTCAAACTGCACAAGTAACGTGCATTTAGTGTTTTCCACTCTTTAATAGTTGACTTTAACTCACATAGTACACATGCTTTTTTCCTTAGGTATTTATACAGGTATGTCCTCCTCAATTTTCACCACAGAAACATTTTGTAAACAGTCCACCACAAAGACTTCCTTGCCACTGTCCACCACAAAGATGTCCTCCTTTTTACCACAGAGATGCCCTTCCCAATTTTCTCCACAGAAGTGTCCTACCATTTGACCACCACAGGGACGTCCTCCACATTGTCAACCAAAGAGATATCCTCCATACTGTCCACCAAAGCAACATCTTCCCAACACTCCACCATAAGGACTTAATAATGTGCACCACAGTGACATTCTCCCCACCTTCCACCACAGAAAAATCCTCCCCACTGTCCACCACCGGGACATCTTCCACACTGTTCCCCACAGGTATGTCCTCCCCACTGTTAAGCACAGAGATGTCCTCTACACTGTTAACCACTGGGACATCCTCAACACTGTCCATGACTGGGACATAATTTTGTGTTTTACAGGGAAGTCATCCCCACTGTGCACCACTGAAATGTCCTCATGAGTCTCTACCACAGGGAAGTCCTCCCTACAGTCCACGTTAGGGATGTCCTCCCCACTGTCCACAAAAGGTACATCCTCCCAAATGTTCACCACAGGTATGTCCTTCTCACAGTCCTCCTCAGAGATGTCCTCACCACTGTCCACCATGGGGACATCCTTTCCACTGTTCACCACAGGGACATTTTCCCCACTGTCCACTACAGTTATGTCCTTCATACATTCACCCACAGGGATGTCCTACTCACCACCACAGAGATGACCTCCACACTGCCCACCAAAGGGACATCCTCCTTATTGTCCACCACAGGTTTTCCTCCTGTGCACCACAGGAACATCCTCACCAATGTCTACAATAAGGTTGTCCTCCCCACTGTCCACCACAGATACATACTTTCCAATGTCTACCACAGGTAAGGCCTCCTCACTGTCCCCCATAGAGATGAACTCAGCACTTTCCACCACTAGGAAGTCTTTTCCACTGTCCACCACAGGAACATCCTCCCCACTGTCCACCACAGATACATACTTTCCAATGTCTACCACAGGTAAGGCCTCCTCACTGTCCCCCACAGAGATGTCCTCACTACTGTCCACCACGGGGAAGTCTTTTTCACTGTCCACCACAGGTACATCCTCCCCACTGTCCACCACAGAGACATACTACCCACTGCCCACCAAAGGATCATCCTCCTTATTGTTCATTACAGGGTCATCGTCCTGTGCACCACAGGAACATCCTCCCAACTGTGCACCACAAGGATGTCCTCCACAGTGTTCAGTCAACTGAAATCCTCCCCACTGTCCACCCAAGGGATGTCCTTTCCACTGTAAACCAGAAGGATGTTTTTTTCATTGTCCAAAACAGGGAAGTCCTCCCCACTGTCCACCAAAGAGACGTCCTCCTCACTATCCTCAACATGGAGTTCTCCGCACTCTCCACTCAGGGACATCCTCCATACTGTACACTGAGGGACGTCCACCTTACTGTCCAAGACAGGGACGTCCTCCCCAATGTCCACCACAAGGACATTCTCTCCAGTGTGTACCACAGGGATGTCATACACACTGTCCACTGGAATGTCCTTCCCACTGTCCACCAAAGAGTCAATGCATAGCTGGCTAATACAGTGTTTATACCAAAATGAAAAGAACAAGTCTTAACTCAAACTGCACAAGTATTGTGCATTTTGTGTTTTCAGCTCTCTAATAGTTGTCTTTAACTCACATAGTACACATGCTTTTCTTTTGGGTATTTATCAAGGATGTCCTCACCACTGTAAACCTCAGGGAGGTTCTTTCCAGTATCCACCACAGGGATGTCCTTACCATTGTCCACCACAGGGACATTTTCCTCACTGTCCACCACAGAGTTGTGCTACCCACTGTCCACAACAGGGATGTCCTCATCAGTATCCACCACAAAGAAGTCTTCCCCAAGGTCTACCACTGGGATGTATTCCTCACTGTCCACAAAAGGGATGTCCTCCCCACTGCAAACCACAGAGATGTGCTCCCCACTGTCCACCAAAGAAAATCCTTTCCACTGTCACACACAGTGTGACACACCACAGGAATGTCTTGCCCACTGTCCACCACAGAAATGTGCTTCTCACTGTCCACAACAGGGAAGCCCTCCCAAGTGTCCACCACAGAGACATAATTCACACTGTCCCCCACAGAGACATCCTCCTATGTACCACAGAAACTTCCTCACCACTTTCTTCACTGGGGCATCCTAAACATTGACACCAAAGGGACATCCATACTGACCACCACAAGGACCTCCTTTACACTGTCCATCACATGGATATCCTCCTCACTCTCCACCACAGTGATGACCTTCTGTGCACCACAGGGATGTCCAACCAATTGTCCACCACAGAAATACTTATTCTACTGTCCACTACAGGAATGTCTTCCTCTTTACCCACCACACAGATGTTCTCCCATGCAACAGAGGGATATCCTGCAGTCCACAACAGGGACGTCTTCCCCACTGTCCACCACAGTGAAATCCTTCCTACTATCCACCACAGGGAAGTTCTCCCCACTGTCCACTGCAGGGATGTCCTCTCGACTGTACCCACAGGGACCTTCTCCCCACTCTCTACCACAGGCATGTACTCTTCACTGTCTACCACAGGGATGTCCTTCTCACTGTCCACAACAAGGAAGTCCTCCTCAATGTTCACAACAAAGATGTTCTCCTCACTGTCCAGCAAAGTGATGTCCTATACAATGAACACCACAGGACCATCCTCCCTCCGGTCCCCCACAGGGACATCATACCCACTGTACACCACAAGGACATCCTCCACACTGCCCAAGACAGAGATGTCCTTTCCACTGTTAACCACAGAGACATGTTCCCCACTGTCAACAACAGGGAAGTCTTCCCTACTGTCCACAACAGTGCCATCCTACTGTGCACCACAGGGACGTTTTCCCCACTGTCCACCACATGAAATCCTCCCCACTGTCTACCACAGGGACGACCTCCCCAATGTCCACCACATGGATATCCTTCCCACTGTCCACAACAGAAATGTCTGCCCCACTGTCCACCACAAGTACATTCTTCCCACCATCCACCACATAAGCATCCTCCCCACTGTACACCACAGTGATATCCTCCCCACTGTATACCACATGGACATCCTCCTGTGTACCACAAGGACGTCCTTACCACTGTCCAACACATGAAAGTCCTTCCCAGTTTCCATCATATGGAAGTCCTCTTCACAGTAAACCACTGGAACCTTCTACCTACTGTCCACCACAAGAAAGTTTTCACTATTGTCCAACACAGGAAAGTCCTTTTTACTGTCCACCATAGGAACATCCAGCACACTGTCCTCCATAGGGACATACTCTCCACTGTCCATTATATGTATGTCCTCCTTACGGTCAACCACAGGGAAGTCCTCTCCACTGTCCATGACAAGGATGTCCTCCCTACTGTCCTCCACAAGGATGTCCTTTCCACTGTCCACAAAAAGACTTCATCTCCATTGTCCACCACAGGAAATTTCTTCCCACTGTCCACAACATGGAAGTCCTCCCCACTGTCTACCACCAGGACCTCCTCCTCACTGTCCACCACAGGTATGTCCTCCCCACTGCCCATCACAAAAAGTCCTCCCCACTGTCCACCACAGGGACATCCTCCCCACTGTCTACAACAGAAATGTCCTCCCCATTGACCATCACAAGGACATCCTCCACACAGTCCAAGACAGAGATGTTCTTCCCACTGTTCATCACAGAGACATCCTCCTGACTGTCCACCTGAGGAATGTACTCAACACTGTCAACCACAGTGTTGTCCTACTGTGTACCACAGGGATGTCCTCCCCACTATCCAAAACAGGGACATCCTCCCCACTGTCCAAAACAGAGATGTCCTTTCCATTGTCCACCACAGGGACATCCTTCTCACCATCCACGACAGTGATGGCCATCCCACTGTTTAACATATGGATGTTTTTTTCCACTGTCCAGCACAGTGACATCCTCTTATGTACCACAGGGATGTCCGTACCACTGTCCACAACAGAGGCGTTCTCTCCTCTGTCTTCCACAGGGATGTCCTCCCCAGTGTCCATCACAGAGACATCCTCTTCACTGACCACCACAGGGACATCATACCCACTGTCCACTACAAAGATGTCTTCCTGTGTACCACAGAGATGTACTTCCCACATCACAGAGGCATCCTCCCCATTGAACACCACAGGGACTTCCTCCACACTGTGCAACCCAGAGATGTTCGCCCTACTCTCAACCACAAGGATGTCTTCCCAACTGTCCACCACAGGCAAGTCTTCCCTA
Organism: Arvicanthis niloticus; assembly: GCF_011762505.2. NCBI lineage: Eukaryota > Metazoa > Chordata > Mammalia > Rodentia > Muridae > Arvicanthis > Arvicanthis niloticus. The sequence continues at coordinate 608,590 of NC_047670.1, forward strand.
CTGTCCACTACAGGGATGTATTTCTCATGGTCAACCACAGGCCTGGCCATCCTACTCTCTACCACAGAGACGTGCTCCCCACTGTCCACCAAAGAAAAGTCCCCTCAGAATTGACCACAGGGATGTCCTTTCCACTGTCCACCACAAAAACGTCCTCCTCACACTCCACAACAGAGAACTCATCCCAAATGTCCACCACAGGGACGTCATTATCACTGTCCACCAAAGGGACGTCCTCCTATGTACCACGGGTACTTCCTCAGCACTGTCCTGCACAGGAACGTCCTCAATACTGAACACCACAGGGCCTTCTTCCTCATTGTCCACCAGAGGTTCTTCCTCCCCACAGTCCACCACAGGAACATCCTCCCCACCTTTCACCACAGGGATGACCTCCTGTGCACCACATGCACATGCACCCAACTGTCCACAATAGAGATGTTCTCCCCACTGTCCAAAACATGAATGTCCTCCCATAGGTCCAGCACAGGGACGTCCTTCCCACTCTCCACCACAGGTACATCTTTAAATGTACCACATTGACGTCCACCTCACTGTACACCACAGGAACGTCCTCTCCACTGTCCACATTATGGATGTCCTCTCTACTGTCCACCACAGGTTCTTTCTCCTCCCTGTCCACCACAGAAATGTCCTCCCAACTGTCCAACAAAGGGATGTCTCCCTGTTCACCACTAAACCTCCTCCCCACTGTCCACCACAGAAATGTACTACCACAGGGAGGTCCTTGCCACTGTCCACCACAGGGATGTCCACAACACAGTCCACCACAGGGATGTCCTCGCCACTGTCCACCACAGGGAGGTCTGCACCACAGTCCACCACAGGGATGTCCTCCAATGTACCACATTTACATCCACCCACTGTCCACCACAGAAATGTCCTCCCCACTGTCCACCTTATGAACCTCCTCCCCACTGTCTACCACAATTGCGTCCTCCTGACTTTCCACCTAAGTTACAGCATCTTCACTGTACACCACAGAGATTTCTTCACAACTGTCCATCACAGGGACATCCTCCTGTGCACCACAAGAACCTCCTCCCCACTGTCCAGCACAGGGTTGTCCTCTCCCTTGTCCACCACAGGAATGTCCTTCTCACTCTCCACCACAGCGACATCCTCCTCACATTCACCACAGGGACATCCTACACACTGTCCACCACAGGGACCTCCTCTATACTGTCCACTACAATGACGTCATCCCCATTGACCACCAGAGGAATCTGCCTCACTGTCTAAGACAGAGACAGCCACCACACTGTCTACCACAGGAATGTCCTCACCACTGTCAACCAGAGGTAACTTTTTCCCACTGTCCACCTTAGGGACGTCCTCCCCAATTTCTACCACAGGTAAGTCCTCCAAACTGTCCACCAAATGGACGTCCTCCTGTTCATCACAGGGACATCCTCCCAACTGACCACAACAGAGATGTTCTTCCCACTGTCCACGACAGGTATGTTCTTCGAACAGTCCACTCTAGAGTCAGGCACCCCACTGTTCATCACAAGGATGTTTTCCCCACTGTCCACTACAGGGATGTTTTCTTTTGTACCACAGGGACTTCATTACCACGGACCACCAAAGTGCCATCCTCCCCACTGTCCACCAGAGGGATATCCTCACTACTGTTCACCATAGGGACATCTTATTGACACTCCAACACAGGAATGTCCACCACAGTGTTGTCCTACTGTGGGACACAGGGGCATCCTCTCAACTGTCCACCACAGAGACATTCTCCCCACTGTCCAAAACAAAAACATCCTCCCCACTGTTCATCCCAGGGAAGTCTTCCCTACTGTCCACCTTAGGGACATCCTCCCCACTGTACACCACATGTATGTCCTCGCCACTGTCCATCACAGGGACGTCCTGCTGTGCACCTTAGAAACATTCTCTCAAATGTCCAGAACAGAGACATTCTTCCCATTGTCCACCAGAGGAATATCCTCCACACTCTTCACAACAGACATCCTTCCCACTGTCCACCATAAGGACATCTTTTCTACTGTCCACCACAGGGACCTCCTCCTCACTGTCCACTACAGAGAAGTCTTTCTCAATGTCCACCACAGTGAATTCCTCCTCACTGCCCATGCCAGGGATATCCTTTGCACTGTAAACCACAGGGCTGTCCTCCTCACAATCCACCACAGGGACATCCTTCCCACTGTCCAAGACAGGTACGTCCTCCTCACTGTCCAACCCAGAAATGTTTACCCACTGTCCATGACAGAGATGTCCTTCCCATTGTCCACTACAGGGAAGTCTTTCTCACGGTCCACCACAGAAGTGTCTTCCTCACAGTACACCACAGTGATGAACTCCGTACTGTGTACAAAACAGACATGCTCCCTTCTTGCAACCACAGAAATGTCCTCGCCACTGTCCACCACAGGGATGTCCAATCCACTGTCAACCAGAGAAATGTCCTTCTCACTGTCCACAACAGGGAAGTCCTCCCCACTGTCCAACACAGGGACATCTTTCTTATGGTCCAACGCAGGGACATCCACTTGTACACCACTACAACTTTCTCCCCATTGTCCCCCACAGAAGTCCTACACACTGTCCACCACAGGGATGTCCTCCCCACTCCTCCACACTGTCCATCACAGGGACGTCATCCCAACTGTCTAACAGAGGTACGTCCTCCTCATATTTCACCAAAGATACGTCCTTCAAACTGTCCAACACAAAGATGTCCTTGCCACTGTCCACCAGAAAAAGTTCTACCTGTATACCACAGAGACATCCTTCCCACTTTTCTCCACAAAGGCTTCCTCCCCAATGACCACCACATGGATGTCCTCCACACTGTCAACCACAGAGATATCCTCCCAACTGTCCACCACAGGGACATCCTCTCCACTCTCCACCACAGGGACTTCTGTGCACCACAGTGATGTCCTTGACACTGTCCACCATAGAGAGATCCTCCCCACTGTCTACCACAGGTGTGTCTTCCCCGCTGACCACCACAAGGATGTCCTGCAGACTGTCCAGAACAGAGATGTCCTCCCCACTGTTCACCACAGGAACATCCTACCAACTGTCCACCACAGGAATGTTTTCCACACTGTCCATGACAGTGTTGTCCTCATTGGCACTGCAGGTACATGCTCTCCACTGTCCACAACAAGGATGTCCTCTCCACTATCCAGAACAAAGACTTCCTCCCCACACTCCACCACAGAGATATCCTTCCCACTGTCCAACACAGGGATGTCCTCCTCACAGTCAACCACAGGTACATTCTTCCCAACCCTCCATGACACTGACAGCCACCACACTGTCCATCACATGGATGTCCTCCCCACTGTAAACCTCAGGGATATCCTTCCCAGTATCCACCACACGGACATCCTTTCCACTGTCCACATCAGGGATGTTCTCCTCACTGTCCACCACAGAGTTGTGCTACCCACTGTCCACAACAGGGATGTCCTCACCAGTGTCCACCAAAAAGAATTCTTCCCCAAGGCCCACCACAGGGAAGTATTTCTCACAGTCCACCACAGTGATGGCCTCCTCTTTGCCTACCACAGAGACGTGCTCCCCATTGTCCACCAAAATAATTCTCTCCACTGTCCACCACAGGGATGTCCTCCCCACTGTCCACCACAGAAATGTCCTTCTCACTGTCCAAAACAGGGAAATCCTCCCCACTGTCCACAACAGAGACATCATTCCCACTGTCCCCCACAGGGACATCCTCCTATGTAAGAGAGGGACTTCCTCAATAATTTCCTCAACTGGGCATTCTAAACACTGACCACAACAGTGATATCCTCCACACTGTCCACCACAAAGATCTAAACCTCACTGTCCACCACATGGACATCCTCCTCACTGTCCACCACAATGATGACCTTCTGTGCACCACAGGGACGTCCACCCAATTGTCCACCACAGAAATATTCTGCCAACTGTCCATTACAGGAATTTCCTCTCTCTATCCATCACATGGGTGTCCTCCCATGCAACACAGAGATATCCTCCACTTTGTCCACAACAGGCACCTTCTTCCCACAGTCCACCACAGTGAAATCCTCCCAACTTTCCAACACAGGGAAGTTCTCCCCACTGTCCACTTCAGGGATGTCCTCTCCACTGTACCCACAGGGACTTCTTCCCCACTTTCTACCACAGGGATGTCATCCACACTATCTACCACAGGGATTTCCTCCACACTGTCCACAACCAGGAAGTCCTCATCAATATCAACCAAAAGACATCCTCCCCATGGTCCACCACAGGGACGTAATACCCACTGTCCACAACAGGTGGGTCCTCCCCAAGTCCACCACAGCTACATCCTTTGCACAGTCCAACACAGGGATGTCCTCCTCACTGACCACCATAAGGACATCCTCCACACTGTCCAAGACAGACATGTCCTCTCCACTGTTCAACACAGAAACATCTTCCCCACTGTCTACCAAAGGTAAGTCCACCTCACTGTCCACAACAGTGTCATCCTCCTGTGCACCATAGAGACATCCTCCCAACTGTGCACCACAGTGAAATCCTCCTCACTGTCCACCACAGACACATCCTCCCCACTGTCCACCACAGGGACATCCTCCCCAATGTCCACAACAGGGATGTCCTCCCCACTGTCCTCGACAGGTACTTTATTCCCACCATCCACCACAAAGTAGTTCACCCCCACTGTCCACCACAGGGATGTTTTCCCCACTGTTAACCACAGGGACATCCTCCTGTGTACCACAAAGACATCACAGCACAGGGATGTCTTCCCCACAGTCCACCACAGGGACTTCCTCATTACTGTCCTCCCCAGTGTCCACCACAGGAACATCCTTCCTACTGTCCACCACAGGGATGTCCTCTCCACTTTCCACCACAAATACGTTCTTTCCACCAACCAAAACAGAGATGTCCACCTCATTGTTCACCACAATGAAGTTTTCCTGTGTACTACAAGGATGTCCTTTCCACTGACTACAATAGGCGCATCCTCCACACTGTTCACCACAGGGACTTCCTTCCCACTGTCCAACACTGGACATCCTTCCCACTGTGCACCACAGGGAAATTCTCCTCCTCACAACAGGGAGTTCCTCACTACTTTCCACCATAGAGATATCCTCCGCACTCTTCAGCTCAGGGACATCCTTCCCCCGTCCACCACAGGGTCGTGCTCTTGTGTCCCACAAGAATGTCTTTTCCACTGTTCACAAAAATGTCCTACTCACTGTCACTAAATGAAATCCTCCCCACTGTCCTCGACAGAAACATCTTTTTCACTATCCATTATAAGAACTTCCTGCCAATAGTTTACGTCAGGGACATCTTCCCCACTGTCCACCACAGGGACAACCTACCCACTGTTCACCACAGGGATGTCCCCTTCACTGTCCACAACAGGGACATACTCCCCCTTGTCCACCACAAAGACATCATTCCCACTGTCCACCATACTTATGTCCTACTCACTGTCAACCAAATGGAAATTCCTCCCCACTGTCCACCAAAAGGACCTCATTCCCACTGTGGAACACAAGGACTGCCTCCCCAATGTCCAAAACAAGGATGTCCTTCCCACTGTTCACCACAGGGACAACCTTCCCACTGTCCACCACAGGGAAGACCTCTTGTGCCCCACAGCAACGTCCTCACGACTATTCCCCACAGATGTCCTTTCCTCTGTCCACAACAGGGATATCCTCCCCACTGTCCAGCACTTGTATGTTCTTTCCACTCTCCACTACAGAAACATCCTCCCCACTGTCCATCAAAGAAACATCTTCCCCACTGTTACAGTGGCTTTTTCCCCATTGAACACCACAGAGACGTCATCTCCACTATCCAACACAGTGTATATTTCATGTGCTCCACAGGGACATCCTCCCCTCTGTCTACTACAGGGACATCCTCCCAAGTGTCTACCATGGGAACATCCTTCCTACTGTCCACCACAGTGATGTCCTCCCCACTGTTTACCACAGGTACGTTCTTTTAACCATCCTAAACAGTGCAGTCCACCTCACTGTTCACCACAGGGAAGTTTTCCCCACTGTCCACCACAGGGACATTCTCCTGTATACCACAAGGATGTCCTTAAGACTGTCCACCACAAGAGTGTCCTCCCCACTGTCCATGACAGGGATGTTTTTCCCACTGTCCACCACAGGACGTCCTCCCCACTGTTCATCACAGGGACATTCTCCTTCTCACAACAGCGATGTCCTCATGACTGTCCACGACAGAGATATCCTTCACACTCTCCATAGCAGGGACATCCTTCCCACTGTCCACTACAGGGTCATGCTCCTGTGCCCCACAGGAATGTCCTTTCCACTGTACACAAAAACATCCTATCCACTGTTCACTAAATGAAATCTTTCCCACTGTCCACCACAGGGATATCTTTTTCACTGTCCACTACAGGAACGTCCTCCTAACTGTTTCCCTCAGGGATGTGCTCCCTACTGTCCTCCACGGTGTCAGCCTACCAACTGCCTACCACAGGGATGTCCTCCCCACTGTCTACCACAGAGACATACTCCCTATTTTCCACCACAAAGACATTGTCCCCACTGTCTACCATACTATTGTCTTCCTCACTATCAACTACAGGTAAATTTTTTTTCCACAGTCCACCAAAATGACATCTTACACACTGTCCAACACAAAGACTTCCTCCCCACTGTCCAAAACAAGGACATGCTCCCCACTGTCCTCCACAGGGATATCCTACCCACTGTCCACCACAGGGACATCCTCCTGTGTCCCACAGCAACTTCCTCACCATTGTCCCCCACAGATGTCCTTTCCACTGTCCACAACAGGGATGTCCTCCCCACTGTCCAGCACTTGTATGTCCTTTCCACTCTCCACTACAGAAACTTACTCCCCACTGTCCACCAAAGAAACTTCCTCCCCACTGTCCATCATTGTGGCTTCCTCCCCATTGAACACCAGAGAGACGTCATCTCCACTGTCCACCACAGAAAAGTCCTCCTGACTGTCCACCAAAGGGAGGTCCTCTCCACTATCCACCATAGTGTCATCGTCCTAGGCACTACAGCGATGTCCCCCACACTGTCCACCACAGGGACATCCTCCCCACTGCCCACCACAAAAACATCCTCCCCACAGTCCACCATACTTATGTCTTTCTCACTTTCAACCGCAGTGTAAGTCCTCCCAACTGTCCAACACAAGGACATCATTCCCGCTGTCCACCACAAGGACTTACTCCCCACTGTCCAAAACAATTACGTCCTTCCAACTGTCCACCACAGGATTGTCCTCCCCACAGTCCACCACAGGGATGACCACGTGTGCTCTATAGCAACGTACTCACCAATTTCTGCCACATATGTCTCTTCCACTGTTCACAACAGGGATATCCTCCCCACTGTCCAACACTGGTACATCCTTTCCACTGTCAAAAAAGAAATGTCCTCCACACTGTCCACCAAAGAAACATCCTCCCCACTGTCCATCACAGTGGCCTCCTACCCATTTACCACCACAGAAACTTCCTCTCCACTGTCAATCACAATAGTGTTTTCCTGACTGTCCACCACAGGGAGGTCCTCCCCACTGTCCACCACTGTGTCATCCTCCTTTGCACCACAGTGAATTCCTCCCCACAGTCCACCACAGAGATTTCCTCCCCACTCTCCAGCACAGGGACATACTTCTTTCTGTCCACCACAGAAATGTCCTAACCACTGTCCTCCAAAAGTAAGTATTCCACACTGTTTACCTAATGGACATTCTCCTCACTTTCCACCACAACAATGTTCTTCTCCCTGTATATAATAGGAAGGTCCTCGTTACTGTCCTCCTCAAGGATGTCCTTCTTACTGTCCACCACAGGGACGTCCTATTCAGTATCCACCAAAGGAACATACTCCCCACTCTCCACCACAGGGACTTCATACCCTCTGTACACCAAAGATATATCATTCCCACCATCCACCAAAGGGACGTCTTCCCCACTCTCCACCAGAGGGACATCGTCCCCACTGTCCACCACAGGGAGGTCATATCCACTGTCCACCACAGAGCTGTCCTTTCCACTGTCTACCACAATGACGTCCTCCCCACTGTTCACCACAGGTAAGTCCTACTCAAGTCCACCAGAGGGAAGTCCTCCACACTGTTTACATAAGGAACACACACGACACTGTTCACCACAGTGATATCCTCCCCACTGTTTAACATAGAGACCTATCCCTAACTGTCCACCACAGGAATGTCCTCTCCACTGTACACCACGGGGACTTACTCCTGTGTTCCACAGCAACATCCTTCTCATTCTCTCCAACAGATGTCTTTTTCACTGTAAACAATAAGGACGTCCTCCCCACTGTCCAGCACAGGTACAGCCTCCCCACTGTCCACAAAAGAATAGTATTCCCCACTGTCCAACACAGTGGCGTCCTCACCATCGACCTCCATCGAAAGGTCATCACCACTGTATACCAGAAACATGTCCTCCCCACTGTCCACCACAGTTTGATCCTCATGTGCACCACAGAAACATCTTCCCCACTGTCTACCACAGGGACATCCTCTGCACTGCCCACCACAAGGAGGTCCTCCACATTGTTCACCATAGTGAATTTCTCTCCACTGTCCTCCACAATGAATTCCTTCCAACTGTCCACCAGAGGTCCTTTGCACTGGCCACCACAGGGACATCCTCCTTATTGTCCACCATGGGGACTTTCTCCTGTGCACCACAGGAAGATTCTCCCCACTCTCCATCTCAAGGACATCCTCCCCAGTTTCCACCCCACTGAAATCCTCTCCACTGTCTACCACAGGGTCATTCTTACCACTGTCCACAACAGGGATTTCTTCCTCACTGTACACCAGAGGGAAATCCTCCCCACTGTCCACCACAGTGACTTCCTCCTCACTGTCCACCAGAAAAAAGTACTCCACATTGTTTACCTAAAAGACACGCACCTCACAGTTCCCCACAGTTATATCCTCTCCACTGTTTACAACAGAGATATCCTCCCCACAATTCACCACCGGGTCCTCCTCCCTACTTTCTACCACAGGGTTGTCCTTCCCATTGTCCACCACAGGGATGTCCTCCTCACTGTATACAACAGAAAAATCCTACCCAGTGTCCACCACAGAGTCGTCCTCCCTACTGTCCACCTCAGGGATGTCCTGCTTACATTCCAGCACAGGGATGTCCTCACCAGTATCCACCAGAGTGACATCCTCCCCACTGTCCACCACAGGGCCATCATACCCACTGTCCTCCACAGAAATGTCCTTTCTACTGTCTACCACAGGTATGACCTCTTCACTGTCCACCACAGGGACATCCTCCCAATTTTGTAAAACAGGGACATTCTCCACACTGTCATCCACAAGGACATCCTTCTGTGTACCACAGAGATGTCCACGACACTGTCCATCACAGAAATATCCTCCCCATTCTCCACCACAGGGAAGTCCCTCCCACTGTCCACCTTAGGGATGTCTTTCACAGGGATGTCCTCCACATTTGCACCACAGGTATGTCCTCCTCACTGTTTACCACAGAGATGTCCTCACTACTTTCTACCAAGGGGAAGTCTTTTCCACGGTCCACCACAGGGACATCCTCACCACTGTTCACCAGAGAGACATTCTTTTCACTGTCCACCACAGGAACATCCTCCACATTTTCCACCACAGAGACATCCTCCTGTGCACCACAAGAATGTCCTCCCCAGTGTCCACCACAATTACTTCCACTTTACTGTCCACCCCACTGAAATCTTCCCTGCTGTCCACCAGAGAAACATCCTTCCAAATGTCCACCACAGGGATTTTGTCCTCACCGTCAACCAGAGGTAATTCCACTCAACTATCCAGCACAGGGATGTTTTTTTCACTGTCCACCAGAGGGAAGTTTTCTAAACTGATTACCTAAGGGACACCCACCACACTGTACACCACAGGGATATTCTCCCCACTGTCAACCACAAGAATGTCCTCCCCAATGTCTACCCCACTGATATGCTCCCCACTGTCTAAAAAAAAGGATTTCCATCCACTGTCCAACACAGGGAAGATCTTTCCACTGTCCACCACAATGATGTCATCCTCAATGTCTTCAACATAGAAATACTCCCCACTGTCCACTCAAGAATATTCTTTTTACTGTCCACCACAAGCACATCATCCCCACTGTCCACCACAGGGACATCATTTTTTGTACCACAGAAAAGTCCTCTACACTGTTCACCACAGTGAAGTCTTCTCAACTGTCCACCACATGAACATTATCCCCACTGTCCATGACAGAGACTTCTTCCCCACTGTTAACTACAGAGATGTCCTCCGGTGCAACAAAGAAACCTCCTCCCCACTCTCCACAACAAGGACATCCTCCCCAGTGACAACCACAGAAATGTCCTCCCCACTGTCCACCACAGCACCTTTTCCACACTGTCCACTACAGTGTCTTCCGCCTGTGCACCACAAAGATGTCCTCCCCACTGTTCTTCACAGAAATATCCTCCCACCATCCACCACAGAGATGCCATCCCCACTTCCCACCAAAAATACATCCACCTCACTGTCCACCACAGTGAATTCCTCCCCACTGTTTACCACAGAGACATCCTTTTCACTGTCCACCAATGAAACATCCTCCACACTGTCCACCAAAGGGACGTCCTCCCCACTGTCCACCACAGGGAATCCTCTTCTCTGACCACCAAAAACATGTCCTCCACCCTCTCCAAAACAAAGATGTCCTCCCCACTGTTCACCACAGAGACATTCCCCCCACTGTCCACCACAGAAATAACCTCCGCACTGTCCACCAAAAGTTTGTCCTCCTGTGCAGCACAGGGATGTCCTCTTCAATGTCCACCACAAGGACATCTTCTTCACTGTCTAGAACATGACGTCCTTTTCACTGTCCACCACAGAGATGTCCTCTCCACTTTCCACCACAGGAAAGTCCTCCCAACTGTCAAACAAAGGGGCGTCCTCCCCACTGTCCACCACAGTGATATGCTACCCACTGTCCACCACAGTGACATCCTCCCAACTGTCCACAACAAGAATGTCCTCCCCACTCTCCACCAAAGGGTGTGCTCCTGTGCACCGCAAGGATGTCCTCCCTACAGACCACCACAGAGATGTCCTTTCAAATGTCCACCACAGGGACATCCTCCCCAGTGTCCACCAAAGTTACATTCTTTTCACTGTCCACCACAGTCCTGTCCATCCCACTGTCCACCACAGGGACATCCTCCCCACTGACAACCACAGGAATATTCTTCCCACTTTCCACCACAGGGGCATTTTTCCACTGTCCACCACATGGACATTCTCCACACTGTCCACCACAGGTATGTCCTCTTCACTGTCCACCACAAGAACTTCCTCCCCACTGTCAACCACAGTGAAATCCACCCCACTGTCCACCACAGGGACGTCCTTCCTACTGTCTACCACAGGGATATCCTCCTCACTTGTTCACCACAGGGATCTTCTTCACAGTGTCCACAATAAGGACATACTCCTCAGTTTCCAGACCAAAGCTGTCATCCCCACAGTCCACCATACATATGTCCTCCTCACTGTTAACCACAAAGACATCCTCCCCACTTGCAACAGAAGGACGTCCTCCCCATTGTCCACCACAAGAGGTCCTCACCATTGTTCAGCACAGGGAATTTTTTCCCACTGTCCACCACAGCGACATCTTCCCCACAGTCCACCACTAGAACCTCCTCACTGTCCAGCACAAAAATGTCCACCCCACTGTTTGACACAGGATGTCCACCATAAGGATGTCCTCCTCACTTTCCACCACAGAGATAAACTCTGCACTTTCCACCACAGATACATCCTACTTATTTTCCACAACAGGGATGTAGTTCTGTTCACCACAGGAATGTGCTCCCCAGTGTCCACCACTAGGAAATCCTCCTCACTGTTCACCCCACTGAAATCCTCCCCACTGTCCACCACAGGGACGTCATCTTCTCTGTACACAACAGAGATTTCCTCCTCACCATCCGACATAGGAAATTTTTCCCCACTGTCCATCACACAGGGACATGCTCCTCATTGTCCACCCCACTGAAATCCTCCCCACTGTCCACTACAGGGAAATCCTCCTGTGAACCACATGACATCCTCCACACTTTCTACCACAGAGATTTCATTTCCACAGTCCACCACTGTGATGTCCTCCCCACAGTTCACCACTGAGACATCCTCCTCACTGTCCACCACAGGCCTGTCCTCCTCACTGTCCAGCATGGGCATATCCATCCCACTGTCCATCACAGAGCCAAACTTCCACCTCTCCACCACAGGGACATAATCCACACTGTCCACCACTGGAACCTTTTTCTGTGTACGAGAGAGATGTTCACCCCACTGTCCACCACAGGCCTGTTGTCCTCACTGTCCAGCATGGGCAAATCCATCCTACTGTCCATCACAGTGACAAACTTCCCCCTCTTCACCACAGGGACATAATCCCCACTGTCCACCACTTTGACATTCTCACCACTGTCCACCACTAGAACGTCCTCCTGTATACGAAAGAGATGTCCACCACAAAAAAGTCCTCCCTACTGTCCACCTTAGGGACCTCCTCCCCACTGTGCACCACAGGTATATCCTCCCCACTGTCAACTACAGGTACGTCCTCCGCACACTCCACCACATATATGTCCTCACCTCTGTCTACCATGGGGATCTTTTTTCCACTGTCAACCACAGGGACATCCTCCCCACTGTCCACCACAGTGCCATTCTCCTTATTGTCCACCACAGGGAAGTCCTCCTCACTGTCCACCACAGAAATGTCCTCTGCACTGTCCACCAAATGGACATCCTTCTTATTGTCCACTATATGTTTACCACATTGTAAACTATATGTTCCCCACTGTTTACCACAAGTATTTCCTCCACATTGTCCACTAAAGGGATGTTTTTCTTATTGTCCACAACATGAACATCTTCCCCACTGTCCACCACAAGTATGTCCTCACCACTGTCCTCACAACTTAAATCCACCTCACTATCCACCACAGGGACATCCTCACCACAGTACACCACATGAATGTCTTTTCCACTGTCCACCACAAGGATGTCCTACTCACTGTCCACAACAGGGAAGTCCTCCCCACTATCTACCATGGAGATGTCCTCTCTACTGTCAACCAAAGGGACGTCCTCCTCAATGTCCACCCCACTAAAATCCTCCCCACAGTCCACCAAAGGGACGTCCTCTCCACAATCAACTACAGGGACATCCTCCTCACTGTCCACCATAGGCTCGTCTTTCTCACTATCTAGCAAGGCACATTCTTCCCACTGTCCACCACAGTGATGACCTTCCCACTGTCCACCACAGGGACAGGATTTCCACTGACCACCACAAGGACATTCTCACCACTGTCTACCACTGGGACATACTCCTGTGTATGACAGAGATGTTCACCCCACTGTCCACTTTAGGGACCTCCTCTCTACTGTTCACCACAGGTCCGACCTCCTCACAGTACACCACAGAAATGTCCTCACCACTCTCTACCAGGGAAATCTTCCACTGTCAACCACAGGGAAATCCTCCCCACTGTCCACAACAGTGACATCACCCTTACAGTTCAGCACTGGGATGTCCTCCCCACTGTCCCCCACAGAGATGTCCTCTGCACTGTTCACCAAAGGGACATCCTTCTTATTGACCACCATATGAACATCTTCCCCACTGTCCACTACAAGTATGTCCTTCTTACTGTCCACACCACTGAAATATTCCTCTTCCTCACTGTCCAGCATGAACACATCCTTCCCACTGTCCACCACAGAGACGACCTTCCCACTGTCCACCACAGAGACATAATTTCCACTGAACACCACAGGGACATTTTCGCCACTGTCTAACCACTGGGACATCCTCCTGTGTGTGACAGAGATGTCCACCTTAATGACCTCCTCCCCACTGTCCACCACAGGTATGTCCTCCTCACTGTCAACCACAGGGGCGGCCTCCTCACTGTCCACCCCACTGAAATCCTCCCCACTTTCCACTCAGGGATGTCCTTCTTACTATCCACACAGGGAAATCCACCTTACTGTTTACCATGGGGACATCCTCTCCAGTGTCCACCACAGGGACTTCCTCTTCAGTGTCCACCACAGGGATGTCTATACCTACTGTTCAGCACAGAAATGTCTATCCCACTGTCCACCAAGGGACAATGTATGGCCAGCTAAAACAGTGTTTATACTAAAATCAAAGAACACATCTTAAGTCAAACTGCACAAGTAAAGTTCATTTAGTGTTTAAAGCGCTCTAAGAGTTGTCTTCAACTCAGGTAGTACATACGCTTTTCTCCTTGGTTATTTTTACAGACGGGAACTGCCATCCATTGTATCATACATTTCAGATGCAATATAGGTACTTATTTATACATGGTATACAAAACAAAGCATAATGTTTGGCCAGGTAAAACAGTATTTATACCAAAAAGAAAAGAATACATCTTAACTCAAACTGCACAAGTAACGTGCATTTAGTGTTTTCAGATCTGTAATAGTTGCCTTTATCTCAGGTAGTACACATGCTTTCCTATTTTGTATTTATACAGACACTGCCTGTGATTGTATCATGAGTTTTGCATGCAATACAGGTTCTTATTTATACATAGTATACAAAAAAGAGCATAATGCTTGGCCAGATTCTACAGTGTTTATACCAGAATGAAAATAACATGTCTTAACTCAAACTGCACAAGTAACGTGCATTTAGTGTTTTCAGCTCTCTAATAGTTGTGTTAAACTCATGTAGTACACATGCTTTTCTCTTTGGGTATTTGTACAGATGGGAAATGCCTTACATTGTATCATGCATTTTAGCTGCCATACAGGTACTTATTTGTACATAGTATATAAAACAAATGGCAAGGCATGGCTGGCTAGTACAGTTTTTATACCAAAATCAAAATCACATGGCCTAACTCAAACTGCACAAGTATTGTGCATTTAGTGTTTTCTGCTCTCTAATAGTTGTCTTTAACTCACATTGTACACATGATTTTCTCCTTTTGGATTTCTACAGGTATGTCCTCCTTAATTTCCACCACAGAAACATCCTTCAAACTGTCCAACACAAAGAAATTCTCTACACTGTCCATCAAAAAGTTGTCCACCACAGGGACATCCTCCACACAGGCCGCCACTGGTATGTCCTCCCCACTATCCACTACAGAGATGTCCTTCAAACTGAAAACCACGGGGATGTCCTCCACACTGTCCTCCACAGGGACGAATACTTGTGTACCACAGGGACTTCTTCTTTAGTGTCTACCACACTGAAAGCCTCCCCACTCTCCACCACAGAGATGTCCTTTTCACTGTCTACCAGAGGGAATTCCTCCCCACTGTCCACCACAGGGACATCCTCCTCAAAGTACACCAGAGGGAAGTCCTTAACACTGTTTACCTAATAGACACCCAACTCACTTTCAACCACAGGAATATCCTCACCACTCTTTACCAAAGGGATGTCCTTCTCACTGTCCACCACAGGCCTGTCCTTCCCAATGTCCACTACAGGGACATCCTCCCCATTGTCTACCACAGAAATGTCCTCCTCAAAGTTTACATCAGTGAGGTCCTCCCCACTGTCCACCACAGGGATGTCATCCCCACTGACCACTACAGGGACATCCTCCTATGTACCATAGGGACTTCCTCAGCACTGTCCTCCAAAAAGGCATCCTGAACACTGACCACCACAGGGACCTCCTCCCCAATGTCCTCCACAGAAACATACTCCCCAATGTCTGTCACAGGTAATTTCTCCTCACTGTCCACCTCAGAAACGTTCTGCCCACTTTCCACCACAGGCCCGTCCTTCCCAGTCTCCACCACAGAAACGTCCTCCCCACTGTCCAATACAGTGACATTCTTCCCACTGTCCACCACAGAGATGTCCTCACGACTGTACACCACAGGGATGTCCTCCTGTGCACCTCAAGAATGTCCTTCTCACTGTCCACCACAAAGATGTCCTCCCCACACTCCACCACAGCAACGTTTTTTCCACTGTCCACCACAAAGACATCCTTCCCACTGTCCGCCACAGGGATGTCCTCCCCACTGTCCACCAAAGGAATGTCTTCTTCACTGTCCATTCTAGGTAGTCCTCTCCACTGTCCACCACAATAACTTACTATTCACTGTCGAACACACAGATGTCTTCCCCACTGTCCACCACAAAGACGTCCTCCTTCACAACAAAGGGACATCACCAATGTCCACTACAGGTATGTCCTCCAGTCTACCACAGTGATGTCCTTAACACTGTCAACAATAGAGATGTCCTCCCCACTGTCTACAATACGTATATACTCCTCACTGTCAACGACAGTGAAGTTCTCCCCACTGTCCACCACAAGGACCTTTTCCCCACTCTACACCACAAGGATGTCCTCCCCACTGTCCACCACAAGGAAGTTCTTCCCACTGTCCATCACAGGAACGTAATTCCAATTGTCCACCAGAGGGATGTCCTCCTATCTACCAAAGGGACTGCTTACCAATGTCCTTTAAAGGAGCATCCTCAAAACGGACCACCACATGGACTTCCTCCACACTGTCCAGTACAGAGATGTTTTTCCCACTGTCCACCACAGAGACATCTTCCCCACTGTCCATCACAGAAATGACCTCCTGTGCACCACAGTTACATCCTCCCATCTGTCTACCACAGAGATGTCCTCCCCACTGTCGACCACAAGGACATTCTTCTTACTGTCCACCAAAGGGATGTACTCCTGTGCACCACCACAACATCCTCCCCATTGTCCCCCACAGATGTCCTCTCCACAGTCAACCACAAGTACGTTCTCCTCACTATCCACCACAGATATGTCTTTCCCACTGTCCATCACAAAGTCATCCTCATCACGGTCCACCACACAGATGTCCTCCTGTATAGCACAGAGAAGTCTTTTCATCTTTTCTCTACAGAGGCATCCTCCACATTGACCACAACTGGACGTCCTCCACACTCTCCACCAAAAAGAGTTCCTCCCAACTGTTCACCACGGTGACATCCTCCACACTGTACACCACAGTGACTTCCTCCTGTGCACCACAGTGATGTCCTCTCAACTGTCCACTAGAGAAAATTCCTCCCCAATGTCCACCACAGGGACATCCTCCACACTGTCCACCAAAAGTATGTCTTCCCCACTGTCCTCAACAGATTTGTCCTCAAAACTGTAAACAACAGAGACAATATCCACACTCCCATCAACAGTGACATACTCCTGTGTACCACAGGGAAATCCTCACCACTGTTTACCACAGGGGTGACCTCTCCACTGACCACCACAAGGACACTCCTTCCCACTGTCCACCACAGTGCTGTACTCCTGTACAACGTAGGGACGTCCTACCCACTGTCCACAACAGAGACATCCTCCCTAGTGTCCATCACATGGACATCCTTCCCACTGTCTACTACAGTGATGTCCTCCCCACTGTGCACCACAGGGATGTGCTTCCCACCATCCACCACAGAGACGTCCATGCCACTGTCTACCACAGTGATATTTCCCCCTCTCTCCACCTCCAGAATGTCCTCTACTATACCACAAGGACGTCCTTACCACTGGCCATCACAACTGTCCAGCACAGGGACTTCCTCCACACTGTCCACCACAGGGATGTTTTCCACACTGTCTACCACAGGCTCATCCTTCTCACTGTCCACCACAGGGACATCCTTCCCAATTTCCACCACAGTGACATCATTCCCACTGGCCACCCCAGCGACGATCTCCCCACTGTCTAAAACAGGGACATTCCCCCACTGTACACCACAGGGATGTCCTCCTCTGTACCACAGAGATGTCTATACCACTGTCCACCACAAAAATGTCCTCCCAACTGTCCCCAAAGGGAAGTCCTCCTCACTGTCCAACTTAGGAATGTCCTCTCCACTTTCCACCACAAAACTTCTTCCCCACTGTCCACCACAGGTATGTCTTCCTCTCGGTCCACCACAGAGATGTCTTCACTACTGTCCACCACAAGAATATCCTCTTCACTGTCCACAACATGGAAGTCCTCTCCACTCTCCAAAACAGGGACGTCCTCCCAACTCTCCAGCACAGGGACATCCTTCTTATTGTCCACCAGAGACATCCACCTGTTCACCACAGGAACTTTCTTTCCACTGTCCACCCCAAGGACATCCTCTCCACAGTCCACCCCACTGAAATCCTCCCAATTGTCCACTACAGGGATGTCCTCCCCACTTTCTACCACAGTGATGACTTCCCCACTTTCCACCAGAGGTATGTCCTTCTCTCTGACATTCACAGAGATGTCCTCACTACTGTCCCCCATGGAATGTCCTTTGTACTGTCAACCACAGGAAAATCCTCCCCACTGTCCAACAGAGGGACATTCTCTCCACTGTCCACCACAGAGTCGTCCTCCCCCGTGTCCAAAACTGGGATATCACCCTCACTGTCAACAAGGGTGATCTACTCTGAATTGTCCACCACAAGGACGTCCTCTTTATTGTACACCAAAGGGATGTCCTCTTCACTGCCAACCACACTGAAATCATCCCAACTGTCCACCAAAGAGACATCCTCCCCACTGTCCATCACAGGGATTTCCTCTTCACTGTCAACCAGAAGGAAGTCCTACACACTGTTTACCTAAGGGACACCCACCTCACTGTTCACCACAGTGATATCCTTCCCACTGTTTACCACAAAGATGTCCTCCTCACTGCCCACCATAGAAACATCCTCTTCACTGTCCACCACAAGGACACCCTCCCCACAGTCCACCACAGGTATATCCTCCACACTGTCCACCACAGGTTTGTCTTTCTCACTGTCCTCAACACGGAAGTCCTCCACATTGTACACTCAGGGATGTCCTCCTTACTGTCCACTACAGGGATGTCTTCCACAGTGTCCAACACAGGGACATAGTTCCCACATTTCACCACAGGGACATCATATCCACTGTCCAGCACAGGGATGTCCTTCCCACTGTCCACCAAAAGCACAGTGCATAGCCAGCTAATACAGTGTTTATACCAAAATTAAAAGAACATGTCTTAACTCAAAATGCACAAGTAACCTGCATTTAGTGTTCTCTGATCTCTAATAGTTGTCTTCAACTCACATACTACACATGCTTTTCTCCTTGGTTATATTTACAGACGGGAACTACTTTACATTGTATCATGCATATTAGCTGGAATACACGTATTTATTTGTACATAGTATACAACACAAAGCACAATGCTTGGCCGGTTACTAGAGTGTTTATACAAAAATCAAAGAAAACATCTTAATTTTAACTGCAAAAGTAACATGCATTTATTGTTTTCCTGTCTCTAACAGTTGTCTTTAACTCACGTAGTACACATCTTTCTCTTTTTTTGGTATTTATACAGGTATGTCCACCTCACTTTCTACCACAGAAACGTCTTCCCCACTGTCCACCACAAAGATGTCCTTCTGTGTACCACAGAGATGTCCTCTTCACATTCCTCCACAGAGGAGTCCTCCTCATTGACCACAACAGGGATGTGCTCCACACTGTCAGCCAAAGTGATGTCCTCTGCACTGTCCACAACTGTGGTATCCTTGCCACTGCCAGCCACAAAAATGTCCTCCTCACTGTATACAACAGGGAAGTCCTCCCCACTGTTGACCTCAGGGACGTCCTCCACACTGTCCTCCAAATTGACATCCTCCTCACTGTCCACAACAAGAAAGTCCTCCACAGGGTCCACTTCTGGGACATCCTTGTTGCTGTCCACCACAAGGATGTTCTCCCCAGTGTCCACCAGAGAAACATCCTCCCGTGTCCAACACAGAGATATCCTTCCTACTGTCCATCAAAGGTGCGTCTTTACAAATATCCACGACAGTGACAATCTCCTCACTGTCTACCACAGGGACAACCTCCACAATGTGCCCCACAGGGACATCTTTTCCACTGGCTACCACAGGGACGTCCTCCTCACTGTCTACCACAGAGATGTCCTCTGCCCTGTCCACCATTGGAATGTCCTCCTTGTTTTCCACAATAAGGACATTCTCCTATGCACCACAGGAACGTTCTGCCTATTATCCACCACAAGGACATCCTCCCCACTGTCCATCCCACTGAAATTTTCCCAACTGTCTACCACAGGTACATCTTTCCCACTGTCCACCTCAGGGATATCCTCCTCACTGTCAACCAGAGGGAAGTCCTCCCCACTGTAAACCACAGGGACGTCCTCCCTGCTGTCCACCACAGGGATATCCTTCTCACTGTCCTCAACACAGAAGTCCTCCACACTGTACACTCAGGGATGTCGTCCTTACTGTCTACTACAGGGATGTTTTCCACACTGTCCACCACAGGGACATCCTTCCCACATTTCACCAGAGGGATGTCATACCCACTGTCCAGCACAGAGATGTCCTTCCCACTGTCCACCAAAAGGACAGTGCATGGCCAGCAATACAGTGTTTATACCAAAATTAAAAAAACATGTCTTAACTCAAAATGCACAAGTGACATGCATTTAGTCTTCTCAGCTCTCTTATAGTTGTCTTTAACTCACGTACTACACATGCTTTTCTTTTTGTTATTTTTACAGACAGGAACTACCTTACATTGTATCATGCATTTTAGCTGCATTACAGGTACTTATTTGTACATAGTATACATAACAAAGAACAATGCTTGGCTGGCTAATACAGTGTTTATACCAAAATCAAAAGAACATGTCTTAACTCAAACTGCACCAGTAACGTGTATTTAGTGTTTTAAGCTCTCTAATAGTTATCTTTAACTCAGGTAGTACACATTCTTTTCTTTTTGGGTATTTATACAGATAGGAACTGCTTTACATTGTATCATGTGTTTTAGCTGGAATACACGTACTTATTTGTACATAGTATACAAAACAAAGCACAATGCTTGGCTGGCCACTAAAGTGTATATACAAAAATCAAAGAACACGCCTTAACACTAACTGCAAAAGTAACATGCATTTATTGTTTCCTCTCTCTAACAGTTGTCTTTAACTCATGTAGTACACATCCTTTTCTTTTTTGCTATTTATACAGGTATGTCCGCCTCACTTTCTACCACAGAAACGTCTTCCCCACTGTCCACCACAAAGATGTCCTCCTGTGTACCACAGAGAAGTCCTTTTCACATTCCTCCACAGAGGAGTCCTCCTCATTGACCACAACAGTACTCCACACTGTCATCCAAAGAGATGTCCTCTGCACTGCCCACAACTGTGGTATCGTGGCCACTGTTAGCCACAAAAATGTCCTCCTCCCTGTATATAACAGAGAAGTCCTCCCCACTGTCAACCTCAGGGACATCCTCCACATTGTCCTCCAAAGTGACATCATCCTCAGTGTCCACAATAAAAAAATCCTCCCAACTGTCCACTTCTGGGATGTCCTCCTTGCTGTCCACCACAAGGACTTTCTCCCCAGTGTCCACCAGATAAACATCCTCCCCAGTGTCCAACAAAGTAATATCCTTCCCACTGTCCACCAAAGGTGTGTCTTTCCAAATGTCTACAACAGTGACAACCTTTCCATTGTCTACCATAGGGACAACCACCACAATGTCCCCCACAGGGACGTCTTTTCCACTGGCTACCAAAGGGATGTCCTCCTCACTGTCTACCACAGAGATATCCTCTGCACTGTACACCACTGTAATGTCCTCCTTGTTTTCCACAATGGGGACATTCTCCTATGCACCACAGGAATGTTCTGCCTACTAGCCACCATAAGGACATCCTCCCCACTCTCCACCCCACTAAAATCCTCCCCATTGTCTACCACAGGTACGTCATTCCCACTGTCCACCTCAGGGATTTCCTCCTCACTGTCCAACAGAGGGAAGTCCTCCCCTCTGTCCACCACAGGGACATCCTCCTGACTGTCCACCAAAGAAAAGTCCTCCACATTGTTTATGTAAATGACACATACCTCACTGTCTACCACAGGGATATCTTCCCCACTGTTTACAACAGGGATGTCCTTCACACAGTCCACAACAGGAACCTTCTCTGAACTGTCCATCTCAAGGGTGTCCTCACCACTGTGAACCACAGGGATGTACTCCTCACTGTATAAAACAGGAAAGTCCTCTCCACTGTCCACCTCAGGGACGTCCTCTTTACTGACCACCAGAGAAACTTTCTCTCCTGTGTCCATCAGAGGGATATATTCACCACTGTCCACCAGAATGACGTCCTCCCCACTCTCCAGCACAGAAACATCTTCCCCACTGTCCACTACAGGAACGTTCTTCCCACTGTCTACCACAGGAAGTCCTCTCCACAGCCCACCATGTACACCATACTGTCAACCACAGGTAGGTCCTCACCACTGTCCACCACTGGGACATCCAATCCACTGTCCACCACAGAAAAGTCCTAATCACTGTCCATCACAGGGACATCTTTCCCACTGTAACCCACAGAGAGTTCCTCCCCACTGTCCAAAACAGGGATGTCCTCCCCACTTTCCACCACAGGGACGTCATTCTCACTGTCCACCACAGAGAGGTCCTCCCAGCTGTCCACCACTAAAACGGCCTTCTCACTGTTCCCCAAAAACACATGCTTTCCACTGTGCACCACAGGAACATCCTCCCATGCACAACAGGGATGTCCTCACCCTTGTGCACCACAGAAACATTCTGCTGTGCACACCAGGAATGTCCTCACCACTGTCTACCCCAGAGATATTCTCCTCACTCTCCATGACAGGGACATCATTCCCACTGTCCACCAAAAAGACGTTCTCCTTTGCACCAGAGAAATGTCCTCACCACTGTCCACCACAGCAATGTCCTCCTCACTGTCCATCACAGAGAGGTCCTTTTGACTATCCACCACAGAGATGTACTTCCCAATGTCCAATACAGAAACATACTCGCCACTCTTCAAGAGAAGGACGTCCTTAACACAGTCTATCACAGGGACATCTTCCCCTCTGTCCTCCAAAATGACATCCTTAACACTGTTCACCACAGGGACATTCTCTTGTGCACACCAGGGATGTCCTCACCTCTGTCTACACCAGAGATGTCCTACACACTCTCCACTACAAGGACATCGCTCTGAAGGTCAACCAGAGGGACTTTCTCCTGTGCACAACAGAAATGTACTCACTACTGTCCACCCCAGGTATTTCCTCCCCACTGTCCACCACAGAAATGTTCTCTCTACTGTCCCCTACAGGGAGGTCTTCACTACTGTACACCACAGGGACATCCTTCCAACTGTTCACCAAAGGGATATCCTTCCCACTGTCCAGCAAAGTGATGTCTTCCAAACTGTCCACAAAAGGGACATCCTTTCCACTGTCCACCACAGGCATGTCCTCCAAATTGTCAACAAAAGAGACATCCTTCCCACTGACCACACACAGACATCCTTCACACTGTCCTCAACAGGGACATCCTCCCAACTGTCCACCACAGGGTCATTCTTTCCACTGTCCACCACAGAAACGTCCTCATCACTGTCTACCACAGGGATGTCTTACACAATGACCACCACAGAGAGGTCCTACTAACTGTCCACCACAGGGACACCCTTCATTCTGTGCACCACAGAAACTTCCTCCCCACTTTCCAAAACATAAACGTCCTCCCCACTGTCCAACACAAGGAGGTCCTACACACTGTCTAACACAGGCAGGTCCTCCCCACAGTCCACCATAAGGATGTCTTCCACACTGTCCACCATGGGGATGTCTTTCTTACTGTCCACCACATGGACATCAGCCCCACTTTCCACCACTGGGACGTCTTTCCCACTGTCCAGCAAAGGGACACCTTTCCCACTGTCCACCAAGGGGACATCCTTCACACTGTCCACCACAGGGATGTCCTCGCAAGTGTCCACCACAGGGACATTCTCCCGACTGTCCACTACAGGGACAGTTTTTACAGTGTCCACCAAAGGGACATCATACCCAGTGTCAACCACAGCAAGTTCCTCCCCACAGTCCACAACAGAGATGTCCTCCAAATTGTCCACCACAGGGACAACCTTTCCACTGTGCACAATAGGCGTGTCCCTTCCACTGTCCACCAAAGTGACGTTTTTCCAACTGTCCACCACAGGGATGTCCTTCCCACTGTCCACCAAATTGATGTTCTTCCCATGGTCCATCAAAATGACCTCCTTCCATCTGGCCACCATAGTGACATGTTTTCCACTGTCAACAAACAGTGATATCTTCCCCACTGTCCACCACAGAAACATCCTTCCCATTATTCACCAAAAAGATGTCCTTACCACCATCCACAGTAGACACATCTATCAAACTGTTGACCACAGGGACATCCTCCCCACTGTCCACCACAGGTACGTAGTCCCCACTATCCACAACAGGGGTGTCCCAACCACTGTCCACCACAGGGATGTTCTTTCCAGTGTTCACCACAGTAACCTCCTGATCACTGTCCACCACAGGGATGTCTTTCCCACTGTCCACCACAGAGAGGTCCTCCTCAGGACCTCTGTCTACCACAGGGATGTCCACCCCAGTATGCACCACAGAAAGGTCCACTCCACTGTCCACCACAGGGACATCTTTCACACTGTCCACCACAACGATGTCCTTCCCATTGTCCACCATAGACAGCTCCTCCTCATTGTCCACCAAAAGTAGGTTTTTTCCAATGTCCACAACAAAAACGTACTCATCACTGTCTACCACAGGAACATCCTTCAATCAATCCACCACAGTAACATCCTCCCCACTGTCTAAAACAGAAACATCCTCCCCACTGTCCAACACAGGGAGGTCGTACCAATTGTCTACCACAGGGAGGTCCTCCCCAGTGTCCACCACAACAACATCCCCTCCACTGTACACCACAGGGACATCCACCCCACTGTCCTCCACAGGGATATTCTTCCCACTGTCCACCAAAGGGACATTTTCCCACTGTTCACCACAGGGACATTCTTTCCACTGTGATCCACAGTGACATCCTCCTGTGCACAACAGGGACATCATTATCACTAAGCACCACAGGGACATCCTCCTGTGCACACCAGGGATGTCTTCACCACTGTCCACACAAGATATGTCCTATGTACTCTCTACTACACAAACATCCTTCCCACGATCTACCAAAGGGATGTTTTCCTGTGCACCACAGAAGCGTCCTCACCACTGTTTACCACAGGGATGTCCATCCAACTTTCCACCACAGGGACATCCTCCCACTGTCCACCAGAGAGAGGTTCTACACACTGTCCACCATAGGGACATCCTACCCACCCTCAACCACAGGGAGGTCCTCTCCACTGTCCACAACAGGGACATCCTTTCCACTGTCCACCAAAGTGACATTTTTCCCACTCTCCACCACAGGGACATCCTTCTCACTGTCTATCACAGAAAGGACCTACCATCTGTCCACCACAGAAATGTCCTTCTCACTCTCCACAACAGGGACATCCTCTCCACTGTTCACCACAGGGACATCCTCCCAACTGTTCACCACATGGAATCCCTTCCCAGTGGCCCCCAAAGTATCATCCTTCTCACTGTCCACAACAGTTATGTGTGACCAACTGTCCAATATAGGGACATCCTCCCCACTGTCCACCACAGGGATGTCCTTTCCACTGTCCACAACAGGAATGTCCTTCCCACTGTCCACCACAGAAACGTCCTCCACAATGTCCACCACAGGGACATCCTTCCAACATTCCACCACAGGGATATCATCCCCACTGTCCACCACAGGGACGTCATTCGCACTGTGCACCAAATGGGATGTCCTTTCCACTGTCCACCACAGGGACGTCCTTTCCACTATCCACCAAATGGGACATCCTTCCCACTGTCCACAACAGGGATGTCCTTCCAACTGTCCACCATAGGGACATCTTCCCCACTATTTACTACAGGAATGTCCTCCCTACTGTATACCACAGGGACATTCTTCCCACTGTCCATCACAGGGACATCATTCCCACTGTCCACCACAGGAAGGTCCACTCCACTGTCTACCACAGGCACATATTTCCCACTGTCCATCACAGGGACATCATTTCCAATGTCCATCACAAAAATGTCCTCATTGCTGCCCACCAAAGGGATGTCTTTCTCACTGTCCAACACAGAGACTTCCTCTTTGCTGACCACCACAGGGACATCCTTCAAACTGTCCACCATAGAAATATCCTCCCACAGTATAAAACAGGGAGTCCTCCCCAATGTCCACCACAGGGACATCCTTTCCACTGTCCACCACAGAAACATCCTTCTGACTGTTCACTATAGGGACATCCTCCCCAGTGTGCACCACAGGACATTCTTATGTGCACAATAGGGATGATCTCACCACTGTGTACCACAATGACATCCTCCTGTGTACAACAGGGACATCCTCACCACGGTGAACTACATGGACTACTGTCTACCACAGGGACATCCTTCCCACTGTCCACCATAATTACATCTTTCCCACTGTCCACAACAGAGAGGTCCTCCCCACTGTTCACCATAGGGACATCCTTAAAAATGTCCATAACAGAAACGTCCTCCCCACTGTCCAAAACAGGGATGTCCTCCCCACTGTCCATCAAAGGGATGTCTTTCCCACTGAACATCAAAGGGACATCTTTACAAGTGTACACCAAAGCAACATCCTTCCCACTGTCCACCACAGGGACATTTTTCCTATTGTCTACCACAGGAATGTCCTTCCAACACTCCAAAACAGGGATGTCCTTCCCACTGTCCACCACATAGACTTTCTTCCTGCTGTCCACCACAGAGACATCCAACCCACTGTCCAAAAGAGTTACATTCTTCCCACCATGCACCACAGAGATGTCCACTCTACTGGCCACAACAGGGATATTTTCCCCACTGTCCACCACAGGGATGTCCTCCCCACTGTCCAGTAGATGAATATCCTCCCCATTGTCCACATTGTAACCTACTGTTTACCACAAGGATGTCCTAACCCCTGTCCTCTACAGGGTCGTCCTGACTAATGTCTATCCCTGTGATGTCCTTCCTACTGTACACCACAGGGACATCCTCCCCGGTGTGCACCACAGGGACATCCTCTTGTGCACAACAGGGATGTCCTAGACACTGTGTAACACATGGACATCTTCATGTGCACAACAGGGTCATGCTCACCATTGTGCACCACAGGGACATTTTTTCCATTGTTCACCACAGGGACGTCCTCCCTCCTGTCCACCAGAAAGAGGTTCTCCCTGCTGTCCATCAAGGGACGTCTTTACCACTGTCCACCACAGAAACATCCTTCCACTGTCCACCACAGAAACGTTTTCCCCACTGACCACCAAAGGGACATCCTTCCCACTATCCATAAAAGTTATGTTCTCCCCACTGTCCACCAAAGGGATGTTTTTTTTCCTACTGTCCAACAAAAGTAGGTCATCCTTAATGTCCACCACAGAGACATCCTTCCCACTGTCCACCACAGGAAGGCCTTTCCGGTTGTTGACCAGAGTGACATTCTTCCCACATTCCACCACTGAAACATCTTTCACATTGTCCACCACGGGGACATCCTACCCACTGTTCACCACATGGATGTCCTCCCCACTGTCCACCACAGGAACATCCTGCACACTGTCTACCACAGGAACATCTTTTTCACTGTCCACCACATGGACATCTTTCCCACTGTCCACCAAATTGACATCCTTTCCACTGTCCACTATGGTGACATCCTCCCTAATGTCCACCACAGGGATGTCCTCCCCACTGTCCACAACAGGAACAACATCCGCACTGTCCACCAAAGGGACATTCTTCCCACTGTCCACCACAGAGCGGTAAACCCCACTGTCCACCAGAGAAACATCGTCCCCACTATTTATGACAGTGATGTATTCCCAAGTGTCCAGCACATAGACAACCTCCACACTGTCCACCACAGGGATGTTCTTCCCACTGTCCAACAAAGAGACATCCTTTCCACTGTCCACCATAGGCATGTCCTCCAAACTTTCCACCATAGGGACATACTCCCCACTGTCCACCAAAGGGACATCCTATCCAATGTCCACTAAAAGAATGTCCTCTCCGCTGTACACCACAGGGATATCCTTTCCACTGTCCAACACAGATATGTCCTCATCAATGTCCACCACAGGGATGACTTTTCCACTGTCCAACACAGAGAGTTCCTCCTCACTGTCCACTATAAATACATCCTTAAAAATGTCCTCCATTGAAATGTCCTCCCCACTGTCCATCACAGAGATGTTATTTCCACTGAACATCAAAGGGACTTCTTTCCAATTATCCACCAAAGGTAAGTCCTTCCCACTGTCCACCAAAGGGACATCTGCCCTACTGTCCACCACAGGAACGTCCTTCCTACTGTCCACAAGAGGGACGTCCTTCCCACTGTCGACCACAGGGATGACCTTCCCAGTGTCCACTACAGAAAGGTCCACTACACTGTACACCACAGGAATGTCCTTTCCACTGTCTACCACAGAAATGTCCTCATCAATATCCACCACAGGGACGTCTTTCCCACTGTCCACCACAGAGAGGTATTCCCTGCTGTCCACCACAGGGACGTCCTAAAATGTCCATAACAGAAATGTCCTCCCCACTGTCCAAAACATGGATGTCCTCCCTACTGTCCATCACAGGGATGTCCTTCCCACTGAACATCAAAGGGACATCTTTACAAATGTACACCAAAAGGACATCCTTCCCACTGTCCACCACAGGGACATCTTCCCTATTTTCCACCACAGGAATGTCCTTCCAACTGTCCAAAACAGGGATATCCTCCCCACTGTCCACCACATGGACTTTCTTCCTGCTTCCACCACAGAGACATTCTTCCCACCATCCACCACAGAGATGTCCACCCGCTGACC
Organism: Arvicanthis niloticus; assembly: GCF_011762505.2. Classification (NCBI taxonomy): domain Eukaryota; kingdom Metazoa; phylum Chordata; class Mammalia; order Rodentia; family Muridae; genus Arvicanthis; species Arvicanthis niloticus. The sequence continues at coordinate 637,571 of NC_047670.1, forward strand.
ACAACAGGAATATTTTCCCCACTCTCCAACACAGGGATATTCTGCTGTGTACCAGAAGGACATCCTTATCACTGTCCACCACAAGGTCCTCCTCCCCAGTTTCCAACATTGTGATGTCCTTCCCACTGTGCACCACAGGGACATCCTCCAGTGCACAAAAGGGATGTCTTCACAACTGGACACCACAGGGACATCCTCCAGTGCACAACAGAAACATCCTTCACACCGCCCACCACAAAGAGGTCCTCTCTGCTATCCACCACAAAAATATCCTTCCCACATTCCACGACTTAAAAGTCCTCACCACTCTCCACCAAACCAATGTCCTTCATACTGTGCACCAAAGGGTTGTCCTACCCACTGTTCATCAAAGGGATGTCCTTCCCTCTGTCCACCACAAGTAGGTAATCCCCACTCTTCATCACAGGGATGTCCTTCCTACTCTCCAAAACATTGACGTCCTTCCCACTGTCTATGACAGAAACGTCATTCCCACTGTCCACCACAGGAAGGTCCTCACCACTGTCCACCACAGTGACGTCCTTTCTACATTCCACCACATAAACATCTTCCACACAGTCCACCACAGGGATGTCCTATACACTGTCCACCACAGGAACATCCTCCCAGCTGTCCAAATCACAGACATCCTCACCTCTGTCCACCACATAGACACCTTCCGCACCATCCACAAAATTGATGTCCTTCCCAATGTCCAATACATAGACATCCTCCCTACTGTCCACTACAAGGACACCCTCCACACTGTCCACCACAGGGAGGTCCTCACCACTGTCCACCGCAGGGACTTCCTTTTCACTGTGCAAAAAGGGGCGTCCTTCCCACTGTCCACCGCAGGGACGTCCTTCCAACTGTCCACCTTAGGGACACACTTTACACTGTCCACCACAGTGATGTCCTTCCCACTGTCCACTACAGGGACATGATCCCCACTGTCAACCACAGTGGTCCTCCCAAATGCCCACCTCAGGGTCATCCTTCCCACTGCCCACCAAAGAAACATTTTTCCCACTGTCCACCACAGGGACATCTGCCAAAATGTTGACCAGAGGGACGTCCATTCTACTGTCCACTACAGGGACGTCCTAACCAGTGTCCACAACAGAGATGTCATTCTGAATGTATACCACAGTGGTGTCCTCTTTACTGTCCACCACAGTGACATCCTCCCCACTGTCCACAACTGGGACTCCTTCCCACTGTCAACCACAGGGATGTCCTCCCAACTGTCCAACACAGAGACATCCTCTCCACAGTTCACCACAGGGACGTCCTTCCCACTGTCCCCAACTGTCACATTTTCCCACTGTTCATCACAGTAACGTCCTCCGTACTGTCTACCACAGAGACGTTCTCCACACTGTCCACCAGAGGGAGTTTATCTCAAATCTACACCAAAGGGACATCCTCCTCACTGTCCACCAGAATGACATCCTTTCCACTGTCCAACACAGAGATGTCCTCCCCACTGTCCACATCAGGGATGACCTTTCCACTGTCTACCACAGGAAGGTCCTCTCCACTGTCAACCACAGAGATGCTTTTTTCAACTGTCCACCACAGAAACTTCCTCATCACTCTCCACCACAGTGTGTCCTCCCCAATTCTCACCACATGGATGTCCTTCCCACTGTACACCACAGGGACATCCTATAATGCACAAGAGGGACCTTCTCAACACTGTGTACCACAGGGACATCCTCCTGTGCACAACAGGGATGTCATCAACACTGTGTACCACAGAAACATTCTTTCTGCTGTCCACAACTGGGACTCCACTGTCCACCACATACAGGTCCTCCCTGTTGTAGACCAAGGTACGTCCTCCCTATTTTCCACCACAGGTACGTCCTACCCACTGTCCACCAAAGAGACATCTTTCCCACTGTGCAACACAGGGATGTCCTTCTCACTGTCTACCACAGTGAAGTCTGCCCCACTTCCCCCACAGGGTCATCTTCACCAATGTCCAGTACAGTGACATTCTACCAAATGTTCACGGCAGGAATATTCTCCCCATTGTGCACCAGAGGTACATCCTCCCGTGCACAACAAGGACGTCTTCACCACTGTGCACCACAGGAACATCCTCCTGTGCACAACAGGGATGTCCTCACCAATGTGAACTACAGGGACATTCTTTCCACTGTCCACCACATTGAAATCCTCCCCACTGTCCACCACAGAGAGGTCCTTTCCACTGTCTACCACAGGTATGTCCTTTCAGTTGTCTACCAAATATAGGTCCTCTCCACTGTCCACCAAAGGAACGTTCTCCCCACTGTCCACTACAGAGACGTCCTTCCCACTCTCCACCACAGGAAGTTCCTCTCCACTGGCCACCACAAGGAGGTTTCTTTACTGTCTACCACAGAAGCATCTCATCACTGTCCACCACAGGGACTTTGTACCACAGGGACATCCTCATGTGCACAATAGGGTCGTCCTTACCATTGTGCACCACAGGGACATCCTTTCCATTGTTTACCACAGGGACATCCTCCCTCCTGTCCACCAGAGAGGTTCTCCCCACTGTCTACCAAGGGACGTCTTTACCACTGTCCACCATAGGGTCATCCTCACCAATGTCCACCACATCCTTCCTACTGTTCACCACAGGGAAATCCTCCCCACTGTCCACCAAAGAGAGGTCCTCCCCACTGTTCACAATAAGGACATCCTCCCAACTGACCAGAAGAGGCAGGTTCTCCCCAATGTCCACCACAGGAATGTTCTCCCCACTGATTATCAGAGGGATGTCCTCCCCACTGTCAATCAGAGTGACGTCCTCCCCACTCTCCACAACAGGGACATCCTTCCGACTGACCAACACAGGGAAGTCCTCCCTAAATCCACCACAGGGACGTCCTTTCCACTGCCACCACAGGGAAGTCCTCACCAATGTCCAACACAGAAACATCCCTCCCATTGTCCAACACAATGATGTTTTTCCACTGTCTACCACAAGTATATTCTTCCCACCATCCACCAAAGAGACATCCACCACACTGGTCACAACAGGGATATTTTACACTCCGTCCACCACAGGGAAGTCCTAACCAATGTCCACCACAGAAATGTCCTCTCTGTTGTCAACCACAGGGACGTCATTCCCACTGTCCACCAAAGAGATGTCTTTCTTTCTGTCCACCACATGGATGTCCTTCCCACTGTCCACCACAGGGACTTCCTTCCCACTATCCCACAGGGTTGTCCTCACCAATGTCCAGCACAGTGACGTAGTACTCAGTGTTCACCACAGTGACATCCTCCACACTGCACCAGAGGGACATCCTCCTATGCACAACAGGGATGTCCTCACCACTATGCAATACAGGGTCATCCTTTCCACTGTCCACCACAGGGACTTTTTAAATTGGCTACCACAGAAACATCTCATCACTGTCCACCAGAGGGACATCTTTCCCACTGTTCTCCACAAAGAGATCCTCCCCGCTCTCCACCACAAGAACATCCTTCTTATAGTCCACCACAAAAATGTCCTCTCCACTGTCCAAAACTGTGACTTCCACCCCACTGTCCACCAAAAAGACATCCAACCCTCTGTTTACCACAGCAAGGTCCTCTCCTCTGTCCACCACAGGGATGTCCTTCCCACTCTACACCACAGAGGTGTCCTTCCAACTCTCTACAAAATGAACGTCCTTCCCGCTGTCCACAACAGTACATTCTCCAACTGTCCACCACAGGGACATCCTTTCCACTGTCCACCAAAGGAACATACTTCCCACTGTTCACAACAGGTACATTTTACCCCACTATGGACAACAGGAACATCCTCCTGTGCACAACAGGGATGTCCTTACCAGTGTGCACCACAGGAACAACCTACTGTTCACACCAGAAATGTCCTCACCACTCTCCACACCAGAGATATCCTTCGCACTATCCACTACAATGACATCGTTTCCACCGTCCCCCCAAAAGATGTTCTTCTGTGAACCAAAGAAACATCCTCACCACAGTCCACCACAGGAACGTCCTCCCAACTTTCCACCACAGGGAGGCGCTCTCTACTGTCCTCCACAGAGACATCCACCCCACTGTCCACCACAGAGACATACTTCCCACTGTCCACCACAGGAACACGCTTCCCAATGTCCCCCACAGGGATGTCCTTCCCACTGGCCACAACAGGGATGTCCTTCCTACTGTCCTCCACAGGGATGTCCTTCCGGCAGTCCAGAACAGTGATGTCCTCCACACTGTCATCCAAGGGGACATCCTTCCCAGTGTCCACCACAGGGACGTTCTCTCCACTGACAACAACAGTGACGTCCTTCCCATTGTCCCCTACAGGAACGTCCTTCCCACTGTCCAACACAGGAAGATCCTCCCCACTGTTTACCACAGGGAATTTATTTCCATGGTCAACCACAGAAACGTACTCATCACTGTTCACCACAGTATTATCTTTCTCAATGTCCACCACAGAGAGGTCTTCCTCGTTGTCCAACACAGCGACATCCATCCCACTATTCACCTAGGTACGTCCTCCCAACTGTCCACCACAGGGACATCCTCCCCACTGTCCACCACAGGGATGTCCTTCCCACTGTCCACAACAGGAATATCCTCTCCACTGTCCACCACAGGGATGTCCTTTCCACTGTCCACCACAGAAACTTCCTCATCACTCTCTACCACAGGGATGTGTTTCCCACCATCCACCACAGGGATATCCGCTCAACTGTTCACCACAGGGACATCCTGCCCACTGTTCACCACAGGGACTTCCATCCCACTGTCCCCAAAAGGGGTGTTTTTCCCACTGTTTACCACAGGGACCTCCTCCACAATGTCTACCACATTAAAGTCCACCCCACTGTCCACCAGAGGGAGTTTCTCCTCACTCTCCACCACAAGGACTTCCTTACAACTGTCCACAATGGGGTAGTCCTCAACAATGTCCAGCACAGAGATGTTCTTTCCACTGTCCACCACAAGAAGTTCCCCTCCACTGTCCAACACAGTTACGTCCTTCCCACTGTACCCCACAGAAATGTCCTCCCCACAGTCCACCACAGAGACGTCCTTCCCACTGTCCACCAGAGGGAGTTCATTCCCACTGTGCAGCACAGGGACTTCTTTCCCAGTGTTCACCACAGGGACATCCTCTTAACTGTCCACCACAGATACATCCTCCCCAATGTCCACCACAGTGACTTCTTCCCCACTGTCCACCAGAGGGACCTCCTCCCCACTGTCTACCACAGGTACATCCTCCCCACTTTTCACCTCAGGGAGGTCCTCCCCACTGTTCTCCACAGGGATATCCTCACCACTGTCCACCACAGGGAATTCCTTTCCACCGTCCACCAATGGAATGTCCTACCCACTTTCTACCACAAGGACATTCTCCCTAATGTCCACTGAAAGGACATTACTCCCACTGTCCAACACAGAGATGTTTTCCACACAGTCCACCACAGGTACATTCTTCCCACCATCCTCCTCAGAGATGTCCACCCCACTGGCAACCACAGGGATGTTTTCCCCACTGTCATCCACAGGGACCTACTACTGTGTAACACAAGGATGTTTTTTACCACTGTGCACCAGAGGGACATCTTTTCCACTGTCTGCTGCAGCAACGTCCTCCCCACTGTCCACCACAGAGAGGTACTCCCAACTGTCCACCACAGCGACGTTTTTCCCACTGTACACCACAAAAACATCCTCCCCACTGTTCACCAAAAGGACGTCCTTAACACTGTTCATCATAGGGACATCCTCCCCACTGTACACAACAGGGATGTTTTCCCATGGTTAAACACAGGAAGGTCCTCCCAACTGTCCACCTCAGGGAAGTCCTATCAACTGTCCACCACATGGACATCCTTCCCACTGTCCAAAAATGGAATGTCCTTCCCGGTGTCCACCACAGCGATGTCCTCCCAACTGTCCACCACAGTGACATCCTCCCCACTGTCAACCACAAAGATGTCCTCCCCACTGTCCAAAACAGGGAAGTCCTCCCCACTGTCCACCAGAAGGAGTTCCTCCCCACTGACCACTACAGAGAGGTCCTCCCTGCTGTCCATACCAGTTAAGTCCTCCCCACTGTCCACCAGAGGGAGTTCCTTTCCACAGTCCACTACAGAGAGGTCGTCCCTGATGTACACACGAGGGATGTCCTCCAAACTGTCTACCAGAGTGATGTCCTCTCCACTGTCCACAACAGGGATATACTTTTCACTGCTCACTACAGGGAAGTCCTCTCCAGTGTCACCCACAGGGATGTCCTCCCCACTTTCCACCACATGGACATCCTTCCCACTGTCCAACACAGGAAGGTCCTCTCCACTGTTCATCAGAGGGATGTTCTTTTTACTGTCCAACACAGAAAAATCCTCATCACAGTCCACAACAGTGATGTCTTTCCCACTGTCTCCCACAGAGAGATCCTCCCCGCTGTCCACCACAGAAATGTCTTCTCCATTGTCCAAAACATTGATGTCCTCCCCACTGTCTACCACAGAAACTTTCTACCCACTGTCCAATACAGGGAGGTCCTATCCACTGTCCACCACAGTGACATCATTTTTACTGTCCACCACAGAATCATCCTCCCCAATGTCCTACACAGGTATGTACTTCCCACTGTCCACCAAAGAGAAACCTTCCCACTGTCCACCACCGGAACATTCTCCCAACTGTCCACCAAAGGGACTTTCTTCCCAGTGTCTACCACAAGGAAATTTTCCCCACAGTCCACCACAGGGAAGTCCTTTCCAGTGTCCATGACAGAGAAGTCCTTCCCACTATCCACCAGAGGGACATCCTTCCCACTGTCTACCACAAAAATGTCCCCCCACTATCCACCACAGAAAAGTCCCTCCCACTGTCAACCAAAGAAATGTCCTCCCCACTGTCCAGCACAGGGATATCCTCCCCATTGTCGATTAGAAGTTCCTCTCTACTGTCCACTACAGTGACATCTTTCCCACTGTCCGCCAAAGGGACATACTTCCCTCTGTCCACAACATGGACATCATCTTAACTTTTAATCACAGGGACATCCTACTCACTGTCCACCACAGGGATATTCTCCCCACTGTCCATCACAGGGACGTCATCCCCCCTGTCCACCATAGAGATGTCCTTGCCGCTGACCACAACAGTGACATCCTTCCCACTGTCCACCACAGGAAGATCGTCTCCACTGTCTACAACAGGGAGGTTCTTTTTAATGTCCACCACAGAAATATTTCTTCACTGTCCACCACAGGGACATCCTTCCCACTGTCCACTACAGAAATGTCCTCCCCACTGTTCACCCCAGGGATGTCCTTTTCACTGTCCACAATAGAGACATTCTACACAATGTTGACCACAGGGAGGTCCTTCCTACTGTCTACCACAGGGACATCCTCACCAATGTCACCCACATGGACATTCTTCCCACTGTCCACCAAAAGAACATTCTTCCCACTGTCCACCAAAGGAATGTCCTCACAACTGTCTACCACAGGAATATCCTCCCCACTGTCCACCAAAGGGACGTCCTTTTCATTTTCCCCTGAAAGGATGTCCTTTTTACTGTCCACCAAAGGGACGTCCTTCCATGTGTCCACCAGAGGGACATGCTCCATACTGTCAACCACAGTGACATTATTCTCACTGTCAAACACCAGCACATCCTTCCCAATGTCCACCAAAGTGATGTTCTTCCCACTGTACACTACGGTGATGTCCTCCCCACTGTCCACCCCAGGGACATCCTTCCCACTGTCCACCAAAGAGATATCCTACACAATGTCAACCACAGGGAGGTCCTCCCAACAGTCCACAACAGTGACCTTTCCACTGTTTATATTAGGAATGTCCTTTTCACTGTCCACCAAAGTTTCATCCTTTCCACAGTCCACAACAGGAACATCCTTCCCACAGTCCACCAAAGAGACATCCTTTTCACAGTCCACCAAAGGGACGTTTTTCCAAGTGTCCACCACAGTGACATGCTCCCCACTGTCAACCAAAGTGACATCCTCCCCACTGTCAACCACAGGTACATCCTTCCCACTGTCCACCAAACGAACATTCTTCCCACTGTACACCACATGGACATCCGCCAAACTGTCGACCACAGGAACATCCACACCACTTCACCACAGGGCCATCCTCTCCACTCCCCAAAACAGAGATGTCCTATCCACTGTCCAACACTGTGATGATATTCAAAATGTCCACCACAGGGACGACCTCTCCACTGTCCACCACAGTGACATCCTCCCCACTGTCCACCACTGGGACTTCCTTTCCACTGTCAACACTGCAAGGTCCTCTCCATTGTCCACCACAGGGACGTCCTTCCCACTGTTCACCAGAGGGACGTCCTACTCACTGTCTTCCACAAGAGGGTACTTCCCACATTCCACAACAGGGATCTCCTCCCCACTCTCCGCCAAAGGGACATCTTTTGCACTGTCCACCACAGGGACGTCCTCACAACTGTCCAACACAGGGACATCCTGTCCACAACAGTGATGTCCTCCCCACTGTCCACCAAAGTGATTTCTTTCCAACTGTCCAGCACAGGGACATCCCCCAATTGTCCACCACAGGGTCATCTTTCCCACTGTCCACCATGGATGCCCTTCTCACTGTCCACCAGAGGGAGTTTCTCCCCACTCTCCACCACAAGGATGTCTTCCCAACAGTCCACCACAGGGACATCCCTCCCACTGTGCACCACAAGGACGTCCTTCCCACTGTCCACCACAGGGAGGTACTTTCCACTGTCTACCACTGAAACGTCCTTCCTACTGTCCACGACATACACACCCTTCCCACTGTCCAGAACAGAGGCGTCCGCCCCACTCTCCAAAACAGGGGTGTCTGTCAAACAATCCACCACAGGATGGTCCTATTCACTGTAAACCACAGTAATGTACTTTTTACTGTCCACCACAGAATTATCCTCCCCAATGTCCAACACAGGGATGGTCTTCCCACTGTCCACCAAAGAGACTTCCTTCCCATTGCCCACCACAGGGACATCCTCCCAACTGTCCACCACAGCGACTTCCTTCCAACTGTTCACCACATGGAAGTTCTCCCCACAGTCCACAACATAAACGTCCTTACCAATGTCCACCACAGAAAAGTCCTCCCCACTGTCTACTCCAGGGACGTCCTCACAACTGTCCACAAATGGAACATTTTTTCTAATGTCCACAACAGCGACGTCCTTTCCACTGTCCACAACAGGGACATGTTCCCCTCTGTCCACCATAAGAATGTCCACCACAGAGAAGTCCTCCCCACTCTCCACCACAGGAAAGTCCTCCCCACTGTCCACCACAGGAACGTTCTCACAACTGTCCACCACAGAAATGTCCTCTGCACTGTCCTTCACATGGAGGTCATCCCCACTGTCCACCACAGTGATGTCCTTCCCATTTTCCACCACAAAAACGTCTTCCACACTGTCCATCAAATTGATGTCTTTCCCACTGTCCACTAAAGAGACATCCTTCCTACTTGTTGGGGTCCAAACTAGCCCCACTTTGGGGTGGCCAAAATAAATGTTGCAGCCCAGGCAAAATGTTGAGGCCCGGGCCGACCCACGTTTGGGCGGCCACTGTATCCCGGCCCAAGCTGCTGCTCCAGTCTGCGGGTTGGGGTTCAGCAAGAGCGAGGGTAAGGGCAGACTCAAAGAATGGAGACCAGACAGGGTGTGATTCAATGCCGTTTATTCTTCAGTCTCTCTTCCTCTAAGTGTCTCCTGTCTGATTCTCCCTCTGTAGTCTCATGTCTGGTTCTATCTTCTATAGTGTGATGATGATCTGTTCTGTCTCTGCCTTTTATATGTCTCACTTCTAAGCCACACCTCTTGGTCACACCTTTAATTATGTCTGTAACTCTGATCTCTATACTTCTAAGTTATACTCTTAAGTCACACACCTTTAATCTCACACACCATTAATCTCAAGGTATCTAAACCAAGATTATTGGAGTGTGGTCAGTTGTTGTAGGCTATTGTAATCCAAGTTTCAGGGTATATGGCTCAAGATGGCTGCAAAGCTGATAGCCACTTTCTGCTAAAAGTCAGCCCCCAACACCTACTGTCCACCAATGGGACGTCCTTTCCACAGTCCACTACACAAATGTCCTTCCCACTATTCACCACAAAGATGTCCTTCCAACTCTCCACCAAAGGGACGTTTATCTCACTGTCAACCAAAGGGACATCCTCCAAACTGTCCACAAAAGGGACATTTTCTACTGTCCACCACAGTGACATTCTTTCCACTGTCCACCACAGGGAAGTAATCACCACTCTTCACCTCAGGAATATTCGTCCCATTGTCCATAACAGGAAGGTTCTCCCCACTGTCCACCACAGGGACGTCCTTTCCACTGTCCACCACAGAAACGTCCTCATCACTGTCTTCCCCCAGGACATCTTACCCAATGTCCACCACTTAGAGGTCCTCCCTGCTGTCCGCCACAGGGACATACTTCAATCTGTCCACCACAGAAACATCCTCCCCACTGTCCAAAGCAGACATGTCCTCCCCACTGTCCAACACAGGGAGGTTCTACCCACAGTCAACCACAGGGACATTTTCTCCACTGACCACCACAGAAACGTCCTCCCCACTGTCCAACAGAAGGAGGAACTTCACACTGTTTACCACAGGAACATCCTCCCCACTGTCCTCCAAAACAGGGGCATTCTCCAAACTGTCCACCAAAAAACTTCCTCCCCACTGTACACCAAATGGACATTTTTCCCATGGTTCACTACAGTGACATTTTTCCCACTGTGCACCAACAGGACTTCCTCCTGTGCACAACGGGGATATCATTACCAGTTAGCATGACAGAGAAATCCTCCTGTGTACACCAGTGACTTCTTCACTACTGTTCACAACAGGAACATTCTCCCTCTGTCCAACACAGAGACATCCACACCACTGTCCACCACAGGGATGTCCTCTCCACTGTCCAAACCTACGACGTCCTCCCCATTGTCTACCAAAGAGAAGTCCTTCCCATTTTCTACCAAAAAGATGTCCTTTCCACTGTCGACCACAGGGACATCCTCCCCACTGTCCATCACAGAAAGGTCCTTCCCACTGTCCACCACAGGGATGTCCTTCTCACTGTTCAACAGATAAAGGTCTTCTCCACTGTCCAACCCAGGGATGTCCTTTTTAATGTCAATGACAGAAACATTTCATCACTGTACACCACGGGGATGTCTATCCCACTGTCCTCCACAGAGAGATCCTCTTTGCTCTCCACCACAGGGACATCCTTCCCACTATCCACCACAGAAATGTCCTCCCCACTGTCCAAAAGAGGAACATCCTCCCCACTGTCCTCCAAAGGGACGTCCTACCCACTGTCTACCACAGGGAGGTGCTCCCCACTGTCCACAACAAGGACTCACTCACCACTGTCCACCAAAGTGACGTCCTTCCAACAGTCCATCAAGGGATGTCCTCCCTAATGTCCACCAAAAAGACATGCTACACAATGACAACCACAGGGTGGTCCTCCCCACAGTCCACAACAGAGACGTCCTCCAAACTGTCCACCACAGGGAAGATTTTTCCACTGTCCACAATAGGGATGTCCTTTCCACTGTCCTCCAAAGTGATGTCCTTTCCACTGTCCACCACAGGGACATGCGTCCCACTGTCCACCAAAGGGATGTATTTCCTACTGTGCACCAAAGAGACATTTTCCCCACTGTCCACCACAGAGACAACCACCAAACTGTTGACCACAGAGACATACCCTCCTGTCCACCACAGGGACATCCTCCCAATTGTCTACCACAAAGCATCCTCATTACTGTCCACCACAAGGACATTCTTTCTGCAGTCCACCACAGAAACGTCCTCATCAGTGTCCACCTCAAGGATGTCTTTTCAACTGTCCACCACATAGAGGTCCTACCCACTGTCCACTACAGAAATGTCCTCACCACTGTCGATCACAGGGACGTCCTTCCCACTCTCTACCGCAGGGACTTCCTACCCACTGTTCACCAGATGGAGGTCCTCCTCACTGTCCACGATAGGAATGTCCTCCAGTGTACCACAATGATGTCCTTCCCACTGACCACCAAGGGATGTCCTCCAAAATATCCATCACAAGGACATCCTTCCCACTGTCCATCATAGGGACATCCTTCCCATTGTCCACCACAGGGACATCCTTGCAACTGTCCACCACAGGGATGTCCTTGCCACTGTTCACTATGGGGACATCCTCCTGTGCACAACAGGAATGTCCTCACCACTCTGCACTACAGGGACATCCTTTCCATTGTCCACCACAGGGACATGCTTCCCACTGTCCACAAAAGGGATGTCCTTCCCACCGTCCACCATAACGGTCGTCCTTCCTATTTTCCACCATAGGAGCATACTCCTGACAGTCAACAACAGTGACAATCTCCACTTGTCCACCACAGGGAAGTCCTTCCCACCGTCCACCAAATAGACATTTTCCCACTGTCCACCACAGAGACACCAAACTGTCGACCAAAGAGACATACCCTCCCATCCACCACAGGGACATCCTCCCCACTGTCCACCACAGAAACATCCTCATTACTGTCCACCATGAGGACATTCTTTCCACTGTCCACCACAGAAACCTCCTCATCACTGTCCACCTCAGAGAGGTCCTTTCCACTGTCCACCACAGAAACGTCCTCATCATTGTCTACAACAGGGATGTAGTTCCCACTGTCAAACACAGTGAAGTCCTTTCCACTGTATAAACAAAGGGCATCATTCCCACTCTTCTCTGCAGGGATGTCTTCCCCGTAGTCCACCACAGTGGATGTTCTAACCACTGTCCACCACAGGGATTTTTTTCCCACTGTCCACTACAGGAAGGTTCTAGCCACTGTCAACCACAGAAACATCCTTTCCACTGTCCATCACAGGGACGTCCTCCCCACTTTTCACCACAGGGAGGTCCTCCCCATCTTCCACCAAAGTGATGTCCTTCCCATTATGTGCCACAAGGACATCATTCACACTGTCCACCACAGGAATATCCTCGCCACTGTCCACCACAGGGACGTTTTCCACACTGTCCACCACAGGGATGTCTTGTCCACTGTCCACCAGAGAGAGTATTTCCCCACTCTCCACAACAGGCATGTCCTTACCACGGTCCACAACAAGGTAGTCCTCACCAATGTCCAGAACAGTGACGTCCTTCCCACTGTCCATCACAGGAATGTCCTCTCCAATGTCCACAACTGACAGGTCCATCCACTGTCCACCACAGTGACATCCACCCAACTGTCCACACAAAAACGTCCTCCTCACTGCCCACCAGAAGGATGTACTCCCCCTGTCAACCACAGGAATGTCTTCCCCACAGTCCAACTAAGGGACATCCTTCCCTCTGTCTACCACAATGTGGTACTCCCCACTGTGCACCACTGAAATGTCCTCCCCAGCATCCACCACAAGGATGTCCTCCCAACTATCCACCACAGAGACTTCTTCCCTGCTGTCTACGTCAGTGACCTAATTTCCACTGTCTACCACAGGGATATATTCCCCACTGTCCACCATAGGAAGGTCCTCCCCACCTTCGACCACAGGGACCTCCTCCCCATTGTCCACCTCAGGGACGTCCTTTTGACTGTCCAACAAAGGGATGACGTTCCCACTTTCCACCACAGGAACCTCCTTTTAACTGTCCACCACAGGGACATCCTCCCCACTGCCCAACACGGAGATGTCTTTCCCACTCTCCACCACAATTACGCCCTTCTTACTGTCTACCAAAGTGATGTCTTTCCCACTGTCCACCACAGGGACGTCCTCTCAACTGTCCACCAACGGGACAGCCTCCCCACTGTCCACCACAGGAACGTCCTTTCCACTGTTCTCAAAAGGGACGTTCTTCCCACACTTCACAGTGAAGTCCTCCCTACAATCCAACACAATGACGTCCTAACCACTGTCCACTGCTGGGAATTCCTTCCCACTGTTCACCACAGGAAGGTCCTCTCCACTCTCTTCCACATTGATGTCCTTTCCACTGTCCAACAAAGGGATGTCCTTTTCACTGTTCATTACAGGGACGTCCTTCCAACTGTCCACCACAGAAACATCCTCATAATAGTCTATCTCAGGGACATCTTTTCAACTGTCCACCACAGGGACATCCTCTCCACTGTCCAACACAGGGACATTCTCCCTACTGTCCAAAACAGAGATGTCCTCACCACTGTCCACCACAGGGATGTACTTCCCACTGTCTGCTACAGGGATATCCTCCACACTGTACAACACAGGTATGTTCTTCCCACTATCCACCATAAAGACATCGTTTCCACTGTCCACTACAGTGAAATCCTCCCCACTGTCCACCACAGGAATGTCCTCCCCACTGTTCACCACAGGAATGTCCTCCCCACTGTCCACCACAGGGACCTCCTCTTCACTGTCCCACACAAGAATGTCCTTTCCACTGTCCAGCATAGGAAATACTCCTCATTGTCCACCCCAAATATATCCTTCCCACTGTTCACCATATATATGTACGCCTCACTGTCAACCACAATGACATCCTCCCCACTTTCCACCAAGGGGCATCCTTCCCAATGACCTCCACAGGGATATCCTCCCCACTGTTTGCCACAGGGACGTCCTCCCCAATGTCCACCACACAGATTTCCTTACCACTGTCCACCAAAGTGACATCCTCCTATGCACAACAAGGACATCCTCCCCACTGTCCACCACAGAAATGTTTTTCCATTGTCCACCATAGGGATGTACTCCCCACTGTCCATGTCAGGGATGTCTCATCACTGTCCTCCACAGGGCTATCTTCCCACTGTCCACCACAGGGACATCCTACCATGCACCACAAAAACATCCCCCCACTGTCCACCACAGAGATATTTTCCCCATTCTCAACCACAGGGATGTCCTTTCTACAGTCCACCACAGGGATATCCTCCCCACTGTCCAACACCGGGATGTGCTTCCCACTATCCAAAACAGAGATTATCTCCCCACTGTCCACCACAGAAACATATTTCCTACTATCTCACAAAGAGATGTTTTTCCACTGTCCACCACAGGTATGTTCTTCCCACTATCCACCACAGAGACATCCTCCCCACTGTCAACTACAGGGATATCCTCCCCAATGTTCAACACAGGGAAGTCCTCCAGTGTACAACAAACACATCCTTAACATTGACCACCACAGAGGCATCCTCCCAACTGTCCACCATATGGTCTTGCTTTCCACTGTCCACCACATGGACTTGCTTGCCACTGTACACCACTATGATCGTCTGTCCATCACAAGACATCTTCACACAGTCTACCACAAGGACATCCTTCCTACTGTCCACCACGGGGACTTCCTTCTGTGTACCACAGAGATGTCCACATCACTGTTCACCACAGAAACTTCCTCCGCAATTTCCACCACAGGGACATCCTCTCCACTGTCCAACACTGGGATGTCCTCCCCACTGTCCAAAACAGAGATGGCCTCACCACTATCCACCACAGAGACATCCTCTACACTGTCCACCACAGGGATGTCCTCCCCATTGTCCACTACAGGGATGTCCTCTTCACTGTCCACCACAGTGATGTCCTACCCACTGTCCACCATAGGAACATACACCCCAAAAACATCCTCCCCACTGTTTACCATAAATATGTCCTCCTCACTGTCAACCACAAGGATGTCTTACCCACTGTCCACTAAAGGGGCATTCCCTCCAGTGACCTTTACAGGAATATCCACACCACTGTCTAACACAGGGACGTCCTCCTCACTGTCCACCAGAGAGATGTTTTTTTCCACAGTCCACCACAAGGACGTCCTCCACACTGTCCACCACAGGGATGTCCTCATTCCTCCCACCAAAAGGATGTCCTCCCTCTGTCCACCACAGAGACATTCTCCCCACTGCCCACCACAGGGACATCCTTCTATGTACCACAGAGATGTCCACCCCACAGTCCATCAAAGAAAATTCCTCCCCACTTTCCACCACAGGAAAGTCCTCTGCACTTTCCATTTTAGGGACGTGCTCCCCATTGTCTGCCACAGGTATGTCCTCTATACAGTCGACCACAGGTACATCCTCCTCACTCTCCACCACAGGGAAGTCCTACTGTGCAACACAAGGACGTCTTTTCCTCTGTCCACCATAGAGATGTCCTCCTCATACTCCACCACTGGGACGTCTTTTCCACAGTCCACCACAGAGAAATCCTCCCCACTGTACAAGGGAGGGACGTAATTCCCACTGTCCAAAACAGAGACGTCCTCACCACTGTCCACCACATAGAGGTACTTCCCACTGCCTGACACAGGGATGTCCTTTCCACTGTCCACCACAGTTATGTTCTTCCCACTATCCACCACAGGGAAGTCCTCCTGTGTACAACAGGAATGTCCTTTCAACTGTCCACCACAGTGGCGTCCTCACCAATGTCCACCATAGGGTCTTGATTCCCACTGTCCACAACATGGACTTCCTCACCACTGAGCACAACGAGGACATCCTACTGTACATCACAGGACATCCTCAAACTGTCTACCACACAGATGTCTTCGCACTGTCCACCACAGTGATGTTCTCCACACTGTCCTTTACAGGGAGGTCCTCTGAAATGCCCACCACAAGGACTTCCTCCTCCCTGTAGACAACAGTGATTTCCTTTCCACTGTCCACCACAGGGACTTCATCTCCACTGTCCAAAACAGAGATATCCTAAACACTGTCCACCACAGAAACGTCCTCCTCACTGTCCACCACAGAGACAGTCTCTTCTCTGATCACCACAAGCATGTCCTCCACACTGTCCAAGACAAAGATGTCCTTTCCACTGTTCACCACAGATACATTCTCCCCACTGTCCACCACAGTGACGTTCTGCTGTGCACCAAAGGGACATCCTCGCCACTGTCCACAAAAGGGACATCCTCCTCGGTGATGACTAGAGGGACATCCTTCTCACTTTCCTCCACAGAGATGTCCTCTTCACTGTTCACCATATGGATGTCATACCCACTGTCCACCATAGGGACATACTCCCCACTCTCCACCCCAAAAACCTCCTCCCCACTTTCTACCATATGAATGTTCTCCTTACTGTCAACCACAAGGACGTCTTACCCACTGTCCACTAAAAGGGCATTCTCTCCACTGACCTTTACAGGGATATCCACAGCACTGTCTAACACAGGGACATCCTCCCGACTGTCCACTGCAGTGAAACCCTCCCAAAGTCCAACACAGGGAGGTTCTTTCCACTGTCCACCACAGGGACATCCTCCCAATTGTTTACCTCAGGGACATCCTCCCCACTGTCCACCACAGGGACAGCCTACCCACATTCCACCACAGGGATGTCCTTCCCACTGTCCACCACAAGGATATATCCATATTGTCCACCAGAAAGAAATCCTCCCCACTGTCCACCATACTTATGTCCTCCTCATTGTGAACAACAGGGAAGTCCTCCCACAGTCCACCCCAAGGACATCCTCCCCATGTCCAGCACAGGGACATCCTCCTTATGGTCCACCAGAGGGACGTCCTCCTGTGCTCCCCAGCAACGTCCTCCCCACTGTCCCCCACAGCTGTCCTTTCCACTGTCTACAACAGGGGCGTACTAACCACTGTCTAGCACATGTATGTCCTCCCCACTGTCCAACACAGGTACATCCTCCCCACTGTCCACCACAGAAACCTCCTCTCCACTGTGCACCAAAGAAACATGCACCCCACTTTCCATCACAGTGGTGTCCTCCACATTGACTACCACAGAAAAGTTCTCCCCACAATCCACCACTGGGACGTCCTCTCCTCTGTCCACCACAGTGGCATATGCATATTCACCTCAAAGACAACCTCCTCAGTGTTTTACACAGGGACATCTTACCTAATGTCCACCACAGGGACTTCTTCCTTACTGTGCACCACAGAAACGTCCTCCCCACTGTCCACCACAGGGATGTCCTCCCCACTGACCACAACAAGGAAGTCCTCATCAATGTCCAAGACAAAGATGTCCTCCAAACTTTTTAACACAGGTACATCTTCCCCACTGTCCACTTGAGAAACATCCTCCCCACTGTCCAACACAATGTCATCCTTCTGTACACCACAGGGACTTCCTCCTCACTGTCCACCACAGAGATGTCCTCTCCACTGTCTCCACTGTCTACCTTCCCACTGTCCACCAGAGGGACATCCTCCCCTGTTGTGGATAGGCCTAGCCTCTTGTCATGCTAATTCCACTCCTGGGAGGGACTGGGAAGGAGGAGTAAATCTTGTGAACCTTCTGTCCAATCAAATTTGTTAAAAAAAATGCTAGAGCTAGAGATTGGGCAGTAGAAGAGGAGTGGGAGGAGCCAGAGGTAGGGGAGGAGCCAGAAGAACAGTTGAAGTAGTTGGTAGTTGGGGGAAGGACAGAAGATGAAGAAGATCATGACCTAGGAAACTGCAAGTTGTAAGATATTTCATAGCTGGGGAATAGAGTAGTTCAATGGTAAATCTGTCCAATCTAGGCATGCAGC
This sequence comes from Arvicanthis niloticus, assembly GCF_011762505.2. Classification (NCBI taxonomy): domain Eukaryota; kingdom Metazoa; phylum Chordata; class Mammalia; order Rodentia; family Muridae; genus Arvicanthis; species Arvicanthis niloticus. The sequence continues at coordinate 656,165 of NC_047670.1, forward strand.
ATACATTTGTAATTAATTGAATTGTGTCTTCCTTGACTGGACTTCCATGGGTCAGAGATTTACCACAATAAATTGGTGCCCAACATATTATTTAGGACCCAACTAACTTGAGATAAAAGTGTATTGAAAGCTGAATGGGTCTGAGGGCGTACAAAGAACAAAAAGTTACAAAGAACAAAGACTTCCCAACCCCCAGACGGAGAACTACAACCAAGGTCAGGAGCAGCACTCAGCCTACAACTGGGCTTGCTCACAGCCCTGTGAAAACTGAAAGAAGGGTCTGCTGATAATTCAAAAGTGAAACAAAAGTGGTTGCAGTGAGACCAGTAGGTCATAGTAAAGAAAATGGGCAAGAAATAAATGAATAGAAACAGATAAATACAAGAAAAAGTTTTTAAAGATGCGAGGAGTAAATTGCAGGCTTCTCTGAGTTAAGAGAGCCAAACAGATAAAGAGATAAAGATTATAGTAATGAAAATTGGCAAGAAATAAGTGAATAGAAAAAGATAAATAGATGGAAATGGTTTTAAATATGTGAGGAGTAAATTGCAGGCTGCTCTGAGTCAAGAGAGCCAAACAGATAAATAGATAAAGGTTATAGTAACGAACTGTAAGGAGGGACTGGTGATCCTAGAACACAACTGCCTGCGAGGTAGTTTTCGGGTAGAAACAGTGAATTGAGGGCTCCAGACCAGGTAATTCTTTGATATAAAAAAGAAACTTATTTTGATACTTAAAGATGACAAAAACAATGGATATCTTTTGGGCTTTATATGATGATATTTCAAATGGTTTGACAGGAATCAACTTAGGGAACACCTTATTATTTATCAGTATTTCAATATTTATTTTTTTATGTACTATGTCTTCTCAAAAGACAGAACCCTAGATAAAATATTCCTTGCCTTGGAAAACAGATTACAAGTAAAACTAGAACTATTGGTACAGGATTTTATTCATCAAAATAAGCAACAGCAAAGAGATAGAGATGAGGTTTGGAAACAAAGTCTAGAAGATAGTTTACTAAATTTAGCAAATCAAAATAAGGCAGACACTGCAATATTAAAATTACAACATAATGAGAAATTAAGATTATGGAAACAGGGCTTAGAACAAAAATTACAGGAAATTATAGAGCAGCATGAACATCAGAAAGAGAAGCTTATGACTTTGCAATAAGACTTAGAGGAAACAGTAGAATTGAAGACACAAGAAATTATAGATCAGAATAAGAGACAGAAAGATGAAAATGAAGGTGGGAGACAGGAACTTGAAAAAATGATCAAACAGAGTATGCTGCAGCTCACAGATCAGATTGAGCAGCAGAGATAAAATAATGAGGAATTGAAGCAAGAATTGGAGAATAACATTTTGAAATTAATCAATCAAAATGGACAGCAAACTATCAGAGTTATAGTATAAGAAAAAATTCAAAATTTTGAGGCAGAATCTTGAACAGACACTACAGAAACTCAAGAAACAGGAAAAATGACAAAAGGAAAGCTATGATGCGTGGTCACAAAACTTAAGGGAGGAATTTAAATTTTCAGTTGAAGAAAATACTGAGGTAAAGACAGAAGAAAATAGAAAAAATCAACCTAGGGTTATTAGAAAACACACTTTGGTCTATCCAGTTACTGCACAACAATAACCTCCAAACGTTGTTTACCCACAGGGTTATGAGAAATTTGAATGGCAATCTGTGGATGTGTTAGATCTGAGAAAATTTAAGGAAAGTGTCACTAATTTTGATATGCACTCACCATTTATAAAACAAATTCTGACTTCTTGGGCTATTAAAAATAGAATAATCCCCCAAGACTGGAAAGATATGGCAAAAGCAATATTAGAACCTGTCACAAATTTACAATGGGTTGCATGGTGGAGAGATGAGGTGAGGAAGATAGCATGACAAAATAGATCTAGGGGAAGAGAGATTTCCATAGACCAACTGCTTGATGAAGGTCACTTTGCTGAAATAGAGGTGCAGGCTGTATATGCTGAAGAAACTTTGGCATTGTGTAGATTATCAGCCTCAAATGCCTAGGACAAAGTTGCAGAATCCGGAAAGAGACTTGAACCATTTACTCAAGTCATACAGGGCCAAAAGAAACCTTCCCTGACTTTTTACAAAGGCTAACCTCAGCTGTCGAAAGGAGTACATCAGATTCAGTAGCAAGAAAGGTAATAATTGAGTCTTTAGCCTTTGAAAATGCAAATGCTGAATGCAAGGAATTAATCAGACCACTGAGGGCAAAGTCAGCATCCATAGATGAGTGGATTAGATACACAGCTGATGTTGGATCTCAATCACCTGATATGATGGTATTAGGAAAAGCTGCCACTAGACATCTAGAGATGACCCAAGATTTCAAATGTTTTAATTGTAGTAAATGGGGTCATCTCAGAAATGACTGCAGTACAAATAAAGATAATACAAAATGGGGGCCTAGCCCTTCTGAAATATGTCAAAGATGTGGCAAAGGCTGACATCTGATTAGGGAATGTAGAGCAACAAAAGACAAATGAGGCAATACCCTGCCAAAAAACTTCCAGGGGGGCCTCTCACAGGCCCGAATGCCAGAAAGGGAGAGTTCTCTTCCTCAGGACAATTAAATGTCACTGCTTCAAAACCAAATGTTCTGAGATCAGATATGACTGAGGAGAAAGGCACACAAACTGGAGAGATACATGACCTCAAGAACATGCTGGATGTGAAGTAGTGGAAGTTCAATGTTCTCCAGAAGAAGATAGAAAATCTTCAGGAACAACTAAGAGATAAAGAGAAGCAGATGAGTAGCTTGGAAGAGCAAATCAAATCTCTGCAGGTGGACACGACTAACATGGACAGAGCTCTGACAATGCTGAAGGAGGCTCTTGCAGACAAAGAGCAGACAACTTAACTTTTAAAGGAGCAGCAGGACAGAGATGAGTGAGAGAAGCAAGAGGAGATTGATACCTACAAAAAAGATCTTAAAGACTTGAAAGAAAAAGTCAGCCTATTGCAAGGAGACCTCTCAGAGAAGGAGACTTCTCTCTTGGATCTCAAAGAGCATCCTTCTTCCCTTGTTCCCTCAGGACTAAAAAAGGACTCATGGCTTAAGACTTAGAAATTGCTCTTGAGCAGAAGAAGGAAGAGTGTCTAAAAATGGAGAGATCTAATCGAACTCTAAAGGAGATGCTTAATAGACAAAATGAATCAATAAGAACTCCCAAAGATAGATTATATATTGCTTTCTTAACCTTAATTTTTTTGAATGCTAGTGAACAAAGCACCACAGCTGCTGAGAGACATTCAATGGTGGATAAAACTACTGAACTAAATCAACCTGTTTATATTAAGGATATTTTGACGTCAGAATGGAAAATGGGAAATGGAAATGCTGGGGGGAGAGGTTATGTTTATGTTTCAACAAGAATAGAAAAGCTGTGGGTTCTTTCCAAGTTCATAAAAATTAGAAATGACAAAGGGAGACCCCCCTGAAGACTTCATTGACACAGAAGAAAAGGGAGACTAACACAACCAACCAAATGGGTGATGTATATATTGTGGTGTTTATGTCTCTTATTTGGAGACAGCTTTGGAACTGGCTGGGACTAAAATGTCTATACAAAACCAAGAACATTTAATTGGGTACTAATTTCTCATACTTAATTCAGGCCATCCCTTATGAGGGCATGTATACAAAGTTATATTATAGTTTGATTAAGTGATCAAACTAACCTGAACTAATATTCATTGACCAAGCTGTATGCCCTACATGCTCCATGTGAATGTCTTTATAAAACTACCTGCTGCTTTTAAGTGTTATATGTTACAGGATGAAATAAGAGAAACACAGCCCTAGCAAGATTCATACTCGGGGATGAAACTGCTTCTTTTAAAGACTTGCTTCCAGAACTTTTCCAGAACAGCTAGCTTGCCTGTCCAGCCTTTCTGACTGTCACAATTATGGTGTTAGCTAAGTTATGAACTTTCTCACCACATAGTGACTTCAAGGCAAATGATGCCAGCTAGCTCTCCTTTGACTAAGCCAATTTTCCTATTTCCATTTGGGCCCCCAGATGGGAATTCTTTGCCCCAATTCAGCTGGAAGCAGACAAATGAAGATCATCATCCCAGTTCCTTATGTTGGGGTGGATGGTTCTGGTTACTTTAGAAATCTTTATGATTGTCACAAGGTTGAATATCTGAGAGAAAAGAGTTTTAATTGAACAAAAAGGGGGAAGTGTGAGAGAAAAGAGTTTTTTAATTAGACAAAAAGGGGGAAATGTTGTGGATAGCCCTAGCCACTTGTCATGGTAATTCCACACCTGGGAGGGGCTGCGAAGGAGGAGTGAATCTTGTGAACCTTCTGTCCAATCTAATTTGTTAAATAAAGGCTAGAGCCAGTGATTGGGCAGTAGAAGAGGAGTGGGAGGAGCCAGAGGTAGGGGAGGAGCCAGCAGAACAGTTGAAGAAGTTGGTAGTTGGGGGAAGAAGAGAAGATGAAGAAGATCATGACCTAGAAAACTGCAGGTTGTAGGCATGCAGCATACATTTGTAATTAATTGAGTTGTGTCTTCCTTCCCACTGTCCACCACAAGTATGTCCTTTCCACTGTCCATCACAGGTAAGGCCTCTTCACTGTCCCCCATAGAGATGTCCTTATTACTGTCCACCGTGGGGAAGTCCTGTCCACTGTCCACCACAGGAACATCCTCCCCACTGTCCTCCACAGAGACATACTCCACACTGCCCTCCAAAAAACATCCTCCTTATTGTTCACCAAAGGGTCATCGTCCTGGGCACCACAGGAACATGCTCCCTACTGTCCATCACAAGGATGTCCTCAAAACTGTCCTCTCCACTTAGATCCTCCCCACTGTCCACCACAGGGACTTCCTCCCCACTGTCCACCCCAGGGATGTCCTTTCCACTGTAAACCACAAGGATGTCCTTCTCATTGTTTAAGACAGGGAAGTCCTCCCCACTGTCCACCACAGGGACATCCTCCTCACTGTCCACAACATGGAAGTCCTCCCCACTATCCACAATCAGGGAAATCCTCCATACTGAACACTGCGGGACATCCACCTTACTGTCCAAGACAGGGACATCCTCCCCAATGTCCACCACAAGTACATTCTCCACAGTGTCTACCACAGGGATGTCATACACACTGTCCACCAGATGAATGTCCTTCCTACTGTCCTCCAAAGGGACAATGCATGGCTGGCTAATACAGTATTTATACCAAAATGAAAAGAACACGTCTTAACTCAAACTGCTCAAGTAACGTGCATTTAGTGTTTTCAGCTCCCTAATAGATTTTCTTTAACTCAGGTAGTTGTCCTTGGGTATTTTTACAGATGGCTACTGCCATACATTCTATCATGCATTTTTGCTGCAATACAGTTACTTATTTGTATATGGTATATAAAAAATGAACAGTGCTTGGCTGGCAACTACAGTGTTTATACCAAAATCAAAAGAAAACATCTTAACTCAAACTTCACAAGTAATGTGCATTTATTTTTCAGCTCTCTAATCATTGTCTTTAACTCAGGTAATGCATGTGCTTTTGTCCTTGGGTATTTTTACAGACAGAAACTGTCTTACATTTTATCATGTGTTTTACCTGCAATACAAGTACGTATTTCTACATAGTATACAAAGGAAAGAACAATGCATGGCCAGCTAATACAGTGTTTGTACCAAAATCAAAAGAACACATATTAACTTAAACTGCAGAAGTAATGTACATTTAGTGTTTTCCACTCACTAATAGTTATCTTTAACTCTCTGAAGTACACATTTTTTTTCTTTTTAGGTATTTATACAGGTACGTCCTCCTCACTTTCCACCACAGAAACATTTTTTAAACAGTCCACTACAAAGACGTATACGCCACTGTCCTTCACAAATATGTCCTCCTTTATATCACAGAGAAGTCCTCCCCAATTTTTCCACAGAGGTGGCCTCCCCATTGACCACGACAAGGAGGTCCTCCACACTGTCCACCACAGTGATATCTTTCCCACTCTCCACCACTAGGACTTAATACTGTGCACGACAGTGAATTTCTCCCCACTGTCCACCACAGAAAAATCCTCCTGACTGTCCACCACAGGGACAATCTCCACAGTTAGGTCCTTTCCACTTTCCAGCACAGAGATGTCCTCCAAACTGTCCACTACAGGTACCGACTCCTGTGTACTACAGGGACGTCCTCCCTACTGTCCACAACAGGGGTGTCCTCCCCTCTGACCACCACAAGGACATTCTCCAGAGTGTCCAAGACAGAGATGTCCTCCCCACTGTTCACCTCAGGGACATCCTTTCCACTGTCCACCACAGTGATATTCTCCCCACTGTCCACCACAATTTCATCCTCCTGTGCACCAAAGGAATGTCCTCCCCATTGTCCACCACAGGGATGTCTTACCCACTGTCGACGACAGAGCCCTTCTCCACAATATCTAACATGGGGACATCATTACCTATGTCCACTATGGGGATGTCCTCCCCACTGTCCACCACAGAGACGTCCTCCTGTATACCACAAGGACATCCTTATCACTGTCCAATACAGAGGCATCCTCCCCACTGTCCATCACAGGGACATCCTTCCCACTGTGAACCATAGATACATCCTCCCCACTGTGCACCACAGAGACATCCTCCTGTGCACAACAGAAACATCCTCACCACTGTCCATTACAGAGATGTCCTCCACACTATCCACCCCAGGAACATCCTTCCCACTGGAGACCACAGGGGTGTCCTCCTCATGGTCAACCACAGCAATGTCCTCCTCAGGCCAACAGCAGTGTCCTCCCCACTGTCCCCTACAGATGTCCTTTCTACTGTCTGCAACATGGACATCCTCCCCACTTTCTAGCACACATATGTCCTTTCCAATGTCCACCACAGAAACGTCCTCTTCACTCTCACCAAAGAAACGTCCACCCCAGAGTCCATCACAGTGGTTTCCTCCACATTGATGATCACAGAAATGTCCTCCCCACTCTCCACCACAGGGACGTCCTCCCCACTGTTTACCACAGGGGCATACTCCCCTCTGACCAACAAAAGCACGTCCTCCACACTGTCCAAGACAAAGATGTCCTGACCACTATTCTTTACAAGGACATTCTCCCTACTGTCCATCACAGGGACGTCCTCCCCACTGTCCAACACTGTGTCATTTTCCTGTGAACCACAGGGAGGTGTTTTCCACAGTCCACCACAGGAACATCATCTCTGCTGTGAACCACAGGAATATCCTTCTCATTGTCCACCACAGAGATATTCTCCCCACTTTCCACCACAGGTATATCCTCTCCATTGTCCACCACAGGTAAGTCCTCCCCATTGTCTACCACAGGTATATCCTCCTCATTGTTCACCACAGAGTTGTCCTCACCACTGTCCTCCACAGGGATGTCCTCCTGTGCACCACAAGGACGTCCTCCGCACTGTTTACCACAGAATTGTCCTCCCCTCTGTCTACCACAGAACATCCTTTACAATGTCCACCACAGGGACATCCTCCTCACTGTACAACACAGGGAAGTTCTCCCCACTGTTCTCCATGAGAAGTCCTTTCCACTGTCCACCACGTGAACATCCTCCCCACTGATAATGACAGAGATATCCTCCTTACTCTCCAACACCGAGACATCCTTTTGTGCACCAATGGGACGTCCTCCCCTCTGACCACTACAGGGACCTCCTCCCCAATGTCCAAAATAGAGAAGTCCTCCTTAGTATCCACCACAGCAACTTACTTCCCACTGTCTGCTGCAGATACGTCCTCCCCAATGTCCACCACAGGTATATCTTTCCCACTGTACACCACAGGGACATCCTCCTGTGTACAACAGGGACATCCTTACCACTGTCCACCACTTGGGCTTTCTACCCACTGTCCACCATAGAGTCTTGCTCCCCATTGTTCAAGACATGGACATCATTGCCACTGTGCACCACAAGGACATCATCCTATGCACCACAGGACATCCTCGCACTGTCTACCACAGAGATGTCCTCCCCACTATCCAACACTGTGTCATCCTCCTGTGCACCACAGGGAGGTTCTCCCCACAGCCCACCACAGGAACGTCCTCTCTACTGTGCACTACAGGGATGTCCATCTCACTGTTCACCACAGAGATGTCCTCTCCACTGGCCACCACAAGGACATCATCCCCACTGTCCACCACAGTGATATCCTCCCCAATTTCCACCACAGAGATGTCCTCCACACTGTCCACCACAGGGACGTCCTCTTTACTGTCCACCACAAGGATATCTTCCCCACTGTCCAACACATGTACAGCCTCCCCAGTGTACACCAAATGGAGTTCCTCCAATCTGCCCAGTATGAGGACATCCTCCCCACTGTTAACCATGGGGATGTCATCCCCACAGACCAACACAGGGATGTCCTCTGCACTGTCCACCACAGTGAAATCTTCCCCACTGTCTGCCAAGGTACCCTCTCCCCACTGTCCACAAGAGGGACATACTTCCAACTGTCCACCAAAGAAACATCCTTTCCACTGTCCACCACAGTGATGTCCCCCCATTGTCCACCATAAAGTCATCCTTCCCACTGACCTCCACAAGGACATCCTCCTCACTGTTCATGACAAAAATATCCTCACCACTGTTCCTCACAGGGACATCCTCCCAACTGTCCACAACAGGATCTTCCTCCCTATTGTCCATCACAGTGATTTTCTCCGCACTGTTTAACAGAGGAAGGTTTTCCCCAATGTCAATCACACAAGGACATCCTCCACACTGTCCACCCACTGAAATCTTCCTCTCTGTCAACAACATCGACATCCTCCGGTGGACCACAAGGATGTACTCCACACTGTCCACCACAAGGATGTCCTTTCTACTGCCCAACACAAGGAAGTCCTCCTCACTGTTTACAATAGGGAAGTCCTCTCCACTATCCACCACAGGGATGTCCTCCCCACACTCAACCACCAGGACATCCTCCTCACTGTGCTCAACATGGAAGTTTTCCTTACTGTCCACTCAGGGACGTCTTCCTTACTGTCCAGTCAGGGACATCCACCTTACTCTCAACCACAGGGAGATCATACCCACTGTTCAACACAGGGACATCATACCCACTGTCCACAACAGGAATGTTCTTCCTACTGTTCACCAAAGGAACAATGCACAGCCAGCTATACGGTGTTTATACCAAAATCAATGTACATGTCTTGACTCAAACTGCACAAGTAATGTGCATTTAGTGTTTTCATCTCTCTAATAGATTTTCTTTAACTCAGTTAGTACACATGCTTTTCTTTTTGTGTAGTTATACAGACGGGTACTGCCTTTCATTGTATCCTGCGTTTTAGCTGCAATACAGGTACATATTTGTACATAGTATACAAAACAAAGAATAATGCTTGGCCGGCTAATACAATGTGAATAACAAAATCAAAAGAACACGTCTTAACTTAAACTGCACAAGTAACATGCATTTAGTGTTTTCAGAATTCAAATAGTTGCCTTAACTCAGGTAGTACACATGCTTTTCTCCTTGGGTATTTTTACAGATGGGAACTGCCTTACATGGTATCATGGGTTTTAGCTGCAATACAGGTACTTATTTGTACATAGTATGCAAAACAAAGAACAATGCATGGCCCGCTAATAAAGTGCTTATACCAGAATCAAAGAACACATCTTAACTCAAACTGCAAAAGAAACATGCATTTGTGTTTTCACCTCTCTAATAATTGTCTTTAACTCATGTAGTACACATGCTTTTCCCCATTGCTATATATACAGGTATGTCCTCCTCCCTTTCCACCACAGAATCATCCTTCAAACTGTCCACCACAAATACATCCTCACCACTGTCCACCAGAAAGACGTCCTTCCCACTTTCCTCCACAGAGTTGGCATTTCCTTTGACAAACACAGGACATTTTTACCACTGTCCACCACAGTGATATCCTCCCCACTGTCCACCACAGCAACATCTCCCACACTGTTAACCACGAGCACTTAATCCTGTGCACCACAGTGATGTCCTCCCCACTGTACACCACAGGGGTGTCCTTCACACTGACCACAATGGTGTTGTCCTCCTGTGCACCAAAGGAATGTCCTCCTCACTGTCCACCACAGGGACATCTTCCCCACATTCCACAACAGAGATTTCCTCCCCAATGTCCACCACAGGTACATTCTTCCCACCACTCAACACAGAGACGTCCACAACACTGTCCACCCAGGGATATCCTCATGTATACTACAAGGATGTCCTTACCATTGTCCACCAGCAGGTCATCTTTCCCACTGTCCATAACAGGGATGTGCTCGCCACTGTCCACCAATGGGACATCCTCCCCACTCTGCACCACAGAGACAGGCTCCTGTGCACAACAGGGACATCCTCACCACTGTCCACCACAGAGATGTCATCTGCACTATCCACCACAGGGACATCTTTCCCACTCTCCACCCCAAGGTCATCCTCCAGTGCACCACAGAATTGTCCTCTCCACAATTCTCAATGACATCCTCCCAAGTGTACACTACAGTGAAATTCTACCCACTGTCTACAACAGGTACATCATCCCAACAGTTTACCTCAGGGACGTCTTCCCCACTGTCTAACACAGGGACAGCCTACACACTGTCTACCATAGGAATGTGTTGGGAGCCGCAGTCAGTATGCGCCATTCCAAGATGGCGCTGGCATCGTGTCTTCCCAGTAGTAAACAAGTAACTGCGCAGCTGCAAAGGCAGAAAGCCCGCCAAAGTCACTGGCCAATCCCAAGGCGTAATATTGGGTAATGAGTAAACAGCCAATCAGAAGTGAATACATCACTCTAGGGTGTATTTAAGCTGTGCCTCTTCCTGTCTTCAGCCCTTCCATATCTTTTCACGACTGTGATACAGAGTAAAGCCTCATTTGTAGTAACTACCCGAATACTGTCTCTCGTGTCCTTTTTCGCGGGCGAAGGGGACTCGAGAGGCGCGTGCAACAGGAATGTCCCCTCCACTGTCCACCACAGGGACAATCTTTCCACTATCCACCAAAGGGATGTGCTCTTCACTGTCCACCATAGGGACGTCCTATGCACGGTCCATTAGAGTGAAATCCTTCCCAATGTCCACCACAGGGACCTCCTCCCCTCTGTCCACTACAGGGACATACTTCCAACAGTCCACCACAGAAATGTCCTCCCCACTCTTCACCACAGGTATGTCCTCCCCATTGTCCATCACAGTAGCATCCTTCCCACTGACCACCACAGGGATGTCCTCCCCACTGTCCACCACAGGGACAACCTCCCTACTGTCCACCACAGGGATATCATCCCCACTGTCCACCAAATAGATGTCCATCCCCTTGTTCATCACAGGTACCTCCTCTTCACTGTCCATCACAATGCTATCTTCCCCACTGTCCAACAGAGTTATGGCCTCAACACTGTACATCAAATTGAGGTCCTCTAAACTGCCCACTACAGGGACATCCTCCCAACTGTCCACCACAGGGATTTCTCCCCCAACTGTTCTCAACAGGAACATCCTCTGCACTGTCCATCACAGTGAAATCCTCCCCACTGTCGACCAAAAAGACCTCCTCCTTACTCTACACCACAGGGACATCCTTCCAATGTCCACCACAGGGACCTGCTCCCCATTGTCCACCACTGTAATGTCCTTCCCATTGTAATCCACAGGAGCATCCTCCCCAGTGACCACCACAAGGATGTCCTCCCCACTGTCCAACACTGTGTCATCCTTCTCTGCTCCACAGGGACATCCTTCTCACTATCTACAACAGGGTCATTCTCCCTACCGTCCACCGCAGGAATTTTCTTCGCACTGTCCAACAGAGGAAAGTTTTCACCACTGTCTATTCCACAGGGACATCCTCTTCACTGTCCACCCAACTGAAATCCTCCCCTCTGTCCACAACATGGACATCCTCCTGTGCACCACAAGGACGTATTCCACACTGTCCACCACAAAGATGTCCTTTGCACTGTCCACTACAGGGATGTCCTCCAAACTATACATTACAGGCCCATCCTCCTCACTGTCCACCACACAGACATCCTTCCAAATGTTTACAACAGGGACGTCCTTTTCATTGTCTACCACAGGGACATCCTTCCCACTGTCCACCACAGTGATTTCCTCCACACTATCCACCACAGTGATGTCCTTTCTATGGATGGCCACAAGGAAGTCCTCCTCACCGTTTGCATCAGGGAAGTCCTCTCCACACTCCACCATAATGACGTCCTCCCCACTGTAAACAACAGGGACATCCTCCTCACTGTACTCAACATAGGAGTTTTCTTCACTCTCCACTCAGGGACGTCTTCCATACTGTCCACTCAGGAAGGCTCTCCTTACTGTCTACCACATTGATGTCCTCCCAATGTCCACCACAGAAAAATCCTCCCCATTGTCCACAACAGTGATGTCATACCCACTGTCACCACAGGAATGTCCTTCCCACTTTTCACCAAAGGGACAATGCAGGGCCGGCTAATGCCATGTTTATACCAAAATCAAAATAACACATCTTAACTGAAACTGCACAAGTATCATGCATTTAGTGTTTTTAGATCTCTAATAGTTGCCTTTAACTCTCGTAGTACACATGCTTTTCTCTTTTTTTGTATTTATACAGATGTGTACTGCCTTTCATTGTATCATGCATTTTAGCTGCAATACAGGTATTTATTTGTACATAGTATATAAAACAAAGAACAATGCTTGGCCACATAATACACTGTTCATACCAAAATTAAAATAACATGTCTTAAGTCAAACTGCACAAATATTGTGCATTTAGTGTTTTTGGCTTTCTAATAGTTGCCTTTAACTCAGGTAGTACCTTGTACATTGTACCTTGTGTTTTAGCTACAACACAGGTACTTATTTGTACATAGTATACAAAAAAAAAAAGAACAATGCATGGCCGGCTAATATAGTGTTTTTACCAAAATGAAAAGAACACGTCTTAACTCAAACTGCAAAAGTAAAGTGCATTTAGTGTTTTCAGCTCTCTAATAGTTGCCTTTAACTCATGTAGTATACATGTCTTTCTTCTTTTGTATTAATACAGATGGGTACTGCCTTTCATTGTATCCTGCGTTTTAGCTGCGATACAGCTACTTATTTGGACATAGATTCCAAAACAAAGAACAGTGCATGGCCGGCTAATACCCTGTGGCTACCCAAATCTAAATAACACGTCTAAACCCAAAGTGCACAAGTAATGTGCATTTAGTGTTTTTAGCTCTCTAATAGTTGCCTGTAACTCAGGGAGTACATAGGTTTTTCTCCTTGGGTAGTGTTACAGATGGGAACTGCCTTACATTGTATCATGCATTTTAACTGCAATACAGGTACTTATTTGTACATAGTATACAAAACAAAGAACAATGCATGGCAGGCTAATACTGTGTTTATACCAAAATCAAAATAACATGTCTTAACTCAAACTGCACAAGTATGTGCATTTAGTGTTTTCAGATCTCTAATAGTTGCCTTTAAGTCAGGTAGTACACATGCTTTTCACATTCTGTATTTATACAGGTAAGTCCTCCTCCCTTTCACCACAGAAACATTCTTCAAACTGTCTATCACAAAGACGTCTTTGCCACTGTCCACCAAAATCTGTCCTGCCAACTTTCCTCTACAGAGGCGTCATTTCCATTGACCATCACAGGACATCCTTACCACTGTCCACCACAGAGACCTCCTCCCCACTGTCCTCCACAGCAACATTCTCCCCACTGTTCACCATGAGGACTTAATTCTTTGCACAACAGTGATGTCCTCCCCACTGTCTGCCATAGAAAAATCCTCCTCACTGTTCACCACAGGGACATCCTTCACACTGTCCACCACACTGATGTCCATAACAGTGTAAACCACAAGGACATCCTCCACACTGTCTGAGACAAAAATGTCCCCCCCACTGTTCTAAACAGGAACATTCTCCCCACTGTCCACCCCATTGATATTCTCTCCACTGTTCACCACAGTGTCGTCCTCCAATGTACCAAAGGAATGTCACCCCACTGTCCACCGCAGAAACTTTTTCCTACTGTCCACAACAGAGACGTTCTCGCCAGTGTTTACCATGGAGAAATCCTTCCCACTGTCTTCCACAGGAATGTCCTCCCCACTCTCCACCACAGTTACATTCTTCCCACCATCTGACAGAGACGTCCACCTCACTATCCACCCCAGGGATGATTCCCCACTGTCCACAACAAGGACGTCCTCCAGTTTACCACATGTATGTCCTTAACACTGTCTACCACAGGGGCATCTTCCTGACTCTCACCACAGGGTCGTCTTTCCCAATGTCCACCACAGGGACATCCTGCCTACAGTGCACCACAGAGTCATCCTCCTATGCACAACAGGGACTTCCTCACCACTGTCCACCACAGAGATATCCTTCACCATAATCAACACAGGGACATCTTTCTTACTTTCCACCACAGGGTCAACCTCCTGTGCACCACAGGAATGTCCTCTCCACTATTCTCAAGGACGTACTCCACAGTGTCCACTGCAGTGAAATCCTCCCCACTTTCCACAACAGGGATGGCCTCCCAACAGTTTACCTCAGGGACATATTCCCCACTGTCCAACACAGGGATGACCTACCCAAAGTCTACCATAGGAATGTCCTCCCCATTGTTCACCACAGGGACATTCTTCCCACTGTAAATCACAGGGGCATCCTCCCAATTGTCCACCAAAAAAGTATCCTCCCCACTGACCACCACAAGGATGTCCTTCTAACTGTCCAAGAGAAAGATGTCCTTCCCATTGTTCACCAGAGGGACATCCACCATACAGTCCACCACAGGGACGTCCTTCCCACTGTCCACCACAATGATGTCCTCCCCACTGTGCACCACAGAGGCATCCACCTGTGCACAACAGGGATGTCCTCACCACTGTCCACCACAGAGATATCCTCCACACTAACCACCAAAAGAACATTTTTTTCCACTTTACACGACAGGGTCATCCTCCTGTGCATCACAGGAATCTGCTCTCCACTATTCTCAAGGACATCCTTCCCAGAGTCCCCTAGAGTGAAATACTCCCAACTGTCCACCACAAGAACATCCTCCTCACTGTGCACCACAGGCCCATCCTTCTCACTGTCCACCACAGGGACATCCTCCCCACAATCCACCACAAGCATGTCCTTCCCACTGTTCCCACCACTGAAATTTTTTCCACTGTCTACAACAAGGACGTCCTTCCAACTGTCCACCACAGGGATGTCTTTTCTACTTTCCACCACAAGGATGTCCTCCTCACTGTCCACAATAGGAAAGTCCTCCCCACAGTCCAAGACAGGGATGTCCTCCCTACTGTAATCCACAGGGATGTCCTTCTCACTGTCCTCAACATGGAAGTCTTCCTGTCTGGCTTCTCATGGACATCTTCCTTACTGACACCTCAGGGACGACCACCTTACAGTCCACCACATGGTTGTCGTGCCCTGTGTCCAGCACATGAACATCCTCCTCACTGTCCACCACAGGGACATCATACAAACTGTCCACCACAGGAATATCCTTTCACCTGTTCACCAAAGGGAAAATGCATGGCCAGCTAATACAGTGTTATACCAAAATAAAAGACCATGTATCAACTCAAACTACACAAGTAATGTCCATTTAGTGTTTTCAGCTCTCTAATAATTGCCTTTAACTCAGGTAATACACATGCTTTTCATTTTTTGTATTTATACAGAAAGGTAGTGCCTTTCATTGTATCGTGTGTTTTAGCTGCAACACAGGTACTTATTTGTACATAGTATACAAAACAAAGCACAATGCTTGGCTGGCTAATACAGTGTTCATACCATAATTATAAGAACATGTCTTAACTGAAACTGTACAAGTAATGTGTATTTAGTGTTTTCAGATCTCTAATAGTTGCCTTTAACTCAGGTAATACATGTTTTTCTTTTTTTGTATTCATACAGATGGGTACTGCCTTTCATAGTATCCTGCATTTTAGCTGCAATACAGGTACTTATTTGTACATAGTATAAAAAAACAAAGAACAAAACTAGGCCGGCTAATACAGTGTTTATACCAAAATCCAAATAACATGTCTTAACTCAAACTGCACAAGTAATGTGCATTTAGTGTTTTCAGCTCTCTACAAGTTGTATTTAACTCACATACTACACATTTTTTTGTCCTTGGGAATTTTTACAGACAGGAACTGCCTTACATTGCATCATGCATTTTAGCTACAATACAGGAACTTATTTGTACATAGCATACAAAACAAAGAACAATGCATGGCCAGCTAATACAGTGTTTATACCAAAATCAAAGAACACGTCTTAACTCAAACTGCAAAAGTAAAATGCATTTAGTGTTTTTATTTTAGATCCCTAATAGTTGTCTTTAACTCATGTAGTACACATGCTTTTCTCCTTTGGTATTTATACAGGTACGTCCTCCACCCTTTCCACCACAGAAACATCCTTCAAACTGTCCACCGAAGGACGTATTTGCCACTGTCCACCACAAAAACATCCTTCCCACTTTCCTCCATAGAGGCATATTTCAATTGACCACCAAAGGACATGGTTACCACTCTCCACATAGGGATATCCTCCCCACTGTCCAACACAGTGACATTCTCTCCACTGTTTACCATGAGGACTTAATCTTGTGCACCACAGTGACATCCTCCCCACTGTCTACCATAGAAAAATCCTCCCCACTGTCCACCAAAGAGATGTTCTGCAAACAGTAAACCAAATAAACTTTCTCCAAACTGTCCATCACAGGGATGTACTCCTGTGTACCACAGGGATGTACTCCCCACATTCCACCTCAGGGGTGTCCTCTCCACTGACCACCACAAGGACATTCTCCACACTGTCCAAGGCAGAAATGTCCTCCCCACTGTTCAATAAAGAGACACCCTCTTCACTGTCTACTGCAAGGATAATCTACACAGTCTCCACTAGAGTGTTGTCCTCCTGTGCACCAAAGGAAAGTCCTCCCCACTGTCCACCACATGGATGTCTTCCCCACTGTCCACAACAGATACGTTTCCCCAATGTCCACCATGGGGACATCCTTCCCACTGTCCATGACAGGCATGTCTTCCCCACTGTCCACAACAGATACGTTTCCCCAATGTCCACCATGGGGACATCCTTCCCACTGTCCATGACAGGCATGTCCTCCCCACTGTCCACCACAGGTACATTTTTCTTACCTTCCAACACAGAAATGTCCACCCCACTGTCCACCACAGAGATGTTTTCCCCACTCTACACCACAGGAACGTCCTCCTGTATACCACAAAGATTTCCTTACCATTCTCCACCACAGGGTGTCCTCCTCACGGTCCACCACAGGAACGTCATTCCCACTTTGCACCACAGGCAAATCCTCCAAACTACAAAACAGAGACATCCTCCTGTGGACAACAGGGACATCCTCCACACTGTCCATCACAAAGACATCCTTTCCACCCTCCACCAAAAGGACATCCTCCCACTGTCCAACAGAGGGACATCATACCCAGTGTCCATCACAGGGACATCCTCCTCACTGTCCTCAAAGAGATGTCCTCTGAAATGACTACCACAGAATAGTCCTCTTACTGTCCACCAGAGCGACTTCCTCCTGTGCACCAAAGGAATGTTGTCCCCACTTCCCTCCACAAGGATGTACCCCCCACTGACCACCAAAGTGAAATCCTCCCTAAATTCCACCACATGGATGTCCTCCCCTCTGTCCACCACAGGGATATCCTTTCCACTGTCCACAACAGGGTTGTCCTCCCCACTGTGCACTACATGTATGTTCTTCCCACTGTCTACCACAGAGATGTTCACCTCACTGTCCACCACATGGATGTTTACCCCATTGTCAACCACAGGGACGTCTTCCTGTGTACAACAAAGATGTCCTTACCACTGTCCACCATTGGGGCGTCCTCCCAATTGTCCACCAGAAGGATGACCATCCATTGTCCACCACAGAGACATTCTTCCCACTCTGCACCAAAGGGACATTGTTCTGTGCATGAGAGAGATGTCCTCACTACTGTCTACCACAGAGATGTCCTCCTCACTGTCCACCACACGAACGTCCTTGCCACTGTCCACCACAGGGACATCCTCCGCACTGTCTACTACATGGATGTCCTGCCCATTGTACACCTTAGGGACATACTCTCCACAGTCCACCACAGGAATGTCCTTCCCACTGTCCATCACAGGGACATCTTCCCCAATGTCCACCATAGGGACATGCTCCACACTGTCCACAACAAAGACGTCCTCCACACTGTCCATTATACTTATGTTCTCCTCACTGTCAAACACAGTGAAGTCCTCTCTTCTGTCCACCACAAGGATATCTTCCCATTGTTCAACACAAAATGTCCTTCCCACTGTCCACCACAGAGACATCCTTCCCACTGTCAAACCCATGGACATCTTCCTCATTGCTCACCACAGGAAAGTCCTTCCCACTTTCCACCAAAGGGACATCCTTCCCACTGTCCAACACAAGGACTTCCTTCCCACTGTCAACCACACAGACTTCCACCCCACTGTCCACCACAGAGATATCCTCCCCACTGTCCAGCACAGAAATGTACTCCCCACTCTCCACCACAGTGTCATCCTCCCCACTGCCCACCACAGGGACTTTTTCCAACAGCACACAACAAGGACATCCTCCTCACTGTCCACCAAAGAGATATCCTCTACACTGGCCACCTAGGGATGTCCTTCTTAACCTGTCCACCACAGACACATCCTTCCCAGTGTCCACCACAGGGACATCCTCCCCAATGTCCACCACAGGTGTGTCATACCAACTGTTCAAAACAGGGATGACTTTTCCATTGTCCACCAAATGGACAATGCATGGCTGGCTAATACTGTGTTTATACCAAAATCAAAAAAATCTTAACACAAATTGTACAAGTAATGTGCATTTAGTGTTTTTTGCTTCCTAATAGTTGTTTTTATCTCACATAGTACACATGGTTTTCTTTTTGGTATTTATTTAGGTATGTCCTCTTCACTTTCCACTACAGAAACGTCCTTAAAACTGTCCACCACAAAGATGTCCTCGCCACTGTCCACCACATAGACATTCTCCTGTGTACCACAGAGAAATCCTCCCCACTGTCTACCCCAGAGAAATTCTCACCACTGACCACCAAAGGGATGCCATCCACACTGTCCACCACAGAGATGTCCTACCAACTGTCCACCACAGGGACATCCTCACCACTGTCAACCACATTGACTTCTCTTGTGCACCACAGGGATGTCCTCCACACACTTCACCATAAAAAATCCTCCCCTTTATCTACCAGAGGAGTGTTTTCCCCACTTACAACCACACTGTCCAAGACACAGATGTTGTCCCCACTGTTCACCACAGAGACATCCTACAGTCTGTACACCAAAGGAATGTCCTCCACACTGTCCACCACATTGTTGTCCTTCTGTGCACCACACTCCCCACTGTCCACAACATGGAAGTCCTCCTCACTGTCCACCATAGTTAGATTCTTCCCACACTAAATGACACTGACGGCCTCTTTGCTGTCCATCACAGTGATGTTTTCCACACTGTCCACCAAAGGGATGTTCTGCTGTGTACCACAGATATGTCCTTACCACTGCCCACAAGAGCGATGTCCTCCTGTGCATGATAGGATGTCCTCCCCACTGTCCAAAAGGTCATCCTCCCCAGTGTCCACCACAGTGAAATCCTCACCACTGTTCACCACAAGGACTTCCTCCACACTGTCCACCCTAGGGACATCTTTTCCACTGTCCACCACAGGGATGTCCTCCCACTGTCTGCTACAGTGAAGTCCTCCCCACACTCCACCTCAGGGTTGTCCTCACCACTGTAAACCTCAGGGATGTCCTTCCCAGTATCCACCACAAGGACATCCTTTCTACTGTCCATCACAGAAACATTTCCTCACTGTCCACCACAGAGTTGTGCTACCCACTGTCCACAACAGAGATGTCCACCACAAAAAATTCTTCCACAAGGTCCATCACAGGGATGTATTCCTCACTGTCTACCACAGGCATCGCCTCCCAACTGCCTACCACAGAGGCATGCTCCCCACTCTCCCCCAAAGTAAATCCTCTCCACTGTCCACCACAGGGATGTCCTGCCCACTGTCTACACCAGAAATGTGCCCCTCACTTTTCAAAACAGGTAAATCCTCCCAAATGTCCACCACAAGGACATCATTTCCACTGTCCTCTTCAGGAACATCCTCCTATGTACCACAGAAACTTCCTCACCACTTTCTCCACAGGGGCATCCTAATCAGTGACCACCACCGGGACATCCTCCATACTGACCACCACTATGACCTCCTTTCCACTGTCCACCACATGGACATCCTCCTTACTGTCCACCACTTTGATGACCTTCTGTTCAACACAGGGACGCCAACCCAATTGTCCACCATAGAAATATTTTTTCCACTGTCCACCACAGGAATGTCCTCCTCTCTATCCACCACAGGGATGTCCTCCCATGCAACAGAGGGATATTTTCCACTTTGTGCACAACAGGGACGTCTTCCCCACTGTCCACTACAGTGAAATCCTCCCTACTGTCCACCACAGGGAAGTTCTCCCCACTGTGCACCGCAGGGATGTCTTCTCCACTGTATCCATAAGGACTTTCTCCCCACTCTCTACCACAGGCATGTACTCTTCACTGTTTACCATTGGAATGTCCTCCTCACTGTCCACAACAGGGAAGTCCTCCTCAATGTTCATAACAATGACATCCTCCCAATTGTCCACCACAGGGATGTCATACCCACTCTCTACCACAAGGACATCCTCCCAACTGTCCACCACAGGGATGTCTCCCCCACTGACCACCACAAGGACATCCTCCACACTGTCCAAGACAGAGATGTCCTTTCCACTGTTAACCACAGGGACATCTTCCCCACTGTCCACAACAAGGAAGTCTTCCTCAAAACAGTGATGTCCTCCTGTGCAACACAGGAATGTTTCCCCACTGTCCGCCATAGTGAAATCTTCCTCACATTCTACCACAGGGATGTCCTCCCCACTGCCCAGCACAGGGATATACTTTCCATGGTCTACAACAGGGATAACCTCCCCACTGTCCACCACAGTTACGTTCTTCCCACCATCCATCACATAAACGTCCTCCCCACAGTACACCACAGTGAAATCCTCCCCACTGTCAACCACAGGGACATCCTCCTGTGTACCACAAGGACGTCCTTACTATGGTCCAACACAGGAAATTCCTTCCCAGTTTCCACCACATGGAAGTCCTCTTCACAGTAAATGACTGGGACCTATTACCCACTGTCCACCACAAGGAATTTTTCCCCATTGTCCAACACAGGAAAGTTCTTTTTACTGTCTACAGTAGGAACATCCAGCACACTGTCCACCATAGGGACATACTCCCCGCTGTCCACCAAAAAGAGGTCCTTCCCACTGTCCATTATATCTATGTCCACATTACTTTCAACCACAGGGAAGTTCTTTCCATTGTCCACCACAAGGACGTCCTTCCCACAGTCCACCACAAAGATGTCCTTTCCACTGTCCACAAAAAGGACGTCTTCCCCATTGTCCACCACAGGAAACTTCTTCCCACTGTCCACAACAGGGAAGTCCTCCCCACTGTCAACCACCAGGACCTCCTCCCCACTGTTATCCAGAAGGATGTCTTCCCCACTGTCTACCACAGAAATGTCATCTCCAATGACCATCACAATTACATCCTCTACACATTCCAAGACAGAGATGTTCTCCCCACTGTTCACCACAGAGACATCCTCCTGACTGTCCACCAGAGGAATTTCCTCAACACGGTCAACCACAGTGTTGTCCTCCTTTGTACCACAGGGATGTCTTCCCCACTGTCCAAAACAGGGACATCCTTCCCACTGTCCAAAACAGAGACGTCCTCCCCAGTGTCCACCACAGGAACATCCTTCCCATAGTCCACTACAAGGATGTTTTCCCCACGTTCCACCACAGGTACATTCTTCCCACCATCCATGACAGTAATGGCCTACCCACTGTTTAACATATGGTTGTTTTTTTTTACTGTCCAGCACCCAGACATCTTCTTATGTACCACAGGGATGTCCTTACCACTGTCCACAACAAAGATGTCCTCCTCACTGTCCACCACAGGGACATCCTCCTGTGAACCAAAGGAACGTCCTCCCTACTCTCCACAAGGTCATCTTCCCCAATGTCCACCACAGTGAAATCCTCCCCATTGACCATAACAGGGACATCTTCCCTATAGTTCAACATAAGGACAATCTTTCCACTGTCCAACACAGGGACATCCTTCCCACTGTCTACTACAAGGAAGACCTTCCCACTGTCAACTACAGGGATGTCCTCCTCACTGTAAACCTGAGGGGTGTCCTCCCCAGTATCCACCAAAAGGATATCTTAGCCACTGTCCAACATTGGGATGTTCTTTTCACTGTCCACCACAGAGATGTCCCAACCACCGTTCACAACAGGGATTTTCTCCCCACAGTTGACCACAGATAATTCTTTCCCACTGTCCACCACAGCAATGTCCTCCTCTCTAACCCCAAAGGGATGTCCTCTTGTGTATCACAGGGATGTCCCCAAAACAGGCATGTCCTTTCCACTGTTGACACCAGTAAAATCTTCCCTACTGTCCACAACAGGAATGTTCTCCCCACTGTCCACCAAAGGAACATCCTCCCCACTGTACACACAGTGACTTCCTCCCCATTCTGTAGCACAGGGATGTCCTCACCACTGTCTACCACAGGGACATCATCATCATTGTCCATAGCAGGGAAGACCTCCTTACTGTGAACCACAAATATGTCCTCCCCACTGTTCACCACAGTGACCTCTCCCAATGTCCACCACAGGGACATCCTCCCAACAGTCCACCACAGGGACATCATACAAACTGACCACCACAGGTATGTACTTTTCACAGTCCAACACAGGTACATATTCCTAACTATCCACCAAAGTGATGTCCTCCCACTGACCACCACAAAGACATCCTCCACACTGTCCAAGACAGAGATGTCCTGTCCACTGTTCCCCACAGTGGCATCTTCTCCACTGTCCAACACAAGGAAATTCTCCGCACTTTTAACCACACTGTCATCTTCCTGTTCACCACAGAAACATCCTCCCTACTGTCCACCAGAAGGACATCATACCAACTGTCCACCACAGGGACATCCTCCTCACTGACAAAGAGATGTCCACAACACTGTCCATCACAGAAAAGTACTCCACACCACAGAGGCTTCCTCCTGTGCACCACAGGAACGTCCTCCACACTGCACACCACAAGGACGTCCTCTGCACTGTCCACAACAGGGATGTCTTTTCCACTGTCCACTACAGGTATGTTCTTCCCACCATGCACCACAGAGAGGTTCACCTGAGTGTCCACCACAGGGATGTTTTCTTCACTGTAAAACACATGGATATCCTCCTGTGTACCACAAGGACTTCCTTACCTCTGTCCACCAGAGGGGCGTCCTTTCCACTGTCCACCACAGGGATGTCTTTCCACTGTCCACCACAGAGACATCCTCCCTACTGTGCCCCACAAGGAAATTCTCCTGTGTGAAACAGATACATCCTCACTACTGTCCACCACAGGGACATCCTTCACACTGACCACAACAGAGATATTGCCTTGTACACCATAGGCCTGTCCTTTCCACTGTCCACCACAGGGATGTCCTCCCTACTGTCCACCACAGGGATATTTTTCCCATTGTTCTATAAAATATGTCCTCCCAACTGTCCACCAAAGATACTTTCTTCCTACCATCCACCAAAGAGATGTTCACCCCAATGTCCACCAGAAAGATGTTCTCCCCACTGTCCACCACAGGGACGTCCTCCTGTGTACTGCAAGGATATCCATACCACTTTCCACCACAGGGGTGTCCTCTCCACTGTCACCACAGGGATGTCCTTGCCACTGTCCACCACAGGAATGCCATTCCCACTCTATCAGAGGGACATTCTCCACACTGTCCATCATTGGGACATACTTTCCACTGTCCACCACAGGGACGTTCTCCCCAATGTCTACTACAGTAAAGTCCTCCCCACTGTCCACCACAGGGATGTCCTCCCCACTGCCCACCACAGGTACATTCTTCTCACAATGCACGACAGAGACGGCCACACCACTGTCCAACTTATCGATGTTTTCCCCACTGTCCAACACAGGGACCTTCTCCTGTGTACCACAGCAATGTCCTTATCACTGTCCACAACAGAGGTGTCCTCACCACTGTCCAAAATGGGGATGTCCTCCTGTAACCTAATGGAAGTTCCTCCCCACTGTTCACAAGTTCGTCCTCCCCAGTGTCCACCACAGTGAAATTCTCCCCACAGGACATCCTCCTGAGTACCACAAGGACATCCTTACCACTGTCCACCACAGGGGTGTCCTTTCCACTGTCCACAACAGAGACATCCTCTGCAGTGTGCATCACAGGAACATCTTCCTGTGCACAACAGGGATGTTCTCACCACTGTCCACCACAGAGATGTGTTTTGCACTGTCCAACACAAGGACATCCTTCACATTGTCCTGCACAATGATATCCTCCCCACTGTCCACCAAAGTTATGTTCTTCCCACCATCCACCAAAGAACTGTCTCCCTCACTGTCGACCAGAGGGATGTTTTCCCCACTGTCCACCACAGGGATGTCCTCCTGTGTAGCCCAAGGACGTCCTTACCACTGTCCACCACAGAGGTGTCCTCCCCAGTGTCCACCAGAGTAACGTTGTTGCCACTGTCCACCACAGGTATGTCCTCCTCACTATTCACCACAGGCATGTCTTCCCCATTGTACACCTTCGGGGCATACTTTCCACTGTCCACCAAAGGAAATTCCTTCCCACTGTCCACCACAGGGATGTCTTCCCCACTGTCCACCACAGGGACATACTCCCCACTGTCCACTACAAAGATGTCCTCCCCACTGTCCACTATACCAATGTCTTTTTCACTGTCAACCACAAACAGGTCCTCTCCACTGTTTACCACAAGGATGTCCTCCTTACTGTCTACCACAAGGATGTCCTTCCTATTTTCCACCAAAGTAAAGTCCTTCCTACTGTCCACCACAGGGATGTCCTCCCCACTGCCCACCACAGAAACTTTTTCCCAATGCCTACCACAGGACGTCCTCCTCACTGTCCACCACATAGATGTCCTCCCCACTGTCCACCTCAGTGACATACTCTTTCCTGTCCACCACAGGGACATTTTTCACAGTGTCCACCACAAGGACATCCTCCCCACTGTCCAGCACAGGGGTGTCATACCAACTGTCCTCCACAGGTATGACTTCTCCACTGTCCACCAAAGGGATAATGCATGGCTGGCTAATACAGTGTTTATACCAAACTCACAAACACTTCTTAACACAAACTACACAAGTAACGTGCATTTAGTATTTTTTGCTCTCTAATATTTGTTTTTAACTCAGGTAGTAAAAATGCTTTTCTTCTTGGGTATTTATCAAGTTACATCCTCTACATTTTCCACCACAGTAACGTCCTTCTAACTGTCCACCACAAAGACATCCTCGCCACTGTCTAAGACAAAGATGTTCTCATGCGTACCACAGAGAAAACCTCCCCACAGTCCACCACAGAGAAGTCCTCCCCACTGACCACCGAAGGGACATCGTCCCCACTGTCCACAACAGAGACATTTTCCCCACTGTCCTCCACAGGGATGTCCTCCCCACTGTCCACCACAAGTACATTCTTCTCACCCTCTATGACAGTGACGGCCGCCCCGATGTCCATCACAATGTTGTATTTCCCATTGTCCAACACAAGGAGATCCTCCTGTTTACAACAAGAATGTCCTTACCACTGTCCAAAACAGAGGTGTTCTCTCCACTGTCCACCAGAGGGACGTCCTCCTGTGCACCATAGTAACATCCTCCCCACTATCCACAAGGTAGTCCTGCCCAGTGTCCAACACAGAAATGTCCACATCACAGTCTACAAGAGGGAAGTCCTTCCCACTGTTCACCACAGGGATGTCATTCCCGCTGTCTACCAGAGAGACATCCTGCTATGTACCACAGAAACTTTCTCACCACTTTCCTTATCCAGTGCATCCTAAACAGTGACCACCACAAGGACCTCCTTCCCACTGTTCAACACAGGGACGACCTTCTGTGCACCACAGGGATGTCCACACAATTGTCCACCACAGATATGTTCTTTCTACCTTCCACCACAGGAATGTCCTTCCCTCTATCTACCACAAGGATGTCCTCCCGGGCAACACAGCGATATCCTTCACTTCATCCAAAACAGAGATGTCCTCCCCACTGTAATCCACAGTGAAATCTTCCCTACTGTCCAACAAAGGGAAGTTCTCCACACTGTCCACCATAGGGATGTCCTCTCCACTGTAGCCACAGGGACCTCCTCCTTACTCTACTACAGAGATGTACTCGTCACACTCTACCACAGGGATGTCCTCCTCACTCTCCACAACAGGTAAGTCCTCCTCAATGTCCAGCAAAATACATTCTTCCACTGTCCACAACAGTGATGTACTAAATAATGACTACCACAGGGACATCCTCCCAACTGTCCACCACAGGGACATCATACTCACAGTTCACCACAGGTACATTCTCCCCACTGTCCACCACAGGTATGTCCTCCTCACAGTCCACTACAGGAATATCCTACATACATTCCACCACAGAGACATCCTCCAAACTGTCCACCACAGGGATTGACTCCTGTATACATCAGGGACGTCCTCCCCACTGTCTACAACAGGGATGTTTTTCCCACTGACTATCACAAGGACTTCCTCCAAACTGTTCAAGACAGAGATGTCCTCCCCACTGTTCACCACAAAGACATCCTGCCGAATGTCAACCACAGTAATGTCCTCTACACTGTCCACCACAGTTTTGTCCTCCTGTGTACCACAAAGATGTCCTCCCCACTGTCCAAAACAGAGACATCCTCCCCACTCTTTACAATAGAGACATCCTCCCCACTGTCCACAACAGGGACATCCTTCCCACTGTCCACCACAGGGATGTCCTTCCCACTGTCCACCACAGGTACATTCCTCCCACTGTCCAGGACAGTGCTGGGCAGTCCACTGTCAAACACATGGATGTTTTCCCCACTATCCACCACAGAAACCTCCTCCTGTGTACCACAGGGACATCCTTACCACTGTTCAAAACAGAGGCGTCATCCCCAATGTCCACTAAAGGGACATCCTCCTGTGCACAACAAGAATGTCCTCCACACTGTCCACAAGGTCATGTTCCCCAGTGTCCACCAGTGAATTCCTCCCCACTGTCCATAACAAGGCCATCCTCCCCACTGTCTAACATAAGGACATCCTTCCCACTGTCTACCACAGGGACATCCTTCCCACTGTCCACCCCAGAGACTTAGTTTCTACTGTGCACCACAGGGACATTCTCCTGTGCACAACAGGGATGTCCTCACCACTGTCCACCACAGAGATGTCCCCCACACTGTCTACCACTGGGACATCCTTCACACTATCCATCATGGGGACATCCTCTTATGTACCACAGATCCCTCCTCACCACAGGGATGTCCTCCCTACTGTCCACAACAGGGATATCCTTCCCACTGTCCACCACAGAGATGTCCACCCCACTGTCCACCATAAGCATATTTTCCCCACTGTCCACCACAAGAATGTTTTCCCCACTGTCTACTACAGGGACATCCTTCTGTGTACCACAAGGATGTCCTTACCACTGTCCACCAAAGGGGCATCCTCCCCACTGTCCACCACAGGAACATCCTTCCCACTGTCCACTACATGGACATCATCCTTACTGTCCACCA
The DNA here is from genome assembly GCF_011762505.2 of Arvicanthis niloticus. Taxonomy (NCBI): domain Eukaryota; kingdom Metazoa; phylum Chordata; class Mammalia; order Rodentia; family Muridae; genus Arvicanthis; species Arvicanthis niloticus. The sequence continues at coordinate 684,147 of NC_047670.1, forward strand.
CAGTGATGTCCTCTTCAGTGTACTCCATAGGGTATACTCCCCACTGTCCACCACAGGAAAGTTTTTCCCACTGTCCATTACAGTATGTCCTCCACACCGTCAATCACCTGGACCTCCTCTTATCCACCACAAGGATATCCTTCCCATTTTCCACCACAGGAAAGTCCTTCCCACTGTCCACCACAGGAACATCTTCACTGTCCACCATAGGGATATACACCCAAATGTCTAATGTAAAGACGTCCTCCCCACTTTCCAACAAAGGTCATCCTTCTCATATTCCATTACAGGAAAGTCCTTCCCACTGTCCACCACAGGGATGTCCTATCCACTGTCAATCAGCAGGACCTCCTCCCCACTATCCACCACAGGGAAGTCCTTCCCTCTGTCCAGCATAGGGAAGTATTCCCCACTCTTCACCACAGGGACATCCTCCCCACTGCCCACCACAGGGATTTCCCCTCCACTGCCTACCGCAGGGATGTCCTCCTCACTGTCATACACAGGTACATCCTCCCCACTGTCCACCACAGAGACATGATAACAACTGTCCACCACAGGGATGTCTTTTCCACTTCCACCAAATGGACAACGCATGGGCGGCTAATACAGTGTTTATACCAAAATCAAAGGACACATCTTAACTCAAACTGCACAAGAATTGTGTATTTAGAATTTTCAGCACTCTTATAGTTGTCTTGTTTTGTTTTGTTTTGTTTTGTTTTTTGAGACAGGGTTTCTCTGTGTAGCCCTGGCTGTCATGGAGCTCACTCTGTAGACCAGGCTGGCCTTGAACTCAGCAATCCGCCTGCCTCTGCCTCCCAAGTGCTGGGATTAAAGGCATGTGCCACCACCGCCTGGCTCATCTTATAGTTGTCTTTAACTCAGGTAGTACACATGCTTTTCTGATTGGGTATTTATACAAGCACATCCTCCCCGTTTTCCACCATAGTAACGTCCTTCAACCTGTTTACCACAAAGACATCCTAGTCACTGTCCACCACAAAGACGTCTTCCTGTGTACCACAGAGATGTCCTCCCCACTGTCCACCAGAGATGCATCCTCCCCATTGACCACTACAGGTATGTTGTCCACACTATCCACCATAGAGATGTCGTCCCACTGTCCAGACTGAGACATCCTCCACACTGTCCACCACAGGGACTTACACGTGTGTACAACAGGGACATCCTCCCCACTGTCAACCACAGGAGAGTCCTCTTCACTTACCACCACAAGGACGTCCTTCACAATGTCCACGACAAGGACATCCTTTCCACTGTCCACCACAGAAATGTTTGTCCCACTGTTCACCACAGGTAAGTTCTTTCTACTGTCCACCAAAGAGATGGGGACCACACTTTCCATCACAGAGATATTTTCCCCATTGTCCACAACAAGGATGTCCTCCTGTGTACCACAGGGACTTCCTTACCACTTTCCACCACAGGGGGATCCTCCTCACTGTCCACCACATGGACTTTCTCTCCACTGTCCACCACAGGGATATCCTCCTCACTGTGCTCCACAGGAACATCCTTCTGTGCAAAACAGAGACATCCACACCATTATCCAACACAGGTACATCCTCACCACTGTCCACCATATGATGTCTTCCCCACCGCCCACCACAGGGATATCCTCCCCACTGTCCACCATAGGAATATCCTTTCCACTGTCCGTCATAAGGAGGTGTACACCACTGTGTACCATAGGGAAGTCTTCCCCACTGTCCACAACAGGGATGTCCTCACCACTGTAAGCCACAGGGATGACCTTTTTACTATCCACCACAGGTACATCCTTCCCACTGTCCACCACAGGGACATTCTCCTCAATGTTCACCACAGCGATGTCCTCCCCACTGTCCACCACAGGGAAATCTTCCCTACTGTCCACCACAGGAACAAAATCCTGTGCACCACAGAGACATACACCCATCTTTGCACCACAAAGTTGTTTTTTCCACTGCCCACCACAGAAACGTCCTCCCCACTCTCCACCACAGAAAAGTCCTCCTCATTGTTCACCACAGAGATGTCTTCACCAATGCCCACTGAAGGGATGTCCTCCTGTGCACCACAATGAAGTCCTCTTTACTGTCCACCACAGAAATATCCTCCCCTCACTCCACCACATAGACTTTTTTCCACTTTCTACCACAGGGACATCCTCCCCACTGTCCACCACAAGGACGTCATCCCCCCTGTCCACCACAAAGTTGTTTTTTTCACTGCCCAACACAGAAACGTCCTCCCCACTTTCTACCACAAAATTCCTCCTCATATCTACCACAGAGATGTCTTCACCACTGTCCCCCAAAGGGACATCCTCCTGTGCACCACAAGGATGTCTCTCCACTGCCCACCACAGAGCTGTCTTCCCAACTCTCCACCACATAGACTTTTTTTTCCCACTTTCCACCACAGGAACATCTTCCCCACTGTCAACCACAAGGACATCCTCCCCACTGCCCACCACCAGAACATCCTCTTCACTGACACAACAGTGAAGTCCTTCCCACTGTCCCAGACAGAGACATCCTCCCCACTGTCTGCCACAAAGAAATCCTCCTCTGCACCAAAGGTACCTCCTCCCCATTGCCCAGTACAGGGAATTCATCCCCCCTGTCCACATTAGGGACATCCTCCCCAGTGTCCACCACAGGTACGTTCTCCACACTGTCCAACACAGGTACGTTCTTCTCATTGTCCACAACAGAAATGTCCTCACCACTGTCCAACACAGGGATGTCCTCCTCAAAGTCCGCCACAGAGACATCCTCCTGTGTACCGCAGGGACGTCCTCTTCATTGTCCACCACAGGGAAATCCTCTCCACTGTCCACCACATGAACATCTTCCCCACTGGGCACCACAGAAATGTCCTTGCCACTGTCCACCACAAAGATGTCCTCCTGTGCACCAAAGGGACATCCTCCCCACTGTCCACCAAGGGATGTCATCCCCATTGTCCACAACAGAGACGTCCTACCTACTGTCCACCACCGGGACATACTTCCCATAGTCTGCCAAAGGGACATCCTCCCCATTGTTTATCACAGGAATTTTCTTCTCACTGTCCACCACAGAGATATCTGCGCCACTGTCCACCACAGGGACATCTTTCCCACTGTCCTCCACAGAGATGTCCACCACACTGTCCACCACAGATACGTCCTCCACATTGTCCACCACAGGGACTTACTCCTGTGTACCACATGGACATGCTCCTCACCCCCACCACAGGGGTGTCCTCCCCACTGACGACCACAAGGTCATCCTCCATGCTTTCTTATACAGAGATATCCTCTCCAAAGTTAATCACAGTGACATCCTCCCGACTGTCCACCACAGAAATATCCTCCTTACTGTCCACCATTTTATTGTCCTTCTTTGCTGAACAGGGATGTTCTCCGCATTGTCCATGACAGGGACTTCCTCCCCACTGTCCTTAACAGAGATGTCTTTCCCACTGTCCACCACAGGGACATACTTTTTACTGTCCAAAAAAGCAATGTCCTCCCCACTGTCCATGACAGTTAGGTTCTTCGAACATTCTACCACAGAGATGGGCACTAACTGTCTATCACAGGGATGTTTTATCACTGTCCACTACAGAGACATCCTCTTTTGCACCACAGAGATGTCTTTACCACTGGCCACCAAAGGACCCTCCTCCCCACTGTCCACCACAGCAATGTCCTCACCAATGTTCACCAAAGAAACATGGTATCGACTGTCCAACACAAGAATATCCTTTCCAATGTCCACCACAGTGTTGTCCTTCTGTGCACCACAGGGACATCCTTGACACTGTCCACCATAGGGACATTCTACCCACTGTCCAAAACAGAGATGCCTTTTCCTCTCGCCAACACAGGGACATCCTATTGACTGTCTACCACAGGAACGTCCTAATTGTCTACCACAGTGAAGTTCTCCCAACTGTCCACAACAGGCACGTCTGCCTCACTGTCCTCACCAGAAAAGTTAACAGTCCTCACCACTGTTAACTCAGGGCCATCCTTTTTATTGTCCATCACAGGGACATTTTTCCCACTGTCCACCACAGGGACGTCATGCCCACTATCCAGCAAAGAGACGGCCTCACCACTATCCACTACAAAGACGTCCTCCTGTGTACCACTGGAATGTCCTCCCCACTGTCCACCACAGACACATCCTCCCCCATTGACCACCACTGGGATGTCCTCCACACTGTCCACTATGTTGATTTCCTCCCAACTGTCCACCACAGGGATGTCCTCCAAACTTTCCACCACAGGGAAGTCTTTCCCACTGTCTATTACAGGGAAATCTTCCCTACTGTCCACCACAGGGACATATTCCTCACAGTCCACAACAGGCATGGCCTCTCCACTGTCTACCACAGAGTCATGCTCCCCACTGCTCAACAAAAAAAAGTATACTTCATAGTCCACCACAGGGATGTCCTCCCCACTGTCCACCACAGAAATGTCCTCCTCACTGTTCATAACAGGAAAGTCCTCCCAACTGTCCACCAAAGAGACATCATTCCCACTGTCCACCACAGTGACTTCCTCCTATGTACCACAGAAACTTCCTCAGCACTGTCCTCCACAGGGGCATCCTCAACTCTGACCACCACAGGGAAATCTTCCACACTGTACACCACAGGGACATTCTACTTTCTGTCACAGGCAAGTCTTCCTCACTCTCCTCAACAGAGAAATCCTCGCCACTGTCCACTCAGTAATGTACTTTTTACTGTCCACCACAGGGATGTCCTCCTCAGTGTCCATCACATGGACATCCTCCCCAATTGTCACCACAGGGATGTCATACCCACTGTCCACCACAAAGATATTTTTGCCACTGTCCACCACAAAGACGTCCTCTTGTGTACCGCAGAGATGTCCTTCCCACTGTCCACCACAGAGGCATCCTCCCCATTGAACACCACAGGGACTTCCTCCACACTGTGCACCACAGAGATATCCTCACAACTCTCAACCACAGGGATGTCCTTCCCACTGTCCACCACAGGCAAGTCTTCCCTACTGTCCACCACAGGGATATATTTCTCACGGTCCACCACAGGCATGGCCTTTCCACTGTCCTCCACCGAAATGTCCTCACACTCCACAACAGAGAACTCATCCCCAAAGTCCACTACAGAAACGTCATTTCCACTGTCTACCAAAGGGAAGTCCTCCTATGTACCACAGGGACTTCCTCAGCACTGTCCTCCACAGGAGCATCCTCAACATTGAACACCACATGGACTTCTCATTGTCCACCAGAGGGACTTCCTCCCCACTGTCCACCAAAGGGACATCCTCCCCACTTTCCACCACAGGGATGACTTCCTGTGCACCACAGAAATATCCACCAAACTGTCCACAACAGAGATGTTCTCCCCACTGTCCTAAACAGGAATGTACTCTCCTCTGTCCACCACAGGGACATCTTTTTCACTGTCCACAACAGGTACATCTTCCAATGTAAGAAATTGACATCCACCCCACTGTACACCACAGAAACGTCCTCCCCACTGTCCACCACATGGAAGTCCTCCCCACTGTCAATATTAGGAATGTCCTCCTCAATGTCCACCACAGAAATATCCTCTCAACTGTCCATGACAGTGATGTTTACCTGTGCACCTCTAAACCTCCTTTCTACTGTCCACCACAGAAATGTCCTCCCCACTGTCCACCAAATGGATGTCTTTCTCACTGTCCACCACAGGGACATCCTCCCCACTGTCCACCACAGGGACATCCTCCCCACTGTCCACTACAATTGCGTCATCCTTATTGACCACCAAAGGGATCTCCGCCTCACTGTCTACCACATAGACAGCCACCCCATTGTCTACCCCAGGAAAGTTCTCACCACAGTCAACCACAGGAAAGTCTCCCCCACTGTCCAGGTAAGGGACATCTTCCCAAATTTGTACCAAAGTTATATCCTCCCCACTGTCCAACAAAGGGACGTCCTCCTGTGCACCACAGGGATGTCCTCCAACTGTCCACAACAGAGATCTTCTTCCCACTGTCCACGACACGTACATTCTTCGAACAGTCCACTCCAGAGACAGGCACCCGACTCTTCATCACAGGGAGGTTTTTCCCAATGTCCATTACAGGAATGTTTTCTTTTGTACCACATGGACTTCCTTAGCACTGTCCACCAAAGTGGCATCATCCCCACTGTCCACCAGAGGGATATCCTCACTACTAGTCACCACAAGGACATCTTATCATCTCTCCAACACAGGAATGTCCTCCGCACTGTCCACCACAGTGTTGTCCTCCTGTGGACCACATGGACGTCCTCCCCACTGTCCACCACAAGGACATTCTCCCCACTGTCCAAAACAAAGACATCCTCTCCACTGTCCACCACAGGGAAATCTTCCCCATTGTCCACCTTAGAAACATCCTTCCTACTGTCCACCACAGGTATATCCTCACCACTGTCCATCACAGGGACATCCTCCTGTGCACCACAGGGACATTCTCACAAATGTCCACAATGGAGATATTCTTGCAATTGTCCACCAGAAGAATATCTTCCACACTCTCCACAACAGGGACATCCTTCCCACTGTCCACCATAGTGACATCCTTTCCACTGTCCACCACAGGGATATCCTCCTCACTGTTTACTACAGAGAATTCCTCCTCATTGTCCACCTCAGTGAATTCCTCCCCACTACCCATGCCAGAGATATCCTTTGCACTGTAAACCACAGGGTTGTCCTCCCCACAATCCACCACAGTGACATCCTTCCCACTGCCCAAGACAGGGACGATGAAAGTGTTGTCCTCCTGTGCACTGCAGTGATTTTCTCCCCACTGTCTACAACAAGGATGTCCTCTCCACTGTCCAGAACAGAGACATATTCTCCACTGTTCACCACAGAGACATCCTTTCCACTGTCCAACACAGGGATGTCCTCCCCTCAGTCCACCACAGATACATTCTTCCCAACCCTTCATGACACTGACAGCCACCCCACTGCCCATCACACAGATGTCCTCCCCACTGTAAACCTCAGGGATGTCCTTCCCAGTATCCATCACCCGGACATCCTTCCCACTGTCCATCAGAGGGACGTTCTCTTCACAGTCCCCACAGAATTTTGCTACCCATTGTCCACAACAGGGATTTCCTCACCAGTGTCCACCACAAAGAATTATTCCCCAAGGTCCACCACAGAGAAGTATTCCTCACGGTCCACCACAGGCATGGCCTCCCCACTGCCTACCACAGAGATGTGCTCCCCACTGCCCACCAAAAAACTCCTTTCCACTGTCAACCACAGGGATGTTGTGCCCACTGTCCACCACAGAAATGTCCTTCTCACTTTCCAAAACAGAGGAGTCCTACCCACTCTCCACAACAGGGACATCATTCCCACTGTCTCCCACAGCGACATCCTCCTATATAACAGAGGTACTTCCTCAATACTTTCTTCAATCGGGGCATCCTAAACATTGACCACCACAGTGACATCCTCCACACTGTCCACCACAAGGATCTAATTTCCACTGTCCACCACATGGACATCCTCCTCGCTGTCCACCACAGTGATGACCTTCTGTGCACCACAGGGATGTCCACCCAATTGTCCACCAGAGAAATATCCTCCCGACTGTCCATCACAGGAATGTCCTTTCTCTATCCACCACAGGGATGTCCTCCTGTGCAACACAGAGATATCCTCCACTTTGTCCACAACAGGGAAGTTCTCACCACTGTCCACCACAGTGAAATCCTCCCTACTGTCCACCACAGGGAAGCTCTCCCCATTGTGCACTGCAGGGATGTCCTCTCCACTGTACCCACAGGGACCTCCTACCCACTTTCTACCACATGAATGTCCTCCCAACTGTCCACCACAGAAACAAACTCCTTTGGCCCACAGCAACATCCTCACCTCTGTACCCCACAGATGTCCTTTCCAATGTCCACAACTTGGACTTCCTCCCCACTGCCCAGCTCTTGTATGTCCTTTCCACTCTCCCCTACAGAAAAGTTCTCCCCAGTGTCCACAAAAGAAATATCCTCCCCATTGTTCATCACAGTGGTGTCCTCCTCATTGAACACCACAGAATCATCCTGTCCACTGTCTACCATAGAAATATCCTCCCAACTGTCCACCAAAGGGAAGTCCTCTCTACTGTCCAACACAGTGTATTTTTCATGTGTGCAACAGGGATATACTCCCCACTCTCCACCACAGAGACATCCTCCCCACTGCCCACCACAGTGAATTCCTCCTGTGCACCACACGGATGTCGTCTCCACTGTCCACGACTGGGACATCCTCACTTCTGTCTATCACAGGGACTTCCTCCTCATTGTGCACCACATAGATGTCCTCCCAATTGTCCACCACAAAAATGTCCCTCCAACTGTCCATGACAGGTATGTCCTCCCTCCTGCCCATCACAAGGACATCCTCCCCACTGTCAACCACAGGGCTGTCATTTCCACTGTACACTACAGGGATGTCTTCCCCAGTGTCAATCTCAGAGACATCTTTCCCAGTGTCCACCAGATGGACATCCTCCTCACTGTCCACCACAGGGATATCATACCCACGGTCAACCAAATATATATCATTCCCACTGTCCACTAAAGGGCCATACTCCCCATTGTTTAAAAGAGGGAAACCTTCTCCACTGTCCATCACAGGGATGTCATACCCACAGTCCACCTCAGTGATGTCCTTTCCACTGTGCACCACAGGGATGTCCTCACTGTCCAACACAGGCCACTCCTTCTCACTGTCCACCATAGGGACATCCTTCCAACTGTCCACCACAGAAACGTCTTCTTCACTCTCCACCAGAAGGAAGTTCTCCACACTGTTTACAAAAAAGACCCGCACCTTACTGTCCACCACAAAAACCTCTTCCCCACTGTCCACTACAAAGATGTCCTCCCACTATCCACCACAGAAATGTCCTCCTCACTATATAAAATAGGGAAGGCCTCCTCACTGTCCACTTCAGGGACATCCTCAAAACTCTCCCACACAGGGATGTCCTCCTCACTGTCCACAACTGGGAAATCCTCCCCACTGTCCAACTCAGGGTCACCCTTTATACTGTCCACCATGGGGACATCCGTTCCACTATCCACCAGAGGGACATCCTCCCCACTGTCTGCCACAGAGATGTCATACCCATTGTCCACAAAAAGATATCATTCCCTCTGTCCACCAAGGGGATGTTCTCCCAATTGTCCACCAGAGGGACATCCTTAACAATGTCCACCACAGGGACATCATACCAACTGTCCACCACAAGGATGTCCTCCCCACTGTACATCACAGGCCTGTTTACATCACCGTCAACCACAAGGACACTCTTCCCACTTTCCACCACAATGACACCCTTCCCACTGTCCACCACAGGGACATCTTTCCTACTGTCAACCACCAGAACATCCTTTTGTGTACCACAGAGATGTCCACTCCACTGTCCACCACAGAAATGTCCTCTGCACTCTCCAACACAAGGAAGTCCTCCCCTCTGTCCACCACAGGGATATTTTTTCCACTGTCCACCACAGGTACTTCCTTCTCAGTGTCTACCACAGAGATGTTCTCACTACAGTCCACCACTAAGTCTTCCTTTCCACTGTCCACCACAGAGACATCCTCTCTACTCTCAAATAGAATGACATTCTCCCCACTGTTCAACACACAGATATCCTGCACACTGTCCATCACAGGGAAGTGGTCCTCACTGTCAATGACAGACATGTCCTCTGCACTTTTCAACACAGGGACGTCATCCTAATTATCCACCACAGGTATACCACAGGGACATACTCCTGTGCACCACAGGATCGTCCTCCCCTTCTCCACCACAAATATGTACTCTTTGCTATCCACCCCAGTGTAATCCTACCCGCTGTCCACAACAGGGACGTCCTCCTCACGGTCAACCCCAGGGATTTCCTCCTTACTGTCCACCAGAGCAAAGTCCTCCACACTGCTAACCTAAGGGACATCCTCCCCACTGTCCACCACAATGACATCCTCCCTACTGTCCACCACAGAGATGTCCTTCTCACTGTATTCCACATTGATGGCCTCCGCACTGTCCACCAAAGGGATGTCCTCCTTATTTTCCACAACAGGGATGTCCTCCTGTGCACCAAAGGAAATTTTTCCCCACAGTTCACCACAAGGATGTCCCCTTCAATCTCCACCACACTAAAATCCCCCCTCCACTGTCCACCACAGGGATGTCCACCTACTGTCCACCACAGGGATTTCCTTCCCACTGTCCACCAGAGAGAAGTTCTCACCACTGTTCACTACAGGGACATCTTCCTCACTGTGCACAAGAGGGATGTCCTTCACACTGTTTACCTAAGGGACACCAACCTCACTGTCCACCACAAGGATATCCTCCATACTTTTGACCTAAGGGACATCCTTCCAACTGTTCACCACAGGGACATCCTTTCCACTGTCCACTAAAAGGATGCCCTCCTCACTGTCTTCAATGCAGAAGTCCTCCCCACTGTACACTCAAGGATGTCCTAATTACTGTCCAAATCAAGGATATCATCCCCACTGTCCACTACAGGGACATCATTTTTGTACCACAGAAACGTCCTCTACACTGTCCACCAGAGGAAAGTCCTCTCCACTGACCACCACATGAACATAATCCCCACTGTCCACGACAGAGACTTCCTCCCCACTGTCCACGACAGAGACTTCCTCCCCACTATCCACCACAGAGATGTCCTCTGGTGCAGCAAAGGGACCTCCTCCCCACTGTCCACCACAAGGACATCCTTCTTACTGTTCACCACAGTAATGTCCTTCCCACTGTCAACCACAGGTACCTTTTCCACACTGTCCACCACAGTGTCATCCTCCTGTGCACCACAGGGACATCCTCCCCAATGTCCACAACAGGGACATCCTGACTACTTTCCACCACAGGGACATTTTCTTCACTGTGCACCACAGAGATGTCCTCCCCATTGTCCTCCACAGAAACATCCTTCCACTTTCCACCACAGGTATGTCATTTCCACTTCCCACCACAAAGACATCCTCCTCACTGTCCACCACAGTGAATTCCTCCCCACTGTAAACCACAGGGACCTCCTCCCCACTGTCCACCACAGGGATGTCCTCCCCACTTTCCATGACAGGGAATCCTCTCCACTGACCACCACAAACCTGTTTCCCACATTGTTCAAGACAAAGATGTCCTCCCCACTATCCACCACAGAGATGTCCTCTACACTGTCAACTGAATTGTTTTGCTCCTGTACACCACAGGGACATCCTCTTCATTGTCCACCACAGGGACATCCTCCCCACTGTCCACCACATGTATGTCCTTCTCACTGTCTCCTTCAGAGTTGTCCTCTCCACTGTCCACCGCAGGGATGTCCTCCCAACTGTCCACCAAAGGGGCATCCTCTTCACTGTCCACCACAGAGATATGCTTCCCAGTGTCCACCACAGAGATGTACTTTCAACTGCCCACCAAAGGTACAACCTCCACAGTGCCCACCAAATGTATATCCTTTTCATTGTCCACCACAGGTTCGTCCATCCCACTGTCCATGACAGGGACATCCTCCCCACTGTCAACCACAGGAACATCCTTTCCACTTTCCAGCACAGGGATTTCCTCCCCACTATCCAACACAGGGGGTCCTTTCAACTGTCCACCAAAGGAGCATCCTCCCCACTTTCCACTACAGAGATATCTTTCCCAGTGTCCACCACAGGGATATCCTCCACAGTGTCCACCAAATGTACATCCTTTTCACTGTCCACCACAGATCCGTCCATCCCATTGTCCACCACAGGGACATCCTCCCCACTTTAGACCACAGGAAAATCGTTCTCACTTTCCACCACAGGGATGTCCTCCCCACTGTCCACTTCATTTACATTCTCCACACTGTCCACCACAGAGATGTCCTCCTCATTGTCCACCACAGGGATGTCCTTATGACTGTCCACAACAGGGAAGTCCTCCTGTGCACCACAATGACATCATCCCCACAGTTTAGCACAGAGATATTCTTCCCACTGTCCTTCACAGGGACACTTCCACTGTCCACCACAGGGACATCCATACCACTGTCCAACACAAGGACTTTTTTTCCCACTGTCCACCACAGGAACATCCTTATGTGTACCACAGGGATGTCCTTTACACTTTCCTGCACAGGAACTTCCTCTCCACTGTCCACCACATGAACATTCTCCCCACTTTCCATGACAGAGATGTCCTCCTCACTGTCCACTATAGAAAAGTCCTCCCCACTGTCCACCAAAGAAACTTCCTTCCCACTGTCCATCACAGTGGCATCTTCCCCATTGACCTCCACAGAAACGTCCTCCCAACTGTCCACCACAGTTTCATCCTCCCTACTTTCCACAATAGGGACATCCTCCTCACTCTGCACCACAGAAATATCCTCCCCATTGTCCACCACAGAAATGTCCTCCCCACTGTCCATCACAGGGAATGTCCTCCCCACTTTCCACCACAGAAGCATCCTCCCCTCTCACCACGATAAGCACCTCCTCCACACTGTCCAAGACAAAGAGGTCCTCCCCACTGTTCACCACAGTTACATTCTCCACACTGTCCACCACAGGGAACTCTTCCACATTATACACTACAGTGTCGTCCTCCTGTACAGCAGTAGGATGTCCTCCCCACAGTCCACCATAGGGACATTCTCCCGACTGTCCACCACAGGGCAGGCCTTCTCACTGTCAACCACAGAGATGTCCTCTCCCCTGTCCACAACAGGTATATCCTCCCCACTGTCCACCAGAGGGACATCCTCCATACTATCCACTACAGGGATGTCAATTCTCATTTTCCACCACAGGGATGTCTTCTGCACTGTCTACCAAAGGGATTTCCTCCTTATTGTCCACCACAGGGATGTCCTCCTGTGCACCACAGTAATGACCTCCACACTGTCCCCTACAAGGATGTCCTCCCCACTCTCTACCCCCTGATATGCTCCCCACTGTCTACCACACGGATGTCCATCCACTGTCCACCACAGGGAAGGTCTTTCCACTGTCCACCACAGGGAAGGTCTTTCCACTGTCCTCCACAATGATGTCCTCCTCATTTTCTTCAACACAGAAGTCCTCCCCACTGTCCACTCAAGAATATCCTCCTTATGATCCACCACAAGGACGTGATCTACACTGTCCACCAGAGGGATATCATTTTTTGTACCACAGAAAAGTTTTCTACACTGTCGACCACAGGGAAGTCTTCTCCACTATCCACCACATGAACATTATCCCCACTGGATATGACAGAGTCTTCCTCCCCACTGTCCACCACAGAGATGTCCTCCAGTGCATGAAAGGGTCCTCCTCCTCTCTGTCCTCCACAAGGACATCCTTCCCAATGTCCAGCACAGCAAGGTCCTCCCCCCTGTCCACCACAGGCACATTTTCCACACTGTTTACCACATTATCATCCTCCTGTGCACTGCACAGATGTCCTCCACACTGTCCTTCACGGAAACATCCTTTCACTGTCCACCACAGAGAAGTTATCTCCACTTTCCACCACAAAGACACTGCCTCACTGTCCACCACAGTGAATTCCTCCCCACTGTCCACCACAGAGACATCCTTTTCACTGTCCACCAATGAAACATCCTCTCCACTGTCCACCACAGGAATGTCCTTCCCACTGTTCACCACAAGGCATCCTCTCCTCTGACCACCACAAACCTGTCCTTCATACAGTCCAAAACAAAAACGTCCTTTCCACTGTTTACCACAGGGACATTCTCCTAACTGTCTACCACAGAGATGTGTTCCACACTGTCCACCAAAGTGTTGTCCTCCTGTAAACCACAGAGACATCCTTCTCACTGTCCACCACAGTGATGTCCTCTCCACTTTCCATCAAAGGGACCTCCTCCCAACTGTAAACCAAAGGGGCAATCTCTCCACTGTCCACCACAGTGATATGCTACCCACTGACCACCACAGGGACATCCTACCCACTGTCCACAACAAGAATATCCTCCCCACTGTTCACCACTAGTATGTACTCCTGTGCAACACAAGGATGTCCTCCCCACTGTCCACCACATAGACATCCTCCTCTGTACCACAGAGACATTCTCCCCATTGTTCACCACAGGGATGTCCTCCTCACTGTCCACCACAGGGATATCCTCCACACTGTCTACCACAGTGAAATCCTCCCCACTGTCCACCACACAGTCAACCACAGGGATATCTTCCTCAATGTCTACCACAGGACCATCTTCCTCACTGTCCAGAACAGGAAACCCCACTTAACTCTACAGGGACATTTTAGCCACTGTCTACATCTGGGACATCATCTTGTGTATGACAGAGATGTCCACCCCACTGTCCACCTTAGGGACCTCCTTTCCACTGTCCAACACAGGTATGTCCTCCCCACAATCCACCACAGGTATGTCCTCCTCATACTCTACCACAGAGATGTCCTCACCACTGTCTACCACTGGGACCTCCTTTCCAATGTCAACCACAGGAACATCTTTCCACAGTCCACCACAGTGACATCCTCCTTACTATCCACCACAGGGATGTCCTCCACACTGTCCACCAAAGAGACGTCCTCCTTATTGTCCACCACATGAACATCCTCTCCAATGTCCACCACAGGATGTCCTCCCCACTGTCTACACCACTGAAATCCTAATCACTATTTACCACAGGGACATCCTCCCTACAGTCCACAAAAGGTATGTCCTTTCCACTGTCCACCACTAGGATGTCCTTTTTACTGTTCAAAACAGGAACATCCTCCCCACTGTCAACGCCAAGGACGTTCTCACATTCCACCCCACTGAAATCCTCACCACTGTCAACCACAGGGACATCCTCCTGTGCACCACAAGGACGTCCTCCCCAATGTCCACCACAGAGATGTCCTTTACACTGTCCACCACAAAAATGTCCTCCCCACTGTCCAACACAGGGACGCCCTCCTCACTGTCCTCCTCAGGGACCTCCTCCTCACTGTCCAACACAGGGATATCATTCCCACTATCCACCACATGGATGTTCTTCCCACTTTCCTTCAAAGTGACGTCCTCCCCAATGTACACCGCAGGGACATTCTCAACACTGTCCACCAAGGACACATCCTCCTGTGTACCACAGAGACATCCACCCTACTTTTCTCCACAGAAACATCCTCTCCAGTGTCCACCACATGTATGTCCTGCCCACTGTCCACCTTTAGAATGTCCTCCCCACTGTTCAACAAATTTACATCCTCCCCACTTTCCACCACAATTATCTCCACCTCACAGTCCAACATGGAGATGTCCTCACCAATGTCCACCATGGGGACATCTTTTCCACTGTCTACTACAGAGACATCCTCCCCACCACAGTGACATAATTCCTACTGTCCACCACAGGGATGTCATTCTCACTGTCCACCACAATGATGTAGTCCACATCCTCCTTACTGTCCACCACAGAGATGTCATACCCACTGTCCATCAAAGGAATGTACTTCCCACTGTCCACCAATGGGACAATGCATGGCCGGCTAATACAGTGTTTATACCAAAATGAATAAAAGACATCTTAACTCAAACTGCACAAGTAACATGCATTTAGTGCTTTTTAGCTCTCTTATAGTTGCCTTTAACTCAGGTAGTACACATGATTTTCTTTTTGTATTTATACAGATTGTTACTGCCTTTCATTGTATCATGCACTTTAGCTGCAATATATGTACTTTTGTGTACATGGTATACATAACAAAGAACGATGCTTGGCCGGCTAATATAGTGTTTATCCCAAAATGAAAAGAACATGTCTTAAGTCAAATTGCACCAGTAACGTGCATTTAGTGTTTTCAACTCTCTAATAGTTGTCTTTAACTCAAGTAGTACACATGCTTTTCTCCTTGGGTATTTATACAGATGGGAACTGCTTTACATGGCAACATGCATTTTAACTGCAATACAGGTACTTATTTATACATAGTATACAAAACAAAGCACCATACTTGGCCGGCTACTAAAGTGTATGTACCAAAATCAAAGAACATGTCTTAACTCTAACTGCAAAAGTAACATGCATTTATTGTTTTCCCCTCTCTAACAGTTGTTTCAAACACACGTAGTACACATTCTTCTCTTTTTTGGTATTTATATAGGTATGTCCTCCTCACTTTCTACCACAGAAACGTCTTCCCCAGTGTCCACCACAAAGACCTCCTCCTGTGTACCACAGAGACGTCCTCTTCACTTTCTTCCACAGAGGCATCCTCTTCATTGACCAAAATAGGGATGTACTCCACACTGTCAACCAAAGAGATGTCCTCTGCACTGTCCAACCCTGTGGTATCCTCACCACTCTCAACCACATGGATGTCCTCCTCACTGTCTACAACAGGGAAGTCCTCCCCACTGTCCACCTCAAGGACGTCCTCCACATTGTCCTCCACAGTGACATCCTCCTCATTGTTCACAACAAGAAAGTTCTTTCCACTGTCCACCTCTGGGATGTCCTCCTTGCTGTCCACCACAAAAACTTCCTCCCCAGTGTCCACCAGATAAACATCCTCCCAAGTGTCCAACTCAGTGATATCCTTCCCACTGTCCACCAAAGGTGCGTTTTACCAAATGTCCATGACTGAAACAACCTCCCCACTGTCTACCACAGATACATTCTCCACAATGTCCCCCAGAGAAACGTCCTTTCCACTGGCTACCACAGGGACATCCTCCTCACTGTCCACCATAAGTACATTCTTCCCACCATCCAACACAGAGACACCAAACCCACCATTCAACACAGTGATGTTTTCCCCACTGTGCGCCACAGGCGTGTCCTCCTGTGTATCACAAGGACATTCTTACCTCTGTCCACCACAGGGACATCCTCCTTATTGTCTTCCATAGGGATGTCCTCCCTACTGTCCACCACAAGTACGTTATTCCCACTGTCCAACAGAGATGTCCAACCCACTGTCCACCACATTGATGTCCTCCTAACTGTATACAACAGGGAAGTCCTCCCTACTGTCCACCAGAGGGACATCCTTCCCACTGCCCATTACAGTTACCTCCTCCTCATTGTCCACAACAAGTAAGTGTTTTCCACTGTCCAGCTTTGGGACATCCTCCTTACTGTCCACCTAAGGGACTTCATTCAGAGTGTCCACGAGAGAAACATTCTCCCCAGTGTCGAACACAGAGGTATCCTTCCCACTGTTCAACACAGGTGCATCTTCCCCAATGTCCACCACAGGGAAATCCTCCCCACTGTCTACCACAGGGACATCCTCCCCAATGTCCACCACAGGGACATCCTTTCCACTGTCTACCACAGGGCCTTCCTCCTCACTGTCTACCACAGAGATGTCCTTTGCACTGTCCACCACTGGGACATCCTCCTATGCACCACAGGAATGTTCTTCACACTATCTACTACAAGGACATCTACCCCACTGTCCAGCCCACTGAAATCCTCCCCACAGTAAACCACAGGGACATCCTTCCCACTGTCCACCACAGAAATTTCCTCCTCACTGTCCACCAGATGGAAGTTCTTCCCACTTTCCACCACAGCAACGTCCTCCTCACTGTCCACGAGAGAAACGTCGTCCACACTGTATACATAAAAGACACATACCTCACAGTCAACCACAGGAATATCCACCCCACTGTTTACAACAGGAACATCCTCCACACAGTCCACCACAGGGACCTGCTTCCCACTGTCCACAACGTCGGTGTCCTAGGCACTGCCAACCACAGGGATGTCCTCCTCACTGTATACATCAGGGACGTCCACCCCACTGTCCACCACATGGACTTCCTCCTGTGCACAACAGGAATATCCTCACCACTGTCCACCACAGAGATGTCCTACTCACTGTCCACTATATGGATATCTTTCCCACTATCCACCACAGGAACGTTCTCCATTGCACCACTATAATGACCTCCACACTGTCCATGAGGACGTCCTCCCCACTGTCCACCACATGGATGTCCTCTGCAAAGTAAACCACAGAGATGTCCTTCTCACTTTTTACTACATAGAATTTCTCACCACTGTCCACCACAAGGACATCCTTCCCACTGTCCACTTCAGTTATGTCCTCCCCTTTGTCCACCACAGGAATATCCTTCTCACTGTCCACCACAGTGTGGTCCTACCCTTTTTCAACCACAGGATCATCCTGCCCACTGTCCACCACAGGGACATGCTCACCAATGTCCAACAGTGAGTTGTCCTCAGCATTCTTGACCACAGTGACATCCTTGCCCCCATCAACCACAGAGATGTTTGCCCCATTGTCTATGACAGGGATGTTTTCTCCACTGTCTACCACAGGGGTGTCCACAACAATGTCCACCACATGGTTGTCCTTCCCACTGTTCAACACAGGGACATTCTCTTCACTGTGCACCACAGGGACATCGTCCTGTGAACAACAGAGACATCCTCATGAATGTGCACCACAGGGACATTTACCGGTGCACACCATAGACATCCTCACCACTGTCCACCCCAGAGATGTCCTCTGCCCACTCCAAAACAGGGACATCCTTCCCACAGTCCACCAAAAGGAGGTTTTCCTGTGCAACACAGTAACATCCTCACCACAGTCCACCACATGGATGTCCTCACCACTGTCCACCACAGAGGTTCTCCACACTGTCCACAACAGGGACGTCCTTCTGTCTGTCCACCACAGAAATGACCTCATCATTGTCCACCAAAAAGACATCCTTCCCACTGTCTTCCACAGGGGCATCATCCTAACTGTCCAACACAGAGAATTCCTCTTCACTGTCCACCACAGAGATGTCCTTCCCACTGTCCACAACAGGGATGTCCTCCCAACTGTCCACCAGAGGGATATTCTTACCACTGTTCTCCACAAGGAGGTCCTTCCCAATGTCCACAACAGGGACATCCTTTCCACTGTCCACAACATAAACGTTCTTCCTACTGTCCACAACAGGGATGTCCTTCCCACTGTCCACCACAGGGAGGACCTATCTACTGTCCACCACAGTTTTGTCGTTTCCAGGGTATACCACAGGGACGTCCTACTCAATGTCCAACACAGGGACGCCCTTCTCACTGTCCACCACAGAAACCTCCTCCCCACTGTCCACCACAGGAATTTCCTACACTCTGTCAGCCACAGGGACATACTGCCGACTATCCACCACAGGGATGTTCTCACCAATGTCCAACACAGAGTTGTCCTCAGCACTCTTCAACACAGGGACATTCTTCCCCCATCTACCACAAAGACATCCACCCCACTGTCCACCACAGGGATGTTTCCCCACTGTCCACCACAGGGGTGTCCTCACCAATGTCTACCACTGGGGTGTTCTTTCCCACTGTTCAAAACAGGGACATCCTCACCACTGTGCACCACAGGGACACCCTCTTGTGTACAACAGTGTCGTCCTCATGATTGTGCATGTCAGGGACATATTCCAATGCACACCAGGGACATCTTCAGCACTGTCCACCCCAGAGATGTCCTCTTCACTCTCCAAAAGATGGACTTTATTTCCAAGGTTTTCCAAAGGTGTGTTCTCCAGTGCAACACAGAAACATCCTCACCACTGTTCACCACAGGGATGTCCTCCTCACTGTCCACCAAGGGACATACTCCCCACTGTCCACAACAGGGATGTCCTTTCCACTGTCCACCAAAGGGACATCCTTCCCACAGTCCACCACAGTGACATTCTTCCAACTCTCCACCACACGGACATCCTCCCCAATTTCCATCACAGGGTCATCCTTACCACTGTCTACCGCAGCGACATTCTTCCCACTGTCCACCACAGGAACATCGTCCAAATTGTCCATCACTGTGACATTTTCCCCATCTACCACAGAGATATAAACCCTACTGTCCACCACAGGGATGTTTCCCCACTGTCCACCACAGGGGTGTCCTTACCGATGTCCACACTGGGGTGTTCTTTTCCACTGTTCAAAACACCAACATTCTCCCTACTGTGCACCACAGGAACATCCTCCTGGGCACAACAGGGACATTCTCATGACTGTGTACCAGAGAGACATCTTCTAGTGCACAACAGGGACGTCCTCATGACTGTCCACCCCAGATATGTCCTCTGCATTCTCCAAAACAGAGAAATCCTTACCACGATCCACCAAAGGGACATTCTCCAGTGCACCACAAAAATGTCCTCACCACTGTTCACCACAGGAATGTCCACCCCACTGTCCAGAACAGGGACATCCTCTCCACTGTACACAAATGGGATGTCCTTCCCACTGTCCACCATAGGGACGTCCTTTCCACTGTCCTTCAAAGGGACATCCTTTCCACTGTCCCACCACAGGGATGTCCTTCCCACTGTCCAAAACAGCGATGTCCTTCCCATTGTCCACAACAGGGACGTCATTCCCACTGTCTACCAAAGAGATGTCCTCCCCACTGTCCACCACAGGGACGTCCTTCCAACTGTCCACCACAGAAACATCCTCTTCACTGTCTATCACAGGGATGTCTTTACCATTGTCTACCACAGAGAGGTCCTCCCTGCTGTCCACCAAGGGAACATCCTTCACACTTTCCACCACAGTAACATCTACTCAGTTGTCAAAAACAGAAACGTCCTCCCCACTGTACACCACAGGGACATCATACTTACTGTACACCACAGGGAGAACCTCCCTAATGTCCAAAACAGGGACATCCTTCCCATTGTCCACCACATGGACATCCTTCCACTGTCCACAAAAGTGATTTTCTTCCCACTATTTACCACAGGGACTTCCTCCTAAATGTCCACCACACAAACATCCTCCTAATTGTCCACCACAGAGACATCCATCCCACTGTACAGAACAGGGACGTACTCCCCACTGTCCTCAACAAGGACGTCCTTCCCACTGTCTACAACAGAGTGGTCCTACACACTGTCCACCACAGGGACGTCCCCCCCCACTGTCCACAAGAAGGAGTTCCTCCCCACAGCCTAACACATGGACATCCTTACCACTGTCCACCAAAGTGACATTCTTCCCACTGTCCACAACAGGGACATCCTTCCCAATATCCACCAAAGAAGCGTCCTTCCCACAATCCACCACAGGGATGTCATCCCAACTGTCCAACACAGAGAAGTGCTCTTTACTGTCCACCCCAGGGATGTTTTTCCCACTGTCCACCACAGGGACATCCTTTTCACTGTCCACCACAGAAACATCCTCATCACTGTCTATCAAAGGGATGTCTTTAACACTGTCCACCACAGAGAGGTCCTCCCTGCTGTCCACCAACGAATATCCTTCACACTGTCCACCACAGTAACGTCTTTTCAGTTGTCAAACACAGAAACGTCCTCCCCACTGTCTACCACAGGGACATCCTTTTAACTGTCCACCACAAAAACATCCTCTTAAATGTCCACCACAGAGACATCCATCCCACTGTACAGAACATGGATATCCAGAGGGATATCCTTCCCACTGTTCAACACAGGATAGTCCTTCATAATATCGACAACAGGGACATCCTTCCAACTGTCCACAACATAAATTTTCTTCCCAATGTCCACAAAAGGGTGGTCCTCTCTACTGTCCGCCAAAGAGATGTACTTTCCACTGTCCACCAAAGAAACATTTTTTTTGCACCACAGAAACGTGCTCACCACTGTCCACCACTGTGACATTCTTTCCACTTTCCACCATGAGGAGGTCCTCTCCACTGTCCACCAAAGAAACATTTTTTTTGCACCACAGAAACGTGCTCACCACTGTCCACCACTGTGACATTCTTTCCACTTTCCAAAATGAGGAGGTCCTCTCCACTGTCCACCACAGAAACATCCTATCCACTGTTCACCACAGGAACGTCCTTCCCAATATCCACCACAGAGAGGTGCTCAGCACTGTCCACCACAGGGACATCCTTTTCACTGTCCACCACAGAAACATACTCATCACTGTCTATCACAGGGATGTCTTTAACACTGTCCACCACAGAGAGGTCCTCCCTGCTGTCCACCAAGGGAATATCCTTCACACTGTCCACCACAGTAACGTCTTTTCAGTTGTCAAACACAGAAATGTCCTCCCCACTGTCCACCACAGGGACGTACTTTTAACTGTCCACCACAAAAAACATCCTCTTAAATGTCCACCACAGAGACATCCATCCCACTTTACAGAACAGGGACATACTCCCTTCTGTCCTCAAAAAGGACATCCTTCCCACTGTCCACAACAGAGAGGTCCTATGCAGTGTCCACCACAGGGACACCTCCCCACAAACCACCACAAGGAGTTCCTCCCCACAATCCACCAAAGTGACACCCTTCCCACTGTCCACCAAGGGGACATCCTTCCCAGTGTCCACAACAGGGACATCTTCCCCACTGTCCACCACACAGACGTCCAACCCACTGTTCACCACAGGGACATCCACCTGTGTACCACAAAACATTTTTAAAAATGTCTACCACAGGTCAACCTTACCAGTGTCCAGCACAAGTATGTCCTTCCCACTGTTCACCACAGGTACATCCTCCAGTGCACAAAAGGGATGTCTTCACCACTGTGTACCACAGGGACATCGTTTGCAAAACAAGGATGTCCTCCTCACTCTCCACCACAGAGACATCCTATCCATGTCCACCTCAGGGAGGTCCACCCCACTGTCCACAATAAGGACGTCCTCCCCTTGTCCACAACATGGACATCCTTTTACTGTCCACAAAAGGACATCCTTCTCACAGTTTACCACAGGGATGTCCTCCCTACTGTCCACTACAGAGACGTCCTACCCACTGTCCAACACAGGGAGGTGCACCCCACTCTCAACCACAGAGATATCCTCCCCACTGTTCACCAGAGGGAGTTCCTTCCCACTGTCCACCACAGGGATTTCCTCCTGTGTAACACAATAACATCCTCAAAGCTGTCGACCACAGGGTCATCCTCACCAATGTCCAGCACAGTTACGTCCTTCCCACTGTTCACCAGAGGAACATCCTCCAGTGCACAACAGGGATATCCTCCACACTGTGCACCACAGGGACATCCTTTGCATTGTCCGCCCAAGGGATGTCCTTCCCACTGTCCACCAAAGTGAGGTCCTTCCTGCTGTCTACCACAGATGCATCCTTACGACTGTCCACCACAGTTTTGTCCTCTCCACTGTCTACCACAGGGACGTCCTTCCCGCAGTTCACCACAGGGAACTCCTCCCCAATGTGCACCAACAGGACATTCTTTAACTGTCCACAACAGAGATGTCCTTCACACTGTCCACCACAGAGAGGTCCTCCCTGCTCTCCAACACAGGGAAATTCTTCCCACTGTCCACCATAGGAACGTCCTTTCCATTGTCCACCACAGGTACATCCTTTCCACTATCCACCAAAGGGACATCCTTCCCACTGTCCACTACAGAGAGGTCCTTTCTGCTGTCCACCCCAGGGATATTCTTCCCTCTGTCCACCACAGAGACATCCTCCCCACTGTGCATCACAGGGACATCCTCTCCACTGTCCAAACAGGGATGTCCTCCCCACTGTCTACCAGGGTTTCTCCCAAGTGACTACCACAGGGACATACTTTTCACTGTCCAGCAAATTAATGTCCTTCCCGTTGTCCAAAACAGGGATTTCCTCCCCACTCTCCACCACAGAGACATCCTATTTATGTCCACCATGGAGAGGTCCCCCCCACTGTCCACCATAAGGATGACCTCCCCTTGTCCACAACATCGATATCCTTCCACTGTCCACAAATAGACATCCTTCCCACTGTTCACCACAGGGACATCCTCCCCACTGTGCACCACAGGGACATCCTCCTGTGCACAACAGGGACATCCTCATCACTGTGCACCACAGGGACATCCTTTCCCCTTTCCACCACAGGGACATCCTCTTCAATGTTCCCTACAGAGTTGACCTCCTCACAGTCTACCACATGGATGTCTTTCGCACTGTCCACCACAAGGTCATCGTCACCACTCTCCTCCATAGAAAAATCCTTCCCATTGTTCATCACAGGGACATATTCCCCACTTTGCACCACAGGGACATCCTCCTATGGACAACAGGAGCGTATGCACAACTGTGCACCACAGGGATATCCTTTCCTCTGTCAACAACAGAAACATCCTTCCCACAGTCCACCACAGACATGTCCTTTCTTCTGTCCACCACAGGGACATTCTTCCCAATTTCCATCACAGAAACATCTTCCCCACTGTCCACCACAGGAAGGTCCTCCCAACTGTCCACCACAGGGATGTCCATTCCACTGTCCACCAAACAGATGTCCTTCCCAATCTCCAGCACAGGGACATCCTCCTGTGTACCACAAGGTCATCCTTACTGCTGTCCACCACATGGTTTTCCTCAACAATGTCCACAACAGGGACATCCTCACCACTGTACACCACATGAATATCCTCTGCACTGTAAACCACAGGGACATCATACCCACTGTCCACCACAAGGAGATCCTCTCCTCTGTCCACCACAGGGACATCCTTCTGCCTGTTGACCACAGTGATGTCCTCCCTACTGTCCTCCAAAAGGATGTCCTTCCACTGTTGACCACTAGGATGTCATTTCAATGGTCCACCACAGGAAAGTCCTCTTCACTGTTCACCACAGAAATGTCCTTCCCACTGTACACCACAGGGACATCCTCCTGTGCACAACAGGAATGTTCTTACCACTGTACACCCCAGAGATGTCCTCTGAACTCTCCACTACAAGGACATCCTTCCCACTCTCCAACAAAGAGACATTTTCTTGTGCACCACAAGAACGTTGTCCTTACTATCCACAAGGCCGTCATCTGCAGTGTCCACCACAGTAAAATATTCTCACCTCTCCACCACAGGGACATCCTCCCAACTGTCCAAAACACGGATGTCCTCCCAACTATCAAACACAGTGAAGTCCTTCCCACTGTAAACAACAGGGACATCCTCCCCACTGTGCACAACAGAGATGTCCTAACCACTGTCCACCACAGAGATGTCCTCTGCACTCTCCAACATATGGACATCCTTCAGAATATGCACCACAGCGACGTTCTCCAGTGCTCCACAGTAACATCATCCCCAGTGTCCACCACAGTGAAATCCTTCCCACTGTCCACCACAGGGATGTCCTTCCCACTGTCTACAACAGGGATGTACTTCCCACTATTCACAACAGAATGGTCCTCCTCGCTCTTTCACAACTGGGACGTCCTTTCTACTGTTCATCTCAGTGACATCCTCCACTCAGACTGAAACAGGTACATTTTTACCACCATCCACCACAGGGAGGTCCTCCCGACTGTCCACCAGAGGGACATCTTTCCCACTGTCCACCACAAGGAGGTCTTTTCCAATGTCCACAAAAGGGACGTCCTTCCCACTGTCCACAGCATATATGTCCTTCCCACTGTCCACCACAGGGACCTCCTTCCCACTGTCCACCACAAGAAAGTCCTCTCAACTGTCCACCACAGGGATGTCCTTTCCACAGTCCACCACAGAGACATCCTCCACACTGTCCACAACAGGCATGTCCTTCCCACTGACCACCACAGAAAGGTACACCTTGCTGTCCACAACAGGAACATACTTCAAAATGTCCACCTCAATGATGTCCTCTCCTATGTCCACTACAGGGACATCCTTCCCACTGTCCACCATAGGGTGGTCCTCCCCACTGTAACCAGAGGGACATCTGTCCCACTGTTCACCACAAGGAGGTCCTTCCCAATGTCCACTACAGGGATGTCCTTCCCACTGTCCACCACAGGGACCTCTATCCCACTGTCCATAACAAGGAGGTCCTCTCTACTTTCCACCAAAGGAATGTCCTTTCCACTCTCCACCATAGGCACGTCCTTGCCAAAGTCCACGACAGGGATGCCCTTCCCACTGTCCACCACAGAAAGATCCTCCCCATTGTCCACCACAGGGAATCATTCCCACTGTCCCACACAGAAACCTCATCTTAACTGTCCAAAACAGAGACATTCTCCCCACTGTCCAAAACAGGGACTTCCTCATCAATGTCTAACACAATGGTGTCATTCCAACTGTACACCACAGAAACATCCTACCCATTGTGCACCACAAGGACATCCTCTTGTGCACAACAGAGATGTCCTCACGACTATGTACCACAAGGACATCTCCCAGTGCACACCAAGGATGTCCTCACCACTGTCCACCCAAGAGATGTCCTCTGCACTATCCACAACAGGGACATCCTTCCCATGGTCTACCAAATTGAAGTTCTCCTGTACAACAGAGATAGGTCCTTACCACTGTCCACCCCAGTGATGTCTTGCACACTGTCAACCACAGAGACGTCCTTACCACTCTCCACCACAGGGACGTCCTTCCCACTGTCCACTAAAGGGACATCCTTCCATCTGTCCACCACATGAACATTTTCCCCATTGTCCACCACAGGGACATCCTTACCACTGACTACCACAGGGACGTCATTCCCACTGTCCACCAAAGAAACGTCATTCCCACTGTCCACCACAGGGACATCCTCCAATTTGTCCACCACAGGGACATCCTCCCCACAGTCCAACATAGGTGCAGGCTTCTCACTTTCCACAACAGTGAATTTTTGCCACTGTCCACCACAGTGATGTCCTTCCCACTGTCCAACATATGGAGATCCTCTCCACTGTCCACCACAGGGAAGAACTTTCAACTGTCCACCAAAGGGACATCCTCCCCACTGTCCACAACAGGGATGTCCTTTCCAGTATCCACCCAAGGGATGACTTCCACACTGTCCACCACAGGAACCTACTACCCACTGTCCACAACAGGGACATCCTCCCACTGTCCAAAAAAGGGATGTACTCCCCACTGTGCACCACAAGCTCATCCTTCATACAGTCTACCACTGAGAGCTCCTCCTTGCTGTCCACCAACGGGATGTTCTTCCAAATCTCCACCAAAAAACATCCTCCCCACTGTCCAACACTTTGATGTCCTTCCCACTGTCCACAACAGTGATGTCCATCCCACTGTCCATCACAGGAATGTCCTCTCCACTATCCACCACAGGTACGTGCTTTCCACTGTATACCACAGGGACGTCCTCCCCAATGTTTACCACAGGGACATCCCTTCCACTGTCCACCAGAGGGATGTTTTCCCCACAGTCCACAACAGGTACATTCTTCCCACCATCCACCACAGAGACATCCACCAAAATGGCCACCACAGGGATGTTTTCTTCACTCTTCACTACAGGGTCGTCCTCCTGTATACCACAAGGATGTTCTTACCACTGTCCACCACAGGGATGTCCTCAACAATATCCAGCACAGTGACATTCTTCCCACTGTTAACCAAAGGGACATCCTCCCCGCTGTGCACCACAGGGACATCCTAATGTGCACAACAGGAATGTCTTCACCACTGTGCACCACAGGGACATTCTTTCCACTGTCCACCACAGGGATGTCCTCCCAACTATCAAACACAGTAATTTCCTTCCCACTGTAAACAACAGTGACATCCTCCAAACTGTGAACCAGAGGGACATCCTTCCCAGTGTCCAACACAGGGATGTCTTTCACACTGTCTACTAAAGGGACATACTCCCCACTGTCCCCCACATGGACATCCTCCCAACTATCCACCACAGGGACCTTCTTACCACTTTCCGCAACAGGGATGTTTTCACAACTGTCCACCACAGCGACATCCTTCCCACTGTCCACCGCAGAAAGATCCTTTCCACTATCCACCATAGTGTTGTACATTCCACTGTCCACCACAGGGAGATCCTTTCCACTATCCACAACAGTGATGTACATTCCACTGTCCACCACAGAGATGTCCTTCCCACTTTCCACCACAGGGAGGTCCTCACTACTCTCCATCACAGGGACATCCTTTCAAATGTCCACCACAGTGACATCCTCCCCACTGTCCACCACAGGGATCTTCTTTCCACTGTCCAACACAGAAATGTCCTCACCAATATCCACCACAGGAACATCCTTCCCACTGTCCACCACATGGATGTCCTCTGCAGTGTAATCAATAGGAATGACCTCCTCACTGTCCACTAGAGAGAAGTCCACTGCACTATCCACCACAGGGACATCCTTCCCATGGCCCACCACAGTGACATCCTCCCCTGTGTCCACCACATAAACGTCCTACCCACTGTCCATCACAGAGAGGTTCTCCCTTCTGTCCACCACGGGAACGTCCTTCCTACTGTCCACCACAGGGTCTTCCTCTTTAGTGTACACCAGAGCGATATCCTTCCGACTCTTCACCACAGGGACATTCTTTACACTGTGCACAACAGGGACATCCTGCTCTGCAGAACAGAGATGTCCTCCACACTGTGCAGGGACTGTGTGTGTTGTGAACAGGGACATCCTCCTGTGCACAACAGGGATGTTCTTACCACTGTCCAATACAGAGATCTCCTCTGCACTCTCCACTACAGGGACATGCTTATCACGATCCACCAAAGTGACATTCTCTTGTGCACCACAAGAACGTCCTTTCCACAGTCCACCACAGTGAAATTGTCCCCACTGTCCAACACAGGGACTTCCTCTCCACTGTCCACCACATTGATATCCTCCATACTGTAAACCACAAAAATGTCCTCCTCATGGTTCACTAGAGAGAAGTCCTCCACAATGTCCAACACAGGGATGTCCTTCTCACTGTCCACCTAAGTGACATGCTCCCTTCTGTCCACCCAAGGGATGTCTTTCCTACTGGCCACCACAGGGATGTCCTCCATACTGTCCACCACAGAGATGTCCTTCTGCCTGTCCACCACAAAGATGTCCTCCCCACTGTCCACCAAAGTGACATCCTTCCCTCTGTCCATCACAGGGACATCCATCCCACTATCCACCACAGGGATGTCCTTCCCACTGTTTACCAAAGGGATGTCTTTCACACTGTCCACCAGAGGGACATCCTTCCAACTTTCCACCCCAGGGACATCCTCTCCACTGTCCTCCACAAGGACTTCCTCTCCACTGTCCACCACAGGGATGTCCTTCCCACTGTCCAACACAGGGAGGTACTCTTCCCTGTCCAACACAGGGATGTCCTTTCAATTATTCAACAAAAGGACATCCTCCTCACTGTCCACAACAGGGATGTCCTTCCCAGTGTCCAGCAAAGAGATATCCTCCCCACTGTCCACAACAGGGATGTTTTTTCCACTGTCTACCACAGGGACATCCTCACCAATATCCACCACAGGGACATCCTCCTCACAGTGCACCACAGGGACATTCTTCTGTGCACACCAGGGAGGTCCTCACCGCTGTCCACCACAGAGATTTCTTCTGCACTCTCCACCATAAAGACAACCTTCCCACTATCCACCACAGGGAGGTTCTCCAGTCCACCACAGAAACATCCTTCCCACTGTCCACCACACGGATGTCCTCTGCAGTGTAATCCACAGGGATGTCCTCTTCACTGTCCCCTAGAGAGAAGTCCTACGCACTATCTACCATAGAGACCTCCTTCCCAAGGTCCACCACTGTGACATCCTCCCCTCTCTCCACCACTGGGACATCCTACACACTGTCCACCACAGAGAAGTATTCCCTTTTGTCTACCAGAGGGATGTCCTTCCCAATGTTCACCACAGGGATATTTTTTCCACTGTGCACATCAGGGACATCCTCCTCTGCACCACAGAGATTTCCTCCACACTGTGCACCACAGGGAAATTGTCCTGTGTAAAACAGGGATGTTCTCACCAGTGTCCACTACAGAGATATTCTCTGCACTTCCACTACAGGGACATGCTTACCACTATCTACAAAACTGACGTTCTCTTGTGCACCACAGGAATATCTTACCCACTGTACACAAGGATTTCATCCCCACTGTCCATCACATTGAAATCCTCACCACTGTCCAACACAGGGATGTCCTCCCAAATGTCAAACATAGTAATGTTCTTCCCACTGTAAACCACAGTGACATCCTCCCAACTGTGCACCACACATCCTCCTGTGCAAAACAGGGATGACCTCCCC
This sequence comes from Arvicanthis niloticus, assembly GCF_011762505.2. NCBI lineage: Eukaryota > Metazoa > Chordata > Mammalia > Rodentia > Muridae > Arvicanthis > Arvicanthis niloticus. The sequence goes on from NC_047670.1 coordinate 714,252, forward strand.
AATGTCCACCACAGAGATTTCCTCCGCACTCACCACCATATGGAAATCCTTCCCAATATCCACCACAGGGACATTCTCTACTGCACCACAGAAACTTACTACCAACTGTCCACAAGGACATCCTTCCCACAGTCAACTACAGTGAAATTCCCTCCACTGTCCACCACAGAAACTTCCCCCACACTGTCCACCACAGAGAGGTTCTCCCTTCTGTCCACCAGAGGGACGTCCTTCCCACTGTACACCACAGGGTCACTGTTTCCACTGTGCACAAAACGGACATCCTCCTCTGCACAACAGAGATGTCCTCCACACTGTGCACAACAGGGATGTCCTCCTAACGGTTCATTACAGAGAAGTCCTCCACACTGTCCACCACAGGGATGTCCTTCCCACTGTCCACCTCAGTGATGTCCACTCCTCTCTCCACAAGAGGGACATCTTTCCTACTGTCCACCACAGGGAGGTCCTACCACATGTGCACCAAAGGGATGTGTTCCCCACTGTCCACAAAAGGTACGTCTTTCCCACTGTCCACAACAGGGACGTCCTTCCCACTGTCCACCAAAGGGACATTCTTCCCACTGTCCACCACAGGGATGTCCTTCCCACTGTCTAACAAAGCGACATCCTCCCCACTGTCCATCACAGGGACATCCTTCCAACTGTCCACCACATTGACATCCTCCCCACTGTCCTCAGCAGGGATATCCTCCCCACTGTCCACCACAGGGATGTCCTTTCCACTGTCCACCATAGGGATGTCCTTCCCAATGTCCACCACAGGGATATCCTCCAATCTGTCCTCCAGAGTTACATCCTCCAAACTATCCACCACAGGGACATTTTTACCACTTTTCACAACAGAGACATTTTCACCACTGTCCACAACAGCAACATCTTTCCCCTTGTCCACAACAGGGAGATCCTCTCCACTATTCACCACAGTGATGTATGTTCCACTGTCCACCACAGAGACGTCCTTCCCATTGTCCACCACAGGGAGGTCATCTCCACTGACCATCACAGGGATGTCCTTTCAATTGTCGACCACAGGGTCATCCTCCCATCTGGCCACAACAGGGATGTCCTCCTCACTGTCGACCACAGGGATGTCCTTTTCACTGTCCACCACAGGGACATCCTCACCAATGTCCACCACAGGGACATCCTCCCCACAGTGTACCAAAGGGGCATCCTCTTTTGCACACCAGGGACATCCTCACAACTGTCCAGAACAAAGATGTTCTCTGCATTCTCCACCATACGGACATCCTTCCCACTATCCACCACATGGATGTCCTCTGCAGGGTAATCCACAAGGATGTCCTCCTCACTGTCTACTAGAGAGAAGTACGCCCCACTATTCACCACATGGACATCCTTCCCATGGACCACCTCAGTAACATCCTCCCCTTTGTCCACCACAGAGACGTTTTACCAACTGTCCACCACAGAGATGTTCTCCCTTCTGTCTACCACAGGGAGGTCCATTTTACTGTCCACCACAGGTTCATCCTCTCCAATGTCCACCACAGGGACATACTTCCCACTGTTCACCACAGGAACATCCTTCCCAGTGTGCAAAACAGTGACATTCTCCTGTGCACAACAGGGATGTTCTTACCACTATCCACCCCAGAGATGAACTGTGAACTCCCCACTACAAGGATATCCTTCCCACTGTTAACCAAAGAGACACCCTCTTGTGCACCACAGGAACGTTGTCCTTACTGTCCACAAGGCATTCATCTGCACTGTCCACCACAGTGAAATCCTCTCAACTCCACACCACAAGGATGTCCTCCCAACTGTCCACAACAGAGGTGTCCTCCCAAGTATCAAACACAGTGTTGTCCTTCCCACTGTAAACAAGAGGGACATCTGCCTGACTGTGCACCACAGGTATATTCTCCTGTACAGAACAGGGACTTCCTTACCACTGTGAACCAAATGGATATCCTTCCCAATATGCACCACAGTAAAGTCTTCCACACTGTACTCCACAAGGTTGTCCTTTCCACTGTCCACCACAGAAACGTCCTCATCATTTTCCTCCAGAGGGACATGTCCACAACAGGGACATCCTACCCACTGTCAATGACAGGGACATTTATTCCACTGTCCACCACAGGGATGTCTTGTCAACTGTCCATCACAGGGACATCCATTCCACTGTCCACCACAGGGATGTCCTTTCCACCACAGGAAGGTCCTCTCCACTGTCTACCACAAGGACATCCTTTCCACTGATGACCACAGAAACGTCCCCATCACTGTCCACAACAGGGACATCTTTCCCACTGTCCACCACAGAGACATCCTCCCCAATTTCCAAAACAGGGGAGTCCTTCCAACTGTCCACAACGAGAACATACTCCCCAGTGTCCACCACTGGGACAACCTCCACACTGTCCACTACAAGGATGTCCTCCAAACTGTCCACTACAGGGACATCCTTCCCACTGTCCAGCACAGGGACGTCATTCCCACTGACCAAAACACAGACATCCTTTCCACAGTTTATCATAGGGACGCCCTTCCCACTATCCACCAAAAGGATGTCCTTTCCACTGTCCACCCCAGGGACGTCCTTCCACTGTCCACAACAGGGACATCCTTCTTACTGTCCACCATGGAAACATCCTCCCCACTGTCTACCATAGAGATGTCCTTCCCATTGTCCACCAAAGAAACATCCTCTTCACTGTCCACAACATGGATATTCTCCCCACTGTCCATCAAAGAAACATCTTTCCCAGTGTTCACCACTGGTACATCCTCCCCATTGTGCACCACAGGGACATCCTCCCATGCACAGAAGGGACGTTCTTGCCACTATGCATCACAGGGACATCCTCCTGTGCACACCAGGGAAGTCCTCAACACTTTCCATACCAGAGATATCCTTCACACTCTCCACTTCATGGACATCCTTCCCATGGTACACCAAATTGATGTTGTCTTGTGCACCACAGAAACATACTCACCACTGTCGACCACAGGGACCGTGACCCCACTGTCCACCAAAAGGACGTTCTTCCCACTGTCCACCACAGGGATGTCCTTAAATCTGTCCACCACAAGTAGATCATCCCCAACGTCCACCGCAGGGATGTCCTACCCACTGTCCAAAAGATTAACATCCTTCCCACTATCCCCCACAGGCAGGTCCTCTCTGCTATCCACACCAGGGATGTCCTTCTCATTTTCCACCACAATAATGTCTTCCACACTGTCCACAACAGGGACGTCCTACCTTATGTTCAAGACAGGGACTTCCTCCCCACTGTCCACCACAGGAACGGCCTTCTTTCTCTCCAACACATGGTGGTCCTCCCCAATGTCCACCACAGAAACTTCCCCACCACTGTCAACCACAGAAATGTCCTCCCCACGGTCCACCAGAGGGATGTCCTTTCCAATCTTCAACATGTGGACATCCTTCCCATTGTCCAACAAATTGATGTCCTTCCCACTGTCAACTACAGTGACATCCTCCATACTGTACACCACAGGGACATCCTCACCACTGATCACCAAATGGATGTCCTTTGCACTGTCAACCAAAGGGATGTCCTTCCCAGTGTAAAGGACAAGGAGTGTCCTTCCAACTGTCCACCACAGAAACATCCTCCCCACTGTCCATCACAGTGTTGTCCTCCCCACTGTCCACCACAAGGACATCCTCACAACTGTCCACCACAGGAACATTTTTCCTACTGTCCACCACAGGGACATCCTTCCCACTGTTTTCAAAATGGATGTCCTTCCCACTGTCCATGACAGGGAGTTTCCATCCAACTGTCCACAACAGGGACATTCTTTTCATTGTCCACCACAGGGATGTCTTCACCACAGTCCAATGCCAGTACATTCTTCCAACCATCCACCACAGAGACATCCACCCCACTGGACACCAAAGGGATGTTTCCCCACTGAACACCACAGAGACATCCTCCTGTGTACCAGAAGGACGTCCTTACCACTCTGCACCACAGGGTCATCCTCACCAAAGTCCACCACCATGATGTCCTTCCCAGTGTTCACCACAGGGATATCCTCCCCAATGTGCACCACAGTGATATCCTCCAGTGCCCAACAGGGATGTCATCACCACTGTGCACCACATGGATATCCTCCAGTGCCCAACAGAAACGTTGTTCTCACTGTCCATTACAGAAATGTCCTCCCCATTGTCCACCAAAGGGACACCCTTTCCACTGTCCACCAAAGGGATGTCCTTCCCACTGTCTACCACAGGGGTGTCCTTGCCACTGTCCACAACAAGTAGGTCATCCCCAATGTCCACCACAGTGATGTCCTACCCACTGTCAAAAACATTATCATCTTTCCCACTATCCCTCACAGGCAGGTCCTCTCCACTATTCACCACCAGGATGTCCTTCCCACTTTCAACCACTCCCAATGTCTACCACAGAAACTTACCCCTCACTGTCCACCACAGGGAAGTCCTCCCCACGGTCCACCAGAGGAACATCCTTCCTACTGTCCAAAATGGATCGTCCTTCCCATTGTCCACCACAGGGACTTCCTCCCAACGGTCCACCACAGGGATATCCTCCCACTGTACACCAAAGAAACATCCTTCCAAGGGTTCACCACTGGTACATCCTCTCCATTGTGCACCACAAGGACATCCTTCCATGCACAACAGGGACGTTCTTATCACTGTGCACCACAGGGACTCCCTCCTGTGCACACCAGGAAAGTCCTCACCACTGTCTACACCAGAGATGTTCTTCACACTCCACTTCATGGAAATCATTCCCATGGTTCACCAAAGGGATGTTCTCTTGTGCACCACAGAAACGTCCTCACCACTAGTCACCACAGGGACCTCCTCGCCACAGTCCACCACAGGGATGTCCTCCCCACTGTCCACCACAGGGAGGTCCTCTCCACTGTCCACCAGAGGGACATCATCCCCACTGTCCACCACAGGGACGTCCTACCTACTCTTTACAAGAGGGAGGTTTTCCTCACAGTACACTTCAGGGATGTACTACTTTGTACCACAAGGACATCCTTAACACTGTACCCCACAGGGTCATCCTCACCAATGTCCAGCACAGTGACGTCCTTCCCACTGTCCAGCACAGGAAGGTCCTCTCCACTGTCCACCACAGGAATTTTTTACTGTCCACCACAGAAATGTCTCATCACTGTCCACCACAGGGACATCTTTCATACTGTCCTCCACAGAGAGATCCTCGACCCTCTCCACCACAGAAACATCCTCCCCACTGTCAACAAAAGGGACATCCTACCCACTGTCCACGAAAAGGATGTCTTTCCCACTGTCTACCACAGAGAGGTGCTACCCAATGTCAACCACAGGAATGTCCTTTCCACAGTACACCACAGGGATATGCTTCACACGGTCCACCATAGGGACATTTTTACTACTGTCCACAAAAGTGATGTCTTTCCCACTGTCTACCTGAGGGACATCTTTCCTACTGTCCACCAAAGGGATGTCCTTCTCACTGTTTACCAAAGGGATATCCTTCCAACTGTCCATCACAGGGACCTGCTACCCATGTAAACCACAGTAACATCCTCCCCACTGTCCCCCACAGGGACGTTTTTCCCACTGTCCACCAAAGGCATGTCCTTCACACTGTTTACACAAAGAACGTCTGCAAAACTCTTTACCACAGCGATATCATCCCCCTGTCCACCACAGCTACATCCTTCCTACTGTCCAAAACAGGGATGTCCTTTACACTGTCCACCAAATGGAAGTCCTCCCCACTGTAAACCACAGGGACCTCCTCCCAACTTCCCACAACAGGGACATCCTGTCCACTGTCCACCACAGAAACATCCTTCCCACTGTCCACCACAAGGATGTCCTTTCCACTGTTCACCAAAGGGTCGTCTTTCCCACTGTCCACCAAAGGGACAACCTTCCCACTGTCCATGACAGGGACATCTTCCCCACTGTTCACCAAAGGGACATCCTTTTCACTATCCATAACAGAAACATCCATCCCACTGTTCACCACAAGGACATCCTCCCCACTTTGCACCACAGTGACATCCTTCTGTGCACACCAGGATGTCCTCGCCACTGTGGAAAAAGGGACATTGTTGCCACTGTCCACAACTGAGACATCCTTCCCACTGTTCACCACAGAAGGTCCTCTCCACTGTCCACCACAGAGATGTTCTTTCCAATGACCACCATAGAAACAGCCTCATCATTGTCCATCACAGTGACGTCTTTCCCACTGTCCACAACAGAAAGGTCCTCCCCACTGTCCACCACAGGGACGTCCCTTAAACTCTCCACCACCGAAATGTCCTCCCCACTGTCCAAAACAAGGACATCCTCTGCACTCTCCAACACAGGGACATCCTATCTACTATTTACCACAGGGAGGTAATCCCCACTGTACATCACAGGAACGTCCTTCTCACTGTCCACCAAAGGGACATTTTTCCCACTGTCCACCACAGGGATGTCCTCCAAAGTGTCCACCACAGGGACATTCTCCCACTGTCCACTAGAGTGACGTCCTCTCCACTGTCCACCAGAGGGAAGTCCTCCCCCCTGTTCACCACAGAAACGTCCTCCCCACTCTCCACCACAGAGAGATCCTTTTCACTGTCCACAAGGATGTTCTCCCAACTGTTCACCACAGGGACATCCTCCCCACTATCCATCAAAGGGACGTCCTACACATTGTTCACAACAGGGACATCCACCCTACTGTGCACCATATGGACACCCTACTCTGCACACCAGGGACGTCCTCACCACTGTCCACCCCTGAGATGTCCTACACATTCTCAACTACAGGGACATACTTCTCACAGTCCACCAAATGGACATTGTCCTGTGCATCAAAGAAACATCCTCACCAATGTCCACCACAGTTATGTCCTTCCCACTATCCAGTACAGGGCTGCCCTCCCAACTATCCACCAGAGGGACGTCCTTCTCACTGTCCACCACAAAGACATCCTCCACACTGTCCACTACAGGGACGTCATACCCACTTATCACCAGAGGGAGGTTTTCCTCACTGTTCATCCTAGGGATTTCTTCCTGTGTACCACTCGGACATCCTTAACACTGTCCACCACAGGGATGTCCCTCCCACTGTCTACCACAAGGACATCCTGTTCCTGTCCACCACAAGGATGTCCTTCCCACAGTCCACCACAAGGACATTCTCCCCACTGTCCACCACAGGGAGATCCTACACACTGTTCACCAGAGTGAGGTTTTCCTCACTGTCCTCTTCAGGAACGTACTCCTGTGTACCACAAGGACATCCTTAACACTGTCTACCACATGGTTGTGCTCATCAATGTCCAGCATAGTGACGTTCTTTCCACTGTCCATCACAAGGACTTTTTTTTACTGTCCACCACAGAAATGTTTTATCACTGTCCACCACAGCAACATCTGTCCCATTGTCCTCCACAGAGAGATCCTTGACGATCTCCACCAGAGAAATATTTTCCCCACTGTCTACAAAAGGGACGTCCTCCCCACTGTCCACCACAGAGAGGTCCTACACACTGTCAACCACAGCAAGGTCCTCCCCACAGTACATCACAGAGACATCCTCCCCACTGTCAATCACAAGGATGTCATTCCCACTCTCCACCATAGGGACGTTTTTCCCACTGTCCACCAAAGTCACATTCTTGCTACTGTCCACCAAAATTACATCCACCAAACTGTTCACCACAGGGAGGTCCTCTCCACTGTCCACCACAGGGACATCCTCCCCACCATCTACCACTGGGACTTCCTTTCCACTGTCCACCACATGAAGTTCCTCTTAACTGTCGACCACAGGAACGTCCTTTCCACTGTCCACCACAGGGATGCCCTTTTACTGTCCACCAAAGTGATATCCATCCCAGTATCCACCAAAGGGACGTCCTGCCATTTGTCCACCACAAGTACATCCTTTCCACTGTCAACCACAGGGACATCCTTTCCATTGTCCACAACAGCGACATACTTCCCACTGTTCACTGCAGGGATGTCCTCCCCACAGTCCACCACAGTGATGTTCTAACCACTGTCCACCACTGGGACTTCCTTACCACTGTCCACCTCAAGAAGGTCCTCTCCACTGTCAACCACAGGGACATCCTTTCCACTGTCCACAAAAGGATGTCCTACCCACTGTCCACCACAGAAACGTCCTCGCTGCTGTTTACCACAGGGAATGTATTTCCAGAGTCCATCATAGAAACATCCATCCGACTGTCCATCAAAGAGACGTACTTCCCACTGTCCACCACACGGACTTCCTTCCCATTGTCCAACAAAGGGACGTCCTTCCCTCTGTGAACCACAGGGACATCCACCAAATTGTCCACCACAAGGACATCCTCCCCACTGTCTACCACAGGGACATCCTTTCCACTTTCCAAAACAGGGATATCCAAACCACTGTCCACCATAGTGATGTCCTTTCCTCTGTCCACCACAGGAAGGTCCTCTCCACTGTCTACGACAGAGATGTCCTCCCCACTGTCCACCATTGGGACATCCTTCCCAGTCTCCACAACAGGAAGGTCCTCTCCACTATCCACCATAGTGACATCCTTTCAACCTTCCACCACAGAAACATCCTTATCACTGTCCACCAGAGGGATATCTTCCCTACTGTCCACCACAGAGACTTCCTCCCCGCTGTCCACCAAAGGGACGTCCTTCCCACTGTCCACCACAGGGATGTCCTACCCATTGTCTACCACGGAGAGTTCTTCCCCTTCTTCTTCCACAGGGATGTCCTCCCCACTGTCCACCACAGGGACGTCCTTTCTACTGTCCACCAAAGGGATGTCCTTCCAACTGTCCACCACTGGGACATCCTCCCAACTGTACCTTACAGGGCCATCTATTCCACTCTCCTCCACAGGGACATCCTTCCCTCTGTGCACCACAGGGACATCCTCCTGTACAAAACAGGGTCATTCTTACCACTGTGCATCACAGTAAGATCCTTCTGTTCACACCAGGGATGTCCTCAACACTGTCCACCCCAGAGATGTCCTACACATTCTCCACTACAGAAACATACTTCCCACGGTCCACCAAAGAGACGTTCTTATATGAACCAAAGAAACATCCTCACCACTGTCCACAACAGGGACATTGTCACTACTGTCCACCACAGGGACGTCCTCCCCACTCTCCACCAGAGAAAGATCATCTCCACTGTCCACCACAGGGACATCCTTCCTACTGTCTACCACAAAGACATCCTTCCCACTGTCCACCACAGGGACGTCCTTCCTACTCTCCACCACATTAATGTCCTCCCACTGTCCACCCTAGGGAATTCCTACCCATTGTTCACCAGAGGAAGGTCCTCCTCACTGTCCACCACAGGGATGTTCTTTCCACTGTTCCCCACAGGGACATTCTCCCCACTGTGCACCACAGGGACATCTTCCTGTGCACAACAGGGAAGTCCTCACTACTGTGTATCACAGGGACATCCTCCTGTGCACAACCGGGACATCCTCACCACTAGGCACTACAGAGGCATCCTTTACACTCTCCACAACAGGGACATTCTCCCCACTGTCCACAACAGAGAGGTCCTCCCCGATGTCCACCACAAGGATGTCCTCCCCACTGTCCACCAAAGGGACGTACTTTCTACTGTCCACCATAGGGACATGCTTCCAAATATCCACCTAAGAGATGTACTTCACACTGTCCACCACAGTTACCTCCTTCCCATTGTCCCACAAAGGGGCATCCTTCCCTCTGTCCACTATAAGAAAATCCACCAAACTGTCTACCACAAGGACATCCTCCCCACTGTCGACCACAGCATCATCCTTCCCACTGTCCACAACAGGGACATCCTAACCAGTCTCAACCGCAGTGAGCTCCTTCCCCCTGTCCTCCACAGGAAGGTCCTCTCCACTCTCCAACACAGTGACGTCCTTTCAACTGTCCACCACAGAAACGTCCTCATCAATGTCCACCAGAGTGATATCTTTCCCACTGTCCACAAGAGACTTCCTCCCCACTGTCCACCACAGAGACGTCCTTCCCCTGTCCACCACAGGAATGTCCTACCCACTGTCGACCACAGGGAGGTCTTTCCCACCTTCCACCTCAAGGATATCTTCCCCACTTTCCACCACAGGGACATCCTCCTCACAGTCCACCACAGGGAAATCCTCCTCCCTGTTATCCACAGCGATGTTCGCCCCACTTTCCACCAGTGATGTCCTCCCCACTGTCCACAACAGGGATGTCCTTCTCACTGTCCACCAAAAAGTAGTCCTCGCCACTGACCACAATAGGGATGTCCTGCTCTGTATCCACCAAAGTGACATCTTCCTCACTGTCCAACACAGAGAAATTCTCACTGTCTACCACATGGACAACGTCCCCACTGTCAACCACAGTGCGTCCTCCTCATTGTCCACCACAGAGATATCATCACCACTGTAAACCACAGGGATATCATCCCCATTGTCCACCACAGAAAAGTCTTCTCCACTGTCCACCACAAGGATGCCCTACTCACTGCTCACCATAAAGATGTCCTTGCCACTGTCCACCACAAAAAAATCCTCCCCTCTGTCCACCACAGGGACATCCTCTTCATGGATCACCACCAGGATATCCTCCTAACTGCCACCACAGGTATGTACTCTTCACTGTCCACCACAGGGAAGCCAACCCAATGCCCACAATGGGGATGTCCTTTTCACTATTCACCATAGGAACATCCTCCACACTGTTCACCACAGTGATGACCTCCTATGCACAACAGCAAAATTGTCCCACTGTCCTCCACAGAGATGTCCTTTCCACTGTCCTCCACAGGGACATCTTCCCCTCTCCACAGCAAGGATATCCTACTGTTTACCACAGAGACATCCTCCCCACTGTCCACCAGAGGGAAGGCCTTCCCTCTGTCCACCACAGAGAAGTTCTTTTCACTGTCCAACACAGGAACATCCTCCCCACAGCCCACCACTAGGATGTTTTACCCACTGTCCATGACAGTGAAATCTTCCCCATTGTCCACCACAGGGACATCATAACCACTGTCCACCACATGGATGTCCTCCTCACTGTCCACAAGAGGGAAGTCCTCGCAACTGTCCACCACAGTGATGTCCTCCCAACTGTCCACCAGAATGATGTCATGAAGGATTTTCATATGGTGTACAGGAGGAAGTCCCTCTGGTGGACAGTTGAGAGGATGTTACTGTGTTGGACAATGAAAAGGACATCCCTGTGGTGGACAGTGGAGAAGACATCCTGGTTGTACACAGTGTGGAGGATGTCCCTGTGGTGTACAGTGACAAAAATTTCACTGTGGTTGACAGTGACAAAAAAGCCCTTGTGGAGTATGAGGAGGATGTTCCTGTTGTGCACAGAAGAATATTCCTGTAATGGACAGTGGGCAGGATGTTTCTGTGCTGGATAGTGGGGATGATTTCACTGTAGTTGACAGTGGAGAGGATGTCCTTGTGGTGGACAGTGGACAGGACACGACTGTGGTGGACAGTTGAGAGGACATCCCAGTTTTGGACCATGAAGAGGACATCTCTGTGTTTGACAGTGGGAGGGATATCTCTTTGGTGGACAGTATGAAGGACATCCCTGTTGTGGACAGTTGGGAGGATATTCCTGTGTTGGACAGTGGAGAGTACATCCTTTTGGTTACCAGTGGGAGGACTTCTCTGTGTTGAACAGTAGGGAGGATATCCCATGGTGCACAGTTGGGAGGACATCACTGTGGTGGACAGTGAGGAGGACGTCCCTGTGGTGGACAGTGGGAAAGACTTCCCTGTGGTTGACTGTGGGGATGAAATCCATGTCATGGACAGTGGGGAGGACATCCCTATGTTGATCAGTGAAAAGGACGTCAGAGTGGTGGAATGTAGGGGGTTTTTCACTGTGGTGGACAATGAGGATGACGTCATTGTGTTGGACAGTTGGGAGGACATCTTTTTGGTGGACAGTTGGGACAACGTCCCTTTGGTAGAGAGTAGGGAGGACTTCCTTGTGGTTGACAGTTAGAAGAACATCTCTGTAATGGCCAGTGCTGAGGTATGTCTTCGTGGTGGACAGTGGAGAGGATTTAACTGTGGTGAACAGCACGGAGGACGTCCTTGTGGTGGACCATGGGGAGGATGTTCCTGTAATGCACTGGAGGACATCCCTGTGGTAGACATTGGGGAGAATGTCCCTGTGGTGGAGAGTGTGTAGATCATCCCTGTGGTGCATGTTGAGGACGATGACTCTGTGGTAAACTCTGGGGAGGACGTACCTCTGGTAGACAGTGGGGAGGACGTCCCTGTACTTGATAGTGGGGAGGATTTTACTGTGGTGAACAGTAGGGAGGATGTCTTTGTGGACAGGGGGAAGGATGTTCCTTTGGTACACAGAAAAATGTTCCTGTGGTAGAGAGTGTGGAGGATTTCACTGTGGTGGACAGTGGGGAGGATGTCCTTTTGGTGGACAGTTGGGAAGAAGTTTCTGTGGTGCACATGAAGACATCACTGTGGTGGACAGTGGATATTCGTTTCCTATGTTGGACAGGTGGGAGGACATCCCTGTAGTGGACATTGAGGAGGACATCCCTATGGTGTACAGGAGGATGTCCCTGTGATAGACAGTGGCTAGTACATCCAGGTGGTAGACAGTGGGGAGGATTTACCTGTGGTGGACAGTGGAGAAGACGTCGTTGTGGTTAGTGGGGAGGATGTTCCTGTGGTGCACAGGAGGATGTCCATGTTGTAGACATTAAGGAAGACATCCATGTGGTGGACACTGGGGAGGCCTTCTCTGTGGTGGACAGTGTGGAGAACGTCCCTGTGGAGGTCAGTAAGGACAATGCCCCTGTATTGGACATTGGGAAGGATGTCTCTGTGATCAACAGTGCAGAGAATATCCCTGTTGTTTACAATGGGGAGGGCATCCTTGTGGTGGACCATGAGGGGTTCGTACCTGTGGTGGACAGTGTGGAGGATTTCCCTGTAGTAGACAGTGGGGAGGATGTCCCTGTGGTGGTCAGGAAGACATCTGTGTTGTGGACAATGGGGAGGATATCTCTTTGCTGGACAATGTGGAGGACACCCCTGTGGTGGACACTGGGGAGGACATATCTGTGGTGGACAGCAGAACATTCTTGTGGTGGACAGTGGGGAGGACATCTCTTTGGTGGAAAATGGGGAAAACATCCCTGTGTTTCACAAGAGGAAGTTTTTGTGGTGGACATTGTGGAGTATGTCTCTGTGTTGGTGAGGGGGTAGGACATCTATGATCGTTACAGTTGAGGGGAAGACCCTGTGGTGCACAGGAGGATGACATCTGGTTGGAAAGTGTGGAGGATATCCTTGTGGTGGACAGTGTGGAGGTTGTCCCTGTGGTGGTCAGTGGGGAGGATGCCCCTGTGGTGGACAGTGGTGAGAACATCCCTGTGGTACACAAGAGGTAATTTCTGTGGTGGACAGTGGTGAGAACATCCCTGTGTTGGACAGTGGGGAAGACTTTCCTGAGGTGGACAGTGAAGAGGACATCCCTGTTGTGTACATTAGAGACAATCTTCCTGTGGTGGACTGTGAGGAATATTTCACTGTGGTGGACAGTGCCAAGGATGTCCTTGTGGTGGGCATTTGGGAGGGCATTCCTGGGGTGCACAGGAGAAAGTCCCTTTGGTGGACAGTTTGATGATGTCCCTGTGGTGGACAGTGAGGAGTTCTTCCCTGTGGTGGATGGTGGGGATGACGTCACTGTGGTGGGCAATGGTGAGAACATCTTTGTGGTAGATAGTTGGGAGGATGTTCCTGTGGTGCACAGGAGGACTTCCCTGTGGTGGTCCATGTTGAGGATGTCCCTGTGGTGTTCTGTGTGAAGGACACCCCTGTGCTGGAGAGTGGTGATGACATTTCTATGGTACACTGGAGTATGTCCTTGTGGTGGACAATGGGGAGGACATCACTGTGGTAGATAGTTGAAAGGACGCTTCTGTGGTGGACAGTGGGAATACTGTTCCTGTTGTGGACAGTGGGGAGGACATACCTGTGGTGCACAGGAGGACATCCTTGTGGTGGACAATAGGGAGGACATCTCTTTGGAGGACAGTGTGGAGGACATCCCTATGGTGGTCAGTACGTAGGACACCCCTGTGGTGGACACTGTGAAGGACATATATGTGGTATACAGGAGGACATTCCTGTGTTGAACAGTGTGGAGGACATCTCTGTTGTGGACAGTGGGAAGGACGTTTTGTGTTGCACAAGAGGATATCCCTGTGGTGGACATTGTGGAGGATGTCTCTGTGTTGTATTGTGGGTAAAACATCTCTGCTCTGGACAGTTGACAGGAAGAACCTGTGGAGCACAGGAGGACAACTTCTCGTTGGAAAGTGTGGAGGTCATCCCTGTGGTGGTCAGTGTGAAGGATGCTCCTGTGGTGGACAGAGGTGAGGATGTCCCTGTGGTATACAAGATGATGTTCCTGTGGTTGACAATTGTGAAAATGTCCCTGTGTTGGACAATGGGGAGGACATCTCTGTGGTGGATAGTGTGGAGGACATCCTTGTGGTTGACAGTGGGAAAGACTTCCCTGTGGTTGACACTATGGAGGACATCCCTGTGGTGGACAGTGGGGAGGACATCCCCATAGTGATCAGTGAGAAGCACATCCCAGTTGTGGAAGGTAGGGAGGACTTTACTGTGGTGGACAATGAAGACAACATCATTGTGTAGGACAGTTGGGAGTACATCCCTTTAGTGGACAGTTGGGAGGACATTACTGTGGTAGACAGTAGGGAGTACTTCCCTCTGGTTGACAGTGAGAACATCCCTGTGATGACCAGTGCTGAGGATGTATTTGTATTGGACAGTGGAGAGGATTTAAGTGTCGTGGACAGCATGGAGGATGTCCTTGTGGTGGACCATAGGGAGGACAATCCTCTAATGCAATGGAGGGTGTCCCTGTGGTGGTCATTGGAGAGAAAGTTTCTGTGGTGGACAGTGTGAAGGACATCCCTTAGGTGGACGTTCTAGAGGATGACTCTGTGGTAAACAGTGGAGAGGATGTACCTGTGGTGGACAGTGGGAAGGACATGCCTGTGATTGACAGTGGGGAGGATTTTACTGTGCTGAACCTTGGGAAGGACATCCTTGTAGACAGTGGGAAGGATGTTCCTGTGGTGCACAGAAAATGTCTTTGTTGTAGACAGTCGGGAGGATTTCACTGTGGTGGGCAGTGGGGAGGAATTTTCTGAGGTGGAGATTGAGAAAAGCATCTCTATGGTCAACTTTGGGGAGAATATCCCTGGGGTGGACAGTGTGGAGGACATCCCTGTGTTGGACAATTGGGAGGAAATTCCTGGGGTGGACAGTGTGGAGGAAATCCCTGGGGTGGATAGTGGGGAGGATGTCTCTTTGGGGGACAGTCAGGAAAACTTCCCTGTGTTACACAGCAGAGAGGATTTCCATGTGGTGGACTGTGGGGATGATGTCCCTTTGGTGGATAGTGGTGAGGACATTTTTGTGGTGGACAATTAGGAGGACATTAATGTTTTGGACAATGGGGAGGACATCACTGTTGTGGACAATGGGGAGTACATTCCTTTGGTGAACAGTGCGGAGGACATTCTTGTGGTAGGCAGTGGGGAGGACATCACTGTGGTGGACACTGGGGAAGACATCTCTGCAGTAGAGAGTGGATAATCACCCCTCAGGTGGACAGTGGGTAGGACATACCTGTGGTTGACAGTGAAAAAGAAATCCCTGTGTTGGACAATGGGGAGGATGTATTTCTGGTGGACAGTGGGGAGGATTGCAATGTGATGGAATGTAGGGAAGACATTTTTGTAGTGGACCGTGGTGAGGATGTATCTGTGGTGCACAGAAGGATGTCCCTGTGGTGAGCAGTGGGGAAGATGTCCCTGTGTTGTAGAATGAGGAGGACGTCCCTGCTGTGGACAGTGGGGAGGATTTTTCTGTAGTGACAGGTAGGAGGACATTTCTGTGGTGGACAGTGAAAAAGACATCCCTTTCTTGGACTGTTAGGAGGACATCCCTGTAGTGTATAGTGGTGAGGAGATTTCTTGGTGGACAGTTGGGAATATGTTCCTGAGGTGGAGAGTGGAAAAACTTTCAATGTGTTGGACAGTGGGGCATATGTCCTTGTGAAAAGTAGGGAGAAACTTTTGGTGGTGCACAGGAGCATGTCCCTGTGGTGGACAGTACAGAGGACATCTTTTTGGTGGACAGTGAGGAGGACGTCTCTGTGGTGGACAGTGGGGAGGATGTCCCTGTGATGGACAGTGGGAAGAACATCCCTGTGGTGAACATTGGAAAGGACCTCCTTGTGGTGGACAGTGAGGAGGACATTTTGTGGTGGACAGAGGGAGGACTTACCTGTGGTAGACATTGGGAAGGACCTCCATGTGGTAGACTGTGAAAAGTACATCCCTGTGGTCGACAGTGGGAAGGATTTCCCTGTTGCTAAAAGTGAGGAGAACTTCCCTAGAGTGAACAATGGGGAGGACATTTTTACACAGTAGGGAGGACTCAAATGTGGTGGACATTAAGGACTAAGACCCTGTATTGGACCATGAGTAGGACATTGGTCTGATGCACAGGAATATGTTCCTTTGGTGGATAGTGAGGAGGACATCCCTATGGAGGATAGTGAGTAGGAGGTCCCTGTGGTGGATATTGGGGAGGACTTCCATGTGGTGGACAGTGGTGAGGACCTCTTTGTGGTGGACAGTGGGAAGGATGTCCCTGTGGTGGACAGTGGAGAGGACATGTATGTCTTGGACTTTGGGGAAGACATCCTTGTGATATACAGTGAGGAGGACATCCCTCTAGAGGACAGTGGGGAGGACATCCCTGTGGTGGACAGTGGGGAGGATTTCTATGTGGTAGAAAGTGAGGAGGATGTTTCTCTGGTTGACAGTGTGGTGGATGTCCCCTGGATGGACAGTAAGAACAAACTCATGGTAGACAGTGGGGAGGATATTTCTTTGGCTGACAGAGAGAAGGACATCCCTGAGGTGGACCGAGGAGAGGATGTCTTTGTGGTGGACAGCTGAGAGGATGTCATTGTGGTGGACAGTGGTGAGAATATACCTGTGGTGCAAAGGAGAATGTACTTGTGGTGGACAGTTGGGAGGGCATTGCTGTGCTGCACAGGAATACATACTTCTAGTGGACAGTGTGGATGATTTCACTGTGGTGAACATTGAGGAGCATGTCCCTGTGTTGGACATTGGGGAGGACTTTTCTGTGGTGGACACTGAAGAAGACATCCCTGTGGTGGATGTGAGGAAGACATCTTTGTAGTGGACATTAAAGAGGACTTCCCTATAGTGGATAGTGGGGAGGACTTCCCTGTAATAGACATTCTGAAGGATTTCTTTTGTGGGGAACATGAGGACTTCCCTATCATGGACAGTAAGAAGAACATTTTGCTGTGGACAGTGGTAAGGGTGTCCCTGTTGTGTACAGTGAGAAGGATATCACTGTGGTGGACAGTGGGGAGGACATCCTTGTGGACAGTGGGAAGGATGTTCCTGTGGTGCACAGAAAAACATCATTGTGGTAGAGAGTGAAGAGGATTTCTCTGTGATGGAGAGTGGGGAGGACATCCTTTTGGTAAACAGTGTGGAGGACATCTCTATGGTGGAAGGTGAGGAGGATGTCCCTGGGTGAACAGTGGGAAGGACATCTCTGTGGTAGATTGTTGGGAGGATTTAACTGTGGTAGACAGTGGTGAGGATGCCTTTGTGAAAAGTGAGGAGGACTTTCCTGTGTTGCACAGGAGGACATCCCTTTGGTGGACAGTGGATAGGATCTCCCTGTGGTGGAGATTAGGTCAGATTTCTCTGTGGTGAAAAGTGGGGAAGACATCTCTGTGGTGCACAGGAAGAAGACCTTGTGGTGTACTGTGGGGAGGAAACCCCTGTGGTGGACAGTAGAAAGGATGTCCCTGTGGTGGACAGTGCAGAGGATATCCCTAAGGTTAATAGGAGGATGTCCCTGTGATGGACAGTAGGTAGAACATCCAGGTGGGGGACAGTGGGGAGGATTTCCCTGTGGTGGACAGTGGGGAGGATATCCCTTTCTTGGACAGTGTGGAGGATGTCCTTTTTGTGGTCAGTGGGGAGGACGCCCCTGTGGTGGACAGTGGGGAGGACGTTCTTGTGGTATACAGGAGTATGTCCCTGTTGTGTACAGTGTGGAGGACATTGCTGTGGTGGACAATGTGGAGACATAACTGTGGTGCACAGTGGGGAGGATGTAATTGTGGTGGACAGTGTGGAGGATATCCCTGTGGTGGTCAATGGGGAGGATGCCCTTGTGGTGGACAGTGGGAAGGACATCTCTGTGGGACACAAGATGAGGTATTTATAGTGGACAGTGTGGAGGATGTTCCTGTGGTAGACTGTGAAAATTATGTTTCTTTGGTGAACAGTGAGTAGGAAATCCCTGTGGTGGACAGTGCGGAGGATATCCCTCTGGTGGACAGAGAGAAGCATGTGTCTGTGGTGAAAACTGGGGAAGACATCCCTGTTGTGGACAGTGAGGAAGACTTCCCTGTGGTGGACATTGGGAAGGAAGTTGCTGTGTTGCATAGTCGTTTGTCTCTGTTGTGGACAGTGTGGAGGATTTCCCTGTGGTGGAAAGTGAGGAGGATATCCCTGTGTTGAACAATGAGACGGATGTCCATATTGGGCAGTGGGGAGGACTTCCATGTGGTGGACAGTGGGTAGGATGTCCTTGTGGTGGACATGGGGGAGATCATTCCTGTGATGGACAATGAAAAGGACATACCCATTGTGGACAGTGGGGTGGAATTCCCTGTGGTGGACAGTGAAAGCACATCCCTGTGGTGACAGTTAGAAGGATATCCTGGAGGTAGTCAATGACAGGAGGAGGATGTCCTTGTTGTGGACAGTGGAGAGGACTACACTCTGGTTAACAACGAGAAGGATATCCCTCTGGTTGACAGTGCAGAGAATGTCCATGTGGTGGACAGTAGTGAGGATATCCCTCTGGTTTACAGTGGGGAGGCCATACCTTTGGTGGACTGTGAATAGGACGTTACCATTGTGGACAGTGAAGTGGTTTTCCCTGTGGTGGATAGTGGGAAGGATGTCCCTGTTGTGGACAGTGGGGAGGACATCCATGAGCTGAACAGTTGGGAGGGCATCCATGTGGTGAACAGTGGGGAGGACTTCCCTGTGGTGGGCCATGATGAGGAAATCCCTGTGGTTGACATTGGGAGGACGTCCCTGTGGTGGACAGTGAGAAGTATTTCACTGTGGTCAAAAGTGGGAAGGACGTCCTTGTGGTGGACATTGTGGAGAATCTACCTGTGGTTCACAGGAGGACGTCCTTCTGGTGGACAGTAGGAGGACGTCTCTATGGTGGACAGTGGAAAGGACGTATCTTTGGTGGACAGAGGGGAGAATTCCACTTGTGAATAGTTGAGAGGATGTCCTTATGTTGGACAGAGAAGAGGACATCTCTGTGGCAGACAGTGTGGAGGACATCCCTGTGTTGTTGAGTGTGGAGGCTGCTCTATTAGTGGACAGTGGGGAGTACATTTCTGTGGTGGACAGTGGGGAGGATATCCCTGTGGTGGACAGTGGGAAGGACATTCCAGTGGTGGACAGTGATAAAAACTTCCCTGTGGTGGACAGTGAAAAGAACATTCCTGTGGTGGACAGTGGGGAGCAGGTCTCTGTGGTGGACAGATTTAATGACATCCCTATGCTGGACAGTGAAAAAAATCCCTATCGTGGACAGTGGGGAGAACTTTCTTGTGTTGGAGTGTGGGAAGAACTTTTCTATGGTGGAGAGTGAGGAGCATGTCCCTGTGGTGGATAGTGGGGAGCATGGCCTTTGGTGGACAATGGGGAGGATATCCCTGTGGTTTACTGTGGAGAAAACATACCTGTGGTTGTCAGTGAGGAGGACGTCCCTGTGGTGCACAGTGGGGAAGCTATTTCTTTGGTGGACAGTGATGAGGACACCCCTGTGGTGAACAGTGGGAAGCACATCTCTGTAGAGGACAGTGGAAAAGACTTTCCTGTGGTAAAGCGTGGTGAGGACATCCCTGTGGTGGACAGTGGGCAGGAGATTTCTGTGGTGGAGATTAAGCAGGACGTCCCTGTGGTTTACAGTGAAGAGGATGTCTTGTGGTGGCCAGTGGGGAGGATATCCCTAAGGTTTACAGTTGAAAGTAGTTTTCTGTGGTGGACAGCGGCAAGATTGTCTCTGTCATAAACAGTGGAGAGAACATTCCTGTGTTGGAGAGTTGGGAGAACAACCGTAGGTGGACAGTGGGTGACTTCCCTCTTGTGAACAGTGAGGAGGATATCCCTGTGGTGGACAGCGGGGAGTATGTTCCTGTGGTGCACAGAATGATGTCCCTGTGGTGGAGAGTAAGAGGATATCCTTGTTGTAGACAGTGCTTAGGACATCTCTGTGGTGGACAGTGAGGAGGACATCCTTGTGGTGGACAGTGAAGAGGACATCCCTCTATTGACAGTGAGGAGAACATGTATTTGGTAGACAGTTGAAAGAACATCACTGTTGTCAACAGAAGGACGTCCCTGTGGTGGACAGTGAGAAGTATATCCCTGTGGTGGACAGAGCAGAGGACATCTCTGTGGTGGAAAGTGAGGAGGATTTCTGTATGGTGGATAGTGGGGAGCACATTCTTGTAGTGAACAGTGGGGAGGACTTCACTGTGGTTGTCAATGAGAAGAACATCCCTGTGGTAAACAGTGGGGAGGACACCCATGTGGTCGATAGTGGGGAGGATGTACATTGGTGGACAGTGGGGAGGACTACCCTGTGGTGGACAGTGGAAAAGACTTCCCTGTGGTGAACAGCAGGGATTATTTCACTGTGGTGGACAGTTGGGAGGACATCACTGTTGTGGAAAGTGCTATGTATGTACCTGTGTTGCATAGTGGGGAAGACATCCCTGTGGAAGGACATGCTTCTGGTGGGCAGTCAGGAGGATATTTCTATGGTACACAGAGAGACATCCCTTTGGTGAATGGTGAAAAGACGTCTTTGTGGTGGACAGTGAGAAGGCCTTCCCTGTGGTGGACAGTGAAGAGCACTACCCTGTGCTGACACTTAGGAGGATATCCCAGTGGTTGTCAATGAGGAGGGTGTTCCTGTTGTTGACAGAGGCGGGATTTTTCTATGGTAGACAGTGGGGAGGACATCCTTAGGTGGGCAGTGGGTAGGACATCCTTGTGGTGGAAAGTGGGGAAGACTTTTCTGTGGTGGACTATGGGGAGGATATCCCTGTGGTTTACAGAGGGTATGATATCCCTGTGGTGGAAAGTGAGGAGGATGCCCTGTGGTGGACAGTGAGGAGGTTTTACCTGTGGTGGACAGTGTGGAGGATCTCTCTGTGGTCATCAGTGGGGAGGAAACCCCTGTGGCAGACAGTGGTGAGGACGTCCCTGTGGTAAACAGGAGGATGTGTCTGTGGTGCACAGTGAGGAGGACATCACAGTTGTGGTCAGTAAGGAGGACTCTTTTGTGGTGGACAGTGGGAAGGATGTCCCTTTGGTGTACACTGAACATGACATCCCTATGTTAACAGTGAGAAGGACATCTCGTTGGAGGACAATGAGGAGGATGTCCTGTGGTGCACAGTAGAAAAAATTTTTCTGTGGTGGATATTTGGAGTACAGTCATGTAATGGAAGTTTGTAGGACATCTCTGTGGTGGACAGTGGGGAATTTGTCCATATGGTGGACAGTGGGGAGGACATCCCTGTGGTTTACAGTTTGGAAGACATACCTGTGGTGGACAGTGAGGAAGATGTGCTTGTGGTGGAGAGTGGGTAGGATTTTCCTGTAATGGACAATGGGAAGGATGTCCCTGTTGTTGACTGTGGGGAGGATTTCACTTTGGTGAACATTGCGGAGGATGTCCTTGTGGTGGGCAGTGGGGAGTACATTCCTGTGGTGGACAGTGGGGAGCACATGTCTGTGGTGGACATTGGGGAGGACATACTTGTGGTGGACATTTGGAAAGGCTTCACTGTTTGAACCGTGAGGAGGATGTTCCTGTGGTGGACAGTTGGGAGGGTGTCCCTGTGGTAGACAATGTATATGAAATCTCTGTGGTGGACAGTGGAGTAGACTGTCCCTGTGGTGGACAGTGGGAAAAATGTCACTGTGGTGCACAGGAGAATGTACTTGTGGTAGACAGTGTGGAGGATGCTGCTTTGTTGCACAGGAGTACGTCCTTCTGTACTCCTCTATGTAAGATTTTTTGGTGGACATTGAGGAGGACATCCCTTTGTTGGACATTGGGCAGGAATTTCTTGTGGTGGACCCTGAAGAAGACATCCCTGTGGTGGACAGTTAGGAAGACATCTCTGTGTGAACAATGAGGTGGACTTCACTATATTAGGCAGTGAGGAGGACTTCCTAGTTGTGGACAGTTGGGAGGAAATCACTGAGGTGGACAGTGGGGAAGACTTTCATGTGGTGAAAAGTGGGGAGGATATTCCTGTTGTGGAAAGTGAGAAGGACATCTCTGTGGTGAACAATGGTGAGGACTTCCCATTGGTGGAGAGTGGGGAAGACTTTTTCTGGTAGACAGTGAGGAGGAATTTGGCGTGGTGGACAGTGGGGAGGATGGCCGTGTGGTGGACAGTGGGGAGGAAATCACTTTGGTGGACAGTTGTGAGGACATCCCTGTGGGGGAATTTGAGAAGGATGTCACTGTTGGGGACAGTGGAGCTGACATCATTGTGGTGGACAGTGAGAAGAATATCCCTCTAGTGGACAATGGAGAGGACATCCCTTTGGTTTTCAGTGGGGAGGACATACCTTTGGTGGACCATGAGGAGGACATCACTGTTGTGGACAGTGAAGTGGTTGTCCCTGTGGTGGATAGTGTGAAGGATGTCCCTGTGATGGACAGTGGGGAGGACATCCATGAGCTGGACAGTTGCGAGAACATCATGTGGTGAACAGTTGGGAGGTATTCCCTGTGGTGGACCATGACGAGGAAATCCCTGTGGTTGACATTGGGGAGGACGTATCTGTGGTGGAAAGTGAGAAGGATTTCACTGTGGTCAACAGTGGGAAGAACTATCTTGTGTTGGGCATTGTGGAGGACCTTCCTGTGGTTCACAGGAGGACGTCCCTTTGGGGGACCGTGGGAGGACGTCTCTATGGTGGACAGTAGAAAGGACATACGTTTGGTTGACAGAGGGGATGTCCCTATGATGGACAGGGAAGAGAATATCTCTGTGGCAGACAGTGTGCAGGACGTCCCTGTGTTGTTGAATGTGGTGGATGCCCCTTTAGTGGACAATGGGGAGTACATTTGTGTGGTGGACAGTGGGGAGGATATTCCTGTGGTGGACAGTCATGAGGACATCCTGGTGGTGGACAGTGAGGAAAACTTCCCTGTGGTGGACAGTGAGGAGGACATCCCTGTGGTAGTCTGTGGGGAGCATTTCTCTCTGGTGGACATAGGTGAGGACATCACTATGGTGGACATTGAAAAGGAAATTCCTGTCATGGACAGTAAGGAGTACTTTCCTTTGTTGGAGAGTGGGGAGGACTTTTCTGTGGCATACAGTGAGGAGGATATCCCTGTGGAGGATAGTGGAGAGCATGTCATTTTGGTGGACAATGGGGAGGGTATCCCTGTGGCTTACAGTGGAGAAAACATACCTGTCATTGACAGTGAAAAGGACGTCTCTGTGGTGCACAGTGGGGGAAATTTTTCTCTGTGGAGGACAGTGTTAAAGAATTTCTGTGGTGTATCGTGGGTAGGACATCCCTGCGGTGGATAGTGGGTAGGACATATATGTGGTGGAGAATAAGCAGGACGTCTCTGTGGTGTACAGTGAAGAGGATGTCCTGGGATGGCCAGTGGGGAGGATATCCTTATGGTTTACAGTGGGGAGTACATCACTATGGTGGACAGTGTGGATGACGTCCCTGTGGTGGACAGTGGAAAAAAGTTTTCTGTGGTGGACAGCAGCAAGATTCTCTCTGTTGTCAACAGTGGGGAGAACGTCCCTGTGGTGGACAGTGGGGTGAATTCCCTGTTGTGTTCATTGAGGATGATATCCCTGTGGTGGACAGTGGGGAGTATGTCCCTGTGGTGAACAGAATGAAGACCCTGTTTTGGAGTGTAAGAGAACGTCCTTGTAGTGGAGAGTGCAGAGGACATCTATGTGGTGGACAGTGAGGAGGACGTCCTTGTGGTGGACAGTGTAGAGGACATCCCTGTAGTTGACAGTGGGGAAAACATGTATTTGGTAGATAGTTGGGAGGACATGCCTGTTATGAACAGAAGGACGTCCCTGTGGTGGACAGAGTGGAGGACATCTCTGTGGTGGAAAGTGAGGAAGATGACCCTATGGTAGATGGTGGGGAGTACGTTCATGTAGTCGACAGTGGGGAGGACCTCACTGTGGTGGTCAGTGAGAAGAACATCCCTGTGGTAAACAGTGGGGAGGACCCCATGTGGTCGATAGTGGAAAGGACGTCCATTGGTGAACGGTGGGGAGGACAACTTTGTGGTGGACAGTGGGGAAGACTTCCCTGTGGTGAACAGCATGGAGGATTTCACTGTGGTGGACAGTTGAGAGGACATCCCTGTGGTAGAGAGTTAAAAGGAAATCACTGTTGTGGAAAGTGCTATGTATATACCTGTGGTGCATAGTCGGCAGGACATCCCTGTGGTGGACATTGGGAAGGACATCCCTGTGGTGGACAATGGGGAGACATCCTTCTGGTGGGCAGTCAGGAGGACATTTCTATGGTGCACATAGGGACATTCCTGTGGTGGACAGTGAAAAGAAAGTCTTTGTGTTGTACAATGAGAAGGACTTCGCTGTGGTGGACAGTGGGGAGGACATGGCTGTGGTGGACAGTGGGCAGGAAATCTCTGTGGTTGACAGGGTGGAAAATGTCCCTGTGGTGGTCAATAAAAAGGACGCCCCTGTGGTGGAGAGCAGGGAGGATGTCACTGTGGTGCACAATAGGACAACCCTGTGGATGACATTGGGGCGGACATTCTTTTGGTAGACTCTTGGGAGGATTTCTCTGTGATGAACAGTAAGGAAGACATCCCTGTGGTGGACAGTGGAAAGGACATCCCTGTGGTGAAAAGTAGAAAGGATTTCACTGTAGTGGGCAGTGGGGAGGATATATCTGTGGTGGACAGTGCAGAGGACATCTCTGTGGTGGACAGTTAGGAGGATGTCACTGGTGTCAACAGTTTGGAGGATGTCTTTGTGGTGAACAGTAGAACGTCCCTTTGGTGTACAGTGTGGAGGATGTCCCAGCGGTTGTCAGTGGGAAGGACACCCCTGTAGTGAACAGTGTTGTGGACATCCTTGTGGTGCACAGGAGGAGGACTGTGTGGTGGAGAGTGGGGTGGATGTCACTTTGGTGCAAAAAGGACATCCTATTTTTGGACAGTGGGGAGGACAACTCTTTTGTGGACAGTGGGGTGAGTTTGCTGTGGTGCACAGGAGGACATCCCTGTGGGGAAGAGTTTGGAGGATGTTCCTGTGCTGGACAGTGAAAAGGACATCCTTGTGGTGACAGTGAGTAAGAAATATCTATAGTGGTCAATGAGGAGGATGTCCCTGTGGTGGACTTTGTTAGGACATTTCTGTGGTAAACAGGGAGGAGGACATCCCTGTGGTGGACAGTGAGAAGGACATCCCTGTGGTGGACAGTGAGGAAGATGTTTCTGTGGTGGAGAGTGGGAGGACATCCATGTGGTGGACAATGAGTAGGATATCTCTGTTGTGGACAGTGAGGAGGAAGTCTCTTTGATGGACAGTCTGGAGGTTATCACTGAGATGGACAGTGGGGAGGATTTCCCTGTGGTGGACAGCGGGAAGGATGTCCCTGTGGGTGACTATGTGGAAGTTTTCACTGTGGTGGACAGTGGGGAGGACATCCTTGTGGTGGGTAGTGGGAAAGACGTTACTGTAGGGCACAGAAGAACGTCCCTGTGGTGGTCAGTAAAGAGGACGCACCATTGGTGGACAGTGGGAAAGCCGTCCCTGTGGTACACAAGAGGATATCCCTGTGGTGGACAATGAAGAGGACGTCCCTGTTGTGCACAGTGGGGGCGATTTTTCTTTGATGGACAGTGGGGAGAGTGGGAGCACATATCTGCGGTTGACAATGTGGAAGAAATCACTGTGGTGGACAGTGTAAAGGAAATCACTTTGTTGGACAGTAGGGAAGACTTTCCTGAGGTGGAAAGTTGGGAGGACATCCCTGTGGTGTACATTGGAGAGTATGGTCCTGTGGTGAACAGTGAGCAGGATTTCATTGTGGTGGACAGTGGTGAGGATGTTCTTGTGGTGGGCAGTGGGGAGGACGTTCCTGTCATGGTCAATAAGTAGGATGCCCCTGTGGTGGACAGTGGGGAGATTCTCTCTGGTGGACAGTGAAGCGGGCATCCCTGTGGACAGTGAGGAAGACATATCTATGGCGGTCAATGAGGAGGATGTCCCTATGGTAGAGAGTGTGAAGGAATTTTATGTGGTGGACAATGGGGAGGACATCACTGTGGTGGACAGGCGCAAGCACATCTCTGTGTTGGACAGTGAGGAGTATGTCCCTGTGTTGGACTGTGGAGAAGAGTTTCCTGTGGTGAACAGTGTGGAGGACATACCTGTGGTGGACTGATGTTAGGACATGTCTGTTGTAAACAGTGAGGAGGTTGTCTCTGTGGTTGATAGTGCAGAGAATAGCCTTGTGGTTTACAGTGGGGAGAACATCTTTTGGTGGACAATGAGGTGTATGTTCCTGTAGTGGACAGTGGAGAGAATTTCCCCGTGGAGGACAGTGAGAAGGATGTCCCTGTGGTGGACAGTAGGGAGGACATCATTCTGGTGGACAGTTGGGAGGACATCTCTGTCGTGGATAGTTGGGAATACTTCTGTGTGGCGGACTGTGGGGAGGACATCCCTGTGTTGGACAGTGGGGAGGGTGTCTCTGTGGTGGACAATGGGGAAGGTTTCACTGTGGTGGACAGTGGGTAGGACATCCTTGTGGTGGACAGTGAGGGAAATGTTCCTGTGGTGGACAATGGAAAGGAAATCTCTGTGGTGGACAGTGGGTCGATTTGGCTGTTGTGCACAGAAGGTCATCACTGTGGTGAAGAGTGTGGAGGATGTTCCTGTGGTGAACAGTAAAAAGGATGTCTGAATTGTGGACAGTGGAGTGGACTTCGCTGTGGTGGACATTGAAGAGGACGTTTCTGTGGTGACAGGAGGATATCCCAGTGGTGGTCAATGAGGAGGACATCCCTGTGGTAGACAGTGAGGAAGACTTTTCTGTGGTTGACAGTGGGGAGGATTTCCCTGGGGTTTACAGTGGGGATGATTTCCCTTTGGTGGACAGTGGGGAGGTTGTCCCTGTGATGGACAGTGAGGAGGATGTCTCTGGGTTGGACAGTGGGGAAGATGTTCCATTTGTGGATACTGAGCATGGCATCCTTGTGGTGGATAGTGTGAAGAATGTTCCTGTGGTGGATTGTGGTGAGAACGTCCCTGTGGTAAACAGGAGGATGTCCCTGTGGTGGATAGTGGAAAAGAAATCGCAGTTGTGGTCTGTAAGTAGGACTCCTTTGTGGTAGACAGTGAGAAGGATGTCCCTGTTTTACACAGGAGAACTTTTTTTGTGGTGGAGAGTGTGGATGACATCTCTGTGGCGGACAGTGGGGAGGACATCCCTGTGGTGTACAGTGAACAGGACAACCCTGTTGTATCAGTGAGAATGACATACCTGTGTTGGACAATAAGGTGGTGCACAGTAGAAAGAAAATTTGTCTTGGAAAGTGGAGAGGACATCCCTGTGGTGGACAGTGACAGAACATTTTTGTGGTGGACAATGGCAGTACATTCATATGGTAGACAGTGTGTAGTGCATCTCTGTGGTGGAGAGTGAGGAAAATGTCTCTGTGATGGACAGTGGGGAGGTTGTCCATGTGGTGGACAGTGGGGAGGATATTTCTCTGGTTTACAGTGGGGAGGACATACCTGTGGTGGACAGTGAAGATGACGTCCTTGTGGTGGACAGTGGAGAGGATTTCCCTGTGATGGGCAGTGGGAAGGATGTTTCTGTTGTTGACTGTTGGGAGGATTTCACTGGTGGACATTGTGGAGGATGTCCTTGTGGTGGGCAGTGAGGAGGATGTTTCTGTGTTGCACAGGAAGACATACCTGTGGTGATCAGTAAGGAGGATGCCTCTGTGGTTGACTGTGGGAAGTACATTCCTGTGATACACAGAAGGACTCCCTGTGGTGGTCAGTGGGGAGAACATATCTGTGGTCGATAGTGGGCAAGACGCACCTGTGATCGATAGTGAAGAGAACATCCCTGTGGTGAAAGTGAGGAGGACATCCCTGTGGTGCACATTGGAAAAAAATTTTCTGTGGATGACAGTGGAGAGAACATCACTGTGGTGGTCTCTGGGGACCACATATCTGTGGTGGACAATGGAGAGGACATCCCTGTGTTGGACAGTGAGATGGACATCACTGTGGTGGACAGTGAGGAAGATGTATCTGTGGTGGACAGTGGGAGGACATACATGTGGTGGACAGTGGGTAGGACATCTCTGTGGTGGACTGTGAGGAGGACATCTCTGTGATGGACAGTGGGGAGGTTGTCCCTGTCGTGGACAGTGAGGAGAACATCCCTGTGGTTTACAGTGGAGAGGACATACCTGTGATGGAGAATGAAGAGCATGTCCATGTGGCAAACAGTGGGGAGGATTTCTCTGTAGTGGACAGTGGAAAGGATGTCCCTGTAGTTTACTGTGGGGATGTTTTCACTGTGGTAGACAGTGTGGATGACATTCTTTTGGTGGGCAGTAAGAAGGGCATTACTGTGTTCCACAGGAGGACGTCACTGTGGTGTTCAGTAAGGAGGAAGCACCTTTGGTGGACGTTGGGAAGGATGTCCCTGTGGTACACAGGAGGGCATCTCTGTGGTGGACAATGAGGAGGATGTCCCTGTTGTGCACAGTGGGGAGGATTTTTCTTTGGTGGACAGTGGGGAGCACATCTCTGTGGTGGACAGTGTGGAGGAGATGCCTGTGGTGCACAGTGAGGAAAATGTCCCTGTGGTGGATAGTCGGAAGGACGTCCTCTTTTACACAGGAGGACATTCCTGTGATAGAGAGAGGGGAGGACATCTCTGTAGTGGACAGTGGGGAGGACGTACCTGTGGTAGACAGTGAAGAGGACATTCCTGTGGTAACAGTGAGGACATCCCTGTGGTGAACAATGAGGAGGACGTTTTGTGGTGCACAGTAGAATAAGTTTTTCTGTGATGGACAGTGGGGAGGACATCCCTGTGGTGAAGAGTGAGGACCATATCTCTGTGTGATCAACAGTGAGGAGGACTTGTGTGGTGGACAATGGGGAGTACATCCATGTGGTGGACAGTGTTTAGAACATCTTTGTGGTGGACAGTGTGGAGTACATCTATGTGAAGGAAAGTGGGGAGGTTGTCCATGGGGTGGACAGTTGGGAGGACTTCACTGTGGTGGACAGTGAGGAGGACATCCCTGTGGTGGACAGTGGAAAGGATGTCCCTCTATTGGACAATTGGGAAGATTTCACTGTGGTGGTCAGTGGATAGGATGTTCTTGTGGTGGCCAGTGAGGAGGATGTTCCTATGGTGGACAGTGGAAAGGACATCTCTGTGCTGGACAATGGTGCTATTTTGCTGTTGTGCACTGGAGTTCATCACTGTGGTCAAGAGTGTGGAGGATGTTCCTATGATGAACAGTGAAAAAGACGTCCCCATTGTGGACTGTGGGGTTTACTTCCCTATGGTAGTCAGTGAAGAGGACATCCCTGTGGTGACAGATAGGAGGATATCTCAGTGGTGGTTAATGTGGAGGATGTCGCTGTGGTGGACAGAGGGGAGGATTTTTCTCTGGTGGACAGTGAGGAAGACATCCTTGTGGTGGGCAGTGAGTAGGACATACTTGTGGTGGACAGTGGGGAAGATTTTTCTGTGGTGGACTGTGGGGAGGATATCCCTGTGGTTTATAGTCGGGATGATATCCCTGTGGTGGAAAGTGAGGAGGACGCCCTGTGGTGGACAGTGGGGAAGTTGTCCATGTGGTGGACAGTGAGGAGAAGGTCTCTGTGTTGGATAGTGCAGAAGATGTCCCTTTTGTGGATACTGAGCAGGACATCTTTGTGGTGGACAATGTGGAGGATGTCCCTGTGTTGGTCAGTGGGGAAGAAACCTCTGTGGTGGACAGTGGTGAGGATGTCCCTCTGGTAAACAGGAGGATGTTCCTGTGGTGGACAGTGAGGAAGACATCCCAGTTGTGGTCAGTAAGAAGGACTGCTTTCTGGTGGACAGTAAGAAGGACATCCCTGTTTTACACATGAGAAATTTCCTGTGGTTAAGTGTGTGGAGGACATCTCTGTGTTGGACAGTAGGGAGGATGTTTCTGTGGTGTACAGTGAAGAGGACATCCCCATAGTAACAGTGAGAAGAACATACCTGTGGTGGACAATGAGCAAGACATCTTGTGGTGCACAGTAAAATAAATTTTTCAGTAGTGGACAGTATGGAGGACATCCCTGTGGTGGAGAGTGGGAACCATATCTCTGTGATGAACAGTGAGGAGGACCCTTTTGTGGTGGACATTGGGGATTAAATCCATGTGGTTGACAGTGTGTAGGACATCTCTGTGGTGTACAGTGAGGAGGATGTCTCCATGATAAACAGTCAGGAGGTTGTTCATGTGGTGGACAGTGAGGAGAGTATCCCTGTGGTTTACAGTGGGGAGGACATACCTGTGGTGGACAGTGAGGAAGACGTCCTTGTGATGGACAGTGGGGAGGATTTCCCTGTGATGGACAGTGGGTAGGATGTCCCTGTTGTTGACTGTGGGGATTATTTTACTGTGTTGGATATTGCAGAGGACGACTTTGTGGTGGGCAGTGGGGTGGACATTCCTGTGGTGCACAGGAGGATGTCCCTGTGGTAATCAGTAAGGGGGATGCACATGTGTTGGACAGTGGGGAGCCATCTCTGTGGTGGATAGTGGGCAAGACGCCCCTGTGATGGTCAATGAAGAGAACATCCCTGTGGTAACAGTGAAAAGGACATCTCTGTGGTGCACAGTGGAAAAGATTTTTTGTGGAGGACAGTGGGGAGTACATCCCTGTGGTGGTCAGTGGGGACCACATCTCTGGGGTAGACAATGGAGAGGACATCCCTCTGGTAGACAGTGAGGAGGATGTCCCTGTGGTGTATAGTGGAGAGCATATCCTTTTGGTGGGCAATGGGTAGGACATCCCTGTGGTTTACAGTGGAGAGTAAATACCTGTGGTGGACAATGAGGAGGTCATCACTGAGGTGTACATTGGAAATAATTTTCCTGTGGTGGAGAGTGGGTAGGACATTCCTGTTGTGGACAGTGGGTAGGACATTTCTTTGGTGGACAGTCAGCAGGATGTTTCTGCGGTGTACAGTGAAAAGGATGTGCTGTGTTGGCCAGTGGAGAGGATATTCCTATGGTTTGCAGTCGGGAGTACATCCCTGTGGTGGACCCTGTGGATGACATCTCTATGGTGAATAGTGGAAAGGATTTTTCTGGGATGGACAGTGGGAAGATTGTCTCTGTCATGGACAGTGGGTAGAATGTCCCTGTGGTGGACAGCTTGGAAGACAATCGTTGGTGGACAGTGGGGTGACTTCCCTGTTCTGGACAGTGAGGAGGACATCCCTGTGGTCGACAGTTGGAGGACATCCCTGTGGTGCACAGAAGGATGTCCCTGTGGTGGAGAGTAAGAGGATGTCCTTGTGGTGGACAGTACAGAGGGCATCCCTGTGGTGGACAGTGAGGAGGACATTCTTCTGGTGGACAGTGGGGAGGACATTTTTGTAGTTGACAGTGGGGAGAACATGTATATGGTAGACAGTTGGGAGGACAGCCCAGCTGTGAACAGAAGGACGTCCCTGTGGTTGACAGTGAGAAGGATTTTCCTGTGGTGGACAGAGCGGAGGTCATCTCTGTGGTTGAAAGTGAGGAGGATGTCCCTATGGTGGAGAGTGGGGAGGATGTCCATGTAGTCGAAAATGGGGAGGACTTCACTGTGGTGGACAGTGAGAAGAACATCCATGTGGTAAACAGTGGGGAGGACATTTGTGTGATTGACAGTGTGGTGCATGTCCAGTGGTGGACAGTGGGAAGAACTACTTTGTGGTGGACAGGACTTACCTGTGGTGAACAGAAGGGAGGATTTCACTGTGGTGGACAGTTAGGAGGACGTCCCTGTGGTGGACAGTTAAAAGGACATCACTGTGGTGGAAAGTGCGATGTATGTACCTGTGGAGCATAGTAGGGAAAACATCCCTGTAGAGGACAATGGGAAGGACATCCCTGTGATAAACAGTGAAAAAGACCTCCTTCTGGTGGGCAGCCTGGAGGACTTTTCTGTGGTGCACAGAGGGACACCCCTATGGTGGACAGTGGAAAGGAAGTCTCTGTGGTGGACAGGGAGAAGGACTTCCCTGTGGTGGACAGTGGGGAGGACATTACTCTGGTGCACAGGAGAATGTCTTTGTTGTGGACAATGTAAAGGACATTGCTCTGGTGGACAGTGTGGAAAATGTCCCTGTGGTGGTCAGTAAGGAGGATGCCCCTGTGGTGGATGGTGGGGAGGTTGTCCCTGTAGTACACAGGAGGACTTCCCTTTGGTGGACAGTGGGGAGGACATCCCTGTGGTCACTGTAGGGAGGATTTTCCTGTGGTGAACAGTGAGGAGGACATCCCTGTGTTGGACAGTGTGAAGGATGTCCGGATTTCACTGTAGTGGACTGTTAGGTAGATGTCCTTGTTATGTGCAGTGGGGAGAATGTCGCTATGGTGGACAGTGCAGAGGACATCTCTGTGGTGGACATTGAGAGGGGCGTCCCTGTTGTGGACAGCTGGGAGGCCATTCCTGTGGTGGACAGTGTGGAGGATGTCCCTGTGGTGTTCTGTGGGGAGGATACCCCTGTGGTGGACAGTGGTGAGGACTTCCTTTTGTTACACAGGAGGACGTCCCTGTGGTGGACAGTGGAATAGACATCACTTTGGTGGACAGGAGGACATTGGGGAGGATGTCCCTCTCATGGACAGTGGGAAGGACAACTCTTTTGTGGACAGTGGGGTGAGTTTGCTGTGGTGCACAAGAGGACGTCCCTGTGGGGAACAGTTTGGAGGATGTCTCTGTGCTGGACAGTGAAAAGGACGTCCCTGTTGTGGACAGTGGGAAGGATGTTCCTGTACTGGACAGTGGGGAGGACTTCGCTGTGGATGACAGTGAGTAGGACACAACTATGGTGGCCAGTGGGAAGAAGGTCTTTGGTGTGGACAGTGAGAAGGATTTTGTTGTGGTGCACAGGAGTAAATCCCTCTGGTGGACAGTTGAGAGGATGTTACTGTGTTGGACAATGAAAAGGACATCCCTGTGGTGGACAGTGGCAAAAACGTCCTTTTGTACTATGGGGAGGATGTTTCTGTGGTGCACAGAAGGACATCCCTGTAATGGAGAGTGGGGATGATGTGTCTGTGCTGGACAGTGGGGAGGATTTCACTGTAGTGGACAGTGGAGAGAATGTCCTTGTGGTGGACCATGTGCAGAACGTTCCTGTTGTGCACAAGAAAATGTCCTTGTGGTGGACAGAAAATAGGACATATTCATTGTGGACAGTTGGGAGGATATCCCAGTGTTTGACCATGACATGGACGTTCCTGTGGTTAACAGTGGGGAGGACATTCCTGTGGTGGACACTTGGGAGGCTTTCCCTGTAATGGACAGTGGGGAGGACTTCTGTCTGGTGGACAGTGAGAAGGACATCCCTATCGTGGACAATGGGGAGAATATTCCTGTGGTAGACAGGGGAGAGGATACCCCTGTGGTAGACAGTGGTGAGGACATCCCTGTGGTTGATAGTGTGGAGGACATTCCTGTGGTGGACACATGGGAGGACTTCCCTGTGGTGGAGAGTGGGTAGGACTTCTTTTTGGTGGACACTGAGAAGGACATCCCTGTTGTTGACTGTGGGGATCATATCCATGTGATGGACAGTGGAGAGGATATTCCTGTGGTAGACAGTGGAGAGGACATTCCTGTGGTGGACACTTGGGATGACTTCCCTGTGGTGGAGAGTGGGTAGGACATTCCTATGGTGCACAGTGGAGAAGACATGACTGTGGTGTAAATTGAGGACATCTCTGTTGTGGACAGTGAAGAGGACATCCCTATTGTGGACAGTGGTGAGAATATGACTGTGGTGGGCAGTGGAGAGGATATCCTTGTGGTGGATAGTGGGGAGGACATCCCTGTGGTTTACAGTGGGGAGGACTTCTCTGTGTTGGACAGTGGGGAGGACATCCCTGTGGTGCACAGTGGGGAGTATATCCCCATGGTGATGAGTGAGAACTCAGTCCCAGTGGTGAAAGGTAGGGAGGACTTCACTGTGGTAGACAATGAGGACAACTTCATTGTGTTGGACAGTTGGGAGGACATCCCTTTGGTGGACAGTGGGGAGGCCGTCCCTGTGGTAGACAGCAGGGAGAAATTCCTTTTGGTTGACAGTGAGAAAAACATGCCTGTTATTGCCAGTGGACACGTTTTTGGTGGACAGTGGGAAGGACTTAGCTGTGGTGGACAACACGGAGGATGTCCTTGTTGTGGATCATGGGGAGGATGTTCCTGTAATTCACTGGAGTATGTCCTTGTGGTGGACATTGTGGAGAATGTCTCTGTGGTGGACAGTATGTAGGACATACCTGTAGTGTACATTGAGGAGGACGACTCAGTGCTAAATAGTGGGAAGGACGTACCTGTGGTGGACAGTGGGGAGGACATCCCTGTGTTTGACTTGGGAAGATTTTACTTTTGTGAACTGTGGGGAGGACGTCCTTGTAGACAGTGGGAAGGATGTGTCTGTGGTGCACAGAAAAACGTCCCTATGGTGGACAATGTGGAGAATGTCCTTATGGTGGACAGTTGGGAAGATGTTTCTGTCGTGCAAATGAGGATGTCACTGTGGTGGACAGTGGATAGACTTCCCTATGTTGGACAGGGGGAGTACATACCTGTGGTGGACATTGAAGAGGTCATCCTTTTTCTGGACAGTTGGGAGGATGTCCCTGTGGTGAACAGTGGAAAGGACATCCCTGTTATCGTCACTGTGGAAAACTACCTGTGGTGGACAGTGGGGAGGACTTTTCTCTGGTGGAGAGTAAAAAGGACATCCTTGTTGTGGACAGTGGAATGGATGTCCCTGTTGTGTACAGTGGGGAGGACACCCCTTTTGAGTACAGTGTGAAGGACATCTGTTTGGTGGATAGTGAGTAGGACGTCCTTGTGGTGGAGAGTGGGGAGGACTTCTCTGTGGTGTACAGTGGGGAAGACATCACTGTGGTAAAGAGTGTGGAGAACATCTCTATGATGGAATGTGAGGAGGATTTACCTGGGGTGAACAGTGAGGAGGTCATACCTGTGGTATACTGTTGAGAAAATTTAACTATATTAGACAGCGGAGAGGATGCCCTTTTAGAAATTAAGGATATATCTGTGTTGCACAGGAGGACACCCTTGTGGAGGACAGTGTATAAGATGTACCTATGGTGAACAGTGGGTCGGATTTCTCTGTGTTGGACAGTGCGGAAGACTTCCCTTTGGTCCACAAGAGGAAGACCTTGTTCTGGATAGTTGGGAGGAAGCCCCTGTGGTGGACAGTGGGGAGGATGTCCCTGTGGTGGACAGTGTGGAAAACATCCCTATGGTGCACAGGAGGATGTCACTGTGATGGATAGTGGGGAGAATATCCAGGTGGTAGACAGTGGGGAGGATTTCTTGTGGTGGACAGTGGGGAGGATATCCCTCTCTTGGACAGTATGGAGGATGTCCTTGTGGTGGTTAGTGGGGAGGACGCCCCTGTGGTGGACAGTGGGGAGGATGTCTCTGTGGTATACAGGAATATGTCCCTTGGTGTACAGTGTGGAGGACATCGCTCTGGTGGACAATGTGGAGGACATAACTGTGGTGCACAGTGGGGAGGATGTACCTGTGGTGGACAGTGTGGAAGACAACACTGTGGTGGTCAATGGGGAGGACACCCCTGTGGTGGACAGTGGAGAAGACATCTCTGTGGGATACAAGATGAGGTCTTTATGGTGGACAGAGGGTCGGATTTATCTGTGGTGAACAGTGGGGAAGATTTCCCTGTGGTTCAAAGGAGAAAGACCATGTGGTGGACTGTGGGGAGGAAGCCCTGTGGTGGACAGTGGGGAGTATATCCTTTTGGTGGGCAGTGTGGAGTACATACCTATGGTGTACCAGAGGACATTTCTGTGATGGACAGTGGGGAGAACATCCAGGTGATAGACAGTGGTGAGAGCTTCCTGTGGTGGACAGTGGGGAGGACATCCCTGTGGTGGACAGTGAGGAGGACATCATTGTGTACCAAGGAGAGGACATCACTGTGGTTGACAGCTGGGAGGATATCCCTGTGGTGGACAGTGGGGAGGATGTCCCTTTGGTGGACAGTGGGGTGGATGTCTCTGTGGTGGACAGAAGGGAGGACTTTTCTGTAGTTGACAGGAGGAGGATATGACTATAGTGGACAGTGAAGAGGACTTCTGTGTGGTGAAGTGTGGGATTTCATCGTCATGGAAAGTGTAAAGGATGTTCTTGTGTTGAACTGTGGGGAGTGCATTATTTGTTGCACAGGTGGACATTCCTGTATTGGAAAGTGGGGAGGATGTCCCTGAGGTGGAGTGTGGGGATAACATCCCTGTGGTGGACAGTGAGGAGGAAGTCCCTGTGATGGACAGTGGGGAGGTCTTCCCTTTGGTGGACAATGAGATGGATATCCCATTATTGGGCATTGGAGAGGACTTCCCTGTGGTGGACAGTGGGGAGCATGTGTCTCTGGTGAAAAGTAGGGAGGATATTCCTGTGGTGGACAGTGGGGAATATTTCCCTGTGGTGGATGGTGGGGATGATGTTGCTGTGTTGCACAGGAGTTTGTCCCTGTTGTGTACAGTGTGGAGTATGTCCCTGTGGTAGAAAATGAGGAGGATGTCCCTGTGTTGAACAAGGCATCCTCCCCACTGTCAACCACAGGGATGTCCTCACATCCTTAAACCACAGATACCTTTTCGCCACTGTCCACCACAGGTACATCCTTCCCAGTATCCACCAAGGGACATTCTCCTGTGCACCAAAAGAACGTCCTCACCAGGTTCCACCACAAAGACATCCATTCCACTGTCCGCCATAGGTATGTCCTCCTTACTGTCAACCACAGGTAAGTCCTACCAACTGTCCACAACAGCAATGTCCTCCCTACTGTCCACCACAGTGAGGTTCTTCTCACTGTCCACCACAGTGATATGCTTCTCACTGTCTACCACATGGATGTCTTTCTCACAGTCCACTACAGAAAAGTCCTCCCCACTGTCCAGATGTCTTATCCACTGTCCACCACAGGGACATCATTCCCACTGTCTTCTACAGGGATATCCTCCTCACTGTCTACCACAGAGATGTCCTACCCACTGTCCACAACAAGGATGTCCTCCCCACTGTAAACAACAGAGGTGTTTTCCTCACTGTCCACCACAGGGACATCCTTCCCAGTGTCCACTACAGGGATGTTTCCCTCACTGTCTGAAACATAAATGTACTCCCTACTATCCACCACAGGAACGTCCTCTTCTCTGTCCACCACAAAGACATCCTTCTGTGTAACACAGAGTTCTACTCCCCTGTTGGGAAGAAATCTCATGGGAGGGGAGAAGAGGGAGTCTGGCAGATCCCTCGGCGGTCTGGCATCAGGGTCCCAGGCGGGCTTCCCATGCTGCCAGTGGAGGGTCTCACATTGGTACAGCCTCCCCGGGCTGGCCGTGGG
The DNA here is from genome assembly GCF_011762505.2 of Arvicanthis niloticus. Taxonomy (NCBI): domain Eukaryota; kingdom Metazoa; phylum Chordata; class Mammalia; order Rodentia; family Muridae; genus Arvicanthis; species Arvicanthis niloticus. Next base: position 752,234 of record NC_047670.1, read on the forward strand.
CAGCTCAAGTTTCCAAAGGCTGGGAACCTGGTGGTGGCAGATCAGGCAGATCAGGCAGAACAGGCGACAAGTAGAGTCTGGTTTTCCAAAGCTTTTATTGTTCATGGCATGGTAAATGGATGTAGGTGGTATGCGCTTCCCCCACCAAAGCCTGGGGAGCTTAATTTTATAGGGAGGGGAAAATGTGAGGGAATAACTTAATTAGCTACACCCCTGGCCTTTAGATAACTCACTAATACTTAAATCTCTGGAGGTGGAGACTTGTTAATCACGCCCTCTACTTGTGTGTTACGTGACTGAAGGTAGCAGGTTAAATGGAGTTACCTCATTCAAGGACCAACACTCACCCCTGTCCACAATAGGGGCGTTGTTCCCATTTACCACCACAGAAACCTCCCCAACACTGTCCACCACAGGGATGTCCTCCCCACTCTCCACCACAGGGACATCCTCCCGACTGTCCACCACAGGGTCTTCCTTCTGTTCACCACAAGGACATCCTCCCCAATGTCCAACACAGAGAAATCCTTCCCACTGTCCACCACAGGGATAACCTCCACACAGTCACCACCGGTGAATTTCCCCACTGACCACCAGAGGTACATCCTTCCCAGTGTTCACCACAGAGACGTCCTCCCATTGTCCACCACAGGGATGTCCTCCCTAATTTCCACAACACGTATGTCCTCCTGTGGACCACAGGGACGTCATTGACACTGTCTACCACATTGGTGTCCTCCCCACTGTGCACCACAGGGACATCCTTCTAAGCACCAAAGAGCCCTAATCCCAATTGTCCACCACAGGGATGTCCTCCCCACTGTCCACTACAGGCATGTCCTCCTCATTGTCCACCACAGAAACATCCTCCTCACTCTCCCTGACAGATTTTCTACCCACCATCCACCACAGTGATGTCCTCCCCACTGTAAACCACAGAGATATTTCCCTCACTTTCCACCACAGGGACATTCTTCCCAATGCCCACAACAGTGACATTTTTTCACTGTCCACCACAGAGATGTCTTACCCACAGTCCACCACAGGGATGACCTCCCCACTGTCAGCCACAGGGATTTCCTCACCTCCTTAAACCACAAAGTTTTCCCCACTTTCCACCAAGGGACATTCTTCTCACAGTCCACCACAGGGATGTCCTCCTCACTGTCCAGAACAAAAATGGCCTCTTCACAGTTCACCACAGAGAAGTCGTATCCACTGTCTGCCACAGAGATGTCGTTTTCACTCTCCACCACAGGGACATGGTCCTCACTGATGACCACAAGGACGTCCTTTCCACTGTGCAGCACAGAGACATCTTTCTGTGTACCACAGGACATCCTCCTCACTGTCCACCACAGAGATTTCTTCCTAAGTGTCCAACACAAGGACATCCTCCCCACTGTCCACCACATGGATGTCCTCATGTGTAGCACAGGAACATCCTCCAATTCTCTATCGGAAGGATTTCCTCCCCATTTTTCACCATAGATACATCTTCCCAACAGGAGGATGTCCCTGTGGTGCACAGTGGGAAGGACACCAATGTTGTAGACAGTTGGGAGGATGTTCTCCCCACTGTATACCACGGGGATATCCTTCCCCTGTCAAACACAGGGACATTTTTCCCACTGTTCTCCAAAGGAACATCTTCCTCACTCTCTACCACAAAGATGTTCTACACACTGTGCACCACAGAGACGTCCTCTCCACTGTCCACCACGGGGACATCCTCCTCACTGTACACCACAGGTATGTCCTTCCCACTGTCCATCACAGGGACATCCTCCTCACTGTACACCACAGGTATGTCCTTCCCAATGTCCATCACAGGGACATCCTCTTCACTGTACACCACAGGTATGTCCTTCCCACTGTCAACCACAAAATACGCTTCCCCCTTTCTACCACAGAGAATTCCTCACCATTGTCCTCCACAGTGATGTCCTTCTCACTGTCCACCACAGGGATTTTCTCTCCATTGTCCGTTACATGAATGTCCTCCAAATGTCCACCACAGGAACATCCTCTCCACTGTCCACCACAGAGTTGTCCTTCCCGTTGACCACCACAGGTATGTCCTCCACACAGTCCACCACAGAGAAGTCCTCCCCAATCACCATAACAGAAACATACTCCCCACTGTCCAAGACAAGAATGTCCTCTTGTGCACCACAGGGATGTTCTCCCCACTGTCCCAAACAGGGAAGTTTTTCCAATTGTCAACCACAGGGACATCCTCCCAACTATCCACCACAGGTATTCCCTTTCACTGTCCACAATAGAGACGTCCTCTCCATTGTCCACAACAGGGAAGTCCTTCCCACTTTACACCACAGGTATGTCCTTCCAACTGTCCACCAGAGAGACGTTCTTTCCACTGTCCACCACAGGGACGTCCTCTATGTAACACAGGGACTTCTTTTTCACTGTCCACTACATGAGGATCCTCAGCACAGACAACCACAGGAATGTCCTTCACAATGTTTACCACAGATAAGTCCTCCACACAGTTCACCACAGGAACATCTTCCCCACTGTCCGCCCTATGGACTTCCTGTGCACCACAGGGATCTCCTCCCAACTATCCACTACAGAAATGTTTTCCTCTCTGTCTACCACAGAAATGTCATCCCGACTGTCCACCAAAGAAATGTTTTCCCATGCACCACAGAAAGTCCTCCCAACTGACGAAAACTGGGACATCCTCCCACTGTCCACCAGAGGGAAGTCCTCACCACAGTCCACCACAGAGATGTTCTCCCCACTGTCCACCACAAGGACCTCTTCTTCACTGTCCACAAGGATGTCCTTCTTACTATCCACAACAGGAATGTCCTCCTCACTGACCACCACAAGTAAGTACTCCACACTGTCCAACACAGAGATGTCCTAGATATTGTTCACCACAAAGATGTCCTCCTCTGCTCCACAGGAACTTCCTTCCCAATGTCCACTACAAGGACATAATCCTCACAGTCCACCACAAGGATGTCCTCCTGACTGTCCACCACAGGGAAGTCCTCCCCATTGTAAACCACAGAGATGTTTTCCCCACATTCCACCACAGGGACATTCTTCCCACAGTCCACCACAGAGATGTCGTCCTCACTGTCCACCACAGAGACGTCCTACACACTGTCCACCACAGGGATTTCCTCCCCACTTTCAACCACAGGTATGTCCTTCCCAATGTCCACCACAGGGATGTCCTCCCCTTTTTAAATAACAGAGATGGTTTCCACACTGGCCACTCCAGGGACATTTTTTCCCACTGTCCACCACAGGGACATTCTCCTAACTGTCCACCACAGGGATGGCCTCCCCACTGTTTACAACCAATATGTACTTGCAACTGTTCACCACAGGATGTACTTTTCTCTGTCCACCACAGAGATGTCTTGCTAAATGTCCACCACTGGGACATACTCTCCACTCTCTACCACAGGACGTCCTTTCCACTGTCCACCACAGAGATGTCTTCCTAATTGTAAACCACAGGAACGTCATTTCCACCGTCCACTACAGGGACGTTCTCCTCTCTGTCCTCCACATGGATGTCCTCTCTATAGTCCACAACAAAAACCTGTTTCCCACTGTCTACCACAGGGATGTACTTCCCACATCCACCACAGGTTATACTACCAAGAGTCCATGACAGGGACATCCTCCCCACTGTTTACTACAGGGATGTTCTTCACACAGTCCACCACAGGGAAGCTCTTCCCACTGTCAACAGGGATGTTCTCCCCTCTGTCCACCAAAGGGACATTATCTCCACTGTCCACAACAGGGACGTCCTCCTCACTGTCCACCACAGTGAAGTCCTCACCACAGTCCACCACAGAGATGTCCTCCCCACTGTCCACAACAGGGAAGTCCTCCCCACTGTCTACCACAAGGGTGTCCACCCAACAGTTCACCACAGGGATATCCTTTTTTACTCTCCACTACAGGGACATCCTTCTCACAGTCCACCAGAGGAAGTCCTTCTCACTTTCCACCACAGGGACAGTCTCTGCACTGTCCACCACAGAGACGTCCTCCTGTGTACTACAGATATCCACCCCACTGTCCACCAAAGAAACAGCTTCCCTACTGTCCACCACAGGGAAGTCCTCCAAATGTCCACATTAAAAACATCCTTCCAACTGTCCACCACAGCTACATCTCCCAACTGTCCACCACAGAGATCTTTTCACCACTGTCCACCACGGGGATTTTTTCCACTGTCCAGCACAGGGACATCCTCCCCACTGTCCAACACAGAGATGTCCTCCACATAGTTAACCACAGGGACCTCCTCCACACTATCCACTACAGTGATGTCCTCCCCACTGTCAACCACAGGGACGTCTTCCTCACTGTATACAACAGGGAATTCCTCCCCACTGTCCATAACAGGGAAATCCTTCCCACTGTCCACCACAATCACATCCTCCTCACTGTCCACTACAAGGAAGTCCTCCAAACTGTCTAACTCAGGGACATCCTTACTGTCCACCACAGGAACATCCTCCCCAGATTCCACCAGAGAAACATCTTCCCTACTGTCCTCCACAGGGAAGTCATACCCCTTGTCCACCAAAGAAATAACATTCCCACCATCCACCAAAGTTACGTCCGCAACACTGTCCACCATAGGGAAATTCTCCCCACTGTCTATCATAGGGACGTCATACACACTGTCCAACACAGAACTGTCTTTCGACTGTCCACCACAGGAATGTCCTCCCAACTGTCCACCACGGGAAGGTCTTTTTCACTGTCCACCACAGGGTCATTCTCCCACTGTGCACCACATGTACATCCTCCCCACTGTCCACCAAAAAATGTCCTCACCACTGTCCACAATTGGGACATACTTTCCACTGTCCACCACAGAGACATTCTCCCACTGTGCACCACAGGTACATCCTCCCCACTGTCCACCAAAAATATGTCCTCACCACTGTCCACAATGGGGATGTACTTTCCACTGTCCACCACAGGGATATCCTCCCCACAGTCCACCACAGGGACATCCTCCCCACTGTCCACCACATGGATGTCCTCCCCACTGTGTACCACAGTGACATACTTCTCACTGTCTACCACAGAGATGTCTTCCACAGTGTCCATAAAAGGGACGTCCTCCTTATTGTCCACAACAGAAATATCCTCCTTTGCACCACAGGAACAATCTCCCCACTTTCCTCCTCAAGGACATCCTCCCCACTGTCCACCCCACTGAAATTTTCTTCAATGTCGACCACAGGGATGTCCTTCCCACTGTCCACCACAAGGAATTCCTCCTCTCTGTCCAACAGAGTGATGTCCTTTCCACTGTCCAATTCAGGGACTTCTTACTCACTGTTCACCATAGAAAAGTCCTCCAAACTGTTTTCATAAAATAAATCCACCTCAGTGTCAACCACAGGGATATACTCCCCACTGATTTCAACAGGGACCTCCTCCCCTCAGTCCACCACAGGGTTGTCCTCTACACTTTCCACAACAAGGATGTCCTCCTCATAGTATACAACAGAAAAGTCCTCCCCACTGTCCACCACAGGGATATCCTCCCCACATTCTACCACAGGGATATGCTTCTCACTATCCATAAAAGCGAAGTCCTACTTACTGTCCACCACAGGGACTTCCTAGCCAGTGTCCTCCAGAGGAACAACCTTTACAGTGTTCACCACAGTGATTTCCTCCTCACTGTCTAGCAGAGGGAAGTCCTCTCCACAATCCACCACAGGGACATCTGCTCACTGTCCACCAGAGGGATATCCTTCACACTGTTTCCCTAAGGTACACCACCTCACTATCCACCACAGGGATATCCTCCCCACTGTTTACCACAAGGACATCCTCTTCACTCTCCACCCCACTGAAATCCTCCCCAATGTCCACCATATGGACGTCCTCCCCACTGTCCACCACAGGGATTTCCTCCTCACTGTCCAGAAGAGGGAAGTCCTTCCAACTATCAACAACAGGGAGGTTCTCCTCACTGTCCACCAGATAGAAATCCTACACACTGTTTACCTAAGAGACACACAACTCTCTGTCCACCACAGGGATATCCTCTCCACTCTCTGCTTAATGATGTCCTCCCTACTGTTCACCACAAGGACATCCTTTCCACTATCCACCACAGGTCCGTTCTCCTCTCTGTCTCCCATAGAGATGTCCTCACTACAGTCCACCTCAGGGACATCCTTTCCACTGTCCACAGAGACATGCTCCCCACTGTCTACCACTTGGACATCGTTCTCACTGTCACCAACAGATGATGTCCTCTGCACTGTACACCACAGGGACATCCTCCTTATTGTCCACCAAAGGAATATCCTCTTCACTGCACACACCACTGAAAATCTCCCAACTGTCCATCACAGTGATGTCCTCTTCACTCTCCACCACAGTGTTTTCTCCTCACTTTCCACAAGAGGGAAGTCCTCCCAATTAGACACCACAGGGACATCCTCCTCACTGTCCACAAGAAACAAGTCTTATACACTGTTTACCAAAGGACACCCAACTCATTGTCCACCACAGGGATGTCCTCCCCACAGTTTATCACAGGCACATCCTCCCAACTGTCCACCAAAGGGACGTCCTCCACACTGTCCACCAAAGAAACATCCTATTCACTGTCCATCACAGTGGCATCATCCTAATTGACCACCACCAAAACATCCTCTCCACTGTCCACCACAGAAATGTCCTCCTCATTGTCCATCACAGTTACATCTTCCCCACTGTCCACCAAAGAAACATCCTTTCCACTGTCCATCACAGTGACGTCCTACTCATTGACCACCACCGAAACATCCTCTCCACTGTCCACCACAGAAACGTACTTCCCACTGTCCACCACAAGGACATCTTCCCTACTGTCCACCACATTGATGTACTCCTCAATGTGCACCAAAGAGATGTCCTGCCCACTGTCCACCACAGAAACATCCTCCTCACTGTCCACCACAAAAATATCCTCCCAAATGCCCACCACAAATATGTCCTCTTCACAGTCCACCACAGTGAATTTTTCTCAACTGTTGACCACAAGGACCTCCTCTTCACTATACAACAAGGGCATCCTTCCCACTGTCCACTATAGAAACGTTATCACCATTGTCCACCAAAGGTTAATCCTCCACACAGTTTACCTAAGGGACACCCACCCCACTGTCCACTACAGGAATATATTCCCCGTTGTTTACCACAGGGACATCCTCCCCAGAGTCCAGCATAGGGTCCTCCTTCCCACTGTACACCACAGGAGTGTCCTCTCCACACTCCACCACAGGTATGTCCTCCTCATGGTATACAACAGGGAAGTTTTTCCCACTGTCTATCAGAGTGTCGTCCTCCTTACTGTCCACCACAGGGACTTCCTAGACACTGTCCACCAGAGGGACATCCTCTACAGTGTCCACCACAGGGATTTCCTCCTCACTGTACAGCAGAGGGAAGTCCTTTCCACTATCCACCACAGGGACGTCTGTCTCCCTGTCCACCAGAGAAAAGTCCTGCACACTGTTTCCCTAAGGTACACCCCCTCACTGTCCACCACAGCAATATCCTCCCCAGTGTTTATCACAGGGACATCCTCAAAACTGTCTACTAAACTAGGATGTCTTCCTGTTATCTACAGCAATGTCCTCCCCACTGTCCCCCACAGATGTCCTTTCCAGTGTCCCCAAGTGGGTCATCCTACCCACTCTCTACCACAGTTACGTCCTCCCCACTGTAACACCAAAGAAACGTCCTTTCCACTGTGCATCACAGTGGCATCCTCCTCACTGACCACCAACAAAACATCCTCTCCACTGTCCACCACAGAAAAGTACTTCTCACTGTCTAACACAGGGACATCCTCCCCAATGACCACCACAGTGTCATCCTCATGTGCACCACGGGACGTCTTACCCACTGTTCATCACAAGGACATCCTCCCTGCTGTTCACCACAGGGATGGACTCCTCACTGTGCACCACAGAGATGTCCTCCCCAGAGTCCAAAACAGAAACGTCCTCCCCACTGTCTACCACAAGGACATTTTCAAATGCCCACCACAAATACCTCCTCCTCACTCTCCACCACAGTGAATTCCTCCCCCACTGTCCACCACAAGGACCTCCTCTTTACTATCTAACACAGGGATATCCTTCCCACTGTCTACTATAGAAATGTCCTGCCCATTGTCCACTAAAGGTTAATCTTCTCCATTGTTTAACTAAGAGACACCCACCTGACTGTCCATCACAGGAATATCTTCTCCTCTGTTTACCACAGGGACTTCATCCCCAGAGTCCACCATGTTTACCTCCTCCCCACTGTCAACCAAAGAAGTGTCCTTCCCACAGTCCACCACAGGTATGTCCTCCTCATTGTATACAACACAAAAGTCATCCCCACTGTCTACCACAAAAATGTCCTCATCACAGTCTACCACAGGGATGTCCTTCTCACTGTCCACAACAGGGAAGTCCTCCTCACTGTTCACCTCTGGTACGTCCTCATTACTGTCCACCACAGGGACTTCCTCCCCAGTGTCCACCAGAGGAACATCCTCTCCAGTGTCCACCACAGAGATGTTGTTCCAACAGTCCACCACAAGTACGTCCTCCCCAATGTCCACCACAGGTACGTCCTCCTCTCTGTCAACCACAGGGATGGCCTCCCCACTGTCCACCACTGGGACATTTTCCTGTGCACCACAAGGACGTCCTCTCCACTATCCATCACAGAGATGTCCTTTCCACACTCTACCATAGGGACGTCCTCCCCACTGTCAACCACATGGACGTCCTCCTCACTGTCCATGACAGACCCATCCACTTCACTGTCCACCACAGGAACATCCTTTCCAATGTCCACCACAGGAACATCCTTCCCACTGTTCACCACAGAAACGTCCTTCCCACTGTCCACCACAGGGAAGTCCTCCCCACTATCCACACTAGAGACTTCCTCCCCACTGTCCACCACAGGTATATCCTCCCCACTTTATACAACAGAGATGTCCTCACCATTGTCCACTACAGGTATATCATTTCCACAGTCCTCCACAGGGACATCTTCCCTACTGTCCAACACAGGGACATCCTCCTGACTGTCCACCACAGGGACGTCCTTCCCACTGTTGACCAAAAGGATGTCCTAACACTGTCCAAAACAGGGACATTCTCCACTCTGTCCACCACAGGGACAACATCCTGTGTACCACAGGGATGTCCACCCCACTGTCCACCACAGAAATGTCCTCCCGACTTTCCACCACATGGAAGTCCTCCTCTCTGTCCACCTTAGGTACATCCTCCACACTGTCCATAACAGCAACATCCTCTCTACTGTCTACCACAGGTAGGTTCTTCTCATTGTCCACCACAGAGATGTCCTCGCTACTGACCACTACGGGGACTTCCTTTCCACTGTCCACACCAGGGACATCCTCCCCAATGTCCACCAGAGGGATATTCTACCCACCATCCTCCATAGGGACGTCCTCTCCATTGACCACCACAGGATGTCCTCCACACTGTCCACTACAAAGGTATCCTCACAACTGTACACCACAGTGACTTCCTCACCACTGTCCACCACAGAGAAATCCTCCCCATTGTCCACCACAGGGACATCTTCCAGACTGTCCACAATAGGTATGTCAAAACACAGAGATGTCCTCCATACTGTCTTCCAAGAGACATCCTCCAAAGTATCCACCACTGGAAATAACTACTATATACAACAGGACATCCTCCCCAATGTCCACCACAGGGGTGTCCTTCCCACTGACCACATCAAGGACATCCTCCACACTGTCCAATACAGAGATGTAATCCCCACTGTTCATCACAGTGATATCCTCTGGACTGTCCACCACAGGAATGTCCTCCCCACTGTCCCCCAAAGTGTGGTTCTCCTGTGCACCACAGGGATGTCCTCTCCCATATCCACAATAGGGACATACTCCCCACTGTCCACCACAGGACAGCCTTCCCACTGTTATTCACAGAAATATCCTTCCCACTGTCCACCACAGGTATGTTCTTCCCACAGTTCATGACAGTGAGAGCCAGCCCACTGTCCATCAAAGGGATGATTTCCCCATTGTTCACCACATGGACATTCTGTGTACCACAGGGATATTTTTACGACTGTCCACCACATGGGTGTCCTCCCACCTGTCCATCAAAGGGATGTTTCCCACTGTCCAACACAGGGACTTCCTTTCCAATGTGGGCCACAGGAACATCCTCCTGTTCACAACAGAAACGTCCTCACCACTGTCCACCACAGAGATGTCCTCCACCCTGTCCACCACATGCACATCTTTCCCACTGTCCACCACAGGGATGTCCTCTAGTGCACTACATGAACATTTTCCCCACTGTGCAAATGTCGTCCTCCCCAGTGTCCACCACAGAGAATTTTTCCCCACTGTCCACCAGAGTGACATATTGCTCATGGTCCACCACAGGTATGGCCTTTCCACTGTCTACCAAAGAGATGTGCTCCCCGCTGTCCACCAAAGAAAAGTCCTTTCCACTGTCCACCACAGGGATGTCCTCCCTACTGTCCACCACAGACATGTCCTCCTCACTGTCCACCACAGGGATGTCATCCCCTCTATCCACCACAGTGATATCTTCCCATGCACCACAGGGTTGTCCTTCATTTTGTCTACCACAGGAATGTCCTCCTCAATGTCCACCACAGTGAAATCCTACCTACTATCCACCAGAGGAAAGTTCTCACCATTGTCCCCTACAGGGACATCCTCTCCAGTAAAGCACAGGGACCTCCTTCCCACTCTCCACTACAGTCATGTCCTTGCCACTCTCCATCAAAGGGATGTACTCCCCACTGTATAGCATAGGGATGTCCTCCTCACTCTCCGCCACAGGGGAGTCCTCCCCAGAGTCCACCAGAGAGACGTCTTCCACACTGTCCACCACAGGGACATCTTTTCCACTGTCCACCAGAAGGATGTTTTGCCAATGTCCATCAAAGAGACGTCATCCCCACTCTCCACCACAGGTAAATCCTTCGCACTGTTCAACACAGGAACATCCTCTCCCATGTACACCAAAAAGATGTCCTCCCAACTGTCCACCACAGAGGTGTTCTCCCTACTGTCCATCATAGGAATATCCTATTTGCTGTCCAGCACAGGGATGTCCTCCCATCAATCACAGGGATGTCCTCTCCACTGTTCACAACAGGAACATCCTCCCCATGGTCCACCAGAAAAAAATCTTTTCCACTGTCCAACACTGGGATGTCCTCCTCATTGTCCACTAGAGAGAAGTCCTCCCCACTGTCCACCACAGAAATATCCTGTGTACTGTAAACCACAGGGATGTCCTGCCCACTATCCTACACAAGGACACCCTTTCCACTGTCTAACACAGGGATGTCCACCTCACTGTCAAACACAAAGATGTTTTACCCACTGTCCAACACAGGGATTTCCTCTCCACTGTAAACAACAGGGAAGTCTTCTCCACTGTCCAACATAGAGATGTCTTCCTTACTGTCCACCACAGGGATGACCTCCCCACTGTCTACCAGAGTGATGTGCACCTACTGTTCACCACAGAAAAGTCCTTCCCACTCTCCACCACAGGGATGTCCTCCCCACTGTCCACCACAGAAATGTCCTCCTCACTGTCCACAACAGTGAAGTCCTCCAAACTGTCCAGTACAGGAACCTTATCCACACTGTCCACCACAGGGTCTTCCTCCAATGTACCACAGGGTCTTCCTCACCAATTTCCTTCAAAGTGGCATCTGTCAGAAGCCAGGACCCTCGCCTCTTCCCTTCAGCCCCTACCTCTTCCCACCTGCACAACGTCCCCTGCAGCTTCATCCTGCCTGGCAAACACAAGGTCTGGTTTGGCAGCTGCAGATAGACTCAAAACAGTGTACCGTGTCTTCTGAGAAAAGCAGTGTACTGTGTCTTTTGAGAAAAGCAGGTAGACCACAAAATGTTTTAGGGCTCAGGCCAAGAAGATTCCACCACCTGGCCCCTCTTACCCCTTCCCCTTGTAAAATGTATTATAAAAAGGTGCTTTGCGCCCAAATACACGGATCTTGACAAGCAATTGCTTCCTTGAGTCCTTTCCCTCTCTTGCCCTTTCTTTTTTTTTAGGTTTTGGTCCTCCTCACCCCCAGGAATTAATAGGACCCACGGGTAGGGTCAGGCATCCTCAACACTGACCACCACAAAGACGTCCTCCACACTGTCCAGTACAGAGATGTTTTTTCCCATTGCACACCACAGGGACATCTTCCCCACTGTCCAACACAGGGATGACCTCCTGTGCTCCACAGTTACTTCCTCCCAACTGTCCACCACAAAGACTTCCTCCCCACTGTCCACCACAGGGATGTTCTCCTTACTGTCCACTACAGGGACGTCCTCCTTTGCATCACCACAACGTCCTCTCAATTTTTCCCCACGTATGTTTCCCCCCAGTCCACCACAGGTACTTCCTCCTCACTTTCCACCACATATATGCCCTACCCACTCTCCACCACAAAGTTGTCCTAGCCATGGTCCACCACAAAAAATCCTCCTGTGTACCACAGAGACATCCTCCCCACTTTCCTTCACAGAGGTGTCCTTTCCATTGAACACCACTGGACATCCTCCATACTGTCCACTAAAAAGATTCCCTACCCACTGTCCAAATCAGAGACATTCTCCCCACAGTCCACCACAGGGACATCCTCCTATGTACCACAGAGTTTTTCACCCCAGTGTCCACCACAAAAATATCCTCCCAACTATCCACCACAGGGACGTCCTTTCGACTGTCCATTTTAGGGACATCCTCCACACTGCCCACCACAGTACATCCTCCTCTCTGTCCACCACAGGGATGTCCTCACTACTGTCTACCACTGGAACGTCCTTTCAACTTTACACCACAAGGACATCCTCCCCACTGTCCACCACAGAAACATCCTCCAAACTGTCCACCACAAGGACATCCTCTTCACTGTCAACCCCACTGAAATCCTCCCCAATGTCCATCACTTGGATATCCACCCCACTGTCCACCACAGGGGTTTCCTCCTCACTGTCCAGCAGAGGGAAGTCCTCCCAAGTATCCACAACAGGGATGTCCTCCTCACTGTCCAACAGATAGAAGTCCTACACACTGTTGACCTACAGGACACCCAACTCCATCCATTACAGGGTTATCCTCTCTATTGTCTGCTTAGGAACCTCCTCTCCACTGTCCACCACAAGGACATCCTTTCTACTATCCACCACAGGTCCGTTTTCCTCTCTGTCTCCCATAGAGATGTCCTCACTACAGTCCACCTCGGGAACATCCTTTCCACTGTCCACCACAGAGACATGCTCCCCACTGTCCAGCCCTTGGACATCCTTCTCTCTGTCACCGACAGAGATGTCCTCTGCACTGTACACCACAGGGACATCCTCTTTATTGTCCACCAAAGGGATATCCTCTTCAGGGCCCACCCCCTGAAAGTCTCCAAACTGTTCATCACAGGGAGGTCCTCTTTACTGTCCACCACAGTGATTTCCTCCTCACTTTCCACCAGAGGGAAGTCCTCCCAACTGGATACCACAGGGACATTCTCCTCACTTTCCACAAGAAAGAAGTCTTACACACTGTTTCCATAAGGGACATACACCTCACTGTTCACCACAGGGATATCCTTTCCACAGTTTACCATAGGCATATCCTCCAAACTTTCCACCACAGGGACATCCTCCCGATTGTCACCCACAGGGATGCCCTTTCCACTGTCCACCACAAAGATGTTCTCCTCACTGTCCACAACAGGGAAGTCCTGCCAACTGTCCACTACAGGGATATCTTCCCCACTATCCAACACAGGTAAGTCCTCTGCACTGTCCTCAACACAGAAGTCCTTCACACTGTCCACTCAGGGACATCCTCCTTACTCTCAACCACAGGGACGTCCTCCCCAGTGTCCTCCACACATTCCACCACAGGGACATCATACCCACTGTCCACCATCAGAATGTATTTCCCACTGTCCACCAAAGAAACAATGCATGGCTAGCTAATACAGTGTTTATACCAAAATCAAAGAACACATCTTTAACATAGTATACAAAAAAACGACAATGCTTGTCTAGCTACTACAGTGTTTATACCAAAATCAAAATAAGACGTCTTAACTCAAACTGCACAAGTAATGTGTTTTTAGTGTTTCAGCTCTCTAATAGTTGTGTTTAACTCATGTAGTACACATGCTTTTCTCCTTGGTTATTTTTAAAGACGGGAAGTGCCTTACACTGTATCATGCATTTTAGGTGCAATAGAGGTACTTATTTGTACATAGTTTACATAACAAAAAACAATGCATGGCTGGCTAATACACTGTTTATACAAATCAGAAAAACATGTCTTAATTCAAACTGCACAAGTAACGTGTATTTAGTGTTTTCAGCTCCCTAATACTTGCCTCTAACTCAGGTATTACACATGCTATCCTTTTGGTGTATTTATACAGAGTGGTACTGCATTACATTGTATTATGCATTTTAGCTGCAATAGAGGTACTTATTTGTAATTGGTATACAAAAAAAATGAACAGTGCTTGGCTGGTTACTACAGTGTTTATACCAAAATCAAAATAACACGTCTTAACTCAAACTGCACAAGAAACGTGCATTTGGTGTTTTTAGGTCTCTAACAGTTGTCTTTAACTCAGGTGGTACATATGCTTTTCTACTTGGTTTTTTTACAGATAAGAACTGCCTTACATTTTATCATGTGTTTTAGCTGCAATGCAAGTACTTATTTGTACATGTTATACAAAACGAAGCAAAATAGTTTGCCAGCTACTAAAGTGTTTATACCAAAATAAAAAAAAACATGTCTTAACTCAAACTGCACAAGTAAAGTGCATTTAGTGTTTTCAGCTATTTAATAGTTGTCTTTAATGCATATAGTACACATGCTTTTCTTCTTGGGTATTTATAAAGATTGGCACTGCCTTACATCATAACAGGAGTTTTAGCTGCAATACAGGTACTTACTTCTACATAGATTACATAACAAAGAACAATGCATGGCTGCATAAAACACTGTTTACACAAAAATGAAAAGAAAACCTCTTAACTAAAACTGCACAAATAACATGCATTTAGTGGTTTCAGATCTCTAATAGTTGTGTTGAACTCATATAGTACGTATGCTTTTCTCCTTGAGTATTTTTACAGATGTGACCTGTTTTACATTGAGTCATGTGTTTTAACTGCAATACATGCACTTAGTTGTACATGGTAACAAAAGATGAATAATTCTTGGCCAGCAACTACAGTGTTTATACCAAAATCAAAATAACATGTCTTAACTCAAACTGCACAAGTATCTTGCATTTTGTGTTTTCAGCTCTTTAATAGTTGTGTTTATCTCACATAGTACACATGCTCTTCTCCTTGTGTATTTTACAGACAGGAATTGCCTTACACTGTATCATGTGATTTAGCTGCAATACAGGTACTTATTTTTACATAGTATACATAGCAAAGAACAATGCATGGCCAGCTAAGACACTGTTTATACCAAAATCAGAAAAAAAAACATGTTTTATCTTAAACTGCACAAGTATCAAGCATTTAGTGTTATCAGGTCTCTAATAGTTGTATTTAAATCATGTAGAACACATGCTTTTCTCCTTGAGTATTTTTGCAGATGGGAACTGCGTTGCATTGTATCATGAGTTTTAGCTGAAATACAGGTACTTATTTGTGCATAGTATACAAAACAAAGAACAATGCTTGGCTGGTTATTAGTGTTTGTACCAAAATCAAAATAACACGTCTTAACTCAGACTGCACTAATAATATACATTGAGTCTTTTCCACTTTCTAACATTTGTCTTTAACTCACGTAGTACACATGATTTTCTCCTTCACTATTTATACAGTTACATTCTCCTCACTTTCCACCACAGTAACATCCTTCAAACTCTACAAAACAAACATGTCCTCGCCACTATCCACCACAAAGATGTCCTCTGTTCCACAGAGATTCCCTTTTCACTTTCCTCTGCAGAGGCATCCTTGCCCCATGCACCACAGCGACATCCTTTCCACTGTCCACCAAAAGAAAATCCTGTGCACCATAGTGACGTCCTCCCAACTGTCCATAACAGGGACATCCTCCACACTGTCCACTACAGGTATTTCCTCACCACTGTCCTGCACAGAGTTGTCCTACACACTGTAAACCACAGAAACTCCTCCCCACTGTACACTACAGGGATGTAGTCCCAAGTGTTCACAACAAAAACATCGTCCCCAATGTCCAATATGGGAAAGTCCTTTCTATGCCTACCACAGGGACGTCATCCTCAGTGTCCACCACAGAGAAGTCCTCCTGTGCACCACAAGTACACCCTCCCCACTGTCTACCACAGAGATATCCTCCCCACTGGCCAACACAGGAAAGTTCTCTTCACATTCCACCACAGGGTGGTCCTCCTCACTGTCCAGCACAGGCCTGTCCTTCCCAATGTCCCCAACAGGGACACTATCTTCACTGTTCAACAAAGGGACGTCCTTCCGACTATCCACCACAGGGATGTACTTCCCAATATCGACCACAGGGACATTTACCTAATTGTCCACCACAGAAACTTCCTCCTGTGTACCACACAGACATCCACCCCACTGTCCACCACAGGGAAATCCTCCCCACTCTTCACCACAGGGACATCCTCCTCACTGTCCACCACAGAGATGTGCTCACCACTGTCTACCACAAGGTGGTCCTCCTGTGCACCACCAGGACATCCTTCCCACTCTCCACCACATAGATGTCCTCTCCACTGTCCAACACAGAGACATTTACCCAATTGTTCACCACAGGAACATCCTCCTGTGAACCACACAGACGCCCACCCCACTGTCCACCACAGAGACATCCTCCCCACTCTCCACCACAGAGAGGTCCACCACACTGTCCACAACAATCCCAATGTCAACCACAGGAACATCCTCCCCACTGTCCACCACAGGGACGTCCTCCTCACCGTCCACAACAGAGGTGTCCTCTCCCCTGTCTACTACAGGGACATTCTCCCCACTGTCCACCACAGGAACATCCACCCCACCATCCACAAAAGCAAAATCCTCCACACTGTCCACCACAGCGACAATTTCCCCACTGTCCACCACAGGGCCTTTCTCCACACTACACCACAGTGTCATCCTCCTGTGCATCAAAGGGATGTCCTCCCCACTGTCCAATAGAGGGACATTCTTCTCACTGTCCACCACAAAGATGTCCTCTCCACTGTCCACCACAGAGGTGTCCACCCCACGGTCCACCAAACAGGCATCCTCCACACTGTTCACAACAGTGTTATCCTCCCCCCTGTCTGCCACAGGGACATCCTCTCCACTGTCCACCACAGGGATGTCCTCCTCACTGTCCATCACAGGACTGTCCATTTCTCTGTCTACCACAGGGACATCCTCCCCACTGTCCACCACAGGGAAGTTTTCTCCACTGTCCATCACATGAACATCTTCCACACTGTCCACTACAGAGATGACCTTTCTACTGTCCAACACACAAATGTCCTTCTCACAGTTCAAAACAGAGATGTCTTCCTCACAGTCTACCACAGAGATGTCCTCCTCACTGTCTACCACAGTGACATCTTCCCCACTGTCCACCACAGAAACGTCCTCCGGGGCACCACAGGGACATCCTCCCCACTGTCCATCACAGGGACATATTTCCCACTGTCTGCCACAGGCACATCATTCCCACTGTCCACCACAGGTATGTTCTTCTCACTGTTCACCATAGTGAAATCCTCCCCACTGTCCATCAAAGGGACATCCTCTCCACTGTTCCTCACAGGAAGGTCCTGCTTCCTGTCCAACACAGGGTTGTCACCCTCACTTTCCACCATAGGGACAAACTCCCCACTATCCCCCCAAAGATATCCTCCAAACTCTCCACCATACATAAGTCCTCCTCATTGTCTAGAACAACGATGTCCTCTCCACTGTCCATCACAAAATGTCCTCCTCATTGTCCACCACAGGGAAGTCCTTCCCACTCTCCAACACAGAAACATCCTCCCCACTGTCCACAACAGAGACATCCTTCCTAATGTGCACCATGAGAACATCCTCCACACTGTCCACCACAGGGATGTCTTCCTCACTTCTCACAACAGAAATGTCCTCTTCACTGTCTACCACAGGGACGTTCTCCCCACTGCCTTCCACAGGGACATCTATCTTCTCCACTGTCAACCACAGTGAAATCATCTCCATGGTCCACCACAAAGACATTCCCAAACTGTTGACCACAGGGACTTCCTCCACTCTGTCCAACAAAGTGTCATTCTCCTGTGCACCACCAGGACGTTCACTTCACTGTCCATTACAGGGATATCCTCCCCAATTTCCACCACAGGGGTGTCCTTCCAACTGTCCAAAAATGGTACGTCCTTCACACTGTTTACCACAATAAGTGTCCTTCCAACTGTCCACAACAGGAACATACTCCCCAATGTCCACCACTCAGTCAACCTTCGCACTGTCCACCACTAGGATGTCCTGCCTACTTACCACCAAAGTCTCATCCTTTCCAATGTCCTCCACATTGATATCCTCCCCACTGTCCACCACAAAAATGTCCTCCCCACTGTTCACCACAGGGATGTCCTCGCCACTGTCCACCACAGGGACATCCTCCTGTACACCACAAGAACTTCTTTTCCACTGTCCCCAAAGAGATGTCCTTTCGACTGTCCACCAACAGGGACATCCTCCCCACTGTCCACCACAAGAATGTTCTCCTCACTGTCCACCACAGGCCCATTATTTTCACTGACCACCACAAAGACATCCTCCACACTCTCAACAACAGGGACGTTCTTCCCTTGTCCACCACAAGGACGTCCTCCCCACTGTCCACCACAGGTAGGTCCTCCTCACTGTCTTCAACAAATAAGGTCTTCCCACTCTCCACTCAGGGATGTCCCCCTTACTGTCAACAACAGGGACCTTCTTTCCAGTGTCCATCAGAGCGACATCCTCCACACTATCCACCACAAGAATGTCCTCCCCACTGTCCACCAAAGTAACAATGCATGTCCGGCTAATACAGTGTTTATACCAAAATTAAATTTTGTGTTTTCAGCTCTCAAATACTTGTCTAAAACTCAGGTAGTACACATGCTTTTCTTTTTGTGTATTTATACAGACAGGTACTGCCTTACATTGTATCATGCATTTTAGCTGCAATACAGGTACTTATTTGTAAATGGTATACAAAATAAAGAACAATTCTTGGCCGGCTAATACAGTCTTTATACCAAAATCAAAAGAAGACGTCTTAATTCAAACTGCACAAGAAACGTACATTTAGTGTTTTTTTCACTCTCTAATAGTTGTCTTTAACTCAGGTAGTACACATGTTTTTCTCCTTTGGTATTAATACAAGTGCATACTTCTCACTTTCCACCACAGAAACATCCTTCAAACTCTTCACCACAAAGATGTCCTTCTTTATACCACAGAGACTTCCTCCCCACTTGCCTCCACAGAGAAGTCCTCCCATTTGACCACCACAGGGACATCCTCCACACTGTCCACCAAAGAGATGTCCGACCCCCTGTCCACCAAAGAGACATATTCCCCACTGTCTACCATGAGAACTTAATCCTGTGTACCATAGCGACATCCTTTCCACTGTCCAAAACAGAAGAATCCTCCCCAATGTCCACCATAGGGTCATCCTACACACTGTCCAGCACAGATATGTCCTTCCCACTGTCCAGCACAGAGATGTCCTTCACACTGTAAACCACAGAAAAGTCCTCCACACTGCCCACCACAGGAAGGTATTTCTGTGTTCCACAGGGACGTCCTCCCCACTGTTCACCACAGGGAGATTCTTTCTCACTGTCC
Source organism: Arvicanthis niloticus (assembly GCF_011762505.2). NCBI lineage: Eukaryota > Metazoa > Chordata > Mammalia > Rodentia > Muridae > Arvicanthis > Arvicanthis niloticus. The sequence goes on from NC_047670.1 coordinate 772,185, forward strand.
ACCACATGGACTTACTCTCCACTGTCCACCAAAATACTTCCTCCCCACTGTCCATTACAGTGGCATCCTCCACATTGACCACCACAGAAAACTTCTCCTCACTGTCCACCACAGGGATGTTCTCCCCACTGTCAACCACAGTGACATCCTCCTGTGCACCACAAGGACGTCCTCCCCATTGTCCACCACAGAAATGTCCTTTTCACTGTCCACCATAGGGACATCCTTTCCAATCCCATCCACAGGGACGTCCTTCCCACTGTCCATCACAGGGATGTCCTCCCCACTGTCCATGATAAAAACATTCTCCATACTGTCCACCACAGAAACGTCCTCCTGCATACCACAGAACTGTCCAACCCACTGTCCACCAAAGAAACATCCTCCCCAATGTCCATTTTAGAGACGTCCTTCCCATTGTTCGCCACAGGTATGTCCTTCCGTCTGTCAGCCACAGGGATGTCCTCCTCACTGTACACCACACAGGTTTCCTCCCCAATGTCCACCACAGAAACATCTTCTCCACTGTCCACCACAGGAACGTCCTTCCCACTGTCCACCACAGGTATGTTCTTTCCACTATCCACCACAGATACATCCTTCTACTGTCCAACACAGGGACATCCTCCCCACTGTTCATAACAGTTAATTTCTCCTATATACAACAGGGTCGACCTTACCCTGTCAACCACATGGGTGTCCTCCCCACTGTCCACCATAGGGTCTTGCACCCAACTGTCCACCACATGGATATCCCTGCCACAGTGCACCAAAAGGACATCCTCTTGTGCATCACAGGACATCCTCACACCACAGAGATGTCTTCCACAATTTCCACCACATGGACTTTCTCCACACTGTCCACCACAGGGACGTCCTCCCCACTATTCACCACAGGGATGTCCTCCCAACTGTCCACCACAGTGAAATTCTGCACACTGTCCACCACAAAGGGTTCCTCCCTACTTTCTACCATAGGGACATCCTCCCCACGGTTTACCACAAGGACATCCTTTTCACTGGGCAACACAGATTTCATACCCACTGTCCACCACAGGGACATCTTACCCACTGCCCACCACAAGGACGTCCTCCCCACTGTTTACCACAGAAAATCTTTTTCACTGTCCACCACATGGACTTCCTCCCCACTGTCCAACACATGGAAATCCTTCCCACTGTCCACCACAGAAACAATCTTCCCACTGTTCACCACAGTGATGTCCTCCCCGCTGTACATCAAAAGGGTGTCCTCCCCACTGACCAAAGTTGTGATATCTTCCCAACCATCCCCCACAGGGATGACCTCCCCACTGACTACTAAGGGATGTTTTCCCCACTGTCCACCACAGGGACATCCTCTTGTGCACCACAAGGAAATCCTCCCCACAGCCCACCACAGAGATGTCCTTTTCTCTGTCCACCACAGGGATGTCCTCACCATTGTATGCCACAGGGACGACCTTCCCACTGCCCACCTACATTCTCCCTAATGTACACCACAGAAATATTCTTCCCACTGTTCACCACAGGAACAGCTTTCTCTGTACCACAGAAAAGTCCACCACACTCTTCATCACAGAAATATCTTCCCCAATGTCTACCACAGGGATGTCCTCCTCAGTGACTACCAGAAGGACATCTCTCCAGTGTCCATCACAAAAATGTCATTCCCAATATCCACCACATGTATGTCCTCCTCAATGTCCAAAACAGTGATGTCCTCACTGTCCACCACGGGGACATTCTGTCCACTATCCACCACAGGGACATCCTCCTTTGAACCACAGGGACATCCTCACCACACTCCACCACAAGGACATCCGCCACTTTGTCCACAACAGTTATATCCTCCCCACAGTCCACCAAAGGGATGTCCTCCCCACTCTCCACCACAAGGACTTCTTCCTGTGCACCACAAGGATGTCCTGCCCAGTTTCCACAACAGAGAGGTCCTTTCCACAGTCTACCAGAGGGATATGGTTTCTACTGTCCACAACAGGGACATTCTCCTCACAGTCAACCATAGGCACAGCCTTCCCACTGTCCACCACAGGGACCTCCTACGTACTGTCAACCACAGGGACATCCTTCCCACTGTTCACAACAGGGACGTCCTCCATACTGTCCACCATAGGGATATTCTCCCCACTGTCCACCACAGGGACGTCCTCCGGTGTACCACAGAGATGTCCACCCAGCTGTCCAACACAGAAACGTCCTCCCCACTGTCCACCACATGGAAGTCCTCCCCACTGTCCAGCTTAAATATGTCCTCCCCACTGTCCACCACAGGCATGTGCTCCCCACTGTCCACCACATATATAACCTCCTCACTGTCCACCAAAGAGATATACTCACCACTCTCCACCACAGGAACATCCTCCTGTGCACCACAAGGACATCCTCTTCACTGTCCACCACAGGGATGTCTTCCAAAATTTCCATCACAAGTACATCCTTCTCACTGTCCACTACAGAGATGTCCTCAATAGTGTCCACCAAATGTACATCCTTCTGTGCACCACAAGGATGTCCTCTCCACTGTCCACAACAAAGATGTCCTTCCCTGCCCTCCAAAGAAACATCCTCCCTCCTGTCAATCACAGGGACATCTTCCCCACTGCCCACCTCAAGGACGTCCACTCCACTGTCCTCCAGAGGAACATCCTGCCCACTGTCCACCACAGGGACATCCTTCCCACAGTCCACCACAGAAATTATTCCCTGCTGTCCACCACAGGGATGTCCTCCCCACTGTCAACCACAGGGGAATCCACCTCTCTGACCACCACCAGCATGTCCTCCACACTGTCCAAGACAAAGATGTCTTTTCCACTGGTCATCACAGGGACATTCTCCCCATTGTCCACTACAAGGACATCCTCTTGTGTACCACAGAGTCATCCGCCTCACTGTCCACTACAGAAAAGTCCTCCCCACAGTCTACCACAGGGAAGTCTTTCTTACTGTTAATCTTAAAGATTTCCTCCCCACTGTCACCACATGAACATTTTTTCTACTGTCCACCACAGGCATGTCTTCACTGTCCACCACAGAGATGTCCTCCCCAGTGTCCACCACAGGGACGTACTTTCCACTGTCCACCACAGGGACATCACCCCACAGTTCAACACAGGTATGTCTTCCCAAGTGTCCACTGCAGGGACAAGCTCCTGTGTACAACAGGGACTTCCTCTGCACTGTCCCCACAGGGACATCTTCCCCACTGTCCAAATCAGAGACATACTCCCCACAGTTTCCCCCAAAGAGGTCCTCTCTACTGTCCTACATATGTATGTCCTCCTCACTGTCAACCAGGACATCCTCCCCATTGTCCACCACAGGAAAAATTTTCCACTGTCCACCACAGGGACATTCTTCTCATGGTCCATCACCAAAATCTCCTCCCCACTGTCCAGCACACGGATGTCCTCCTCAATGTCCACCACAGGGACATCCATTTCACTTTCCACCACAGAAATGTTCTTCAAATTGTCCACCACAGGTTACGTACTTTTTATTGTTCACCACAGCGACATCCTCCAGTGCACCACAGGAACGTCCTCCCAACTGTCCACTATCAGGACATCCTACCCACTGTCCACCCCTGGGATGTCCTCCCGACTGTCGACCACAGGGACATACTCCCTACTGCCAACCACTGGTACGTCCTGTTCATTTTCCTCAACATTGAAGTCCTCCCCACTCTCCACTCAGGGATGTCCTCCTTACTGTCCACTTAGAAAAGTCCACCTTACTATCCACCGTGATGTCCTCCCCAGTGTCCACCACAAGGACATCCTCCCCAGTCTCCACCACAAGGACGTCATACCCACTGTCCACCACAGCAATGTCCTTCCAACTGTCCACCAAAGGGACAATGCATGGCCTGCTAATACAGTTTTTATACCAAAATCAAAATAACAGGCCTTAACTCAAATTACACAATAAAGTTAATTTAGTGTTTTCAGCTCTCTAAGAGTTGTTTTAAACTCGGGTAGTACATATGCGTTTTTTCTTTGTTATTTTTAAAGATGGGAACTGTCTTCAATTGAACCATGCATTTTATCTGCAATATAGGTGCTTATTTGTACATGGTATACAAAACAAAGAACAATACTTGGCCAGCTATTATAATGTTTATACCAAAATCAAAAGAACACATCTTAACTCAAACTGCACAAGTAATGTGTATTTAGTATTTTCAGGTCCCTAATTCTTGCCTTTAACCCAGGTAGTACACATGCTTTTCTTTTTTGTGTATTTATACAGATGGGTACTGCATTACATTGTATTATGTGTTTTAGCTGCAATAGAGGTACTCATTTGTAATTGGTATACAAAAAATGAACATTGCTTGGATGGCTACTACAGTGTTTATTCCTAAATCAAAATAACACATCTTAACTCAAACTGCACAAGAAACGTGCAGTTAGTCTTACAGCTCTCTAATAGTTGTGTTTAACTCAAGCAGTACACATGCTTTTCTATTTGTGTATTTATAAAGATGGGTACTGCCTTACATTGTATCATGCATTTTAGCTGCAATACTGGTAATTATTTGTACAATAAAAGGACAATGCTTGGATGGCTACTGCAGTGTTTATACCAAAATCAAAAGAACAAGTCTTAACTCAAACTGCACAAGTAACGTGCATTTGGTGTTTTCAGCTCTCTAATAGTTGTGTTTAACTTATGTAGTACACATGCTTTTTTCCTTTGGTATTCATACAAGTATGTCCTCCTCACTTTCCTCTACAGAAAACATCCTTAAAACTGTCCACTACAGATATGTCCTAACCACTGTCCACTACAAAGACATCCTCCTGTATACCACAGTGACATCCTCCCCACTTTCCTCCACTGAGGATTCCTCCCCATTGACAACCACAGGGATGTCCTCCACACTGTCCACCAAAGAGACGTCCTCCCCACTGTTTATCACAGTGATATCTTCCCCACTGTCTACCACAAGGACTTAATTCTGTGCACCATAGTGATGTCCTTTCCACTGTCCACCACAGAAGAATCCTCCCCACTTTCCACCACAGGGTCATCCTTCATACTGTCCACCACTAGTATGTTTTTTAACTGTCCAGCACAGAGATGTCCTCCACATTGTAAACCACAGGGACATCCTATACACTATCCACCAAAGGGATGTACTCCTTTGTACCACAGTGATGTCCTCCTCACTGTTCACCACAAGGATGTCCTTCATCCTGTCCAAGACAGAGATGTCCTCCCCACTATTTACCAGAGGGACATCTTCACCATTGTCCACCAAAGAAACTTTCTCCCCACTCTTCATCACAGTGTCGTACTCCCAATTGACCACCACAAAAAACTTCTCACCACTGTCCACCACAGAGACATCCACCCCAATGTCCACGACAGAAATGTACTCCCACTGTCCATTTTAGAGATGTCCTCCCAACTGTCCACCACAGGTATGTCTTACCCACTCTCCACCACAGACATGTCTTCACCGCAGTCCACCAGAAGGATGTTCTTTCCACTGTCCTGCACAGGGACATCCTCCCCACTGTCCACAACAGGGATGAACTCCCCACTGTTTAAAACAGAGATCCTTCCCACTGTCCATTAAAAAGACTTACTTCCCACTGTCTGCCACAGGGATTCTCCCCACTGTCCATGACTGGTATGTTCTTCCCATCATCCACCACAGAGACATCCTCTGCCCTGTCCACCACAGGGACATTCTCCACACTGTCCACCACAGGGACGTCCTCCTGAGCACCATAGGTACGTCCTACCCACTGTTCACAAGGATGTCCTCCCAACTGTCCACCACAGTGAAAACCTCCACACTGTCCACCACAGGGACGTCTTCCCCAAGTCCAAGACAGGGAAGGCCTCCTCACTCTGCACAACAGAGATTTTCTAACCACTGTCCACTCAACAAATGTCCTCCCCACAGTCCACCACAATGATATCCTCTCCACTTTCCACCACAGAGATGTCTTCTCCACTGTCCACCAAAGGGACATCCTACCCACTGTCCACCACAGGAGCGTCCTCCCCACTGTCCACCACAGGTATGTCCTCCCCACAGTCCACAACATGGATGTCCTCCCCATTTACCATCACAGGGATGTCCTCCTGTGCACCACAAGGTCATCCTTTCCACTGTCCACCACAGAGATGTCTTTTCCACTGTCCACCACAGGGACGTCCGCCCCACTGTCCACCACAAGGACTTCCTCTTCACAGTCCACCACAGTGCCATTCTTCCTACTATCCACCACAGTGACATCTTCCCCACTGTCAACCAAGATACATCCTTCCCACTGTTCCCCACAGGTACATCCTCCCAACTGACCACCACAGGGATATTCTCCCCACTTTCCACCACAGAGATATCTTATTGTGTACCACAGAGAAGTCCACCCCATTGTCTACCACAGAAACGTCCTCTCCACTGGGACATCCTTTCACTGTCCAACACGGGCACATCTTCCTGTGTACTTCAGGGACGTTCTCTACTCTGTCCTCCACAGGGAAGTCCTCTCCATTTTCCACCACATGAACATCCTCCTCACTGTTCAAGAAGATGTCATCTTCCCTACTGTCCACTGTCAGGAAAAATAAGGCTGGGGATCCTAGGGTTCCTCCCACCATGCTGTGGGTAGTCGGCTAGGAATGCTCTGGGTTCTTTCAGCTGGAAGTTGGGCCCAGCTGCTCAGTAACTGAAGGCCTCTCCTTGGCTCCTCATGGTTCCTCATGGCGGTGTGGCCCCAACACATGAGGAAGTCCTTGGGTTTCCAAAACCAGTTTATTGACATGGAAGATGGTAGATAGATCTGGAAGCATACCCCCTAAACCCAGGGTGGAACTGATTTAAAAGGGGAGGGGAGAAGAAGGGAGGGGCTGTGGAGGAATGTTTAATTGGCTCCACCTCTGACCTTCAGGTACCTCATTAATATGTAAATCTCTCTAGGGCCTGTTCACACCCTCCACCTGTGTACCTAACTGAAGGGTGAAGGTGGAATGGAGCTTAGACCTCGTGTTAGGCCTGACAGTCCACCACAGGGATGACCTCCCCACTGTCCAAAACAGAGACTTCCTCCCCACTGTCCACCACAGGGATGTACTTCCCACTGTTTGCCACAGGGGTGTTCTCCCCATTATCCACCACAGGTATGTTCTTTTCACTGTCCACCACAGAGACATCCTTCCCACTGTCCACCACAGTGACATCCTGTCAACTATCCACCACAGGGACATTCTCCCTACTGTTCACCACAGGTAAGTCCTCTTCTGTACAACAGTGCAGTCCTTATAACTGTCCACAACATGGGCATCTTCCCCACTGTCTACCATAGGGTCTTGCTCTCCATTGTCCACCACATGGAAATCCTCACCACTGTGCAAAAAATGCCTGTGCTTCACAGGATGTCCTCACACTGTCTACCAAAGAGATGTCCTCCCAAATGTCCACAAGGACCTCCTCCCAACTATCTACCACAGTGAAATCCTCCCCACTGTCAAAAAGAGACATGCACTCCCACTGTCCACCAAAGAGATATTCTCCCAACTCCCCACAACAGAGACATCCTCTCCACTGTCCACCACAGGGATGTTCTTGCCACTGTACACCACAGGAATGTCGTCCACACTGTCTTTTCAAGTGAAATCCTTCCCACTGTCCACCACAGTGACCTCCTCTTTAGCATCCACCACAGGGACATCCTCCCCACTGTCCACCACAGAAATATCCTCTCCAATATCCACCACAGGGGAGTCATCTTAACAGTTCAATAGGGAACATCCTACCCACTGTACACCACAGAGACATCCTCCTCACTGTCCAAACCAGTGTCATCCTCCTGTGCACCACAGGGACAACCTCCACACTGTCCACCACAGAAACGTCCTCCCCACTGTCCACTAAAGTGAAATCCTTCCCACTGTCCACCACAGGGATGTCCTTCCCACTGTCCATCACAGGGACGTCCTCCCCACTGTCCACCTCAAAGAAGTTCTTTCCACTTTGCACCATATGTATGTCCTCCTCATTGTCAACCTCAAAGACATCCTCCTCACTGTCCACAAAGACTTCCCCCCACTGTCCACCACAGGAAGTCCTCCCAATTGTCTACCACATGGAAGTCCTTCCCACTGCCAATCACAGGGACATCCTCCCCATGGTCCAGTACTGAGACATACTCCCCACTCTCCACAATATTGATCTCCTCCTCATTGTCCACTACAGGAAAGTCCTTTTCACTTTAAAATACAGAGATGTCCTCTGCACTGTCTACCACTGGGAGGCCCTCTTTTATTGTCCACCACAGGGACCAGAGGGACGTCCTCCCCACTTTCCACCAAAGGGGCATCCTCCCCACTGATCACCACAATGATATCCTCCACACTCTCCACCACAAGGACGTCCTTCTGTACACCACAAGGACGTTATTTCCATGGTCCACCACAGTGATATTCTTTCTACTGTCCACCACAGAAACGTTCTCCCCACTCTCCACCACAGAGATGCTCCCCTCACTGTCCACCACAGGCCTTTCCTTCCCATTGTCCACCATAAGGACATCTTTTCAAATGTCAACCACAGAGACATCCTTTTCACTGTACACCACAGGGACATTCTTGCCACTGTTCACCACAGGGACATACTCCTGTGTACCACAGAGATGTCCACCCCACTGTGCACTTCAGAATCATAATCCCCACTGTCCACCAATAAAAGTCCTCCATACTGCCCACATTAGGAACATCCTCCCCACTATCCACCACAGGGATGTCCTCCAAACACTCCACCACAGGTATGTCCTTTTCACTATCCCCCACAGAGATGTCCTTACCACTGTCCACCATGGGGGCATCTTTTCAACTGTTCACCACAGGGACATTCTCCCCACTGTCCACAACAGAGACATCCTCCCCACTGTCCACCACAGTGACATTCTGTCCACCACACGAATGTCCTCCTCACTTTCCACCACTGAGATCTTCTCTGCACTGCCCACATAAAGGACATCCTTCTTATAGTCCACCACAGTGTTGTCCTCCTGTGCATAACAGGAACATCCTCCCCACTGTCCACCACAAGGATGTCCTCCCCACTGTTCACCCCACTGAAATCCTTCCCACTGTCCACCACAAGTATGTCCTTCCCACATTCCACCCCAGGGATGTACTTTCCACTGTGTACCACAAAAATGTCCTTCTCACTGTCCACAACAAATAAATCCTCCCAACTGACAACCACAGGGACCTCCTTCTCACTGTTCTCAACAGTGAACTCCTCCCAAGTCTCCTCTCAGGGAAATCCTTTTTAGTGTCCATTCAGGGACATTCACCCTACTCTCCACCACAGGGACATCATCCTATATGTCCACCAAAAGGACTTCCTCCCCAGTGTCCACCACAGGAATGTCATATACACTGTCCAACAAAGGAATGTCCTTCCCACTGTCCACCAAAGGGACAATGCATGGTCGGCTAAGACAGTGTTTATAATAAAATCAAAATAACACGTCTTAACACAAACTGCACAAGTAATGTGCATTTAGTGTTTCAGCACTCTAATCGTCTTTAACTCACATAGTACACATGCTTTTCACCTTGAGTATTTTTACAGAGGGAACTGCCTTTCATCGTACCATGCACTTTAGCTGCAATATATGTACTTATTTGTAAATGGTATACAAAACAAAAAACAATGCTTGGCCGGCTAATACAGTGTTTGTAACAAAATGAAAGAACATGTCTTAACTCAAACTGCACAGGTATCATGCATTTACTCTTTTCAGATCTCTAATAGTTGCCTTTAACTCAGGTAGTACACATGCTTTTCTTTTTTGTACTTATACAGATGGGTACTGCCTTTCATTGTATCATGCATTTTAGCTTCAATACAGGTACTTATTTGTACATAGTATACATAACAAAGAACTATTCATGGCCGGCTAATACACTGTTTATAGCAAAAACATAAGTACACATCTTAACTCAAACTGCACAAGTTACGTGCATTTAATGATTTCAGCTCTCTAATAGTTGTCTTAAATCATGTATGACACATGCTTTTTGTCCTTGGGTGTTTTTACAGATGGGATCTGCCTTACATTGTATCATGTGTTTTAGCTGCAATACAAGTACTTATTTTTACATAGCATACAAAACAAAGAACAATGCATCACAGGATAATACAGTGTTTATACCAAAATCAAAATAATAATTTTTAACTCAAACTGCACAAGTAATGTGCATTTAGTGTTTTCAGCTCTATAATAGTTGTCTTTAATCATGTAGTACAAATGCTTTTCTCCTGTGGTATTTATACAGGTAAGTCCTCCTCACTTTCCATCACAGAAACCTTTTTTAAAAGGTCCACCACAAAGAAGTCCTCGTCACTCACTGTCCACCACAAAAACATCCTCCTGTTTACCACAGAGACGTCTTCCCCAATTTCCTCCACAGAGGCATCCTCCCCATTGACCACCACAGGGACGTCCTTCACACTGTCCACCAAAGAGATGTCCTTCCCACAGAAAAATCCTCTCTATTGTCTACTACTAGAACATCCTCCACACTGTCCACCACAGATATGTCCTTTCTACATTCCAGCACAGAGATGTCCTCCACATTGTTAACCACAGGGACGTCCTCCACACTCTCCACCACAGGAGTATAATCCTGTGTACGACAGGGATGTCCTCCACACTGCCCGACATAGGGACGTATTCTTCACTGTCCACCAAAGTGTCATTATCCTGTACACCAAAGGGACGTCCTCCCCACTGTCCATTACAGGGACATCCTCCCTACTGTCCACAACAGAGTCATTCCTCCTCAATGTCCACAATGGGTACATCATTTTCAATGTCCACCACAGGGATGTTCTCCCCAGTGTCCACCATAGGTACATTCTTCCCATCATCCAACTCAGAGATGTCCACCCAATTGTTCAACAGAGAAATGTTTTCCCCAGTGTCCTCCACAGGGATGTACTTCCCACTCTCCAACACAGGGACAACCTCCCCATTGTGCATCACAGGGACATCTTCTTGTGCACAATAGGGACATCCTCACCACTGTCTAGCACAGAGATGTCCTCCGCACTCTCCACTTCCCACTGTCCACCACATGGTTGTCCTCCTGTGCACCACAAAAACATCCTCTCCACTTTCCACAAAGATGTCCTCCTCATTGTCCACTACAGAGAAATCCTCCCAATGGCCAACAGAGGGATGTTCTTCCCATGGTCTACCACAGGGACGTCTTCCCAACTGTTTACATCAGGGACATCCTCCCCACTGTACATCACAGGGACGGCCTACTTACTGTCCACCACAGGGATGTCATTCCAACTGTCCAACAAAGGGACATACTCCATATTGTCCACCACAAATACATCTTCCCCACTGTTCAGCATACTTATGTTTTCCTCACTCTCAACCACAGGGAACTCCTCCCCACAGTTTACCAAAAGGACGTCCTTCTCACTGTTCACCACAAGGATGTCCTCCCCACTGTCATCCAGAGGGACATCCTCCCTACTGTCCACCACAGTGATATCCTCCCCACTCTGCAACACATGTACGTTCTCCTCATTTTCCACCACAGAAACATCCTCCCCACTGTCCACCACAGAAACATCCTCTGCACTGTCCAACACAGGGATGTCCTCCCAACTGTCCACCACATTTTCATTCTCCTGTGCACCACAGTAACGTCTTCCCCACTGCCCAGCACAGGGACATCCTCCCTACTGTCCACCACAGTCATGTCCTCCTCACTGTATACCACAAGAAGTCCTCTGAATTGTCTACCACAGGGAAGTCCTTCCAACTGTACACCACAGACACATCCTCCCCTCTTACCACCACAAGCACATCCTCCACACTGTCCAAGACAAAGATTTCCCCTATACTGTTCATCACAGGGACATTCTCCCTACTATCCACCAAAGGGATATCCTCCACACTGTACATCACAGTGTTTTCTTCCTGTGCACCACGTGGACGTCCTCCCCAAGGTCCACCACAGGGCTCTACATCTCATTGTCCACCACAGAGATGTCCTCTCCACTGTCCACCACAGGTACATCCTATCTACTGTCCACCAAAGTGGCATCCGCCCCACTGTCCATCACAGTGATATACTCCCCACTGTTTACCACAAGGACGTTTTCTCCACAGTACACCACAAGGATGTCTTCTCCACTGTTCACCACAGGGAGATTCTCCTTTGCACCCTCCCCACTGTCCACTGAAGAGATGTCTTTTCCATTTTCCAAAACAGGGAGATCCTCCCCACTGTACATCACAGGAGCAACCTTCCCACTCACCACCACAAAAACATCTGCTTCACTGTTCAACAGTGTCATCCTCCTGTGCTCCAAAGGGACGACCTCCCCACTGTCCACCACAGAGACATCATCTCCACATTCCACCATATGTATGTCCTCCTCACTGTCAATCACAAGGATGTCCTACTCACTGTCCACCACAAGGACATCCTTCCTGCTGTCCACTACAAGACATCCTCCCCCTTGTCCACCACAGAGAAGTCCTTCTGACTGTCCACCACAGGGAGATCTTCCTCATGGACCACCCCAGGAATGTTTTTCCATTGTCCACCACAGGGACGACCTCCTGTGTACCACAAGAATGTCTTCCCCATGTCCACCACCAAGACGTCCTCCTCACTGTACACCCCACTGAAATCCTCCACACTGTCCGCCACAGGGACATCCTTTCCACTGTCCACCAGAGGGATGAACTTCCCACTGTCCACCACAAGGATGTAATTCCCACTGTCCACCACAGGGAAATTCTAGCCAGTGTCCTCCACAGAAACGTCTTTTCTACTGTCCACCAGAGGGAAGTCCTCTCCACTGTCCACCTCAGGGACATCCTCACCACAGTCCAGCACAGGAATATCCTCCCAACTGTGCACCACTGCCACGTCCTCCTCACACTCCACCACTAAGATTTCCTCACTACTGTCAACCATGGGGATCTTCTTTCCACTGTCAACCACAGGGATATCCTATCCAATGTCCACCACAGACACACGATCACCACTGTTCACCACAGGTATATCCTCTTAGTGTCCACCACAGTGATGTCCTCCTTACTGTCCACCACAGAGATGTCCTCCACACTGTCCACCAAAAGAAAGTCCTCCTTATTGTCCAGGACAGTGTCGTCCTCCTGTGCACCACATGAACATTCTCCTCACAGTCCACGACAAGTATGTCCTCCCCACTGTCCACACCACTGAAATTCTCCTCACTGTCCACCACAAGTATGTCCTCCCCACTGTACAACACAGAGATATCCTTTCCATTGTCCATCACACGGATATCCTCCTCACTGTTCAAAACAGGGAAGTCCTCCCCATTGTCTGTCTTCAATTGAACCATGCATTTTAGCTGCAATATAAGTACTTATTTGTACATGGTATACAAAACAAAGAACAATGCTTGGCCAGCTAATATAGTGTTTATACCAAAATCAAAAGAACATGTCTTAACTCAAACTGCACAATTAATGTGCATTTAGTGTTTTCAGCTCTATAATAGTTATCTTTAACTCACATACTACACATGCCTTTCTCTTTGGGTATTTTTACAGACAGGAAAATCCTTACATTGTATAATGTGTTTTACCTGCAATACAGGTAATTAGTTGTACATAGTATACAAAACAAAGCACAATGCTTGGCCGGCTAATACAGTGTTTATAACAAAATTAAAATAACATGTCTTAAACTGCACAAGTATTGTGCTTTTAGTGTTTTCTCCTCTCTAATAGTTGTCTTTAATTCATGCAGTACACATGCTTTTCTCCTTCGGTGTTTATACATGTATGTCCTCCTCACTTTCCACCACAGAAACATCCTTCAAACTGTCCACCACAAAGACCTCCTCGCCACTATCCACCACAAAGATGTCTTCCTGTGTAACACAGAGACGTCTTCCCCACTTTCCTGCCCAGAGGCATCCTCCCCTTTCACTGCAACAGGGATGTCCTCCACACTGTCCACCAAAGAGATATCCCTCCACTGTCCACCACAGCGACATCCTCCCCACTGTACACCATGAGTAACTAATCCTGTGCACCACAGTTACATCCTCCCTAAAGTCCACCACAGAAAAATCCTCCCCACTGTTCTCCACAGGGACATTCTCTACACTGTCCACCACAGGTATGTTTTCCTAACTGTCCAGTACAGAGATGTCCTCCACACTGTAAACCACAGGTACGTCCTCCCCACTGTACACCACAGTGGTGTCCTAAACACTGACCACCACAAGGCCGTCCTCCAAACTGTCCACAGGGACATCCTCTCAACTGTCCACCACAGTGTCATCCTCCTGTGCATCACAGGGATGTCCTCCCCACTCTCCGCCACAGTGTCATACTCTTGTACACCACAAGGATGTCCTCCCCACCGTCCAAAACAGAAATGTCTTCCCCAATGTTCACAACATGGACATCCTTCCCACTGTCCACCACAGGGATTTCCTCCCCACTGTCCAACACAGGTACGTTCTTCCCACAATCCAACACAGAGATGTCAACTCCACTGTAGGCCATAGAAATTTTTCTCAGTCTCCACCATGGGGACGTCCTCCCCACTGTCCACCACAGGGTTTACCTCCTCACTGTCCACCAGAGGAAGGTTCTCCAAACTATCCATCAAGCAGGGACACCCTTCTCACTGTTTACCCCACTGAAAATTTCCCCACTGTCCAAAACAGGTATGTCCTCTTGTGAACCACAAGGTCGTCCTACCCACTGTCCACCAGAGAGATATCCTTTCTACTGTTCAACACAGGGACGTGCTCCCCAATTTCCAACATAGGGACATCCTCCTCACTGTCCACCACAAGCCTGTCCTCCTCACTGTTCAGCACAGTGATATCCTGTGCATCACATGAATGTACTCCCCACTCTCTACAACAGAGATATCCTCCCCACTCTCCACCACAGAGATATTTTTTTACAGTCCACCACAGGGACATCATCCCCACTGTCCAACACAGGGACGTCCTCCCATGGAAAACACAGGGACATCTTCCTGTGTACCACAGGGATGTCCTCTACACTGTCCACCACAGGGAAATCCTCCTCATTGTCCACTACATGAACATCCTTCCCACTATCCACAAAAGAGACATCATCACCACTGTCCAACACAGAGATGTCCTCCTGTGCACCAAAGGGACGTCCTCCCCACTGTCCACCACAGGGACATACTTCGCACGGTCTGCCACAGGGAGGTCCTCCTCACTGTACACCACAGGTATATTCTTCCTACTGTCCACCAAAGAGACATATTCACCACTGTCTACCACAAGGACATCCTCCTGTGTACCACAGGGACATCCTTACCATTGTCCACCACAGGGGCATCCTCTTCACTGTCCACCATAGGATCTTGCTCCCCACTGTCCACCACAAGGACATCCTCCTGTGCACCACAGGACATCCATTTTTGCACTGTCTACCACAGAGATGTCCTCCGCACTGTCCACTACAGGGAAATTCTCCAACTGTCCATCACAGGGATGTTTTCTTGAGCACCATAGGAATGTGCTCCCCACTATCCAGAAGGTTGTCCTTTCAACTCTCCACCACAGAGAAGTTCTCCCCACTGTCGTCCACAGGGATGTCCTCTTCACTGTCCATGACAGGGATGTACTACCCAATGTCCAACAAAAGAACAGCCACTCGTCTATCCACCAAAGGAACGACCTCCCAAATTCTCACAATAAGAAAATTCTCCCCACTGTCCACCACAGGGATGTCCTCCTTAGTGTCAACAACAGGGACATCCTCAGCAATGTCCCCCACTTTAAAATCTTCCACATCCTCCACCACAGGGACATCTTCGCCACAGTCCACCACAAGACATCCTCCTCACTGTCCAAAAGAAGATATCCTCCCCACTTTTCACCACAGGGACATCCTCCCCACTGTCCACCACAGGGATGTGCTCCCCACTGTCCATCACAGTGTTGTCCTCCTCTGCACTACAGGGATGTCCTCTTCACTGTCCACCAAAGGAATATCCTCCCCACTGTCCACCACAGAAAAGTACTCCTCAGTGTCCACCACAGATATGTCCTCTCCACTGTCCACCACAGGAACATCCTCCCCACTGTCCACCACAGAAAAGTACTCCTCAGTGTCCACCACAGATATGTCCTCTCCACTGTCCACCAAAGGAACATCCTCCCCACTGTTCACCACAGAGATAGAGTACCCACTGTCCAGCACAGTGAAATTCTCCCCACTGTCCACCACAGGGAGGTCCTCCTCACTATCCACCACAGGGATGTCCTGCATGCTGTCCACCATAGGGAAATACTTCCCACTGTCCACCCCAAAGACATCCTTCCCTCTCTTCACCATATGTATGTACTCTTCACTGTCGACCACACAGACATCCTCCCCATTGTCCACCACAAGTATGTCCTCTTCACCACAAGACGTTCTGCCATTTTCGACTACAGGGAAGTTTTTCCCAGTGTCCACCACAGGTATGTCCTCCCCACGGTCCACCATTGGAACCTTCTTTACATTTTACACCACAGGGATGTCCTCCCCAAAATCCAGAAAAAGGATGTCCTCTGCACTGTCCACCACAGGGAAGAACTGCATATTGTCCACCACAGGGAAATTCTCCTGTGCACCACAGGAACATCCTCCCCATTGTCCACCACCAGGATGCCCTACTCTCTGTCCACCTCATTGTAATCCTTTACACTGTCCACCACAGAAAGTTCTTTTGCAATTTCCACCAGAGGAAAGTCCTCCCCACTGTCCATGACAAAGGGACATCCACCTGACTTTCCACCTCACTTCCACTGTACACTTCCACTGTACACCACAGAGACATCCTCCTGTGCAAAAAAGGGATGTCCTCCAAACTGTCCACAAAAGAGATGTTATGTCCACTGTCTGCCACACGAATATCCTCCACAATGTCCACAACAGTGACATCCTCCACACTGTCCACCATTGAAACATCCTTTCTACTGTTCATGACAGAAACGTCCTCCTCATTGTACACTACAGAAAAGTCCTCCAGACTGTCCACCACAGAGATGTCCTCCCAATTATCCATCACAGAGATGTCTTCTCCACTGTCCACCACAGGGACATCCTCCCCACTGTCAACCACAGGGACGTCCTCCCCACTGTCCACCACAGAAAATTCCTCCCTACTGTCCACCAGAGGGATGTCCTCCCCACTGTCCACCACAGAAATGTCCTTTTCACTGTACACAACAGAGAAGTCCTCCCCACTGTCTAACACAGGTACATTTTCCCTACTATCCACCACAGAAATGTTTTCCTCACTGTCAACAACAGGGATGACCTCCCAACTGTCTACCACAAATAAGTGCTCCCTACTCTTCACCACAGAGAAGTCCTCCCCACTGTCCACCTCAGGGATGTTCTCCTCACTGTCCACCACAGAAATGTCCTCCTCACTGCCCACAACAGAGACTCCTCCCCATTGTCCACCAAAGGTACATCATCCCGACTGTCTACCACAGGAAATTCTTCCTATATACCACAGGGAATTTCTCACCACTGTACTTTAAAGAGACATCTTCCATAATGACCACCAAAGGAAAGTCCTCCACACTTTCCAGTACGGAGATGTTTTTCTTACTGTCCACCATAGGGACATGCTCTCCACTGTCCACCACAGTGATGTCCTCCCCAATGTCCACCACAGGGACGTTTTTCTTACTATCTACCACAGGGATGTACTCCTGTGCACCACCAAAGCATCCTTTCCATTTTTCCCCAAGATGTCCTCCTCACTTTCCACAACAGATATGTATTCCCCAATGCCCACCACAAAGTCATCCTCACCACACTCCCCCACAACGACGTCCTCCTGTGTATCACAGAGATGTCCTTTCATCTTTCCTCCTCAGAGGCATCCTTTCAATTGACCAACAGTGGACGTCCTCCACACTGTCCACCAAAGAGATGTCCTCCCTACTGTCCACTACAGCGACATCCTCCAGACTGTCCACCACAGGGACTTCCTACTGTGCACTACAGTGACGTCCTCCCTACTCTCCTCCAGGGAGAAATCATCCCCAGAGTCCAACACATGGACATCTTTCCCACTGTCCTCCACAGAGATATCCTTTAAACTGTAAACCACAGGGACATTCCCCACACTCTCCACAACAGTGATGTGTTCCTGTGTACCACAGGGATGTTCTTACCATTGGTCACCACATGGGTGTCCTCCCCACTGTCCACCACAAAAACATCCTCCACACTGACCACCACAGTACCGTACACTGTAGATCACATGGACATCCTCCCCACTGTCTACAACATGGACATTCTCCCTCTGTCAACAACAGAGATGTCCTCCCTAATGTCCATCTCATGGACATCCTTCCCTCTGTCCCCCACAGGGATATCTTCCCCACTGTGCAACACAGGTACGTGCGTCCCACTGTCTACCACAGAGACGTCCACCTTACTGTCCATCACAGTGAATTTTTTCCCACTCTCCACATCAGGAACATCCTCCTGGGTACCACAAAAATATCCTTACAATTGTCCACCACAAGGACATCCTCCCCACTGTCCACCACAGGGATTTCCTTCCCATTGTCCAGCACAGAAACATCCTCCCCACCATGCACCACAGGGTAATCCTCCTGTGCACAACATGGACGTCCTCACCACTGTCCACAACAGAGATGCCCTCTCCATTGTCTTCCACAGGGACATCCTTGACACTGTCCACCACAGGGATGTCCTCCCCAGTGTCCACCAAAGCATCATCCTTCCCACTGTCTACCAGAGGAATGTCAGACCCATTGTCCACCACAGAGATGTCCTTTCCACTGTCCACCACAGAAACATTCTCCCGAGTGTCCACTGCAGGGACATTCTTCTTACTGTCTACCACACTGTCCATCACAAAAACATTCTCCTGTGTACTACAGAGACGTCCTTTCATCTTTCCTCCACAGAGGTGTCCTCCCCATTAACCACCAATGGACGTCCTCCTCACTGTCCTCAACACAGAAGTTTTTACCATCGTCCACTCAGGGATGTCCTAATTATGATCCACCACAGGGACCTCTTCCCAGGTGTCCACCACAGTGACATCCTTCCCACAATCCACCACAGGGACTTCATACCCACTGTTCACCAAAGGGATTTTCTTCCCACTGTCCACCAAAGGGACAATGCATTGACAAATTATAGAGTGTTTATACCAAAATCAAAAGAACACGTCTTAACTCAAACCGCACAAGTAATGTGCAATTAGTGTTTTTAGCTCTCTAATAGTTGTGTTTAACTCATGTAGTACACATGCTTTTCTCCTTGGGTATTTTTATAGATGGGCACTGCCTTGCATTGTATAATGTCTTTTAGCTGCAATACCTGTACATATGTGTACATGGCATAGAAAACAAAGCAAAATGCTTGGCAGGCTACTACAGTGTTTATACCAAATATCAAAATAAGATATCTTAACTCAAACTTCACAAGTATCATGAATTTAGTGGGTTTTTTTAGACCTCTAATAATTGTCTTTAACTCAGGTAGTACACATGCTTTTCTCTTTGGGTATTTTTACAGTCAGGAACTGTGTTATAGTGTATCATGCATTTTAGCTGGAATACAGGTACTTATTTGTAATGGAATACAAAAAAATGAACAATGCTTGGCAAGATACTACAGTGTTTATACCAAAATCAAAAGA
Source organism: Arvicanthis niloticus (assembly GCF_011762505.2). NCBI lineage: Eukaryota > Metazoa > Chordata > Mammalia > Rodentia > Muridae > Arvicanthis > Arvicanthis niloticus. The sequence goes on from NC_047670.1 coordinate 791,946, forward strand.
ACACGTCTTAACTCAAACTGCACAAGTATTGTCCATTTAGTGTTTTTAGCTCTCTAATAGTTGTATTTAATGCACTTATTACACATGCTTTTCCCCTTGGGTATTTTTACAGTCAGGAACTGACTTACATTGTATCATGTGTTTTAGCTGAAATACAGGTACTTATTTGTACATAGTATATAAAACAATATCCAATGCTTGGCCGGCTCCTACAGTTTATATACCAAAATCAAGGAACACATCTTAACTCAAACTGCAAAAGTAATGTGCATTCATTGTTTTCCCCTCTCTAATTTTTATCTTTAAGTCATGTAGTACACATGTATTTCTCCTTCGGTATTTATACAGGTACATACTCCTCACTTTCCACCACACAAACGAGCTTTTCACTGTCCACCACAAAGATGTCCTCGCAACTGTCCACCACAAAGATGTCCTCCTGTGTACCACAGAGATGTCCTCCCACTTTCTTCCACAGAGGCATCCTCCCCATTGACCACCACATTGACGTAATCTACACTGTCCACTAAAGAAATGTCCTCCCCACTGTCCACCACAGTGACATCCTCCCCTCTGTCTACCACGAGGACTTGATCCTGTGCACCACTGTGACATCTTCCCCACTGTCCACCACAGAAGGATCCTCCCAAATGTCCACCACAGGGACATCCTCCAAAATGTTCACCACATGTATGTCCTCTTCACTGTCCTGCACAGGGAAATCCTTCAAACTGTAAACCACAGGAACATCGTCCACACTGTCCACCACAGGGACGTACTCCTTTGTACTACAGGGACATCCTCCCCACTGTCAACCAAAGGGGTGTCTTCCATAGGGACCACCACAAGGACTTCCTACACACTGTCCAAGACAGAGTTGTCCTCCCTACTGTTCAATAAAGGGACATCCTCTTCAGTGTCCACAAGAGGGATGTCCTCACCACTGTCCAACAGAGTGTCATCCTCCTGTTCAGCACAGGAACGTCCTCCCCACTACCCACCATCGGTACGTTATTCCCACTATCCAACACAGAGACGTCCAACCCATTGTCCACCACAGGGATGTGCTCATCACTCTATACAACAGGGAAGTCCTCCCAACTGTCTACCACAAGGACGTCCTCCCCAATGTCCACCACAGTGATTTCATCTTCACTGTCCACAACAAGGAAGTCCTTTCCCCTGTCCACCTCTGTGACATCCTACTTATTGTTCACCACTGGGATTTCTTCTTCAGTTTCCACCAGAGAAATATCCTTCGCAGTGTCCACTACAGAGATGTCCTTCCCAATGACCACTACAGTTACATCTTCCCCAATGTCCACCACACAGACATCCTCCCCACTGTCCACCACAGAAACATCCTCCCTAATATCCACCACACAGACATCCTCCCCACTGTCCACCACAGAAATATCCTCCCCAAAGTCCACCTCAGGGAAATCCTCCCCACTGTCTACTACAGGGACATCCTCTGCACTGTCCACCACAATGTCATGCTCCTTATTGTCCACAACAGAGACATCCTCCTGTGCACCACAGGAACATTCTCCCCACTATCCACCACTAGGATTTCCGCCCCACTGTCCACCCCACTGAAATCCTCCCCACTGCCCACTACAGGGACTTTCTTTCCACTCTCCACCACAGAAATTCTTCCTTATTGTCCACAAGAAGGAAGTCCTCCCCACTGTCCACCACAGGGACATCCTCCTCACTGTTCACCGAAGGAAAGTCCTCCACACTGTTTACATAAAAGACACCTACCTCACTGTCCACCACAGGGATATTCTCCCCACTGTTTAAAACAGGGATGTCCTCCACACAGTCCACCACAGGGACCTCCTCTTCACTGTCCACCACAGGGGTGTCCTTGACACTCAATGACAGGGATGTCATCCTCACTGTATACAACCAGGGAGTCCTCAATACAGTCCACCACAGGGACATCCTCCCCACTGTCCACCACAAGGACATAATTCTCACTGTGCACAAGAGGGAAGTCCTCCCCACTGTCTACCTCAGGACGCCCTCCTTACTGTCCACCAGAGAAACATCCTCCTTACTGTCCACCAGAGAAACATCCTCCCCAGTGTCTACCACAGGGACATCCTCCCCACTGTCTACCACAGGGATGACATACCCACTGTCAACCAGTGAGATATCATTACCTTTGTCAACCAAAAAGACGTCCTCCCCACTGTACATCACAGGGACATCATACTCACAGTCCACCACTGAAATGTCCTTTTTTCCCAAAACACTTTATTTATCAGTATTTGTATATACATACATACTTATACATGTATACATATATACATTCATATATGAACCATAATTAAATAAATATGTTTTAAAAGTATTGGGGTTGGGAGGAGTGGGAGGAAGAAGAGAAAAAATTATGTAAATACAGTACTCATATATGAAATTCTCAAAAAGGAATCCATTTTTTAAAAAATGTTCAACAGATTAACTTGCATTGTACAATATGAAAATAAATATGTCCTATAATTATGTTGAAGGACATTTTAACTCACTCCAAATTTTGAAATTTAAAATGAAATCAATAAAAATTATTTTACCCAGCATACTAAAAAAACTACAATAACATTTTATAATTCAAAGTATTTCTGAGAACAAGAAAATGGATTGTCAGAAGCTAAGTCAGCAGAGCCAGGGGGACACTGTGTGTTATTTCTTTTCCTTTCATTTCTTTTTTTCTTTTTTTCTTTTTTTATTATTATCAAATCATAATTTTTACTTTTTATCACAGGGTTTATAAACACGAAAATGCAGCATGTGGGGAAGGGGATGACACAGGAGCATAGATGTTCATGGGGAGTACAGATATCTTTCAGAACAGGGTATCAGCTGGGTGAAGGTTCAGGGGTCAGGTCATTAGGAGTCTGCCTATGCTTCACTTGTCCTTATCTAAGTTGGTACTATCTGCCAAGGCTGCCTATTTACAAGGTCTATAACTAATCAAGTTGGTAGATTTCCACAAAAGTTGCCTGTTTACAATAGTTTATAGACATCTGTTTCAGTGTTTTTCCATAGAGACCCAAGACTTTGTGTTAGCAGGCATGTATGTCAGGCCTATTGCTGATTTTAGGCTTATTTATGATTTTAGGCCTTTAGTGTATAAGCAGGGCTGCCCCTGACATCTCCTCCCTTCTCCAAGTATAGAAGGGCTGTGGCAGTTCTAATCTTGCCAAGGTGGGGATAGAGGCATGACCTCCAGTAATTAAAAGGGACCTTGTAATGGCTCCAGTTCTCCTGTCATTGTCCAGTGAGGCATGAGGGCCATACCCATCCCAATGTCCTTTTCCTGGAGAGGGGATACTTTTGACATCAACACCTATGCAGTCAGGCTTGTCCCTCAGGGAACCCAGAAACATATTTTTAACTTTTATTTATATTCCCTTGCAGTGCTTAGCCTCACAGCCTAAGCAAGAATTCAGATCGCCAGACAGAGACGGTTCTGGGTGGCCCCTCACTGCTTGGACTAGGGGCAGAAGTCCCCTCTTTTATGTTGGGTGGAGATGAGACTTGGGAGTACCCTGGGTAGAAAAACATCCTCATCTAGAGTCTTGTTGTCCTCCATAGCTAACTTATGATAATGTATCTGAATAGATTTTGCTATTAGATTATCTATCTGTTGTTTCACAAATTTATTCAGCCTATTTAAGGCCCAGGGACCAAAGGAAATAAGCAAAAAAAACCTAATTAATGGTCCCAAGATGGAAGGAAGTAGGGTTAACAATCATGGAGAGGTTGAAGATCAATTCTTGTACAAGCACTCATTTATCTCTTTCTCCCTCTGTCTTTTCTCAAGACCTTCTCTGGCCTTTTTCATGCTCTCTTTAATCATCCCTGTTTTGTCTATGTAAAAGCAGCATTCTTCTTTAAGGGCTGTACACAGTCTAGACCTTTACACAATCTTTTCTATTGTAAAAGAGAAAATCAAGTCCAATAAAGTCCCTTTCAATTTCGGGGGATTGCATCAGACAGCGAAATGAGAGATTTCTTCAGATTAGTGATATCTGTCTATGGCTGTTTGACGTCCTTGTCAAAGGCCCATTGGAGGTCTGAGTAGTATAAGCCTAGAAGCCAGCATCAGGACTAGAACTCCTAACAACAGACATCACCAGTGATTAATTTTTAATGAAAAAAGAAGGGAATTCACAGTGGATGTCAATTGTTATTCATCTTATTTATAATTGGGCTTGGTTTTGTGGGAGTATCTATTTAGTTCAGTAATCTTTTTGGTGGCATTTAGCTGTGCCTTCTGTGGTATCAAACATGAATATCAATCCTCGGCCCCATGTAAGAACTGGGTACTGGCCATTCCATTTAAGAGTAAAAGGGTCCTTCCACATAGTTGTGGCTTAGTTTTTATTGGCCTCAGTGATGCCAGAGGCAATCAGCAAGCAGATTTGCCATGAACTTTCAGTTTTAGAAAGTTAAGAGTAAACAAGGCATGCCCCTTCCACTCACAGAGAGTCATGAAGACACTATTTAAAGTAATATAATTCTTTATTAATAATTTCTTTTATCAAAGGACTATTATAAAACAGCCAACAATTAATCAATCTATATCAATCCATATAATATATAAATTAATTAGAGCTTCTACTTTTTGTAAAATTACTCCTCTTTTGTCAATTAATTGTTGAGAGAAATTAGGATTTGCATCTCTCTTGATAATATTAAACAGAGACATAAATTCTTCTGTGAAGAGCTTAAAATAAGTTCTTAGCCAATAAGCATCTCCTGGAAACCTTTGAAAATTGTTTGAAATAAGTAAACTATCTTTTCTTTCCAGACCTATTATGTGGGTGTTTTTGGGGGGAGGTATTTTACATATTTACCTTTCACTGTTATCTCCACTTCCTTTCTCCTCCAAAACCCCTTATCCCATACCTCCTCTTCCAATTTTTATGAGGGTTGCTCCCACCATTCTCCTAATCCCGCCTCCCTGCTCTCAAATTCCCCAACACTATGGATCCAATCTTTTGGAGAACATGGCCCTCTGCTTCCACTGTTGCCTAACAAGGCCACCTTCAGTTACCTATACAAGTGGAGCCATGAGTCCCTCCCTTTCTGTTCTCAGGCTGGAGGTTTAGACCCTGGGAGCTCTGGTTGAGCATTTTGCTACTCCTTCTAAAAAAAGCACCCACATTTTGGTCTTCCTTCCTCCTCTTGAGTTTCATGTGGTCTATGCATTGTGTCTTAGCTATTGTGAGCTTTTGGGCTAGTATCCACTTGTCAGTGATTGTACGCCATGTATGTTCTTTTATGACTGGGTTACCTCACTCAGCATGATATTTTCAAGCTCCATACATTTGCCTAAGAATTTCATGAACTCATTGTTTTTAATAGCTGAGTGGTACTCCATTCTGTAAATATACCGTATTTTCTGTATCTATTCCTTTGTTGAAAGACATCAGGGTTCTTTCCAACTTTTGGCTATTATAAATAAGGCTGCTATGAACATAGTGGAGCATGTGTCCCTGCTGTATTTTGAAACATCTTTTGAGTATATGGCCAAGAGTGGTATAGCTTGGTCCTCAGATAATACTATGTTCAATTTTCTAAGGTACCACCAGACTGATTTCCATAGTGGTTGTACCAGCTAACAATCCCACCAAAAATGGAGGAGTGTTCCTCTTTGTCCACATCCTCGCCAGCATCTGCTGTCAACTGTGTTTTCGATCTTAGCCATTCTGACTGGTGTGAAGTGGAATCTCAGTGTTGTTTTCATTTGCATTTCTCTGATGACTAGGAATTTTGAACACTTCTTTTGGTGCTTCTCAACCATTTGAGATTCCTCAATTGAGAATTTGTTTATATAGTAAATTACATAGATGGACTTCTGTATATTGAACCATCCCTGCATTCCTTGGATAAAGCCTACTTGATCATGATGGATGATTGTTTTGATGTGTTCTTAGATTCAGTTTTCGAGAATTTTATTGAGTATTTTTGCATCGATATTTATTAGGGAAATTGGTCTGAAGTTCTCTTTCTTAGTTGGGTCTTTGTGTGGTTTAGAAATGAGCATGATTGTGGCTTCATAGAATGAATTGGGCAGTGTTCCTTCTATTTCTACTTTGTGGAACAGTTTGAAAAGAATTGGTATTAGATCTTCCTTGAAGGTCTGATAGAATTCTGCACTGAAACAATCTGGTTCCAGATTTTTTTTTTGGTGACTAATTTCTTCTATTTCTTTCAGGATTATGGGACTGTTTAGATGGTTTATCTGCTCCTAATTTAACATTGGTAACTGGCATTTGTCTAGAAAATTGTCCATTTCATTGCAGATTTTCCAATTTTGTTGAGTATAGGCTTTTGTAGTAGGATCTGATGATTTTTTTGGATTTCCTCAGTTTCTGTTTATATGTCCCTCGTTTCAGTTTTGATTTTATTAATTTGAATACTGTCTCTCTGCCCTCTGATTAGTCTGGCTAAGTGTTTATCTGTCTCGTTGATTTTCTCAAAGAACCAACTCCTAGTTTTATTGATTCTTTGTATAGTTTTTTGTTACTATTTAGTTGATTTCAGTCCTGAGTTTAATTATTTCCTCCTGCCTACTCCTCTTGGGTGTATTTGTTTCATTTTGTTCTAGAGCTTTCAGGTGTGTTGTCAAACTGCTAGTGTATACCCTCCCCAGTTGCTTTTTGTAAGCACTTAGAGCTATGAGTTTTCCTCTTAGCACCGCTTTCATTGTGTCCCATAGGTTTTGATATGATGTGTCTTCATTTTCATTAAATTCTAAAAAGTATTTAATTTCTTTCCTTATTTCTTCCCTGACCACATTATCATTGAGTAGAGTATTGTTCAATTTCCATGTGAGTGTGGGCTTCCCCTTGTCTTCCTGTTTGTGTATCCAGCCCGTTAGCCTATGTCTTTTTATTGGGGAATTGAGTCCATTAATGTTAAGTGATATTAAGGAGAGGAGATTATTGCTTCCTGTTATTTTTCTTAACAGAGGAGGCATTGTTTGTGTGTTTATCTTCTTTTGAGTTTGTTGGAAGAGGCTTACTTTCATGCTCTTTCTGGGGTATAATTGCCCTCCTTATATTGGTGCTTTCCTGCTATTATTCTTTGTAGTGCTGGGTTTGTGGAAAGATATTGTGTAAATTTGTTTTGTCATTGAATATCTTGGTTTCTCCATCTATAATAATTGAGAGTTTTGCTGGGTATAATATCCTGGGCTGGTATTTATGTTCTCTTATGACATCCATCCAGGATGTCATACAGACATACATACAGCTTTTATAGTCTCCGGTGACATACAGCTTTTATAGTCTCTGGTGAGAAGTCTGGTGTAATTCTGATAGGTCTGCCTTTATATGTTACTTGGCCTTTTTACCTTACTGCTTTTAAAATTCTTTCTTTGTTTTGTGCATTTTGTGTTTTGATTGTTATGTGATGGGAGGTATTTCTTTTCTGGTCTAGTCTATTTGGTGTTCTGTAGGCTTCTTGAATGATTATGGGCATCTCATTCTTTAGGTTAGGGAAGTTTTCTTCTATAATTTTGTTGAAGATATTTATTGGCCCTTTAAGATGGGAACCCTCACTTTCTTCTATACCTATTATCCTTAAGTTCTGTCTTCTCATTGTGTCCTGAATTTCCTGGATGATTTGTGTTAAGAACTTTTTGCATTTTGTGTTTTCTTTGACAGTTGTGTTAATATTTTCTATGGTATCTTCTGCACCTGAGATTTCCTCTTCTATCTCTTGTATTTTGTTGGTGATGGTTGCATCTATGACTCCTGATTTCTTTCCCAGCTTTTCTATATCCCTGGTAGTCTCCCTTTGTGATTTCTTAATTGTCTCTACTTCCATTTTTATGTCCTGGATGTTTTTGTTCAATTCCTTCACCTGTTTAGTTGTATTCTCTTGTAATTCTTTAAGGGATTTTTGTGTTTCCTCTTTAAGGGCTTTCACCCTATCATCATCATTAGAAGTGATTTTTAGATCTGACTCTTGCTTTCCTGGTGATATGGGTAATTCAGGACTTTCTAATGTGGGAGAACTAGGTTCTGATGAAGTCGAGTACTCTGGGTTGGTGGTACTTGTATTCTTGTGCTTGCCTTTCCCCATCTGGATCTCCTCGATGCTTTCTGAGCTGTCTCTGACTGGAGCCTTATCTTTCCTATTACCTTGGTTGTGTCAGAACTGTTTGGGATGAGTGTTGCTGCTGGGATTAGAGCAGAGGTCCAAGGTCTGCTCAGTGTTCAGGTGGAAACAGGAAGGAACCAGTGCTCTGGGCCAGGAGTGAATTCCTGAGTTCCTGTGGGTCTTGGTTACTCCCTGTTTGGGTAGAGTATTGCTGTCTCCTGACCTAAGATACAGCTCAGGTTAGAACTCCTGAGAGCCCTGCCACCTCTGGGTTTTCTGAGGTTGGGTACAGAGCTGCCTCCTGGGATCTGCTCTATGCTCATGCCCAGACAGGAAGGAAATGGTATGCCCACCCAGGAGTGAATTCCTGGGTCTCAGTCAGTCCCAGTTACTTTCTATTTGGTGTGAGTGTTGCTGTATTGCCCAGCTTAGAGCTCTTGAGAGCCTGCTTCCTCTGGGTTCTGTGAGATTGGGTGCAGAGCTATCTCCCATGATCTGCTGGGCACTCAGGCCCAGACCGGAAGGTACCAGTGCTCCTGGCCACGAGTGAATTCGTGGGTCCCTGTGTGCCCCAGTTACTCCCTGTTTGGGAAGAGTGTTGCTGATTCCTTACCTGAGATACTGCCTTGGTTAGAGCTCCTGGTAGCCCTTTTTCATCTGGGTTTTGTGAGGTTGGGTGCAGAGCTGCTGCTGGTGGTCCACTCAGTCAGAAATGTCCTTTATACTGTCCATCATAAAAACGTCCTCCTCACTATCAACCACAGGGACATCCTCCCCACTGAACACCACAGGGACATTCTCCCATCTGTCTAAAAAAGGGAAATACTCCTGACTGTCCACCACAGAGACATCCTCCTGTGTAACACAGAGATGTGCTCCCCACTGTCCACCACCGAAATTTCCTCCCCACTGTCTACCACATGGAAGTTCTCCCCACTATCCACCTTAGAAACATCTCCACTGTCCACCACAGAGATGTGTGACCCACTGTCCACCAGAAAACCACACATACATCCTCCTCACTGTACACCACAGAGATGTTGTCACTGCTGTCCACTATGGGGACATCCTTTTGACTGTCCACCACAGAAATATGATCCATACTGTCCACCAGAGGGGCATCCTCTCCACTGTCTACAACAGGAATGTCCTCCTCAATGTCCACTACAGGGAAGTCCTCCTCACTGTAGACAACAAAGATGTCCTAAGCACTGTAAACCACAGGGATGTCCTCCTTATTATCCACCACAGGGACAAACTCCTGTGAACCACAGGAATGTTCTCCCCATTGTACACCACAAGAACTTTGTCTTCACTGTCCACCACACTGAAATCCACCCCACTGTCCACCACAGTGTTTTTCTCCTTACTGTCCACCAGAGGGAAGTCCTCCCCACTGTCCACCACAAAGACATTCTTCCGAGTGTCCACAACAGGGATGTCCTTTTTACTGTTTACCAGAGAGAAGTCCTCTACACTGTTTACCTAATGTAGACTCAACTCACTGTCCACCACAGGAATATCCTCCCCACTGTCCACCACAGGGACATCCTCCCCACTGTCCACCACAGGGATGAACTCCTGTTCCCCACAGCAATGTCCACCCACTGTCCCCAATAAATATCTTTTCCACTGTCAACAAAAGGATGTCTTCTTCACTTTCCAGCACCAATATATTCTCTCCACTGTACACCACAGAAACGTCTCCTCGCTGTCCATCAAAAATGTTTTTCCACTTTCCATCACAGTGGCATCCTCCCATTGACCACCACAGAAAGTCCACTCCACTGTCCATCAAAGAAATGTCCTTCCCACCGTACACCACAGAGAAGTGCTCCCCACTGTCCACCACAGTGTCATCCTCATGTGAACCACAGGGATGTCCTCCCCTTTGTCCACCACAGGAACATCCTCACTACTGTCCAACACAGAGACGTCATCCTCACTGTCCACAACAAGGAAGTCCTCCCCATTGTCCACTTCTGGGACATCCTTCTTACTGTCCACCACAGGGACTTCCTCTCCAGTGTCCAACAGAGGGACATCCTCCCCACTGTCCACCAAGGTTACATCCTTCATAATGTCCACCACAGTTATGTCTTTCTCACTGCCCACCACAGGGATGTCCTCCCCACTGTCCACCACAGGGACATCCTCTTGTGCACCACAAGGATTTTCTCCCCAATTTCCACCACAGAGATATCCCTTTCACTGTCTACCACAGTTATGTCCTCCCCACTGTCCACCAGAGTGACATCCTACTCACTGTCCAATAGAGTCCCGTCCTTCTCAATGTCCACCACAGGGATATCCTTCCCATTTACTATCACAGGGACATTCTACTTACTGTCCACTACAGGCATGTCCTCCTGTGGATCACAAAGATGCCCTGTCCACCACAGAAATGTTCTCCCCAATGTTCACTACAGTCCAGTTTAGAGATGTCCTCCCTATTGTCCACCACAAGAACATCCTCTGCACTGTCCACCAAAGTGATGTCTTTCTCATTGTCCACCACAGAGATGTCCTACCTACTGTCCACTATGAGGACTTCCTTCCCTCTGTCCACCACAGGGATATTTTTCTGACAGTCCACCACAGGGACATATTCCCACTGTCCACCACAGAAACGTTCTTTCCACTGTCGACCACAAAGATGTCTTCCTGTGTACCACAGAGACGTCCTCCCCACTTTACTCCACAAAGGTGTCCTTTCGATTTACCACCACAGGGACATCCTCCACACTCTTCACCACAGGTATGTCCTCTTCACTGTCCAGAACAGGAAGGTCCTTCACACTTTAACCCACAGGGACATCCCCCACACGGTCTACCACAGGGATGTCTTCCTTACTGACCACCACAAGGACTTCCTCCACACTGTCCAAGGCAGAGATATCCTTGCTAGTGTTCATCACAGGGACATCCTCCCCACTGTCCAACACAGTGTCATCCTCCTGTGCACCACAGGAACATCCTATCCAATGTCCACCATATGGACATCCTGCTTATTGTCTACCACAGGGACGTCCTCCCAACTGTCCACCAAAGATATGTTATTCCCACCATCCAACAAAGAGAAGTTCACCCCATTGTTTTCCACAAAGATATCCTCCTCACTGTATACAACAGGGAAGTCCTTAGCACTGTCCACCACAGAAATGTCCTCCCCATTGTCTACCACAGTGATGTCCTTCTCACTGTCCACAACAAGGAAGCTCTTTCCACTGTCCACTACTGGGATGTCCTCCTTAATGTCCCTCACAGGGACTTCCTCCCCAGTGTCCACCAGAGAAACCTCCACCCCACTGTCCACCACAGCTACGTCTTCCTCAATGTCCACCACAGGGACATCCTCCCCAATGTCCACGGCAGGGACGTCCTCCCCACTATCTACAACAGAGACTTCCTCCACACTGTATATCACAGAGAAATCCTCCTTATTGTCCACTACAGGGACATCCTCCTGTGCACCACAGGAATGTTCTTCCAACTATCCACCACAAGGACATCCTCCCCAATGTACACACCACTGAAATCCTCCCCAATGTTCAACACATGGACATCATTCTTACTGTCCACCTAAGGGATTTCCTCCTCATTGTCCACCAGAAGGAAGTTCTCCCCACTTGCCACCACAGGGATGTCTTCCTCACTATCCACCAAAGAAAAGTCCTCCAAACTGTTTATGTAAAAGATACCTACCTCACTTTCCTCTACAGGGATATCCTCCCCACTGTTTACAACTGGGACATCCTCCACACTATCCACCACAGGGATCCCCTCCAACCTGTCCACCTCAGTGGTGTCCTCACCACTGCCAACCACAGGGATTTCATCCTCACTGTATAGAATCGGGAATTCCTTCCCACCATCCAACACAGGGATGTCCTCCCAACTGTACAGCATAGAGACATCCTCTTTATTGTCCTCCAAAGTGACAACTGTCTGTGCAACACAGGAAATTCCTCCCCACTGTCCACCACAAGGTTGTCCACTTCAGTGTCCACCCCACTGAAATACACCCATTGTCCACCAAAGGGATGTCCTCCCCACTGTCCACCACAATGATGTCCTTCTTTTTATTCACCAAATTGACATCCTCTTCCCTCCCTGCCCACTGAAATCCTTTCCACTGTACACCACAGAAACATCCTCCCCACTGTCCACAACAGTGATTTCCTCTTCACTGTTCAACAGAGTGATGTCCTTCAAACTGTCCACCAAAGGGACAACCTCCTCACTGTCCACCAGAAGGAAGTCCTACACACTGTCTACCTAAGGGACACCCACATTACTGTCCAACACAGGGATGTCCTCCTCACTGTCGACCACAGGGATGTCCTTTCCACTGTCCACCACAAGGATGTCCTCTTCACTGGCAACAACATGGAAGTCCTTCCCACTGTCCACCACAGGGACATCCTCTTTACTTCCCAGCACAGGGACGTTCTCCTCACTGTCCTGAACACGGAAGTCCTCCCCACTATCCACTCAGGAATGTCCTCCTTACTGTCCACCACAAAGATATCTTCTCCAGTGTCCACCACAGGGATATCCTCCCCACTGTCTACCACAGGTGTTGAGAACCACACTAGTCCCTGTTCGGGCAGCCAAAAATGTCATGGCCTGGGCAAAGTGTTGAAGCCCAGGCTGCCCCAAGTTTGGCAGCCACTGTATTCCCGCCCAAGCTGCTGCTCAGATCTGCGGGTCAGGGTTCAGCAAGAGAGAGAGAGTAAGGCTGGACTCGAAAAATGTAGACCAAACAGAGTGTAATTCAATCCCATTTATTCTTCAGTCTAAGTCCTAAGTCTTGAATTTCTAGTGCCTGGTCCCTAACTCCTAATCCCTTTAAGTTCCAAGTTACTTCTTCCAAGTTCTCTTCCAAGTGCCTGCTACCTGCCTTCTCGCTGCTGTGTCTCCCTAATGTCTGCTGTGTCTACTGTCTGCCTCTGACTTTTATATGTCTTACTTCTAAGCCATGCCTCTAAGTTACACCTTTAATCATGCCCTTAGTTCTTGTCTCTAACTCTGATCTCTATACTTCTAAGTTATACTCTTAAGTTACACACCTTTAATCTCACACACCTTTAATCTCACGCACCTTTAATCTCAAGGTATCTAAACCAAGATTATCGGAGTGTGCTCAGCTGTTGTAGGCTATTGTAATCCAAATCACATGTCAGGGTATATGGCTCAAGATGGCTGCAAAGCTGATAGCCGCTTTCTGCTAAAAGTCGGCCCCCAACACACAGGTACATCCTCCTCACTGTCTACCACATGGATGTCCTTCTCACTGTCCTCAACAAAAATGTCCTTTGCACTGTCCACCACTGGGACGTCCTTCTTTTTGTCCACCACAGGGATATCTTCCTATGCACCACAGGAAAGTTCTCCCCATTATCCACCACAAGGATGTCCTCCCCATTGTCCACCCTATTTAAATCCTCCCCACTGTCCACCAGAGGAATGTCCTCTCACTGTCCACAACAATGATTTCCTCCTCACTGTCCATCAGAGGGAAGTCCTCCCCACTGTCCACCATGAGGACATCCTTCTCACTGTCCACCAGAAAGATGTCTTCCACCCTGTTTACATAAGAGACACCCACCTCAATGTCCACCACAGGGATATCCTCCCCACTGTTTACCACGGGGATTTCATCGCGACTGTACAGCACAGGGATCTTCTCATGTACCCCACAGCAATGTCCTTCCCACTGTCCCCCACAGGGACGTCCTATCCACTGTTCACCACAAGGATGACCTCCCCACTGTCCACCACAGTGAATTCCTCTCCACTGTCCACCATAGGTACCCCCTTTCCACTGTCCACCACAGGGACATCCTTCCCACTGTTCACCACAGAAACTTCCTTCTCACTATCCACTAGAGGGAAGCCCTCCACACTGTTTACCTAAGGGATCCCTACCTGACTGTCCACCACAGTGATATCCTCCCTATTGTTTACCACAGGGATATCCTCCTTACAGTCTACCAGAGACCTCCTCCCCACTCTCCACCACAGGGATGTGTTGGGGTCCACACTAGCCCTATGTTGGGGCGGCCAAAATAATGTTGGGGTCCACAATAGCCCCATGTTGGGGCAGCCAAAAACGTCACATCCCAGGCAAAATGTTGAGGCCCAGGCCAACCCATGTTTGGGCAGCCACTGTATCCCGGCCCAAGCTGCCGCTCCGGTCCGCGGGTCAGGGTTCAGCAAGAGCGAGGGTGAGGGCAGACTCGAAGAATGAAGACCAGACAGGGTGTGATTCAATCCCGTTTATTCTTCAGTCTCTCTTCCTCTAAGTGTCTCCTTCTCTGTCTCCTCTGTCTGCTGTGTCTGATTCTCTCTAAAGCCAAGTGTCTTCTACCTAATGTCTGATGTGTCTGATTCTCTGATCTCAGTCTTTTATATGTCTTACTTCTAAGCCACAACTCTAAATTACACCTTTAATCATGCCCTTATGTCTTGTCTCTAAATCTGATCTCTACACTTCTAAGTCATACTCTTAAGTCACACACCTTTAATCTCACGCACCTTTAATCTCAAGGTATCTAAACCAAGATTATCGGAGTGTGCTCAGCTGTTGTAGGCTATTGTAATCCAAGTCACATGTCAGGGTATATGGCTCAAGATGACTGCAAAGCTGATAGCCGCTTTCTGCTAAAAGTCGGCCCCCAACAGGGATGTCCTCTGCACTGTATGCAATAGGGAAGTTCTCCCTACTGTCTAACACATGCATGTCCTCCCCATTGTCCACAAAAGGGATGTCCTCCTCACTGTCCACAACAGTAAAGTCCTCCCAACTCTCCACCTCTGGGATGTCCTACTTACTGTCCACCTGTGTACCACAAGGATGTTCTTACTACTGTCTGCCACAGGGACATCTGTCCCACTGTTCACCACAGGGACATCCTCCTCACTGTGCACCACAGGACATTCTCCTGCTCACAACAGTGGTGTCTTCTCCACTGTCCACCACAGAGATCTCCTCCTCACTCTCCACAACAGGGACATTCTTCACACCGTCTGCAACAGGGGCATCCTCTTATGCCCCACAGGAACATCCTCTTCACTGTCTACAAAAAATGTCCTCCCCACTCTCCACTACATTGAAATGGTCCTCACAGTCTACCACAGGCACTTCCTTTTCAATGTGCACCACAGGAATGTCTTCCCAACTGTTTTTCTCAGGGACATCCTCCCCACTGTCCAACAAAGGGACAGCCTACCCACTATCCACTAAAGGTATATCCTTCCCACTGTCCACCACAAGGACATACTCCCCATTGTCTACCACAAAAACATGCTCCCCACTGTCCACCACATGTATGTCCTCCTCACTGTTAACCACAGTGAAAGTCCTCCCCACTGTCCACCACAATGTCTTTTTTCCCACTGTCAAAAACAAGGATGTCCTCCCCACTGTCCAGCACTGATACATCCTCCCCAATGTCTGCCACACCCCCACAGAAATGTCTTCCCCACTCCAAAAAGACATCCTCCCCATTGTCCTTCACAGTGACATCCTCCCCATGGACCACCATAGAAATGTCTTCTCCACTGTCCACCACAGAAACGTCCTCTTGACTGTACACCACAGGGAGGTCTTCCCCACTGCCCACCAAAAGGACATCATCCCCACTGTCCACCACAGTGATTTCCACCTCCCCACTGTCAAAATCTGGGATGTCCTTCTTAATGATCACCACAGGGATGTCCTTCTTAGTGTCCACAGAGATGTCCTCTGGACTGTCCACATCAGGAACATTCTCCACACTAACCACTATTGATAGATCCTTCCCACAACACACCACAACAATGTACTTCCCATTGTTTACCACAGTAAATTCATTTCCACTGTCAAACACAGGAACTATCTCTCCACTGTTCACAACAGGGACATCCTTCCCAATGTCCACCAAATAAACGATCTCCCCACTGTCCACCACACTGTCCACTGAAGGGGCATCCTCCCCAAAGACCACCACACTGATATCCTTCCCACTGTCCAACACAGGGATGTTCTCCCCACTGTCCACCACAGCGTCATTCCCCTGTACACCACAAGCACATCTTCCCCACTGTCCACCACAGTAAATTTTTTTTCTACTGTCCACCACAGGGACTTCCTCTCCACGGTCCACAGCAGGGACATTCTTCCCAACGTCCACCACAGAAACGATATCCCCACTGTCCACCACAGGGACATCCTCCTCACCGTACACCAAAGGGGCATCCTCCCTACTGACCACCACACTGTTATCTTCCCCAATTTCCATTACATAGACATCCTCCCCACTGTCCACCACAGAGATGTCCTTTCCACTGTCCACCACAGGGATGCCCTCCTCACTGCCCACTACAGGGACATCCTCCTAACTGTCCACCACAGGCCCATCCTTCCTACTGTCCACCACAGAAATATCCTCCCTATGGTCATCCACAGGGACATCATTCCCTCATTCCATCACAGGGATGTCCTCCCCACTGTCAACAACAGAGATTTCCTTTCCACTGTCCATCACAGGGACATTCATTCCACTGTCCACCACAGGGATGTCCTCCCCACTGTCCACCATAGGGACATCCTTCCCACTGTTCTCCACAGGGACGTTTTCCATGCTGTCCAGCAGAGGGATATTCTTTCCACTGTCCACCACAGTACATCCTCCTGTGTACCACAGAGATATCCACACCACAGTCAACCCCAGAAACCTCCTCCTCACTGTCCACCACTGGGATCTCCTTCCTACAGTCCACCTTAGAGACGTCCTCCACACTGTCCTTCAAAGTTACTTCCTTCTCACTGTCCACCACAGGTATGCCCTCCTGTGCACCACTAGAACCTTGTATTCACTGTCCAACACAGAGACATCCTCCCCACTGTACACCACAGGGAAGTCTTTCCACTGTCCAACACAGGTACATCCTCCAGACTGTTTACCACAGGGACATCCATTTGTGTACTACAGGGATGTCCTCTACACTGTCCACCACAGGTAAGTCCTCTCCACTGTCCACCATATGAATATCCTCTCCATGGTCCACGACACAGACGTCCTCCACACAGTCCACAACAGGGATGTCCTCCCAACTTTCCAAAACAGAGAAATCCTCCCCACTGTCCACCACAGTGATATACATCCCACTGTCTGCCACTGGGATGTCCTTTCCACTGTCCACCACAGGGATGTCTTCCTCAATGTCTACTAAAAGGACATCCTCCCCACAGTCCACCACAAAGACCTTCTCCCCACTGTCCACCACAGGGAACTCTTCCTGTGTAAAACAGGGATGTCCTTCCCACTGTCCAACACAAGGGCGTCCTCTCCACTGTCCACCACAGTGACCTCCTCCATGCTGTCCACAACAGGGACATCCTCCCCACTGTCCACCATAGAAATGTCCTCTCCACTGTCCACAATGGGGCATCCTCCCCACTGATCACCACAAGGAAATCCCCCTCACTGTCCAAGAGAAAGATATTGTCCCAACTGTTCCACAGAAGGACATCCTCCACACTGTCCACAACAGGGACATCCTCCCCACTGTCCACCACAGAAATGTCCTCCCCACTGTCCACAACAGGGGCATCCTCCCCACTGATCACCACAAGAAAGTCCTCCTCACTGTCCAAGACAAAGATGTTGTCCCAACTGTTCTACAGAGAGACATCCTCCCCACTGTCCCCAACAGTGTCATCCTTCTGTGCACCAGAGGGATGTCCTCCCCACTGTCCAACATAGTGCCATCCTTCTTTGCTCCACAGGGATGTCCTCCCCACATTCCACCACAGGAACAATCTCCCCACTGTCCACCACAGGTATGTCCTCCTCACTGTCCACCACAAAGGTGTCCTCTCCACTGTCCACCACAAGGGCACCCTCCCCAGTGTCAACCAGAGCAATATCCTCCCCACTGTCCACCACAGTGAAATCCTCCCAACTGTCCACCACAGGGACATACTCTTCACTGTCCACAAGAGGGATGTCCTCCTCACTGTCCACCATAAGGACATACTCCCTACTGTCCACATCAAAAACATCCTCCCCACTGTACACCGTAAGTATGTCCTCCTTACTCTCAACCATTAAGGTCCACCAAACTGTCCACCAAAGGGCCATCCTCTCCACTGACTTCCACAGGGATATCCTCAGCACTTTCCACCAGAGAAACATCCTCTCCACTGTCCACATCAGGGGCATCCTCCCCATTGACCACCACAAAGAAATCCTCCTCACTGTCCAAGACAAAGATGTCCTCCCAACTGTTCAACACAGGGAAATCCTTCCCACTGTTCACCACAGGGATATCCTGCCCACTGTCCAACACAGGGTTGTCCTCCTGTGCACCACAGTGATGTCCTTCCACTGTCCACCACAAGGACAATCTGTCCACTGTTCACCACAGGGAGATCCTCCTCACTGTACACCACAGTGAAATACTCCAGCGTGTCCACCACAGGGACGTCCTTCCACTGTCCACCATAGGGAAGTACTCCCCACTGTCCACCCCAAATATATCCTCTCCAATGTCCACCATATGTATGTTCCCCTCACTGTAAACCACAAGGATTTCCTACCCACTGTCCACCAAAGGGGCATCCTCTCCACTGACCTCCACAGAGATATCCTCACCACTGTCCACCACAGGTACATGCTCTCCACTGTCCACCACTGGGAGTTTCTGCCCACTGTCCTCCACAGCGAAGTCCTACTTTGCACAACAAAGTTATGCTCCCCACTGTTCACCACAGAGAAGTTTTTTCACACTCCACAACCTTGGACGTTTTCCCCACTGTCAGCCACAGATATGTCCTCATCACTGTCCACCAAAGAAACTTCCTCCCCACTGTCCATCACAGGAACATCCTCCCTACTGTCCAATATAGGGATGTCCTTCCCACTGTTCAAAACAGAGATGTCCTCACCACTGTCCACCACAGGGATGTATTCCCACTTTCTGCTACAGGGACATCCTCCCCACTGTCCACCACTGGTATCTTCTTTCCACTATCCACTACAGAATCATTCTACCCAATGTCCACCACAGGGATAGCCTCCCCACTGTCCACCACAGGGACTTCCTCCTGTGTACAACAGGGATGTCCTTACCATTGTCCACCACAGGGGTTTTCTCCACACTGTCTATCATAGGGTCTTGCTACCATCTGTCCAGCACATAGACAGCCTTGCCACTGAGCACCACAAGGATATCCTACTGTGCATCACAGGACAGCCTTACCCTGTCTACCACAAAGATGTACTCCTCACTGTCCAAGACAAACATGTCCTCCCAACTGTATAACACAGTGACATCCTTGCAACTGTCCACCACAGGGACGTCCTCCCCACTGTCAAACACAGGGACAGTCTCCCAACTGTCCACCATAGGGAAGTCCATCTCACTGTCTACCACTGAGACTCTCTACTGTCCTCCACAGTGTCATCCTCCACACTGTCCACCAGATGAACATCCCCCCATGTCCACAACACTAAAATCCTTGCCAATCTCCACCACAGGGACGTCCTCCCCAATGTCCTCTAAAGGTATGTCCCCTTCACTGTCCACCGCAGGGATGTCCTACACACTGTCCACCATAGGGAATACTCCACCACTATCCACCCCAAAACATCCTCCCTACTGTCCACCATATGTATGTCCTCCTCACTGTCAACCACAAGGATGTCCTACCCACTGTCCATTAAAGGCAGGTCCTCTCCACTAACCTTCAAAGGGATATCCTCTTCACTGTCCACCACAGGGATATTCTCCCGATTGTCCACCTCAGGGATCTCCTAATCCCTCCCACCACAGGGATGTCCTCCCTCTGTCCATCTCAGGGACATTCTCCCCACTGTCCACCACAGGGACATCCTTCTGTGTACCACAGAGACATCCACCCCACTGTCCACCACAGAAACTTTTTCCCCACTTTCCATCACAGGAAAGTTTTTCCTACTGTTCATTTTAGTGACATGCTCTCCATTGTCCACCACAGGTACATCCTCTCCACAGTTGACCACAGGTACATCCTTCTCACTGTCCACAACATTGATGTCCTCACAACTGTCCAGAACAGGGAAGTCCTTCTGTGGAACACAAGGACGTCTTTTTCTCTGTCCACCACAGAGATGTCCTCCCCACACTCCATCACCAGGATGTCTTTTCCACAGTCTGGCACAGGGGAATCCTCCTCACTGTCCAACAGAGGGACGTACTCGCCATTATACAAAACAGAGACATCCTTACCACTGTCCACCACATAGACATACTTCCCACTGTCTGACACAGGGACGTCTTTCCACTGTCCACCACAGCTATGTTCTTCCCACTATTTACCACAGAGACATCCTCCCCACTGTCCACCACAGGTATATCCTCCCCACTGTCCACCAAAGTGAAATCCTCCCTACTGTCCACCTTAGGGATGTCCTCCTCACTGTCCATGACAGGTACCTCCTCCTCACTGTTGACCACAGGTATGTCCTCCTCACTTTCCCCCAGAGAAAAGTCCTCACAACTCTCCACCATGGGGAAGTCTTTTCCTCTGTCCACCCCTGGAACATCCTCCCAACGGTACACCACAGAGACATACTCCCCACTGTCCTCCACAGTTATGTCCTCCCTAATGTCTACCACAGGGATATCCTCCTTACTGTACACCACAGGGATGTCCTCCGTACTACCCAAAGAAATATCCTCCTTATTGTCCACCACAGTTTCTTCCTCCTGTGCACCACAGAAACATCCTCTCCATTGTCCACCACAAGGGTGTTTTTCCCACTGTCAACCCCACTGAAATCCTCCCCACTGCCAACACAAGGACATCATTTCCACTGTCCACCCCAGGGATTTCCTTTTCACTGTCCACCACAAGGATGTCCTTCTCAATGTCCACAAGAGGGAACACCTCTCTACTATCCACCACAGGGACGTCTTCTTCACTGTCAACCACAAGGATGTCATCCTCACTGTCTTCAACATGGAAGTCCTCTCCACTCTCCACACAGGGACGTCCACCTTACTGTTCAACACAGAGACATCCTCCCCAGTGTCCATCAGAAAGATATCCACCATGGTGTACACCACAGGGACATCATACCCACTGTCCACCACAGAAAAATCTTACCCACTGTTCGCCACAAGGACATCCTTCACAATGTCCATCACAGGTATGTCCTCCCCACTGTCCAGCACAGAGATGTCCTCCACACTGTAAATTACAGGGGCATCCTTTACACTGTCTGCCACAGAAATGTAATCCTGTGTACCACAGATTTGTCCTCCCCACTGTCAACCACAGGTTTGTCCTCCCCACTGACCACCACAAGGATGTCCTCCACACTGTCCAAGACAGAGATGTTGTTCCCACTGTTCACCACATGTACATCCTACCCACTGTCCACCACAGGGATGTACTCCTCACTGTCCACCACAGTGTCATCCTCTGTGCACCACAGGGACTTCCTCCTCACTGTCCACCACAGTGACATCCTCCCCACTGTCCACAACAGAGACGTCCTCACCAATATCCACCACAGAAACATCCTTCCCACTATCCAACACAGGTACATTCCTCCCATCATTTAACACAGAGACGTCCAACCACCATCTACCACAGGGATTTTTCCCACTGTCAACCACAGGGACATAGTTTTTATTGTCCACCACAGGGACATCCACCCCACTGTGCACCACAGTAACATCCTCATGTGCACAACAGGGAACTCGTCACCATTGTCCAACACAGAGATGTCCTTCACACTTCACCACAAGGACATCTTTCACTCTGTCCTCTACAGGGTCATCATCGTTTACACCATAGGAACATACTCTCCACTTTCCCCAAGGAGGTCCTTTACACTGTCCACTGCAGTGAAATCCTACCAATGTCCAACACAGAAATGTACTCCCCACAGTCCACCACAGGGGCATCCTCCCACCTGACCACAACAAGGAAGTCCTCCTTACTGTCCAAGACAAAGATGCCCTCCCAACTGTTCAAAACAGAAACATCTTCCCCATTGTTCACCTCATGGAATGTCCCCCCCCCCCCAATATCCAACACAGTGTCATCCTTCTGTGAACCACTGGGACATCCTACCTACTGTGCACCACAGGGATAACCTCCACACTTTCCACCAGAGGAATTTACTCCTCACTGTCCAACACAGAGATGTCCTCTCTACTGTCCACCACAGGGGCATCCTTTCCAGTGTCCACCAGATGAACATCCTCCGTACTTTCAACAACAGTGAAATCCTTCCCACTGTCAACCACAGGGATGTCCTCCCCACTGTCCACCACAGGGATGTCCTCCCTATTGTTTACAACAGAGATGTCCTCACCAATGTCCACCACTGGGACATCCTTCCCCAGGTCCACAACAGGCATGTCCTCCCCACTGTCCACTACAGTTACGTTCTTCCCACCATCCAACACACAGACGTCCACCCCATTGTCCACCACAGGGATGTTTTCCCCAATATCAACCACAGGGATATCCTCTCCACTGTGTACCACAGTGACATCCTTGTGTGCACAACATGGACGTCCTCACCACTGTCCAACACAGAGATGTCCTCCACACTCTCCACCACAGAGACATCATTCCCACTGTCCACCACTGGGTCATCCTCCTTTGCACCATAGGAACATCCTCTCTACTTTCCACAAGGACGTCCTTCCCACTCTCCACTACAGTGAAATCCTCCCAATGTCCAACACAGAGAGGTTCTTTCCACTGTTCTTCACAGGGACAGCCACCCAACTGTTTACCTCAGGGATGTACTCTCCACTGTCCACCACAAGGACATTCTCCCCAGTGTCTACCACATGGATGTCATATATAGTGTCCACCACAGGAATGTCCTTTCCACTGTCCACCAAATGGACAATGCATGGCTGGCTAATACAGTGTTTATACTAAAATGAAAAGAACACATCTTAACTGAAACTGCACAAGTAATGTGCATTTTGTGTTTTTAGCTTTCTAATTGTTGTCTTTAACTCACTTAGTACACATGCTTTTCTCCTTGAGTATTTTTACAGATGGGAACTGCCTTACATTGTACCATGCATTTTAGCTACAATAAAGGTACATATTTGTACATAGTATACATAACAAAGAACAATTCATGGCCGGCTAATACATTCTTTATAAAAAATCAGAAGAAAACGTCTTAATATAAACTGCACAAGTATCTTACATTTAATGTTTTTCACTCTCTATTAGTTGTCTTCAACTCACGTAGTACACATGCTTTTCTCCTTAAGTATTTATACAGGGATTTTCTCCTCACTTTCCACCACAGAAACATTTATTAAACATTCCAGCACAAAGACGTCCTCGCCACAGTCCACCACAAAGATGTTCTCCTGTGTACCACAGAGATGTCCTCCCCAATTTTCTCCACAGAGGTGTCCTCCCTATTGACCACCACAGGGATGTCCTCCACTCTGTCAACCAAAGACATATCAACCCCACTGTCCACCACAGTGACATCTTCCCCACTCTCCACTACGAGGACTTAATACTGTGCATCACAGTGACGTTCTCCCCACTGTTTACCACAGAAAAATCCTCCCCACTGTCCACCACAGGGACATCCTTCACACTGTCCACCACAGTTATGTCCTCCCCTCTGTCCAGCACAGAGATATTCTCCAAACTGTAAACCACAGAGACCTACTCCAAACTGTCCACCACAGGGATGTACTCCTGTGTAACACAAGGATGTACTTCCCACAGTCCACCACAGGGGTGTCCTACACACAGACCACCACAAGGACATTCTCCACACTGTCCAAGACAGAGATGACCTCCCTACTGTTCAATAAAAGGAAATCCTCTTCACTGTCAACTGCAAGGATATCTTCCTCACTGTCCACTACAGTTTTGTCCTCCTGTGAAGCAAAGGAAGTCCTCCTTACTGTCCACCACATGGATGTCTTCCCCACTGCCCACAACAGGTACACATTCGCCAATGTCCACCACAGGGACATCCTTCCCACTGTCCACCACAGGCATGTCCTCCCCACTGTACTTTTTTCTTACCCTCCAACACAGAGATGTCCACCCCACTGTCCACCACAGAGGTGTTTTCCCACTGTCTACCACAGGGACTTCCTCCTGTATACCACAGAGATTTCCTTAACATTTTCTAACACAGGGTGTCCTCCCCACAGTCCACCACAGGGACGTCCTTCCCCCTGTCCACCACAGGGAAATCCTCCAAACTGTGCACAACAGAGGCATCCTCCTGTGGAAAACAGGGAAATCCTCCACACTGTCCACCACAAAGATATCCTTTCCACTGTCCACCACAAGGACATCATCCCCACTGTCCAACACAGGGACATCATACCTACTTTCCACCACAGGGACATCCTCTTCACTTTCCTCAAAGACATGACCACCACAGAAAAGTCCTCTTACTGTCCACCACAGCAACTTCCTTCTGTGCACCAAAAATGTCCTCCCCACTGCCCACCAAAAGGATGTACCCCCAACTGACCACCACAGTGAAATCCTCCCTAAAGTCCACCACATGGATGTGCTCCCCACTGTCCACCACAGGGATATCCTTCCCACTGTCCACAACAGGTTTGTCCTCCCCACTGTGCACCACATGTATGTTCTTCCCATTGTCTAACACAGAGACATTCACCCCACTTTCCATCACAGCTATTTTTTCCCACTGTCAACCACAGGGACGTCTTTCTTTGTACCACAAAGACATCCTTACCACTATCCACCATAAGGGTGTCCTCCCCACTGTCGACAAGAGGGACATCCATCCATTGTCCACCACAGAGACTTTCTCCCCACTGTGCACCAAAGGGACATACTTCTGTGCAAGACAGGGATATCTTCACCACTGTCTACCACAGAGATATCCTCCTCACTGTTCACCACAGGGACATCCTTGCCACTATCCACCACAGGGACGTCCTCCTAACTGTCCACCACATGGATGTCCTCCCCATTGTACACCTTATGGACATACTCTCCACATTCCACTACAGGAATGTCCTTTCCACTGTCTACCACAGGGACATCTTCCCAACTGTCCACCATAGGAACATACTTCACACTGTCCACAACAAAGATGTCCTCCCCACTGTCCACTATATGTATGTCCTCCTCACTGTCAATCACAGGGATGTCCTCTCCACTGTCCACCACAAAGATGTCTTGGCCATTGTCCACCAGAAAAGTCCTGCCCACTGTCCATCACAGGGACATCCTTGCCACTGTCAAACACAAGGATGTCTTCCCCATTGTCCACCACAGGAAAGTCCTTCCCACTGTCCACCAAAGGGATGTCTTTCCCACTGTCCAGCACAGGGGAGTCCTCTCCACTCTCCACTACAGGGACATTCTCCCCATTACCCACCACAGGGACATTTTCACTGCCAACCCCAGGTACGTCCTCCTCACAGTCCACCACAGAGATGTACTCTCCACTGTCTACCTCAGGAATATCCTCCTTCCTGTCCACCACAGGGACATCCTTTCCAGTGTCCACCACAGGGACATCCTCCACATGGTCCACCAGAATGGCATCATACCAACTGTCCACCACAGGGATGACTTTTCCACTGTCCACCAAAGGTACAATGCATGGCTGGCTAATACAGTGTTTATACCAAAATCAAAACCATGTCTTAACACAAATTGCACAAGTAACATGCATTTAGTGTTTTTCTGCTCTCCAATAGTTGTCTTTAACTCACATAGTATACATTATTTTATTTTTGGGTATTTATCCAGGTATGTCCTCTTCACTTTCCACCACAGAAATGTCCTTAAAACTGTTCACCACGAAGATGTCCTCGCCACTGTCCACCACAAAGATGTTCTCCTGTGTACCACAGAGAAATCCTCCCCAATGTCCACCCCAGAGAAATCCTCACCACTGACCACGAAAGGGACCTCTTCAACACTGTCGACCACAGAGATGTCCTCCCAACTGTCCACCACAGGGACATCCTCCCCACTGTCCACCACATAGACTGCTCTTGTGCACCTCAGGGACGTCCTCTCCACAGTCTACAACATGGATGTCCTCCCCACTGTCCATCACAGGTACACTTTTCCCACCCTCAATGACACTGATGGCCACTCCACTGTACATCACAGTGATGTTTTACACACTGTCCACAACTGGGACGTCCTGCTGTGTACCACAGGTATGTTCTTACCACTGCCCACAAGAGGGGCGTCCTCCACACTGTCCACCAGAGAAATGTCATCCTGTGCATGATACGAAATCCTCCCCACTATCCACAAGGTCATCCTCCCCAGTGTCCATCACAGTGAAATCCTCACCACTGTTCACCACAGGGACATCCTCCTTACTGTCCACCCTAGGGACATCTTTTCCACTGTCCACCACAGGGACATCTTCCCCACTGTCTACTACAGTGAAGTCCTCCCCACTGTCCACCTCAGGGTTGTCCTCACCACTGTAAACCTCAGGAATGTCCTTCCCAGTAGCCACCACAGGGACAACCTTCCCAGTGTCCACCACAGTGACGTTTCCTCACTGTCCACCACAGAGTTGTGCTACCCACTGTCCACAGCAGAGATGTCTTCATCAGTGTCCACAACAAAGAATTATTCCCCAAGGTCCACCACAGGGACGTATTCCTCACTGTCCACCACAGGCATGGCCTCCCCACTGCCAACCACAGAAACATGCTTTCCACTGTCGACCAAAGAAAATTCTCTCCACTATCCACCACAGGGATGTCCTTCAAACTGTCCACCACAGTAATGTCCTCCTCAGTGTCCACCACAGGAATTTTTCCCAACTGTCCACCACAAGGACATCATTCCCACTGTCCCCTAAGGGACATCCTCCTATGTACCACAGGAACTTCTTCACCACTTTCTTCACTGGGGTATCCTAAACACTGACCACCAAAGGGATATCCTCCATACTGACAACCACAAGGACCTCCTTTCCACTGTCCACCACATGGACATCCTCCTCACTGGCCACCACAGTGATGACCTTCTGTTCACCACAGAAACATCCACCCAATTGTCCACCACAGAAATATTTATTCCACTGTCAACCACAGGAATGTCCTCCTCTCTATCCACCACATGGATGTCCTCCCATGCAACAGAGGGATATCCTCCACTTTTTCACAACAGGGACGTGTTCCCCACTGTCTACCACAGTGAAATCCTCCCTACTGTCCACCACATGGAAGTTCTCCCCACTGTCCCTGCAGGGATTTCCTCTCCACTGTACCCAAAAGGACTTTCTCCCCATTCTCTAACACAGGCATGTACTCTTCAATGTCTACCATTGGGATGTCCTCCTCACTGTCCACAACAGGGAAGTCCTCTTCAATATTCACAACAAAGACGTCCTCCCCAATGTCCACAAAAGTGATGTTGTACCCAGTGACCACCACCGGGACATCCTCCCAACTGTCCACCACAGGGACATCATAACAACTGTCCACAACAGGGACATCATACCCACTGTCTACCACAGGGGTGTCTCTCCCACTGACCACCACAAGAATGTCCTCCACACTGTCCAAGACAGAGATTTCCTTTCCACTGTTAACCACAGTGACATCTTCCCCACTGTCCACAAGAGGGAAGTCTTCCCCACTGTACACAACAGTGTCATCCTCCTGTGCACCACAGGGACATTTTCCGCACTGTCCACCACAGTGAAATCCTCCCCACTCTCCACCACAGGGATGTCCTCAACACTGTCCACCACAGGGATATCCTTCCCACTGTACACAACAATGATGTCCTCCCCACTGTCCACCACACATACGTTCTTCCCACCATCCACCACATAACCGTCCTCCCCACTGTACACCACAGTGAAATCCTCCTCACTGTCAACCACAGAGACATCCTCCTGTGTAGCACAATGATGTCCTTACCACTGTCCAACACAGGAAAGTCCTTCCCAGTTTCCATAACATGGAAGTCCTCTTCACAGTAAACCACTGGGACCTCCTACCCACTGTTCACCACAAGGAAGTTTTTCCCACTGTCCAACATAGGAAAGTCCTTTTTACTGTCCACCATAGGGACATACTCCCAACTGTCCAACACAAAGACTTCCTGCCCACTGTCCATTATATGTACATCCTCCTTACTGTCAACCACAGGGAAGTCCTTTCTACTGTCTACCACAAGTACGTCCTTTACTCTGTCATCAAAAAGGACATCTTCCCCATTGTCTACTTCAGGAAACTTCTCCCCACTGTCCACAACAGGGAAGTCATCCCCACTGTCAACCACCAGGACGTCTGGTGTCTACCACAGAAATGTCCTCCCCACTGTCTACCACAGAAGTGTCCTCCCCACTGACCATCACAAGGACATCCTCCACACTGTCCAAGACAGAGATGTCCTCTCCAATGTTCACCACAGTGACAACATCCCCACTGTCCAACACAGGGAAATCCTTCCCACTGTCAACCACACTGTCATCCTCCTTTTCACCACAGGGACGTCCTCCCTACTGTCAACCACAGGGAGATGATACCGACTGTCTACCACAGGGACATTCTCCCTACTGTCAAATACAGGGATATCATACTGACTGTCTATGACACGGACATCCTCCTCACTGAGTAAGAGATGTCCACAACACTGTCCACCACAGAAAAGTCCTCTTACTATCCACCACAGAGGCTTCCTCCTGTGCACCATAGGAACGTCCTCCCCACTGCACACCACAAAGACATCCTTCCCACTGTCCACCACAGTGAAATCCTCTCCACTGTCCACCATAGGGGCGTCCTTTCCACTGTCCAACACAGGGACGTCCTCCCCACTGTCCACCACAGTGCAATCCTCTACACTATGCCCCACAGGGAAATCCTCCTGTGCACAACAGGTACATCCTCACCACTGTCCACCACAGTGATGTCCTCCACACTGTCCACCACAGGGACATTCTTCACACTGACCGCAACAGAGATGTCACCTTGTGCACTACAGGCCTGTCCTCCCGACTGTACACCACAGGGATGTCCTCCCTACTGTCCACCACAGGGATATCCTTCCCATTGTCCTCCACAAAGATGTCCTCCTCACTGTCCACCAAAGGTATGTTCTTCCCACCATCCACCAAAGAAACGTCCACCTCACTGTTCCCCAGAGGGATGTTTTCCCCACTGTCCACCAAAGGGACGTCCTACTGTGTACCACAAGGACATCCTTACAACTGTCCACCAGAAGGACGTTCTCTTCACTGTTCACCACAGGTATGTCATCCCCATTGTACACCTTAGGAACATACTCCCCACTGTCTACCTTAGGAAATTCCTTCCCACTCTCCACCACAGGGATGTCTTTCCCACTGTCCACCATAGGGGCATACTTCCCACTGTCCATTACAAAGACGTCCTCCACACTGTCCACTATACCAATGTCCTCCTCACTGTCAGCCACAAAGAGGTCCCCTCCACTGTTTACCACAAGGACGTTCTCCCTATTGTCCACCAAAGTAAAGTCCTTCCCACTGGCCACCACAGTGATGTCCTTCCCACTGTGCACTACAATGACGTCCTTCCTACTGTCAATCACTGGGACTCCCTCCCCACTGTCCACCACAGGGACGACCTTCTGTGCACCACAGGGACGACCTTCTGTGCATCACAGGGATGTCCACACAATTGCCCACCACAGATATGTTGTTTCCTCTATCCACCACAAGGATGTCCTTTCATGCAACACAGGGATATCCTTCACTTTGTCCAAAACAGGGATGTCCTCCCCACTGTCCACCACAGTAAAATCTTCCCTACTGTCCAACAAAGGGAATTTCTTTCAACTGTCTACCACAGGGATTTCCTCTCCACTGTAACCACAGGGACCCCCTCTTCACTCTACCACATGGATGTACTCTCCACTCTCTACCACAGGGATGTACTCCACACTGTCCACAACAGGGAAGTCCTCCTCAATGTCCAGCAAACTACATCCTCCCACTGTCCACTACAGTGACATACTAACCTGTGACTACCACAGGGACATTCTCCCAACTGTCCACCAGAGGGACATCATACTCACAGTCCACCACAAGTACATCCTCCCCAATGTCCACCACAGGTATGTCCTCCTCAGAGTCCACCACAAGAATGTCCTCCCCACAGACCACCACAAGTATGTCCTCCACACTGTCCAAGGCAGAGAAGTACCCTCCACTGCTCACCACAGGGATATCTTCCCCACGGTCCACCACATGGAAGTCTTCCACACTGTCAACAACAGTCATCCCCCTGTGCACCACAGGGACATTTTCCCCACTGTCAACCAACAGGAACTACTACCCACTGTCCACCACAGGGATGTCCTCCCCACTGTCCAGGACAGGGAAATCCTCCCCAGTCTCTACTACAGAGACATCCTACCCATTGTCAACAACATAGAAATTCTTCCCACTCTCAACCAAAGAAACATCCTCCACACTCTCCACCACAGAGACATCCTCCAAACTGTCTACCACAGGGACTGACTCCTGTATACATCAGCGACATCCTCCCCACTGTCTACAAGAGCTTTGTTTTCTTCACTGACCATCACAACGATGTCCTCAAAACTGTTCAAGACAGATGTCCTCTCCACTGTTCACCACAAGGACATCTTCCCAGCTGTCCACCACAGTAATGTCCTCTACACTGTCCACATCAGTGTTGTCCTCCTGTGTACCACAGGGATGTCCTTACCACTGTCCAAAACAGTGTGTACCACAGGCCCCTCCTCCCCACTGTTCACCACAGTGATGTCCTCCCCACTGTCCACTACATGTATGATCTTCGCACCATCCACCACAGAGACGTCCTCCCCACTGACCACCACAAGAATGTTTTCCCCACTATCTTCCACAGGAACATTCTCCTGTGTACCACAAGGATGTCCTTACCACTGTCCACCAAAGTGGCATCATCTCCACTGTCCACCACAGAACATCCTTCGCACTTTCCACTACATGGATGTCCTCCTCACTGTCTACCACAGGGATGTCCTCCCCAGTGTACAACATAGGGCATACTCCTTACTGTCCACCACAAGAAAGTTTTTCACACTGTCCATTACAAGGATGTCCACCCTGGCATCAACCACCTGGACCTCCTCTAAACTATCCACCACAAGGATATCTTCCCCATTTTCCACCACAGAAAAGTCCTTCCCATTGTCCACCAAAGGAACATCCTCTTCACTGTCCACCATAGGGACATACTTCCAAATGTCTACCACAAGGACATCCTCCCCACTGTCCAAAAAGCATGTCCATCCCATATTCCATTACAGGAAAATCCTTCCCACTGTCCACCACAGGAATGTTGTATCCACATTCAACCACCGGGACCTTCTTCCCACTGTCCATAACAGGGACGTCCCTACCTCTGTCCAGTACAGTGCAGACTTCCCCACTCTCCACCACAGAGATGTCCTCCTCACTGTCCACCAAAGGGATGTCCTCCAAACTGTCCACCACAGGGAAGGCTTCCCCACTTTCCATTACAGGAAAATCTTTCCTACTGTCCACCACAGGGACATATTTCTCACGGTCCACAAAAAGCATGGCCTTTCCAATGTCTACCAAAAGTCATGCTCTCCACTGAGCAACAAAGAAAAGTCTTCTTCACAGTCCACCACAGAAATATTCTTTTCACTGTCCACAACAGGAAAGTCCTCCCAACTGTCCACCACAGAGGCATCATTTCCACTGACCACCACAATGACTTCCTCCTATGTACCACAGAAACTTCTTCAGCACTGTCCTCCACAGGGGCATCCTCAACTCTGACCACCACAGGGAAATCTTCCACACAGTACACCACAGGGACCTCCTCCCCACTGTACACCACAGGATCATGCTCCTTACTTTCTGCCAAAGGCAGTCCTCCTCACTGTCCTCAACAGAGAAATCCTTGCCACTGTCCACTCAGTGATGTACTTTTTATGGTCCACCACAGGGATGTCCTCCCCAGTGTCCATCACAGAGACATCCTCCCCACTGGCCACCACAGTGACATCATACCCACTGTCCACCACAAAGCCATCCTCCTGTTTACAACAGAGATGTCCTTCACACTGTCCACCACAGAAGCATCCTCCTCATTGAACACCACAGAGACTTTCTCCACGCTGTTCACCACAGAGATGGTCTCCTAACTCTCCACCACAGGGATGTCCTCCCTACTGTCCACCACAGGCAAGTCCTCCCTACTCTCCACCACAGGGATGTATTTCTCCGTCCACCACAGGCATGGCCTCCCCACTGTCTAACACAGAGATGTGCTCACGACTGTCCACCAAAGAAAAGTGCCCCCAGAACCCACCACAGGGATGTTCTCCCCACTGTCCACCACAGAAATGTCCTTTTCGCACTCCAAAACAGAGAAATCATCCCCAATGTCCACCACAGAGATATCATTTCCATTGTCCACCAAATGGACATCCTCTTTTGTACCACGAGGACTTCCTCAGCACTGTACTCCACAGGGGCGTCCTCAACACTGAACACAACAGGGACTTCTTCCGCATTGTCCACCAGAGGTTCTTCCTCCCCACTGGCCACCACAGGGACATCCTCCCCACCTTCCACCACAGGGACGACCTCCTGTGCACCACAGGGAAATCCACCCAACTGGCACAACTGAGATGTTCTCCCCACTGTCAAAAACAGGAATGTTCTTCCGTCTGTCCACCACAGGGATTTCTTTCCCACTCTCCACCACAGGTACATTTTCCAATGTACCACATTGACGTCCACACCACTATAGACCACAGAAACATCCTCCTCACTGTCCACCACATTGAAGTCCTCCCCACTGTCTATATTAGGAATGTCCTCTCCACTGTCCAGCACAAGGTCGTCCTCTCCCCTGTCCACCACAGGAATATCCTCCTCACTGTCCACCACAGGGACATCCTACCCACTGTCCAATACAGGGACCTCTTCCCACTGACCACTACAATGGCATCACCCTTATTGACCACCAAAGCGATCTCCGCCTCATTGTCTACCACAGAGACAGCCACCCCACTGTCTACCAAAGAAAAGTCCTCACCACTGTCAACCACAGGGAAGTCTTCCCCACTGTCCACCTTATGGTCGTCCTCCCAATTTCTACCACAGGTACATCCTCCCCACTGTCCACCAATGGGACATCCTCCTGTGCACCACAGGGATGTCCTCCAACTGTCCACAACAGATATGTTCTTCCCACTGTCCATGACAGCTATGTTCTTCGAACAGTCCACTCCAGAGATGGGCACCACACTGTCCATCATAGGGATGTTTTCCTTTGTACCACAGGGACTTCCTTACCACTGTCCACCAAAATGGCATCCTCTCCACTGTCCACAAGAGGGATATCCTCACTACTGTTCACCACAGGGACATCTTATTGACTCTCCAACACAGGAATGTCCTCCGCACTTTCAACCACAGTGTTGTCCTCGTGTGGACCACAGGGATGTCCTCCCCACTGTCCAAAACAGGGATATACTCCCCACTGTCCAAAACAAAGACATCCTCCCCACTGTCCACCCCAGGGAATTCTTTCCCACTGAAATCCTCCCCACTGTCCACCACAGGTATGTCCTCATCACTGTCCATCATAGGGACATCCTCCTGTGTACCAAAGGGACATTCTCACAAATGTCCAAAACAGAGATATTCTTGCCATTGTACAGAAGAGGAATATCCTACACACTTTCCACAACAGGGACATCCTTCCCACTGTCCACCATAAGGACATCCTTTCCACTGTCCACCACAGGGACGTCCTCCTCACTGTCCACTACAGAGAAGTCCTTCTCATTGTCCACCACAGTAAATTCCTCCCCAATGCCCATGCCAGGGATACCCTTTGTACTGTAAAACCAGAGGGCTGTCCTCCCCACAATCCACCACAGAGACATCCTTCCCACTCTCCAAGACAGGGACGTCCTCCTTACTGTCCAACACAAAGATGTTTACCCACTGTCCATGACAGAGATGTCCTTCCCATTGTCCACTACAGGGACGTTTTTCCCACTGTCCACAACAGAAGTGTCTTCCTCACAGTACACCACAGGGATGAAATCCCTACTGTCTACCACAGAGACGTCCTTACCACTGTCCACAACAGGGATTTCTTCCTCACTGTAAACCAGAGGGAAACCCTCCCCATTGTCCACAACAGTGACATCCTCATCACAGTGCGGCAGAGAAAAGTCCTACACATTGTTTACCTAAAAGACACCCACCTCACTGTTCCCCACAGTTATATCCTCCCCATTGTTTACAACAGACATATCCTCCACACAATCCACCACAAGGTCCTCCTCCCCACTGTCCACCACAGGGGTGTCCTCCCCACAGTCCAACACAGGGATGTTCTCCTCACTGTATACAACATGGAAATCCTCCCCAGTGTCTACCACTGTTCATCTCAGACGTCCTCCCAACTGTCCATCTCAGGGACATCCTGCTTACTTTCCACCACAGGGACATCCTCCCCAGTATCCACCAGAGGGACATCCTCCCCACTGTCCACCACAGGGACATCATACCTACTGTCCACCACAGTGATGTCCTTTCTATTGACTACCACAGAGACATCCTCCCCACTGTCCACCACAGGGATGTCCTCTCCATTGTTTAAAACAGGGACATTCTCCCCATTGTCAACCACAGAGACTTACTTCTGTATACCACAACGATGATCACCCCAATGTCCATCACAGAAATATCCTCCCCATTCTCCAACTCAGGGAAGTCCCTCCCACTATCCACATTAGGGACATTCTCTCCACTGTCCACCACAGGGAAGTCCTCCCCACTTTACACCTTAGGGATGTCCTCCCCACTGTCTTTCACAGGGATGTCCTCCACATTTGCACAACAGGTATGTCCTCCTCACTGTCCACAACAGAGATGTTTTCACTATTGTCCACCAAAAGGAAGTTTTTTCCACTGTCCACCACAGGGACATCCTCCGCCCCTGTACACCAGAGAGACATTCTTTTTATTGTCCACCACAGGAACGTCCTCCACATTGTCCACCACAAGGACATATGCTTCACTGTTCACCTCACTGAAATCATCCCTGCTTTCCACCAGAGTGACATCCTCCCAACTGTCAACCACATGGATTTCCTCCTCACTGTCAACCAGAGATAATTCCACTCCACTTTCCAACACATGGATATCCTTCTCACTGTCCACCAGAGGAAAGTCCTCTAAACAGCTTACCTAAAATACACCCACCATACTGTCCACGACAGGGATATTCTCCCCCACTGTCAAACACTGGGGCTGCCTCCCCTCTGTCCACCAGAGGATGTGCTTTCCACTGTCCACCACAGGAATGTCCTTCTCACTATCCACAACAGGGAAGTCCCTTCCACTGTCCACAACAGGGAAGTCCTACACACTGTCCATTCAGGGACATCCTCCTTACTGTCCACCATAGGGACATCCTTCCCAGTGTCCACAACAGAAACATTCTCCATGCTGTCATCCACAGGGATGTCCTCTTGTGAACCACAGAGATGTCCACCCCACTGTCCATCACAAAAATGTCCTCCCCACAGTCCACCACAGGGACATTTTTTCCACTGTCCACCACAGGTACGCCCTCCTTACTGTCCACCACAGAGATGTCCTCACTACTTTCCAACACGTCCTCCTTTCCACTGTGTACCACAAGGACATCCTCTTCACTCTCTAACAGAGTGACATTCTCCCCACTGTCCATTACATGCATGTCCTGCACATTGTCCATCACAGGGACATCCTCCTCACTGTCAACGACAGAGATGTCCTCCTCACTGTCCACAAAGGGATGTCCTCTTTATTGTCCACCACAGGAACATCCTCTTGTGCACCACAGGAACGTCCTCTCTCCTGTCCATCACATGGACATACTCTTCTCTATCCACCCCATTGCAATCCTACATGCTGTTCACCACAGGGACGTCCTCCCCGCATTCCATCACAGGGATTATTTTCTCACTGTCCACCAGAACAATGTCCTCCTCATTGTTTACCTAAGAGACACCCACCTCACTGTCCACTACAGGGATATCATCCCCACTGTTTACCACAGGGATGTGCTCCAAACAGTCAACCACTGGGATGTCCTCCCCACTGTCCCCCACAGGAATGTCCTGTCCATTGTCCAAAACAATGATGTCCTCCTCACTTTTCACAACAGGAAAGTCCTCCCCACTGTCCACCACATGGATGTCATACCTACAGTCTATCACAAGGATGTCCTTTCCACTGTCCACAACAGGGATTTCCTCCTCACTGTTCACAATAGGGCTGTCCTCCCCACTGTCCACCACAGGGATGACCTCCTCACTGTATACAAAAAGGAAGTACTCCCCACTGTCCACCACAGGGACATCCTCCCCACTGTCCACCTCAGGGATGTTCTTTTTACTGTCCACCACAGGGATATCCACCCCTGTCCACCACAGATACTTCCTCCTCACTGTCCATCACAGAGATTTCTCTCTACTGTCTACCATAGGGATGAACTTTATACTCTTTACCAGAGGGACATTCTTTTCATTGCCACCCCACTGTCCATCACAGGAACATCTTCCTCACTTTCCACCATAGTGTTGTCCTCCTGTGTACCGTAGGGACATCCTCTCCACTGTCCACTACAGGGATATTTACGCCACTGTCCACCAAAGGGACATACTTTCCACTGTCAACCACAGTGACCTCCCCAATGTGCACCACAAGGACATCCTTTAGTGCACAACAGGGATGTCCTCAACTCTGTCTACCAAAAAGATGTTCTCCACACTCTCCACCACAGGGACATCCTTCCCACTGTCCACCACAGGGTCATCCTCCTGTGCACCACAGGAACATCCTCTCCACTATCCACAAGGATGTCCTCCCACCTGTCCACTATAGTGAAATCCTCCCAATGTCCAACACATGGAGGTTCTTCCCACTGTCCACAACAGGGTTGTCCTCCAAACTGTTTACCTCAGGGACATCCTCCCCACTGTCCACCACAGGAATGGCCTACCTACTGTCCATCAGAGGGATGTCCTCCCCACTGTTCACTACAGGGACATATCCATATTGTCCACTACAAAGTTGTCCTCCCCATTGTCCACCATACTTATGTCCTCCTCAATGTCAACCAAAGAGATGTCATCCCCACAGTCCACCACAAAGACGTCCTCCTCACAGTCTACCACAATGACGTCCTCCCCACTGTCCACCACAGGGACATCTTCCTGTGCCCCACAGAAACATCTTCCCTACTGTTCCCTACAGATGTCCTTTCCACTGTCCACAACATGGACGTCCTCCCCAATGTCCAGTACAGGTACATCTTCTTCACTGTCCACCACAGAAAAGTCCTCTCAACTGTCCACCAAAGAAAGGTCCTTCCCACTGTACATCACAGTGGCATCCTTCCCATTGACCACCACAGAAACGTCCTCTCCACTCTCCACAACAGGGACATACTTTCCACTGTCCACCACAGTGTCATCCTCCTGTGCACCACAAGGATGTCCTCCCCACAGTCCAGCACAGGGACACCCTCCCTACTGTCCATCACCAGAATGTCTTACCCACTGTCCACCACAGTGTCATCCTCATGTGCACCACAAGTATGTCCTCTCCAGTGTCAATGACTGGGACATGCTCACTCCTGTCTACCACAGGGACTTTCTCTTCACTGTGCACCACAGAGATGTTCTCCCAACTGTCCACCACAGAAACTTTTTCTCAGCTGTCCATGACAGGTATATCTTCACCCCTGCCCATCACAAGGACATCCTCCCCACTTTCCACCACAGTAACTTACTACCCACTGCCCACCACAGAGACCTCCTCCCCTCTGTGCACTACAAAGATATCCTCTGCACTGTCCACCACAGGAACATACTCCTTATTGTCCTCCCAAAGGACCTACTCCTGGGCACCACAGGAATGTTCTTCCCACTGTCAGCCACAAGGATGTCCTCCACACTGTCCATCCCACTGAAATATTCCCCACTGTCCACCACAAAAACCTCCTTCCCACTGTCCACAACAGGGATTTCTTTTTCACTGTCTACCAAAGGGATGTCATCCCCACTGTCAAGCACAGAGACGTCCTCCCCACTGTCCACCAAAGGGACATCCTTATCACTGTCAACAAAAGGGAAGTCCTCTCCATTATCCACCTCATTGATATCCTCCCCAGGCTCCACCAGAGAGACATCCTCCCCACTGTGACATCCCCCACTGCCCATCTCAAAAACATCCTCCCCATTGTCCACCACAGTTAATTCCTCCCCACGGTCCACAACAGTGACTTCCTCCCCTCTGTCCACCACAAAGATATCCTCTTCACTGTTTACCACAGGAATATCCACCTTATTTTCCACCCCAAGGACCTCAACCTGTGCACCACAGGAACGTTCTCCTCACTGTTCACCAAAAGGACATCCTCTCCATTGTCCACCCCACTGAAATACTCTTCATTGTCCACCACAGGAATGTTCTTCCCACTGTACACAACAGGGATTTCTTTCTCACTGTCTGCTAGAGAGAAGTCCTCCCAATATCAACCACAGGGACATCCTCCTCACTGTCAACAACAGGAAAGTCCTCCCCACTATTGATCTCAGAGACGTTCTTCCCAGTGTCCCCCAGAGGGACATCCTCCCCACTGTCTACCACAGGGACATCATACTCACTGTCTACCAAAGATATGTCATTCCCACTGTCCACTAAAGGGCCATATTTCACATTGTTGAAAAGAGGGAAACCCTCTCCACTGTCTACGACAGAAATGTAATATCCACAGTCCACCACAGTGATGTCCTTTCCACTGTCCACCACAGGGACATCCTCCCCACTGTCCACCAGAGGGA
Source organism: Arvicanthis niloticus (assembly GCF_011762505.2). NCBI lineage: Eukaryota > Metazoa > Chordata > Mammalia > Rodentia > Muridae > Arvicanthis > Arvicanthis niloticus. Next base: position 830,977 of record NC_047670.1, read on the forward strand.
CATCTTTCCCACTGTCCACCACAGGGACTTCCTCCTCACTTTCCACCAGAGGGAAATCCTCCAAACTGTTTACATAAAAGACCCTCACATCACTGTCCACCACATGAACCTCCTCTCCTTTGTCCACTACAGGGGTATCCTCGCCACTGTCCACCACAAAAGTGTCCTCCACACAGTATACAATAGGGAAGACCTCCTCACTGTCCACTCAGGGACATCCTCAAAACTGTCCACCACAAGGATGTCCTACTCACTGTCCAAAACAGGTAAATTTTCCCCACTGTGCACCTTAGTGTCACCCTTTTTACTGTCCACCAAGGGGACATCTTCCTCACTATCCACCAGAGGGACATCCTCCCCACTCTATGCCACAGATACCCATTGTCCACCAAATGTTATCATTTTCACTGTCCACCAAAGGGACGTTCTCCTGATTGTCCAACAGAGGGACATCCTTAACATTGTCCACCACAGGGACATCATACCCACTGTCCACCACAAGGATGTCCTCCCCTCTGTCCATCATAGTGATGGCCTCCTCACTGTCCACCAAAGGGTTGTCTTACACAACATCCACCACAGGGATGTCCTCCTGTGCACCACAGGAATGTTCTCCCCACTGTCCACTACAAGGATGTCCTCCCCACTTTCCACCCCACTGATATGCTCCCCACTGTCTAACACAGGGATGTCCATCTACTGTCCACCACAGTAAAGTTCTTTCCACTCTCCACTGCAAGGATGTCCTCCTCACTGTCTTCAATGCAGAAGTCCTCCCCACTGTCCACTCAGAGACGTCCTCTTTACTGTCGAAACAAGGATGTCATCCCCACTGTCCACTACAGGAACATCATTTTTTGTACCAAAAAATGTCCTCTACAGGGTCCACCACACGGAAGTCCTCTCCAGTCTTCACAAAATGAACATTATCACCACTTTCTATGACAGAGACTTCCTCCATACTGTCCACCAAAGAGATGTCCTCCTGTGCACCAAAGAGACCTCCTCCCCGTTGTCCACCACAAGGACAACCTTCTTACTGTCCACCACAGAAAGGTCCTCCCTACTGTCCACCACTGGTAACTTTTTCAAAATGTACACCACAGTGCCATCCTCCTGTGCACAACAGGAACGTCTTCCCCAATGTCCACCACAGGGACATCATCACTACTGTCCACCATAAGGATGATTTCTTCACTGTGTACCACAGAGATGTCCTCCCCACTGTCCAACATACGGACGTCCTCCCAACTGTCCACCAAAGTAGCATCCTCCCCACTGTCCACAACAGAGATATCCTTCCAAGTGTCCAGCACAGAGATGTCTTTCAACTGTCCACCAAAGGGACGTCCTCCACAGTGTCCAAAAAATGTACATCCTTTTAACTGTCCACCACAGGCCCATCCATCCCACTGTCCACCAGAGGTACATCCTCCCTACTGTCAACCACAAGAACATCCTTCTCACTTTCCACCACAGGGATGACCTTCCCACTGTCCACCACAGGTATGTACTCCTCACTGATCACCACAGGGATGTCCGCATGACTGTCCACAACAGGGAAGTCCTCCTGTGAACCACAAGGACATCCGTCACACTGTCTACCACAGAGATGTCCTCCCCACTGTCTATCACAGGGACATTTTTGCCACTGTCCACCACAGGAACATCCTCCTGTGTACCACAGTGATGTCCTCTACACTTTCCAGCACAGAAAATTTTTCTCCACTGTCCACTCATGAACATCCTCCCCATCCTTCATGACAGAGACGTCCTCCCCATTGACCTCCACAGAAACGTCCTCCCCACTATCCTCCACAGTGTCATCCTCCTGTGCACCACAGGGACGTTCTTTCCACTGTCCACAAAAGAGATGTTTTTTCCACAGTCTACCACAGGGATGTCCTCTACACTGTCCACCACAGGAGCATTCTTCACACTGACCAGCTCAAGAAAGTCCTCCTCACTGTCCAAGAAAATGATGTCCTGCCCACTGTTCACTACAGGGTCATCCTTCCCACTGTCCACCACAGGGATGTCCTCCCCACTTTCCAACACAGTGTCATCCTCCTGTGCACCACAGGGTCATCCTTCCCACTGTCCACTACAGAGACATCCTCCCGAATGTCCACCATAGGTATGTCCTTCTCACTGCCAACCACAGAGATATCCTCTCCTCTGTCTCCCACAGGGACATCCTCCACACTGTCCATCACAATCACTTCCTCACCACTGTCAACCACAGTGAAATCCTCCCCACTGTCCACTACAGGGATGTCGTTTTCACTGTCCACCACAGGGACATCCACCTCATTGTTCACCACAGGGATGTCCTCCACAGTATCCACAATACGAACATACTCCTTAGTGTCCACACCAAAGATGTCATCAACACAGTCCACCATACATATGTCCTCCTCACTGTTAACCAGAAGGACGTCCTCCCCACTAGCCACACAAGGACGTCCTTTCCATTGTCCACCACAAGAAGTCCTCCCCATTGTTCACCACAAAGAATTTTTTCCACTGTCCACCACAGGGACATATTCCCCACAGTCCACCACCAGAATATCCTCCCCACTGTCCACCACAAAACTGTCCACACCACTGTTTGGCACAGGGATGTCCAACTCACTGTCCACCACAGAAATATTTTCTGCACCGTCCACTACAGGACATCCTACTTATTGTCCACCACAGGGATGTATTCCTGTGCACCACAGGAATGTGCTCCCCTCCGTCCACCACCAGGACGTCCTCCTCATTGTCCACAACAGAGATTTCCTCCTCACCATCCAACATAGGAAAGTTTTTCCACTGTCCATCACACAGGGACATCCTCCTCATTGTCCAGCCCACTGAAATCCTCCTTTTCACCACATGACATCCTCTCCACTGTCCACCACAGAGATGTCATTTCCACAGTCCACTCTGTGACGTTCTCCCCACAGTCCACCACTGGGACATCCTCCTCACTGTCCACCATGTGCCTGTCCTCCTCACTGTTCAGCATGGGCACATCCTTCCTACTGTCCACCACAGAGATGAACTTCCCACTCTTCACCAAAGGGACATAATCCCCACTGTCAACCACTGGGATATCCTCGCTACTGTCCGACACCGGGACGTTCTAATGTGTACGACAGAGATGTCCACCCTACTGTCCATCACAAAAACGTCCTCTCTATTGTCCACCACAGGGAAGTCCTCCCCACTGTCAACCTTAGGGACCTCCTTTCCACTGTCCAACACAGGTACGTCCTTCTCACACTCCACCAAAAATATGTCCTCACCACTGTCTACCATGGGGACCTTCTTTCCATTGTCAACCACAAGGACATCTTTCCCACTGTCCACCACAATGACGTCCTCCTTATTGTCCACCACAGGGATGTCCTCCTCACTGTTTATGACAGAGATGTTCTCTACACTCTCCACTAAATAGATGTCCTTCTTAATGTCCACCACATGAATGTCTTTCCTACTGTCTACCACAAGAATGTCCTCCCCTCATCCACCACAGGGACATCCTACTCACTGTCCACCACAGGCCCATCCTTCTCACTGTACAGCACAGTCACATCCTTCCCACTGTCCACCACAGGGACAACCTCCTGACTGTCTACCACAGAGATGTAATTGCCACTGACCACCACAGGGACATTCTCACCACTGTCCAACCACTGGAACATCCTCCTGTGTTTGACAGAGAAGTCCACCCCACTGTCCACCTTAATGACCTCCTCCCCACTGTCCACCACAGGTATGTCTTTCCCACAGTTCACCAAAGCTATGTCCACCTCACACTCCACCAAAGAGATGTCCTCACCATTGTCTAACCTGGGGACCTCCTTTCCACTGTCAATCACAGAGATGTCTTCCCCACTGTCCACCACAGTGACTTCCTGCTTACTGTCCACCACAGGGATGTCCTCCTCACTGTCCACCAAGAGATGTCCTACACTCTGTCCACCAAGAGATGTCCTACACTCTGTCCACTAAAGGGACATCCTCCTTATTGTTCACCACATGAACTTTCTCCCTACTGTCCACAACAAGGATATCATCCCTACTGTCCACACTACTGAAATCCTCCTCACTATCCACCACAGTGACGTCCTCCCCACAGTCCACCACAGGAATGTCCTTTCTGCTGTCCACCACAAGTGTGTCCTTCTCACTGTCCACAAAAGGGAATTTCTGCCTACTCTCCACCACAGGAATATCCTTCTCACTCTCAACCATAGGGACATCCTCCTCACTGTCCACCCCACTGAAATCCTCCTCACTTTCTACTCAGGGATGTCCTTCTTACTGTCCACTCAGGCACATCCACCTTACTGTCTACCATGGTGACACCCTCCCCAGTGTCCACCACAGAGACATTCTTTCCAGTCTCCACCACTGGGATGGAATACCCACTGTCCAGCACAGGAATGTCCATCACACTGTCCACCAAGGGACAATACATGGCCGGCTAAAACAGTGTTTATACTAAAATGAAAAAAAACACGTGTTAACTCAAACTGCACAAGTAAAGTGCATTTAGTGTTTAAAGCACTCTAAGAGTTGTCTTCAACTCAGGTAGTACATATGCTTTTCTCCTTTGTTATTTTTACAGATGGGAACTGCCATCAATTGTATCATGCGTTTTAGCTGCAATATAGGTACTTATTTGTACATTGTATACAAAATAAATAATAATGCTTGGCTAGCTATTACAGTGTTTATACCAAATAAAAAAGAATATGTCTTAACTCAAACTGCACAAATAACATGCATTTAATGTTTTCAGATCTCTAATAGTCGCCTTTAACTCAGGTAATACACATGCTTTTTTATTTTGTATTTATACAGATACTGCCTGTGATTTTATCATGTTTTTCACCTGCAATACAGGTCCTTATTTGAACATAGTATACAAAACAAATCACAATTCTTTGCTGGCTACTACAGTGTTTATACCAAAATCAGAAGAAAACATCTTAACTCAAACTGCACAAGTAATGTGCATTTAGTGTTTTCAGCTCTATAATAGTTATCTTTAATTCACCTACTGCACATGCTTTTCTCCTTCGGTATTCTTACAGAGAGGAACTGACTTACATTGTAGTATGCTTTTTAGCTTTAATACAGTTACCTATTTGTACATAGTATACAAAACAGTATGTAATGCTTGGCCATCTACTACAGTGTTTATACAAAAATGAAAAGAACATGTCTTAACTCAAACTGCACAAGTAATGTGCATTTAGTGTTTTTAGATCTCTAACAGTTGTCTTTAACTCAGGTAGTACACATTCTTTTCTCCTTGGGTATTTATACAGATGGGAACTGCTTTACATTGTATCGTGCGTTTTACCTGCCATACACATACATATTTGTACATAGTATACAAAACAAAGCACAATGCTTGGCTGGCCACTAAAATGTATATACCAAAAGCAAAGATCACGACTTAACTATAACTGCAAAAACAACATGCATTTGTTTTCCCCTCTCGAAAAGTTGTCTTTAACTCACGTAGTTCACATCCTTCTCTTTTTTTGGTATTTATAATGTATGTCCTCCTCACTTTCTACCACAGAAACGTCTTCCCCACTGTCCACCACAAAAATGTCCTCCTGTGTACCACAGAGACGTCCTCTTCACTTTCCTCCACAGAGGCATCCTCCTCATTGACCACCACAGAAATGTACTCCACACTGTCAACCAAAGATATGTCCTCCCCACTGTCTACCACAGTGGTATCCTTGCCACTGTCCACCACAGGGACGACCTCCACACTTCCTCCACAGTGACATCCTCCTCACTGTCCACAACAAGAAAGTCCTCCCAACTGTCCACCTCTGGGACATCTTTTTGCTGTCCACCACAAGAACTTCCCCAGTGTCCAAAAGATAAACATTTTCCCCAGTGCTTAACACAGAGATATCCTTCCCATTATCCACCAAAGTTGCATCTTTCCAAATGTCCATTACCTGAACAACCTCCGCACTCTCTACCACAGGGACATCCTCCACAATGTTCCCCACAGGGACATCCTTTACACTGGCTACAACAAGGACATCCTCCTCACTATCTACAACAGAGATGTCCTCTGCACAGTCAACCACTGGAATGTCCTCCTTATTGTCCACCACAGGGACTTCCTCCTATGCATAAAAGGAACATTCTACCAACTATCCCCCACAAGGACATCCTCCCCACTGTCCATTCCACTGAAATCTTCCCCACTGTCTATCACAGGTACTTCCTTCCCACTGTCCACCTCATGGATTTCCTCTTCACTGTCCACCTCATGGATTTCCTCCTCACTGTCCACACAGGGACGTCCTTCTCACTGTCCACCAGAGAAAAGTCCTCCACATTGTTTGTGTAATTGACACATACCTCACTGTCTACCACAGGGATATCTTCCCCACTGTTTACAAAAAAGATGTCCTTCACAAAGTCCACCACAGGGACCTCCTCTCAACTGTCCACCACAGGGGTGTCTTCACCACTGTCAACAACAGGGATGTCCTCCTCACTGTATATATCAGGGAAGTCCTCCCCACTGTCCAACACAATGACGTCATCCCCACTGTTCTCCACAAAAACTTCCTCCTCACTGTGCACAACAGAGAAGTTCTCCCCATTGTCCACCTCAAGGCCATCCTCTTTACTGACCACCACAGAAACTTCCTCTCCAGTGTCCACCAGAGTGACATCATCTCCACTGTCCACCACACAGGCATCATACCCACTGTCCATCAAAGAGATATCATTCCCACTGTCCACCAAAAATGTATCCTCTTCACTGTCTACCACAGGTACTTTCTTTCCACCATCCAACACAGAGATGTCGACCCCACTGTTTAACACAGGTATGTTTTCTCCACTGTCCACCACAGGTACATCCTTTCCACCGTCGACCTCAGGGATTTTCTCCTCACTGTCCACCAGAGGGAAGTCCTCCCTACTCTCCACCACAGGGACGTCCTTTCCACTGTCCAGCTCAGGGATTTCCTCCTCACTGTCCACCAGAGAAAAGTCCTCCACATTGTTTGTGTAAATGACACATACCTCACTGTCTACCACAGGGATATCTTCCACACTGTTTACAACAGGGATGTCCTTCACATAGTCCAACACAGTAACCTCCTCTCAAATATCCACCACAGGTGTGTCCTCACTACTGTCATCCACAGAATGTCCTCCTCAATGTATACAACAGGGAAGTCCTCTTCACTGCCCCACACAGGGAGGTCGTCCCCACTGTCCTCCACAAAAACTTCCTCCTCACTGTGCACAACAGAGAAGTTCTCCCCACTGTCCACCTCAGGGCCATCCTCTTTACTGACCACCAAAGAAACTTCCTCCCCAGTGTCCTCCAGGATGACATCCTCCCAAGTATCCATCACAAGGACATCATACCCATTGTCTGCCAAAGTGATATCATTCCCACTGTCCACCAAAAAGATATCCTCATCACTGTCCACCTAAGGTACGTTGTTCCCACCATCCAACACAGAGACATCAACCCCACTGTTTAACACAGGGATGTTTTCTTCACTGTATACAACATGGAAGTCCTCCCTTCTGTACACCACCAGGACGTCCATCCCACTGTCCACCAAAGGGAGGTCCTCCCTAATGTCCACAACATGGACGTCCTTCCCACTGTAAACCAAAGAAATGTCCTTCCCACTGTCCACCACAAGGACATCCTTTCAATAGTCGACAACATGGACATCCTCCCCACCATCCACCACAGGGAGGTCCTCCCCACTGTCCACCACATGGATATCCTCCACAGTGTAATCCATAGTGATGTCCTAATCACTGTGCACTACAGTGAAGTACTCACCACTATCTACCACAGGGATGTCCTTCCCACTGACCACCTCAGTGACAACCTTTCCACTGTCCACCACAGGGATGTCATACCCACTGTCCACCACAGAGAGGTTCTCTGTGCTGTCCACCACAGGGACCTCCTTACCACTCTTTACCACAGGGTCAACCTCACCAATGTCCACCACAGGGACATACTTCCCACTGTTCACCACAGGAACATCCTTTACACTGTGCACCAGAGGGACATTCTCTTGTGCACAACAGGGATGTTCTTACCACTGTCCACCGCAGAGATGTCCTCTGCACTCTCCACTCCAGGGACATCATTTTCATTGTCCACCAAAGAGAAATTTCCTTGTGCACCACAGGAACGTTCTCCCCCACTGTCCTCAAGGCCATCATCTCCACTGTCCACCACAATGAAATTTTCTCAGCAATGCCCACCACAGAGATGTCCTTCCCGCAGTCCACCACAGGAATTTCCTCCCAACTGTCAAACACAAGGATGTCCTTCCCACTGTAAACCACAGGGACATCCTCCCCACTGTGCACCACAGAAACTTCCTCCTGTGCACAACAGTGACTTCCTCACCACTGTCCATCACAGAGATGTCTTCCTCACTCTCCACTATATGGATATCTTTTCCAGTATCCACCACAGGAACATTCTCCAGTGCACCACCATACTGTCTTCCCAACTGTCTATGAGGACGTCCTCCCCACTCTCTACCACAGTGAAATAATCCCCACTGTCCACCAAAAGCATGTCCTCCACGTAGTAAATCACAAAGATGTCCTTCTCACTTTTCACTGCAGAGAATTCCTCACCACTGTCCAGCACAAGGACGTCCTTCCCACTGTCCACCACAAGGACATCCTCAACAATGTCCAACACAGAGTTGTCCTCAGCACTCTTCACTGCAGTGACATTCTTGCCCCCGTCTACCACAGAGATGTTTATCCCACTGTATAACACAGGAATGTTTTCCCCATTGTCTACCACAGGGGCGTCCTCAACAATGTCCACCACAGGGGTGTCCTTCCCACTGTACACCAGAGGGACATCCTCTTCACTGTGCACCTCTGGGACATCCTCCTGTGCACAACAGAGACGTCCTCATGAATGGGCACCACAGGGACATCTTCTGGTGCACACCATAGATATTCTCACCACCACTCTGGTCCAACCCAGAGATGTCCTCTGCACTCTCCAAAACAGGGACATCCTTCCCACGGTCCACCAAAAGGATGTTTTCCTGTGCACCACAGAAACATCCTTACCACTGTCCACCACAGGGACGTTCTCACCACTGTCCAGCACAGGGATTTCCTTACCACTGTCTACCACAGGGAGGTCCTCAACACTGTCCACAACAGGGACGTCCTTCTGCCTTTCCACTACAGGGATGTCCTCCCATTGTTCACCAAAAAGATATTCTTCCCACTGTCCAACACAGGGACATCATCCCACCTGTCCAAGACAGAGAATTCCTCTTCACTGTCCACCACAGAGATGTCCTTCCCACTGTCCACCACAGGGTTATCCTCCCAACTGTCCACCAGAGGGATATCCTTCCCACTGTTATCAACAAAATGGTCTTTCCCAATGTCCACAACAGAGACGTCCTTTCCACTGTCCACAACAGGGATGTCCTTCCCACTGTCCACCACTGGGAGAGCCTATCTACTGTCCACCACAGTGATGTCCTTTCCACTGTCCACCACAGGGATTATTCCACAGGCATGTCATTCCCACTGTCCACCACAGAAACCTCCTCCCCACTGTCCACCACAGGGACATCCTACACTCTGTCAGCCACAGAAACATCCTGCCCACTGTCCACCGCAGGGATGTTCTCACCAATGTCCAACATAGAGTTGTCTTCAGCACTCTTCACCACAGGGACATTCTTCCCCCATGTACCACAAAGATGTCCACCCAACTGTCCACCAAAGGGATGTTTCCCCAGTGTCCACCACATGGTTGTCCTCACCAACATCCACCACTGGGGTGTTCTTTCCCACTGTTCAAAAAAGGGATATCCTCACCACTGTGCACTACAGGGACATCCTTATGTGCACAACAGTGTCATCCTCATGAATGTGCATGACAAGGACATTTTCCAGTGCACACCAGGGACATCTTCAACACGGTCCACCCCAGAGATGTCCTCTTCACTCTTCAAAACAGGGAGATCCTTCCCAAGCTCCACCAAAGAAACATTCTCCGGTGCACCACATAAATGTCCTCACGACTGTTCAACACAGGGATGTACTCCCCACTGCCCACAACAGGGAGTTTTTCCCACTGTCAACCACAGGGACATCCTTTTCACTGTCCACCAAAGGGATGTCCTTTCCACTGTCCAATACAGGGATTTCCTTTCCACAGTCCACCACAGGGATGTTCTTCCAACTTTCCACCACACAGACATCCTCCCCACTGTCCACTACAGTGATGTCCTCACCACTGTCTACCACAGGGACGTCCTTTCTACTGTCCATTAAAGGGGCGACTTTCCCACTGTCCGCCAAAGGGACATCCTCCAAATTGTCCACCACAGTGCCATCCTTCCCCCATCTACCAGAGAGATGTAAACCCCATAGTCCACCAAACGGATATTTCCCCACTGTCCATTACTGGGGTATCCTCATCAATGTCCACCACTGGGGTGTTCTTTCCCACTGTTCAAAATAGGGACATCCTCCCTACTGTGCACCACAGGAACATCCTCCTGTGCACAACAGGGACGTCCTCATGACTGTGCACCACAGGGACATCTTCAGGTGCACACCAGGGACATCCTCACCACCATCCACTACAGAGATGTCCTATGCATTCTCCACAAAAGAAAAATCCTTCCCATGCCCACCAAAGGGACGTAATCTGGTGAATGACAGAAACGTCCTCACCACAGTTCATCACAGGGATGTCCTCCCAACTGTCAACTACATGGACATCCTCACCACGGTCTACAACAAGGATGTCCTTCCCATTGTCCGCCACAGGGACATGCTCTCCACTGTGCAACACAGGGTCATCCTCACCACTGTTCACCACAGGGACATCCTCCAAAGTGTCCACCACAGTGACATCCTTCCCCCATCTAACACAGAGACATAAACTGCACTGTCCACCACAGGGATATTTCCCCACTGTCCACTACAGGGGTATCCTCACTAATGTCCACCACTGGGGTGTTCTTTTCAACCATTCAAAACAGGGATATCCTCCCTACTGTACACCACAGGAACATCCTCCTGTGCACAACAGGAATGTCACCACAACTGTGCACCACAGGGACATCTTCCAGTGCACACCAGAAATGTCCTCACCACTGTCCACCACAGAGATATCCTCTTCACTCTCCACAACAGGGAAATCCTTCCCATGGTCATCCAAAGGGACATTCTCCGGTGCATCACAGAAATGTCCTCACCATTGTTCACCACAGGGACGTCCCCACCACTGTCCACCACAACAGGGATGTCATCCCAACTGTCCAACACAGAGAAGTCCTATTCACTGTCCAACACAGGGATGTTTTTCCCACTATCCACCAAAGGAACATCCTCCTCACTGTTCACCAGAGGTATATCCTTCCCTCTGTTCACCACAAGGAGGTCCTTCCCAATATCTACAACAGGGACATCCTTCCCACTGTCCACAACAGTGACATCTTTCCCACTGTCCACCACATGGACCTCTTACCCAATGTCCACCACAGAATCATCCTCACCACTGTCCACCATAGAAACATCCTTCCCATTGTTCACCACAGGGATATCCTCCCCACTTTGCACCACAGGGACATCCTTCTATGCACAACAGGGAAGTCCTCACAATTGTGCACTGTTCACAACAGAGACGTCCTTCCTATGGTCCGCAATGAGATGTTCTCCCTTCTGTCCACCACAGTGACATTTTTCCCACTTTCCACAACAGAAACATCCTCCCCACTGTCCACCACAAGGACGTCCTCCCCACTTTCCACCACAAAGACGTCCATCCCACTGTACAACACAGAAACGTCCTTCACAATGTCCACCACAAGGAGGTCCTCCCAAATGTCCATCATAGGGACATCATTTCCACTGTCCATCAAACAGATGTAATTACAATTGTCCACCACAGGGACATCCTCCTGTGTACCACAATGACATCCTTACCACTGTCCACAACATGGTTGTCCTCACCAATGTCCACTAAAGTGAAGTCCTCACCACTGTCCACCTCACAAATATCCTCCACACTGTAAACCACAGGGACATCCTACCCACTCCCCAACACAGAGAGTTCCACCCCTCTGTCCACCACAGGGATATCCTTCTGCTGTCCACTACAGGGATGTCCTCCCCACTGTCCACCAGAGGAATGTACTACACACTGCCCACCACATAAAGATCCTCCCTGCTGTCCACCACAGGGACATCCTCCAAACTGTCCAAAACAGGGATGTTCTTTCCACTGTCCACTACAGGCACGTCCATACCACTGTATACCACAGGAATGTACTACCCACAGTCCACCACAGGGACATCCTAACCACTGTCTACCACAGGGTGGTCCTCCCCACTCTCCACCACAGGCAGGTCCTCTCCTCTGTCCACCACAGGGACGTCCTTTCAACTGTACACCACAGGGGTGTCCTCCCCACTGCCCACAAAATGATGTCCTTCCCACTGTCCTCCACAGGGACATCCTACCCACTTTCTACCACAGGGATGTCGTTCCCACTGTCCACCAAAGGGTCGTCCTTCCCACTATTCACAAAAGGTACATCCTTTCAACTGTCCACCACAGGGATATCCTTCCCTCTTTCCACCACAGGGACATCCTCCCACTGTCCAAAAATGGTACGTCCTCTCCACTGCCCACCAAAAGGATGTCCTTCATACAGTCTACCACAGAGAGGTCCTCCATGTTGTCAACCAAAGGGACGTTTTTCCCACTGTCCACTACAGTGACATCCTTTCCTCTTTCCACCACTGGGACGTCCTTCCCACTGTCCACCACAGGGAGGTCCTCCTCACTGTCCACCAGAGGGACATCTTTCCCTCTGTTCACCACAATGAGGTCCTTCCCAATGTCCACAACAGAGATGTCTTTCCCCCTGTCCACAACATAAATGTCCTTCCCACTGTCCACTTCAGGGACCTCCATCCCACTGTCCACAACTGGGAAGTCCTCTCGACTTTCCACCAAAGTAATGTTCTTTCCACTTTCCACCATTGTGACATCCTCGCCCATTTCCACAACAGGGATGTCCTTCCCACTGTCCACCACAGAAAGTTTCTCCCTGCTGTCCACCACAGGAATATCCTTCCCACTGTCCACCACAGAAACCTCATCTTCACTGTCCAAAATATTGACATCCTCTCCACTTATTACAACAGGGACATCCTCACCAATGTCCAACACAGGGGTGTTATTCGAACTGTTCACCACAGGGACATTCTCCCCATTGTGCACAACAGGGACATCCTCACTACTGTGCACCACAAGGGCATCTTCCAGTAAACATCAACGATGTCGTCACCACTGTCCACCCCAGCGATGTCCTCTGCACTTTCCACGACATAGATATCCTTTCCAAGGTCCACCAAAGTTAAGTTCTCCTGTGCAACACAGATATGTCCTTACCACTGTCCACCACAAGGACGTCCTACCCACTGTCCACCCAAGTGACGTCCTTCCCACTGTCCACCACAGGGATGTCCTCCCCAGTCTCCACCACAGAGATGTCCTTCCCACTATCCACCACATGGACATCCTCACCACTGTCCAAACAGGGACATCTTCACCACTGTCTACCACAGGGACATCCTTCCCACTGTCCACCAAAGTAACATCCTTCCCACTGTCCACCACAGGGACATCCTCCAAATTGTCCACAACAGGGACATCCTCCGCACAGGCCACCATAGGTACATGCTTCTCACTTTCCACAACAGGGAATGTTTGACACTGTCCTCCACAGTGACATCCTTTCCTCTGTTCACCACAATGATGTCCTTCCCACTGTCCAAAATATGGAGGTCCTCTCCACTGTCCACCACAGGGAAGTCCTTTCAACTGTCCACCAAAGGGACATCCTCCCCACTGTCTACAACATGGACGTCCTTTCCACTCTCCACCACAAGGATGACTTCCCCACTGTCCACCACAGGAACATACTGCCCACTGTCCACCACAGGGACATCCTACCCTCTGTCCAGCACAGGGAGGTCCTCCCCACTCTCCACCATAGACAGGTCTTCTCCACAGTTTTCCACATGGATAACATTCCAACTGCCCACCACAGCGACATCCTCCCCACTGTCCACAACAGGGACATCCTCCCACTGTCCAAAAAGGAATGTCCACCCCACTTTCCACCACAAGGACATCCTTCATACAGTCCACCACTGAGAGCTCCTCCCTGCTGTCCACCAAAGAGACGTTCTTCCTAATCTCCACCACAAAAACATGCTCCCCACAATCCAACAGCTTGATTTCCTTCCCACTGTCCACAACAGGGACGTCCTCCCCAATATTTACCACAGGGACATCCCTCCCACTGTCCACCACAGGGATGTTTTCTCCACAGTTCACAACAGGTACATTCTTCTCACCATCCACCACAGAGACATCCACCACACTGGACACCACAAGGATGTTTTCCCCACTCTCCACCACAGGGTCATCCTCCTGTATACCACAAAGGTGTCCTTACCACTGTCCACCACAGGGGAGTACTCAACAATATCCAGCACAATGACATTCTTCCCACTGTTACCCAAAAGGTCATCCTCCCCACTGTGCACCACAGGAACATCCTACTGTGCACAACAGGGTCATCCTCACCACTGTGCACCACAGGGACATTCTTTCCACTGTCCACCAGAGGGATGTCCTACCAACTGTCAAACACAGTAATGTCCTTCCCACTGTAAACCACAGTGACATCTTCCCAACTGTGCACCACAAGGACATCCTCCTTTGCAAAACAGGAATGACCTCACCAATGTCCATCACAGAGATGTGCTCAGCACTCAACAACATACTGTAATCCTTTCCACTATCCACCCGGGGGCAACAGAAACATCCGTCCCATGGTCCACCACCAAAAACTCCTCTACACAGTCCATCAAAGGTATGTCATTCCCACTGTCCAACACATGGACAACCTTCCCACTGTCCACCAAAATGACATCCTTTCTACTGTCCACCACAGGGACATCCTTCCTACTGTCCACCAAAGGACGGCCTTTCCACTGTCTACCACAGAGAGGTCCTCTCCACTGTCCCCAGAGAGATGTCCTTTCTACTGTCCACAACCGTGTTGTCCTCACCAATGTCCACCACAGTGACGTCCTTCCTACTGTTCAAAACAGGAACATCCTCCCCACTGTGCACCACAGAAAGATCCTCCTG
The DNA here is from genome assembly GCF_011762505.2 of Arvicanthis niloticus. Classification (NCBI taxonomy): domain Eukaryota; kingdom Metazoa; phylum Chordata; class Mammalia; order Rodentia; family Muridae; genus Arvicanthis; species Arvicanthis niloticus. The sequence goes on from NC_047670.1 coordinate 846,236, forward strand.
TGCACAACAGAGACATCTTCACCACTGTGCACCACAGGGACATTCTTTATTGAACAACAAATACATCGATCCCACTGTCCACCACCAAAATGTCCTCCACACAGTCCATCAAAGGTATGGCATTCCCACTATCCTCCACATGGAAAACCTTCCCACTGTCCACCAAAATGACATCCTTTCCACTGTCCACCACAGGGACATCCTTCCCACTGTAAACCACAAGGACATCCTCCCCTCTGTCCACCACAGGGACGTCCTACCCACTATTCACTAGAGAAAGGTTTTCCTCACTGTCCACTATAGAGACATATTTCTGTGTACCACAAGGACATTCTTAACACTGTCTACCACAGGGTCTTTTTCACCAATATCTACCACAGTGTGGTCCTATCCACTGTCCACCACAGAAATGTACTTTCCACTGTTCACCACAGGGACGTCCTCAACACTGTCCACAACAAGGACATCTTCCCAACTGTCCACCACAGAGACATAATCCCCACTGCCCACCACAGGGACATCCTTCCTATTGTCCACCCCAGGGACATCTTTCCCAGTTTTCAAAAGCAACATTCTTCCTACTGTCCAATACAGGGAGTGTTCATCCAACTGTCCACAACAGAGACATCCTTTCCACTCTCCACCACAAGGATGTTCCACACATTTTCCACCACATGGATGTCTCTCACACTATCCACCAAAGAAATGTCCTTCCCACTCTTTACAACAAGGATTTCCTCCAAACAGTCCACCACAGGAACATCCTCCCCACAGTCCACCACTGGGACATCCCTCCCACTGTCCACCAAAGTGATGTCTTCCCCACAGTCCACCACAGCAGGTACATCCTTCTCACTGTCCAGCAATGGGACATATTGTCCTCTGTCCACCACAGGGATGTCCTCCCCACTGTCCACCACAAGGACATTCTTCCTATTGTCCATCAAAGGGACATTCTTTCCACTGTCCACCACAGGGACATCCTTCCCACTTTCCCCCCAGGGATGTTTTCCCCACTGTCAACAACAGGGACATCCTACCCACTTTTTATGAGAGGGAAGTTTTCCTCAATGTACACTTCAGGGACATACTCCTGTGTACCACAAAGACACCCTTAACCCTGTCCACCACAGGGTCATCCTCACCAATGTTCACCACAGTGTGGTCCTCCCCACTGTCCAAAACAGGAATGTCCTCCCCACTGTCCACCACAAGGACGTCCTGCCTACTGTCCACCAAAGTGACATCCTTCCCACTGTCCACAAAATGGACATCCTTCCCACTGTCCATGACAGAAAGTGTCCATCCAACTGTCCACAAGAGGGACATCCTTTCCACTGTCCACAAAATGGACATCCTTCCCACTGTCCATGACAGAAAGTGTCCATCCAACTGTCCACAAGAGGGACATCCTTTCCACTGTCCACCACAGGGATGTCCCCCACACTGTCCACCACATGGATGTCCTTTCCACTGTCCACCAAAAAAGTCCTTCCCAATGTTCACCACAGGGATGTCCTCCAAACAGTCCACCACAGGGACATCTTCCCCACTGTCCACCACTCTGACATCCCTCTCACTGTCCACCACAGTGAAGTCTTCCCCACAGTCCACCGCAGTTACATTCTTCCTACCATCCACCATAGAGATGTCCACCCCTGTGGCCACCACAGGGACATCATTCCCACTGTCCACGACAGGGATGTCCTCCCCATTGTCCATTGGGTACAACAGGGACGTCGTACCCACTGTTCACCAGAGAGAGGTTTTCCTCACTGTTCACTTCAGGGACTTACTCCTGTGTACCACATTGACATCCTTAACACTGTCTACCACAGTGTGGTCCTTACACTGTCCACCACAGAAACATTCTCCTCACTGTCCACCAGAAGGATGTCCTCCTCAAGTCCACCACAGGGACATCCTCCCAACTGTCCACCACAGAGACATCATCCCCACTGTCCACCACAGGAACGTCCTTCCAAATGTCCATCACAGGAACATACTTCCCACTGTCCACCAAAGAAATGTCCTTCCCACTGTCCACCACAGGGATGTCCTCCAACAGTCCACCAAATTGACATACTCCCCAAAGTACACCACTGGGACATCCCTCCCCCTGAACACCACAGTGATGTCTTCCCCACAGTCCACCGAGTTACATTTTTCCAACCATCCACCACAGAAACGTCCACCCCACTGGCCACCACAAGGATGTTTTCCCTACTGAACACCACAAGTTCATACTAACTTTCCTTCAAACCCTCCACAAAGAAATGTCTTCCCCACTTTGAAACAGAGACATCCTCTCCACAGTCCACCACAGAAATGTACTAACCACTGTCAACCACAGGGAGGTAATCCCTATTGTCAACCACAGGGACTTCCTCACCACTGTCCATGACAGAGATGTTCTTCCCACTGTCCACCACAGGGACGTCCTACACACTGTTTTTCACAGGGAGGTCCTCTCCACTGTCCACCACAAGGACGTCCTCCCCAATGTACACCACAGGGATTTCCTTCCCACTGTCCAAAAAAGGGATATCTTCCCCACTGTCGACCAAAGAAACATCCTTTCCAGAATTCACCACCAGTACATCCTCCCCATTGTGCACCACAGGGACAACCTCCCATGCACAACACGGATGGTCTTACCACTGTGCTCCACAGGGACATCTTTCTGTGGACACCAGGAAAGTTCTCAACACTGTCCACACCAAAGATGTTCTTCACACTCTCCACTTCATGGACATCTTTCATATGGTACACCAAAGGGATGTTCTCTTGTGCACCACAAAAATGTCCTCACCACTGTCCACCACAGGGAACTCCTCCCCACTGTCCACCAAAGGTACATTATTCCCACTGTCCAACAGAGGGATGTCCTTGCCCTGTCCACCATCCCCAACATCCACCACAGGGATGTCCTTCCCACTGTCCAAAATATTAACATCCTTCCCACTATGCACCACAGAAACATCCTTCCCACTATCCCCAAAGGGCAGGTGCTCTCCACTATCCACCACAGGGACGTCCTTCCCACTTTACACCACATTAACATCTTCCACAGTGTCCACCACAGGGACATTCTAGGTTATGTCCAACACAGGGATGTAGTCCTCACTGTCCACCACAGGAACACCCTCGCCTCTGTCCACCACCAGGTGGTCCTCTCCATTATACACCACAGAAACTTCTCGCCCTCACAGTCCACCACAGGAATGTCCTCCCCATGCTCAACCAGAAGGATGTCCTCCACACTGTCCACCATGTGGACATCCTTCCCATTGTCTACCAAATTGACATCCTTCCTACTGTCAACTACAGAGACATCTTCCCTACTGTCCACCACAGAGACATCCTCACCACTATTCACCAAATGGATGTCCTTTACACTGTCCAACAAGGGGATGTCCTTCCCAGTATAAAGGACATGGACTGACCTTCCAAAAGTCTACCACAGAAACATCCATCCCACTTTCCACCACAGTGATGTCTTCCCCACTGTTCACCACAGGGACGTCCTCCCAACTGTCCACCACAGGGACATTTTTCCTAATGTCCACCACAGGGACATCCTTCCCACTGGCCGCCAAATGGATGTCATTCCAACTGTCCATGACAGGAAGTATCCATCCAACTTTCCACAACAGGGACATTCTTTCCACTGTCCAACACAGGGATGTCTTCCCCACAATCCACCACAGGTACATTTTCAAACCATCCACTGCAGAGACGTCCAACCCACTGGCCACCAGAGAAATGTTTTCCCCACTGAACACCACAGGGACATCCTCCTGTGTACCAGAAGGACGTCTTTACCACTCTGCACCACAGGGTTATCCTCACCAATGTCCAGCACCAAGACGTCTTTACCACTGTTCACAACAGTGATATCCTTTCCAATGTGCACCACAGGGATATCCTCCAGTGTACAACAGGTATGTCTTCACCACTGTGCACCACATGGATATCCTCCAGTGCCCAAGAAAAATGTCCTTCCCACTGTCCACTACAAAAACGTCCTCCCCACTGTCCACCAAAAGGACATCCTTCCCACTGTCTACCAAAGAAACATTCTTCCCAACGTCTACCACTGGGAATTCCTTTCCACTGTCCACCACATGAAGGTCCTGTCCACTGTTGACCACAGCAATGTCCTTTCAACTGTCAACCACGGAAACATCCTCATCATGGTCCACAACATGGATATCTTTCCCACTGTCCACCACAGGGACGTCCTACCCACTGTCTTGCACAGGGAGTTTCTCCCCACTGTCCACAACAGGAACGTCCTTTCTACTGTTCACCAAATGGATGTCCTTCCCACAGTAAACCACAGAGATGTTCTCCAAAATGTGCACCACAGGGACATCCTCCCCACTGTCCACCACAGAAACGTCCTTCCAACTGTCCACAACAGGGACATCCTTCCCACTGTCCTCCAAAGGGAGTTCCTCACAACTGTGCACCACAGGGACAACCTCCCCACTGTCCACCACAAGGACATCCTTCCCACCATCCACAAAAGGGACGTCCTTCCCACTGTTCACCACAAGGACATTATTACCATTGTACACCATAGTGACATCCATCTGTGCACACCAGGGATGTCCTCACCACTGTGGACAAAAGGGACATCCTTTCCACTGTCCACAACAGGGACACCATTCCCACTGTTGACAACACAGAGGTCCTTCCCACTGTCCACCACAGGGATATCCATTCCACTGTCCACCTAAGAAACATCTTTCCCACTGTCAACCACAGGGACATTCTCAAAACTGTTCACCACAGAGACATCCTCACCACAGACCACCACAAGGAACTCCTTCCCACTATCCACCACAGAAATCTCCTTCCTCCTGTTCACCACAATGGCGTCCTTCCCACAGTCCAGCACAAGGAACTCCTCTCCACTGTCCACCACAGAGACGTCCTCCCCACTGTCCATCAGAGAGAGGTCCTCCCCACTGTCTACCAAAGGGTCGTCCTCCCCACGTTCCACCTAAGGGACTTCCTTTACACTGTCTACAAGAGGGATGGTATCCCAAATGTAAACTACAGGGACATCCTTCCAATGTCCACCACACCTACTCAGTATACATCACAGCAACATCCTCCCAACTGTCCACCACAATGATGTCCTAACCACTGTCCACCACTGGGACTTACTTCCCATTGTCCACCACACGAAGGTCCTCTCCACTCTCGACCACAGGGATGTCCTTTCCACTGTCCACAACAGGGACGTCCTTTTAACTGTCCACCAAAGTGACATCCTTCCCACTGTCCACCACAGGGACGTCCTCCCAACTGTCCACCACAGGGACGTCCTTCCCACTGTCCTCCACAGTGATGTTCTAACCACTGTCCACCACTGGGACATCCTTACCACTGTCCAGCTCAGGAAGGTCCTCTCGACTGTCGACCACAGGGATGTCCTTTCCACTGTCCACAACAGGGACGTCCTTTTAACTGTCCACCAAAGTGACATCCTTCCCACTGTCCACCACAGGGACGTCCTCCCAACTGTCCACCACAGGGACATCCTCCCCAGTGTCAAGCACAGGGACGTCCTTCCCACTGTCCTCCACAGTGATGTTCTAACCACTGTCCACCACTCGGACATCCTTACCACTGTCCAGCTCAGGAAGGTCCTCTCGACTGTCGACCACAGGGACGTCCTCCACACACTCCATCACAGGGAGGTCCTCCCCACACTCCAAAATAGTTACGTCCTCCCCACAGTCCATCAAAGGGACGTGTTCCCCACTTTCCACCAAAGGGACTTCCTTCTTACTGTCCACCACAAGGAGGTCCTCTCCAATGTCCACCACTGTGACATCCTTTCCACTATCCATCACAGAGACATCTTTCCCACTGTCCACCACAGGAAGGTCCTCTTCACTGTTTACCACAGGGATGACCTTTATACTGTCCAACACAAAAACATCTCACCACTGTCTACCACAGAGACGTCTTTCCCACTGTCCTCCAAAGAGAGATCCTTCTTGCTCTCCACAACTGAGACGTCTTTCCCAAATTCTACAAATGAAACATTCTCCCCACTGTCCAAAAAGGGGACATCCTTCCCACTGTCCAACACAGAGAGTTCTTACCCACTGTCTACCGCAGGAGGGTCCTCCCCACTGTCAACCACAGAAACATGCTCTCCACTGTCCACCAAAGGGAAGTCCTTCCCACTGTCCACCAAAGGGACATCCTAACCACTGTCCACCACAGGGACGTCCTCAACACTGTCCACCACAGGGATGTACTTTCCAATGTCCACCATAGGGACGTCCTTCTGACGGTCCACCAAAGTTAAGTACTTCCCACTATCCACCACAAGGACCTCCTTCCTATACTTTAACAAAGGAACATCCTCCCCACTGTCTACCACAGGGACGTCTTCCCACTGTCCACAACAGGGATGTCCTAACTACTCTCCACCACAATGAAGTCCTTCCCATTAGCCACCACAGGGAGGTCCTCTCCACTGTACTCCACAGGGACATCCTCCCCATTATCACTACTGGAACTTCCTTCCCACTGTCCACCACAGAGAGGTCCTCTCCACTGTCCACCATAGTGGACCTTTCAACTGTCCACCACAGAAACGTCCTCATCACTGAACACAAGAGGGATATCTTTCCCACTGCCCACCACAGGGACTTCCTCCTCACTGTCCACCACAGGAAGGTCCTTCCCTCTGTCCACCACAAGGATGTACTACTTACTGCTTACCAAATGGAGGTCTTTCCCACCTTCCACCACAGGGATATCCTCCCCACTGACCACCATAGGTACATCCTTTATTCTGACCACAAAGGGACGTCCTTCCCACAATCCACCATAGGGACATCCTTCCAACTGAACACCACAGGGACATCTTCCCCACTATCCACCACAGGGATGTCCTTCCCACTTCCCAAAACAGGGATGTCCTCTTAACTGTCCACAACAAAAATGTCCTCTCCACTGTCCACCACAGGGATGTACTCCCCACTGTCCACCACAGGGTTGTCCTCACCAATATTCACCAAAGGGACGGACTTCCAACTGTCCACAATTGGGATGTTCACCCAACTTTAAACCAGAGTGACATCCTCCCCACTGTCCACCAAAAGGACATCCTACCCACTATCCTAAACAGGGATGTCCTAACTACTGTCTACCACAGGAACATCCTTCCCACTGTCTACCACAGTGATGTCTTTTCAAATGTCCACCACAGAAACATCTTCATCACTGTCCACCAGAGGGAGATCTTTCCCTTTGTCCACCACAGTGACTTCCTCCCCACTGTCCACCACAGGTATGTCCTTCCTGATGTCAACCATATGGATGTCCTACCCAGTGTCTACCACAGTGAGGTCTTCCCACCTTCCACCACAGGTATGTCCTCCCCACTTTCCAACACAGGGATGTCCTTTCTACTGTCCTCCAAAGGGACGTCCTTTCCACTGTCCACCACAGGGACATCCTCCCAACTGAACACCACACTGACATCCTTTCCACTGTCCCCCACAGGGACATCTTTCCCACTGTGCACCACAGGGACATCCTCCTGTGCAAAACAGGGAAATCTTTACCTCTGTATACCACAGGAACATTCTCCTGTGCACACCAGGGATGTCCTCACCACTGTCCACCCCAAGAAGTCCTCCGCACTCTCCAGTACAGGGACATACTTCCCATGGTCCACCAAATGGACATTCTCCTGTGCACCACAAAACGTCATCACCACTGTACACAACAGGGACATCTTCAGTACTGTCCACCACCGGGATGCCTTCCCACTGTCCACCACAGAAACATCGTCTCCACTGTCCACCACAGGGAGTTCCTCTCCACTGTCCACAGTAGTGTCATAATTACCAATGTCCAGCACTGTGACATTATTTCCATTGTTCACCACAGGGACATCCTCACCACTGTGCACCAGAGGGACATCCTCCTGTGCACAAGAGGGAAGCCTTCACCACTGTGTACCACAGGGACATCCTCCTGTACACAACAGGGACATCCTAACCACTGTACACTACAGGGACATCCTTTCCACTGTCCACAACATGAACGTCCTCCACACTGTCCACCTCAGGGATGTCCTTCCAACTGTTTAGTACAGGGACGTCCTTTTCACTGTCCACAATAGGGACGTCCTTTTGAATGTCCACCAAAGGGACTTATTTCCCAATGTCCACCAGAGGAACCTTCTTCCCCTTGTCCACCAGAGTGAGTACCTCCCCAATGTCCACGATACCAATGTCCTACCCACTGTCTACCAAAGAAATATCCTGACCACTGTCCACCAAAGGGATGATCTACTCACTGTCCTCCACAGGGACATCCTCCCCACTGTCCAATACAGGGATGTCCTCGCACTGTGCAGAAGAGGGAGGTCCTCACCACTGTCCACCACAGGGATGCCCTCACCACTGATCAGCAAAATGACATATTTTCCATTGTCCACAAGAGGGACATTCTCTCAACTGTCGACCACAGGGATATCCTCCCAACTGTCCACTAAAGTGACATCCTACCGACTGGCCTAAATAGGGACATCCTAACTATTGTCCACCACAGTGACCTCCTTCCTACTGTCCACCACAAGGAGGTCCTCTCCACTGTTCATCACAGGAACGTCCTCCCCACTGTCCGACACTGGGACCTCCTTCCCACTGTCCACCACAGGAAGGTCCACTCCAGTGTCCACCACAGTGATGTCTTTTCAAATGTCCACCACAGAAACTTCCTCATTACTGTCCACCAGAGGGATATCTTTCCCTCTGTCCACCACAGAGGCTTCCTCCCCACTGTCCACCACAGAGATGTCCTACCCACTGTCTACCACAGGGAGGTCTTCCTCACCTTCCAGCACAGGGATGTCCTCCCCATTGTCCACCAGAGAGACAATAGTACACCAACTGAACACCACACTGACATCTTTTCCACTGTCCACCACGGGGACATCCTTCCCACTGTGCACCACAGGGACAGCCTCCTGTGCAAAACAGGAAAATCCTTATCTCTGTGCACCACAGCGACATCCTCCTGTGCACACCAGGGACGTCCTCACCACTGTCCACCCCAGAGATGTCCTATGCACTCTTACCTACAGGCACATACTTTCCATGGTCCACCAAATGGATGTTCTCCTGTGCACCACAGAAATGTCCTCACAACTGTCCACAACAGGGACATCGTCACTACTGTCCACCACAGGGACGTCCTTCCCACTGTTCACCACAGAAACATCCTCTCCACTGTCCACCACAGGGAGTTCCTCTCCACTGTCCACAATAGTGTCATCCTTACCAATGTCCAGCACAGTGATGTTCTTTCCACTGTTCACCACAGGGACATCCTCCCCTCTGTGCACCAGAAGGACATCCTCCTGTGTACAACAGGGATGTCCTCACCTCTGTACCACAGGGATATCCTCCTATACACAACAGGGACGTCCTCACCACTGTGCACTACAGGGACATCCTTCTCACTGTCCATCACAGGGACGTCCTTCTCATTGTCCACTACAGGGACTTCTTTTCCATTGTCGAACGAAGGGATGTCCTTCACTCTGTCCACCACAAGAACATCTGCCAAACTCTCCACCACAAGGATATCCTCCCCACTATCCACCAAAGAAATGTCCTTCCCACTATCCAAAACTGGGACGTCCTAACCACTGTCCACTACAGTGACGTCCTTCCCACTGTCCACCACAGGGAGGTTCTCTCCACTGTCTACCACAAGGACGTCCTCTCCACTGCTCACCATTGTAACTTCCTTTCTACTCTCCACCATAGGAAAGTCCTCTCCAGTGTCCACCACAGTGACGTCCTTTCAACTGTGCACCACAGAAACATTCTCATCACTGTTCACCAGAGGGATATCTCTCCCACTGTCCACCATAAAGATTTCTTCCTCGCTGTCCACCACAGGAATATACTTCCCACTGTCAAACACAGGGATGTCCTACCCACTGTCCACCACAAGGACATCCTTTCAATAGTACACCAAATGGAAATCCTTCCCACTGTCCATCACAGGGACGACTTCCCACTGTCCACCACAGGGACATTCTCCCCACTGTGCATCAAAGGGACATTCTCCTGTGCACAACTGGAATGTCTTCCCCATTGTCTACCACAGCAACATCCTCCTGTGCACAACAGAGATGTCCTCACCACTGTGCACTACAGGGACATTCTTCCCACTGTCCACCACAGGAACATTCTTCCCACTGTCTACCGAAGAGATCTCTTCCCCGCTGTCCAGCACAGGAATGTCTTTCCCTCTGTCCACCACAGGGAGGTCCTCTCCACTGTGCACCACTGTGGCATCTTTCCCACTGTCCACCACATAGACATCTTTCCCACTGTCCTTCACAGGAAGATCCTCTCCACTGTCCACCACAGGGACATCCTTTTTTCTGTCCAGCACAGAAATATCTCACCACTGTCCACCACAGGGACATCTGTCCCACTGTCCTCCATAGAGAGATGCTCTTTGCTCTCCAACACAGGTACGTCCTTCCCACAGTCTACCACAGAAACGTCCTCCCCACTGTCCAAAATGGGACGTCCTCCCACTGTCAACTGCAGGGAATTCCTACCCACTGTCTACCACAGGGATGTGCTCCCCACTGTCCACCACAGAAACATCCTATCTACTCTAACTAGAGCACGTCCTTCCCACTGTCCACCAAAGTGACATCATTCCCACTGTTTACCACAGGGACATCCTCACAACTGTGCACCACAGAGACATCCTCCCCACTGTCCAGCACAGGGACCTCCTTCCCATTGTCCAACAAATGGATGTTCTTCCCTTTGTCCATCACAAGGACATCCTTCACACTGTCCACAACAGGGACGTTCTAACCACTGTCCAACACAGAAGGTCCTCCCCACAGTACACACAAGGGATATCCTTTCCACTGTCCACCAAAGGGACATCCTTCCCATAGTCAACCACTGGGAAGTCCTCCAAACTTTCCAAGCACAGGGACATCCTCTCCACTGTCCACCACAGGGACGTCCTGCCCAGTGTCCACCACAAGGACATTTTTCCAATGGTCCACAACAGGGACGTCCTTCCCACTGTCCATCAGAGGGAGTTCCTCTCCACTGTACACCACGAGGATGTCCTTCCCACTGTTCACCAAAGGGACAATCTACCCTCTGTCCACCACAGGGACATCCTCACCACTGTCTACCAAAGGGACATACTTCCCACTGTCTGCAAAGGGTCGTTCTCCCACTATCAACAATATTGACATCCTCCCCACTGTCCACAACAGGGTCGTCCTCACCAATGTCCAGCAGAGTGATGTCCTTCCTACTGTTCACCACATGGACATCCTCCCCACTGGGAACTACAGGGACATCCTTCTGTGTACAACAAGGACGTCCTTACCACTGTGGGTTACACGGACATCCTTTCCACTGCCCACAATAGGAACATTCTTCCCACTGTCCACCACAGAGAGGTCCTTCTCACTGTCCACCACAGGGATGTCCTTTCCACTGTCCACCAAAGGGACGTCCCTCCCACTCTCAGCCACAAGGATGTACTCCAAACTGTCCACAGCAGAAACATCCTCCCCACTCTCCACCACAGTGACATCCTGCCCACTGTCTACCACAGTGACATTTTCCCAACTGTCCACAACAGGGACTTACCTCCCACTCTTCACCACAGGGATGTCCTCCCCGCTCTCCATCACAGTGACATTCTTCCCAGTGTTCACCAGAAGGAGTTCCTTCTGAGTGTCCCCCACGAGGACATCCTCCCCACTGTCCACCACTGGAAGGTCCTCTCCACTGTCCACCACAGGGACGTACTTTTTACTGTTCACCACAGAATCATCTCACCACAGGTACGTCTTTCCCACTGTACTTCAAAGAGAGATCCTCCTTGCTCTCCACCACAGGGACATTCTTCCCACAGTCTACTACAGAAACATCCTCCCCACTGTCCAAAAAAGGGACATCGTTCCCACTGTCCACCACAGGGACTTTCTACCCACAGTTTACCACAGAAAGGTCCTCCACACTGTCCACAATAGAAACGTCCTACCCACTGTTTACCAAAGTGATGTCATATCTACTGCCCACCAATGGGATGTCCTAACCACTGTCCACCACAGTGACATCCTTCCCACTGTCTACCAGTGAGACTGCCCACTGTCCACCACAGGAAGGTCCTCTCCACTGTCGACCACAGGGACGTTCTTTCCACTGTCCACCATAGAAACAACCTCATCACTGTCCATCACAGGGATATCTTTTCCACTGTCCACCACAGAGATTTCTTCCAAATTGTCCACCAAAGTTACGTTTTTCCCACTGAACACAACATGAAGGTATTCCCCTCCGTCCAACTCAGAGAAGTCCTCCCCACTGTCCACCACAGGGACATCCTTTCCACTGTCCAAAAACAGGACGTCCTTCCCAATATTCACCACAGGGTTGTACTCTCCACTGTCCACCACAGGGAGGCCCACCCTACTGTCCACCACAGGGACTTCCTTCCCACTGTCCATGACAGGGCAGCCCTTCCCACTGTTCACCACAGTGATGTTCTCCCTACAGTCCACCCCAAAACATCTTTCCCACTGTCCACAAAAGGAAGGTCCTATCCACTGTCCAACAAAAGGACGTCCATTTTACTGTGCACCACAGAAACATCTAACCACTGTCCACCAACGCGACGTCTTTCCCACTGCCCTCCAAAGAGAGATCCTCTTCTCTCTTCCACAGGGACATTCTTCCCACAGTCTACCACAGAAACATCCTTCCCACTGTCCAAAAAGAGGACGTCCTCCCCACTCTCCACCTCAGGGAGCTTCTACCAACTGTTTTCCAAAGGGAGTTCCTCTCCACTGTCCTCCACAGAAACGTCCTAGCCACTGTACACAAAAAGGACGTCCTTCCCACTGTCCACCAAAGGGACTTCCTAACCACTGTCCACCACAGTGACATCCTTCCCACTATACACCACTGGGAATTTCTTCCCACTGTCCACTCCACGAAGGTCCTATCCACTGTTGACCACAGGGACATTCTCTCCACTGTCCACCACAGAGACTTCTTCCCCACTGTCCACAACAGGGACATTTTTTCCACTGTACACAACAGGGAAATCCTCCAAACTGTACACCACAGGGAGGTCTTCACCTCCTTCCACCACAGGGATGTCCTCCCCACTGTCCACCACAGGGATGTCCTTTTCTCTGTCCAACAATGAGATGTCCTTCCCAATGTCCACCACAGGGACATACTCTCCACTGTCCACCACAGGGAGGTTCAACCTACTGTCCAACACAGGGACTTCCTTCCCACTGCCTACCACATGGACGCCATTCCCACTGTTCAAATAGTGACATCCTCCCCACTGTCCACAACAAGGACATCCTTCCCACTGTCGACCACAGAGATGTCATTTCCACTCTCCACCACAGGGATGTCCTTTCCACTGTCCACCAAAGGGACGTCCTTCCCACTGTCAACCACAGGGATGCCCTTCCAACGGTCCACCAAAGTTATGTCCTTCCCACTGTCCACCACAGAGACATCCTCCCAACTGTCCACAACCCACAACTGAGACATCCTTCTAACTATTCACAACAGGGATGTCCTCCTCACTCTATACCACAGGGATGTTCTCCCCCACAGTCCATCAGAGAAAGTTCCTCTCCACTATCCATTTCAGGGATATCTTTACCTCTATCCACCACAGGGTCGTCCTCACCAATGTGCAGCACAATGACATCCTCCCCACTATGCTCCACAGGGACATCCTTCTGTGTACAACAGGGATGTCCTCACCACTGTGGACCACAGGGACATCCTTTCCACTGTCCACAACAGGGACGTCCTTCCCAATGTCCCCCACAGTGATGTCATTCCCACTGATCACAACAGAAACATCCTCCCTACTGTTCACCACAGGAATGTCCACTCCACTGTCGACCACAGAGACGTTTTTCCCATGGTCCACCAAAGGGAGTTCCTCCCCACTGTCCATCACGAGGATGTCCTTTCCACTATCCACCAAAGGGAAGTCCTTCCCACTATTCACCAAAAAAACGATCTACCCATTGTCCACCACAGGGACATCCTCCACACTGTCCACCACAGGGACATCCGCCTCACTGTCCACCAGAGGGAGGGCCTTCCCACTCTCCATCACAGGGACATTCTCCCCACTGTCCACCAAACGGATGTTCTTCCCAGTGTCCACCACAGGGATATAATCTAATCTATCCACCACAGGGACATCCTCCAAAATATCCACCACAGGGAAGTCCTTACCACTTTTCACAACAGGGACATTTTCACCACTGTCCACCACAGAGACATTCTTCCCACTGTCTACCACAGGGAGATCCTCTCCACTATCCACCACAGTGATAAATGTTCCACTGTCCACCACAGAGACGTCCTTCCCACTGTCCACCACAGGAAGGTCCTCTCCATTCTCCACCACAGTGACGTCCTTTCAACTGTCCACCACAGAAACATCCTCATCACTGTCCACCAAAGGGATATCTTTCTCACTGTCCACAAGAGACTTCCTCCCAGCTGTCCACTACAGAGATGCCCTTCTCACTGTCCACCACAGGGATGTCCTACACACTGTCTACCACAGGTAGGTCTTCCCCACCTTCCACCACAGGAACATACTTTCTACTGTCCACCACAGGGCCATCCTTTCCACTGTACACCAAATGGACATCCTTCCCGCTGTCCACCACAGAGAAGTTTACACCACTGTCCATCACAGGGACTTCCTACCCATTGTTCACCAGAGGTAGGACCTCCTCACTGTCCACCACAGGTACATCCTACCCATCGTCCACAACAGGTATATCCCCCTCACTATCCAAAACAGGGATGTCCCCCCCCCCCACTCTCCACCACAGAAATATCCTCTGCACTGTTCACCAGAGGGAATTTTTCCTCTGCACCACAGAAACATCCTTTCCATGGTCCACCACAAGGACATTCCCCCACTCTCCACCACAGTGAAATCCTCCCAAACTGTCCACCACAAAGACTTCCTCCTTCTGGCCACCACAGGGATGTCCTCATCACTGTTAACCACAGGGAAATCCTCTCCACTGTCCACCACAGTGATGTCCTCTCTACTATCGACCACAGGGACGTCCTCCTGACTGTAAACCACAGAAAAGTTTTCTCCACTGTCCATCACAGAAAATTCCTCCATACTGTTTAGCACAGTGATGTTCTTCTCACTGTCACCATAGAAATATCTTTCCCACTATCTACCACAGGAAAGTCCTTCACACTGTCCACCACAGAGACATCCTCCACACTGTCCACCACAGGTATATCCTCACCACTGGTCACTACAGATATGTCCTCCTTAATGTCCAACACAGAAATGTCATACCCACTCTCCACCACAAAAATATACTCTCCACTGTCCACCACAGAGACATCCTTTTCACTGTCCACCACAGGAAGGTCCTCTCCACTGTCCAACAAAGGGCTGTCCATTTTACTGTCCACCACAGAAACATCTAACCACTATCCACCACAGGGACGTCTTTCCCACTGTCCTCCAAAGAGAGATCCTCCTCTCTCTCTTCCACAGGGACATTCTTCCCACAGTCTACTACAGAAACATCCTCCCCACTGTTCAAAAAAGGGACATCCTCCACACTCTCCAACACAGGAACTTCCTCCACACTGTTTACCACAGGGAGGTCCTCTCCACTGTCCTCCACAGAAACGTCCTATCCACTGTACATGAAAAGGACATCCTTTTCACTGTCCACCACAGGGACTTCCTTCCCACTCTTCACCACAGGAAGGTCCTATCCACTGTCGACCACAGGGACTTTCTCTCCACTGTCCACCACAGGGACGTCCTTTCCACTGTCCACCACAGGGCAGTCTACCCCACTGTCCATCACAGGGACTTCCTACCCAGTGTTCACCAGAGGTAGGTCCTTCTCACTGTCCACCACAGTTCCATCCTACCCATGGTCCACAACAGGTATGTCCTCCTCACTATCCAAAACAAGGATGTCCTCCTCACTCTCCACCACAGGGATATCCTCTTCACTGTCCACCAGAGGAACTTTTTCCTCTGCACCACAGAAACATCCTTTCCATGGTCCACCACAAGGACATCCCCCCACTCTTCACCACAGTGAAATCCTCCCAAACCATCCACCAAAAAGGTATGTCCTCCTTAATGTCCAACAGAGAATTGTCCTACCCACTCTCCACCAAAATATATCCTCTCCACTGTCCACCAATGAGACATCCTTTCCACTGTCCACCACAGAAATATCCTCCTCACTGTCCACAATCGAGAAGTCCTCCCCACTCTCCATCACAGAGAAGTTTTGCCACTGTTCACCACATAGACATTTTTTTGCAACATACACCACATAGATGTGCTCTCCACTGTCCACCACAGTTACATCCTTCCCAGGGTCGTCAACAGCGATATCCTCTTCACTGTCCACCACAGAAATTTACTACCCACTGTACACCACAGGGATGTTCTCCCCACCGTCCATCACAAGTAATCTTCCTCATGGTCCATGAAAGGGAACTTCTCCTCACTGTCCACAACAGGATGGCTTCCCCACTCTCTACTACAGAGAGATCCTCCCCACTGTGCACAACAGAGGTGTCCTCCCCAATGTCTACCATAGAAACATCCTTCACACTGTCCACCACAGGGATGTCCCTCACCACTGTCCACCACAGGGATGTCCTCCCCACGGTCCACCACAGAGAATTCCTTCCCACTGTCCACCACAGGGAAGTCCTCACTCTCCACCATAAAGATGTCCTCCCCACTCTTCACCACAATGATGTCCTCATCACAGTACACCACAGGGATGTCCTCCCCACTGTCCATCACAAGGATGTCCTCTCCACTTTCCACCACAGGAATATCCTCCCAACTGTCCACAACAGGGATGTCCTTCTCACTGTCCACAAAAGAGTAGTCCTCCCCACTATCCACCAAAGGGATATCCTCCCTACTGTCCACAACAGGGATGTCCTTCTCAGTATCCAGAAAAGGGACATATCCCCCACTGTCCAACACAGAGAAATTCTCCTCACTGTCTACCACATGAACAACCTTCCCACTGTCAACCACAGGGCATCCTCCTCACTGTCCACCAAAGGGATATCATCCCCACTGTTAACCACAGGGTTATCCTCACCACTGTCCACCACAAGTATGTTCTACTCAGTGCCCACCACAAAGATGTCCTCCCCACAATCCACCACAGGAAAATCCTCCCCTCTGTCCATCACAGAGATGTCCTCCTCATTGACCACCACCAGGATATCCTCCTGTCACCACAGGGATGGCCTCTTCACTGTCCACCACAGGGAAGTCGATCCCACTGTCCACAATGGGAACATCTTATTCACTGTTCACCACAGGAACATCCTCCACACTGTTCACAACAATGATGACCTCATGTGTACCACAGCAAAATCGTCCCACTGTCTACCACAAAGATGTCCTTTCTCCTGCCTACCACAGGGATGTCCTCCCCTCTATCCACAGCAAGGACATCCTACTGTTCACCACAGGGACATCCTCCCCACTGTCCACCAGAGGGAAGGCCTTCCCTCTTTCCACCACAGAGCCATTCTTTCCATTGTCGACCACAGGAATGTTCTCCCCACAGCCCACCTCAAGGACGTCCTACCCACAGTCCACCACAGTGAAATCTTCCCCATTGTCCACCACAGGGACATCCTACCCACTGTCCACCACATGGATATCCTCCTTACTGTCCACCACAGGGAAGTCCTCCCAACTGTCCACTATAGGGATGTCCTCACAACTGTCCACCAGAATGATGTCATGAAGGAATTTCTTATGGTGCACAGGAGGAAGTCCATCTGGTGGACAGTTGAGAGGATGTTATTGTGTGGGACAATGAAAAGGACATCCCTGTGGTGGACAGTGGAAAAAATTTCACGGTGGTGGACAGTGGCAAAAATATCCTTGTGTACTATGGGGAGGATGTTCCTGTGGTGCACAGAAGGATTTCCCTGTAATGGACAGTGGGGAGAGAGTCTCTGTGCTGGACAGTGGGGAAGATTTCCCTGTAGTGTACAGTGGAGAGAACGTCCTTGTGGTGGACTGTGGGCAGAACGTTCCTGTTGTGCACATGAAAATGTCCCTGTGGTGGACAGAAGATAGGATATGTCTGTTATGGACAGTTGGGAGGACCTCCCAGTGTTGGACCATGACGTGGACATTCCTGTGATTTACATTGGGGAGGATATCACTGTGGTTGACAGTGAAAAGGACTTCTCTGTATGGGACAGTGGACAGGATATCAATGTGGTGGACACTGGGGAGGACATCCCTGTGATTGACAGTGGGAGGATTTCTCTGTGTTGGTCAGTGGGGAGCACATCCCTTTGGTGTACAGTGGGGAGGATATGACTGTGTTGGACAGTGAGGAGGACATCACTGTGGTGGACAGTGAGGAGGATGTCACTGTGGTGGACAGTGGGAAAGACTTCTTTGTGGTTGACAGCGGGGAGGACATCCCTGTGGTGAACAGTGAGGAGAACATCCCCATGGTGATCAGTGAGAAGGGCGGAAGGTAGGGAGGACTTCACTGTGGTGGACAATGAGGACAATGAGGACGACGTCATTGTGTTGGAAGTTGGGAGGACATCACTTTGGTGGACAGTGGGGAGGATATCACTGTTGTAGACAGTAGGGAGGACTTCCCTGTGATTGACCATGAGAAGAACATCCCTGTTATGGCCAGTGCTGAGGACGTCTTTGTGATGGACAGTAGAGAGGATTTAACTGTGGTAGACCTCACAGAGGACATTCTTGTGGTGGACTATGGGGAGAATGTCCTGTAATACACTGGAGGATGTCCCTGTGGCAAACAGTGGGGAGGACAGACCTGTGGTGGACGGTGGGTAGGACATCCCTGTGTTTGACTTGGGAGGATTTTACTGTGGTGAACAGTGGAGAGGACGTCCTTGTAGATAGTGGGAAGGATGTTCCCGTGGTGCACAGAAAGAGGTTACTGTGGTGGCCAGTGAGGAGGATTTCACCTTGGTGGACAGTGGGAAGGATGTCCTTCTGGTGGACAGTTGAAAAGATGTTTCTGTGGTGCACATGAGTACATCACTGTAGTGGACAGTGGATAGGACTTCCCTAAATTGGACAGGTGGGAGTACATCCCTGTGGTGGACATTGAGGAGGACATCCTTTTGGTGGACAGTTGGGAGGATGTCCCTGTGGTGAACAGTGGGGAAAACATCCCTGTTGTTGACAGTTTGGAGGACTTTCCTGTGGTAGACTGTGTGGAGGACTTCTCTGTGTTGGACAATAAAAGTGGAATGGATATCCCTGTTGTGTACAGTGGGCAGGACAATACTTTTGAGTACATTGCGGAGGATATCTTTGAGAAGAACATTCTTGTGGTAGAGAGTGGGTAAGACTTCTTTGTGGTTAACAGTGGGGAGGACATCCCTGTTGTAAACTGTGTGGAAGACATCTCTATGGTGGAAGGTGGGGAAGATGTCCCTGGGGTGATCAGTGAGGAGGTCATCCCTGTGGTAGACTGTTGTGAGGATTTAACAATGGTAGACATTAGAGAGGATGCCCTTGTGGAAAGTGATGAGGACATTCCTGTGTTGCACAGGAGGGTATCCCTGTGGTGGACAGTGGGTAGGATGTCTCTGTGGTGGACAGTGGGGAAGACATCCCTGTGGTGTACAGTGAGAAAGATATTTTTGTAGTGGACATTGGGGAGGACTTCCTTGTAGTAGACAGTAAGGAGTACTTCCCTGTGGTGGGAAGGAATTCTTTGTGTTGGAAACTGAGGACTACCTTGTTGTGGACTTTGAGGAGGACATCTTTGTGGTGGATAGTGGGGAGAATGTTCCTGCGGTGAACAGTGGGGAGGACATCCCTGTTGTTGACAGTGTGGAGGACTTTCCAGTGGAGGACAGTGGGGAGGACTTCTTTGTGGTAGACAGTAAGAAGAACATCCTTGTTGTAGACAGTGGTAAGGGTGTCCCTGTTGTGTACATTGGGAAGGACATCCTTGTGGTGGACAGTGAGAAGGACGTCCTTGTGCTGGAGAGTGGGGAGGACTTATTTGTGGTGGACAGTGGGGAGGACATCCCTGTGGTAAAGAGTGTGGAGAACATCTCTATGGTGAAAGGTGAAAAGGACGTCCCTGGAGTGAACAGTGAGGAAGACGTCCCTGTCGTAGACTGTTGGAAGGATTAACTGTGGTATACAGTGCAGAAAATGCCCTTGTGCAAAGTGAGGAGGACATTCCTGTGTTGCACAGGAGGACATCCCTGTGGTGGACAGTGGGTAGGATATCTTTGTGGTGGAGAGTGGGATCAATTTCTCTGTGGTAGACAGTGGGGTGAATGTCCCTGTGGTGCAAAGGAAGAAGACCTTGTGGTGGACAGTTGGGAAGAAGCCCCTGTGGTGGACAGTGGGGAGGATGTCCCTGTGGTGGACAGGATGGATGACATCCCTATGGTGCACAGGAGGGAATTCCTGAGTCAGACAGTGGGGAGAACATCCAGGTGTTAGACAGTGGGGAGGATTTCCCTGTGGTGGACAGTGGGGAGGATATCCCTGTCTTGGACAGTGTGGAGGATGACCGTAGGGTGGCTAGTGAGGAAGATGCCCCTGTGGTGGACAGTGGGCTGGACATCCCTGTGGTGTAGAGGAGTATGTCCTTGTGGTGTACAGTGTGGACGACGTCACTGTGATGGACAGTGTGGAGGATATCACTGAGGTGCACAGTAGGGAGGATGTACCTGTGATGGACAGTGTGGAGAACATCCCTGTGGTGGTAAACGGGGAGGAAACCCCTGTGGTCGACAATGGGGAAGACGTCACTGTGGTGGACAGTGGGGAGGACTTTTCTGTAGGTGACAGGGAGGAGAACATGACTATGGTGGACAGTGAGGAGGACGTCTTTGTGGTGAAGGGTGGGGAGGATTTAATTGTCATGGATGGTGTAAAGAACTTTTTTCTGTTGAACCATGGGGAGTACATTCCTTGTTGCACAGGAGGACGTTCCTGTGTTGGAAAGTGGAGAGGACATCCCTGAGGTAGAAGGTGGAGAAAACATCCCTTTGGTGGACAGTGAGGAGGAAATACCTGTGATGGACTGTGGGGAGGTCTTCCCTGTGGTGGACAATGAGATGGATGTCCCTATAT
Source organism: Arvicanthis niloticus (assembly GCF_011762505.2). Taxonomy (NCBI): domain Eukaryota; kingdom Metazoa; phylum Chordata; class Mammalia; order Rodentia; family Muridae; genus Arvicanthis; species Arvicanthis niloticus. The sequence goes on from NC_047670.1 coordinate 867,488, forward strand.
TGAACTATGGAGAGGACTTTTCTGTGGTGGACAGTGGGGAGCACGTGACTGTGATGAAAACTGTGGAGGACATCCCTGTGGTCGAGAGTGGGTAAGACTTCCCTGTGGTGGACAGTGGGAAAGACTTTTCAGTGTTGCACAGGAGTTTGTCCCTGTTGTGAACAGTGTGGAGGATGTCCCTGTGGTGGAAACTGAGGAGGACATCCCTGTGGTGGACTGTGAGGATGTTCCTGTGGTGAACAGTGGGGAGGGTGTCCCTGTGGTAGACAATGTATAGGAAATCTCTCTGGTGGACAGTGGAGTAGATTGTCCCTGTGGGGGATAGTGGGAAGAATGTCCCTGTGGTACACAGGAGAATGTATTTTTGGTGGACAGGGTAGAGGGTGTTGATTTGTTGCACAGAAGTACGTACCTCTGGTGGACAGTGTGTAGGATTTTCCTTTGGTGGACATTGAAGAAGATCTTGTGTTGGACATAGGGCAGGACTTATCTGTGTTGTATACTGAAGACGATATCCCTGTGGTGGACAGTTAGTAAGACATCCCTGTGTGAACAATGAGGTGGACTTTGCTATATTGGACAGTGAGTAGGAGTTCCTAGTGGTGGACAGTTGGGAGGATGTCATTGTGGTGAACAGTGGGAAATACTTTCATGTGGTAGACAGTGGGGAGGACATTCCTATGGTTGACAGTGAAAGTACTTCTCTGTGTAGGACAGTGGGGAGGATATCGCTGTGGTGCACAGTGGGGAGGACATCACTAAGGTGGGCAGTGCACAGGATTTCTCTGTGGTGGACAGCAAAGAGGATTTGTCTATGGTAGACAGTGGGGAAGATATCCCTGTGATGGACAGTGGGAAGGACATCCCTGTGGTTGATAATGGGAGGACTTCTCTGTGTTGGACAGTTGGGAGGATATCGCTGTAGTGCACAGTTTGGAGGACATCACTAAGGTGGGCAGTGCATAGGATTTCTCTATGGTGGACAGTGAAGAGGATGTCTCTGTGGTGGACAGTGGGGAAGATATCCCTGTGATGGACAGTGGGGAGGACATCCCTGTGGTTGACATTGGGAGGACTTCTCTTTGTTGGACAGTGGGGAGAAAATTCCTGTGGTGCTCAGTTGCTAGGACATCACTAAGGTGGGCAGTGTGCAGGATTTCTCTGTGGTGGACAGTGAAGAGAATGTCTCTGTGGTGGACAGTGGGGAAGATATCCCTGTGATGGACAGTGGGGAGGATATCCCTGTGGTCGATATTGGGAGGACTTCTCTTTGTTGGACAGTGGAGAGAACATTCCTGTGGTGCAGAGTTGGGAGGACATTACTTTGGTGGACAGTGAGGAGGACATTAATGTGGTGGACAGTGAGGAGGACTTCCCTGTGGTTGACAGTGGAATGGACATCACTGTGGTGGAGATTGGGGAGGACATATCCATGGTGATCAGTGACAAGGACATTCCAGTTGTGGAAGGTAGAGAGGACTTCACTGTGGTGGACAATGAGGATGATGTCATTGTGTTGGACAATAGGGAGGACATCACTTTGGTGGACAGTGGAAAGTACATCCTTGTGGTAGACAGTAGGGAGGGATTCCCTGTGGTTGACAGTGAGAAGAACATCCCTGTGATGGCCAGTGCTGAGGACGCCTTTGTGGTGGACAGTAGAGATGATTTAAGTGTGGTGAACAGCATGGAGGATGTCCTTGTGGTGGACCATGGGGAGGACATTCCTGTAATGCACTGGAGGACGTTGCTTTGGAGAAAATTGGGGAGAATTACCCTGTGGTGGACAGTGTATAGGACATCCCTGTGGTGGACAAAGGAGAGGAAATCCCTGGGGTGGACAGTGAGGAGAATGTCTCTTTGGGGGACAGTATGGAGGACTTATCTGTGTTGGACAGTGGGGAGGACATCTCTGCAATAGAGAGTGGAAAGTCATTCCTCAGGTGGACATTGGGTAGGACTTACCTGTGGTTGACAGTGTGGAAAAAAATCCCTGTGTTGGACAGTGGGGAGTACGTATTTGTGGTGGACAGTGGGGAGGATTGAAATATGATGGACTGTAGGGAAGACTTTCTTGTAGTGGACCGAGGGGAGGATGTTCCTGTGGTGCACAGGAGGACGTCCCTGTGGTTTGGCAGTGGGGAAGATATCCCTATGTTGGTCAGTGAGGAGGAGGTCCCTGTTGTGGACAGTGGGGAGGACTTCTCTTTGGTGAGAGTTAGGAGGACATACTTTAGTAGACAGTAAGGAGGACATTTCAGTGGTAGACAGTGAAAGGACGTCATCCCTCTGGTGGACAGTTAGGAGGACATCCCTGTAGTATATAGTGGCAGGAAGATTTCAGTGGTGAATAGTTGGGAGGATGTTCCTGAGGTGGAGAGAGGAAAAAAATTCAATGTGGTGGACAGTGGAGCATATGTGCTTGTGAAAAGTAGAAGTACATTTTGGTGGTGCACAGGAGGATGTCCCTGTCGTGGACAGTACGGAGGACATCTCTTTAGTGGACAGTGAGGAGAACGTCTCTGTGGTGGACAGTGGGGGAGATGTACCTGTGATGGACAGTGGGAAGGACTTCCCTGTGGTGAGCTGACCCGCCAGCAGGTCCTAGGTTATTCGTGAGGGATGAGGAGGATTACAACCTGGAAGAATGGGCGAGAGAGAGAATGGACTCAAGGAAGCAAATGCTTGTCAAGAGTCATATATTTGGGCACAAAGTGCTTATTTATAATACATTTTGCAAAGGGAGGGGTAAGAGGGATCCAGGTGATGGGAAAGTACAGAATCTTCTTGGCCTGTGCCCTGAAGCAATGGTGGTCTAACGGCTTACTTCAAAAAGATACGGTACACTGCTTTACATCTAAAAATCTATTTGTAACTATTAAGCAGATCCTTGTGGTTGCTAGGGAGATGAAGCTGCAGGGGACATTGTGAAGGTGGGGAGAAGTAGGGGGTGAGGGTAAGAGTCGAGGGTCCTGGCTTCTGACAGTGAGCATTGGAGAGGACCTCCTTGTGGTGGACAGTGAGGAGGACATCATTGTGGTGAACAGTGGTGAGGACTTCACTGTGGTAGACATTGGGGAGGACCTCCTTGTGGTAGATAGTGAAGAGTACATCCCTGTTGTGGACAGTGGGAAGGACTTCCCTGTTGTTGAAAGTGAGGAGATCATCCCTGTAGTGAACAGTGGGGAGGACACCTTTGTAGTACACAGTGGGGAGGATTCAAATGTGGTGGACATTAGGGACTACATCCTTGTATTGGACCCTGAGTAGGACATTGCTCTGATGCACAGGAGCATGTCCCTTTGGTAGACAGTGAGAAGGACATCCCTGTGGAGGACAGTGAGGGTGTTCCTGTGGTGGATATTGGGGAGGACTTCCATGTGGTGGACAGTGGGGAGGATTTCTTTGTGGTGGACTGTGGGAAGGATGTCCCTGTGGTGGACTGTGGAAAGCACATGTATGTCTTGGACTTTGGGGAAGATATCTCTGTGATGTACAGTGAGAAGGACATCCCTGTAGAGGACAGTGGGGAGGACATTCCTGTGGTGGACAGTGGGGAAGCCTTTTATGTGGTGGAAATTGAGGAGGATATCTCTCTGGTGAAGAGTGGGGAGGATGTCCCCTGGGTGGACAGTGAGAAGGACAGCCCCATGGTGGACAGTGGGGAGGAAATTTCTTTGGCTGACAGAGAGAAGGACGTTCCTGAGGTGGACTGAGGAGAGGACGTCTTTGTGGTGGACAGCTGGAAGGATGTCATTGTGGTGGACAGTGGTAAGGACATTCCTGTGGTGCACAGGAGATTCTACTTGTGGTGAACTCTGGGGAGGATATTGCTGTGTTGCACAGGAGTATGTCTTTCTGATGGACAGTGTGGAGGATTTCTCTGTGGTGAACATTGAGGAGCACGCCCCTGTGTTGGACATTGGGGAAGTCTTTTCTGTGGTGGACACTCAAGAAGATATCCCTGTGGTGGACAGTGAGGAAGACATCTTTGTAGTGGACATTGAAGAGAACTTTCCTTTAGTGGACAGTGGGGAGGACTTCCCTGTGGTGGACAGTGTGAAGGATTTCTTTGTGGTGGAAAGTGAGGACTTCCTTGTCGTAGACATTGAGGAGGAGATCTTTGTGTAGGAAAGTGGTGAGGACATCCCTTTGGTGGACAGTGGGGAGGACATCCCTGTGGTTGACAGTGTGGAGAACTTTCCTGTGGTGGTCAGTGGGGAGGATGCCCTGTGGTGGACTGTGGGCAGTACATCTCTGGGGCACACTAGATGAGGCCTTCATGGCAGACAGTGGGGAGTATGTCTCTGTGGTGGACAGTGAGGAGGACATCTCTATGGTGGACAATTTGGAGTATATCCCTGTGGTAGACATTGGGGAGGACTTTTCTGTATCTGACAGGAAGGAGAACATGACTGTAGTGGACAGTGAGGAGGATATCTTTGTGGTGAAGAGTGGGGAGTATTTCACTGTTGTGGACAGTGTAAAGGACTTTCTTTGGTTGAACCATAGGGAGTACATTCCTTTTTGCACAGGAGGATGTTCCTGTGTTGGAAAGTGGGGTGAATGTCCCTGAGGTAGTGAGTGGAAATAACATCCCCGTGGTGGACAGTGAGGAGGAAGTCCCTGTGAAGGACAGTGAGGAGGTCTTTCCTGTGGTGGACAATGAGATGGATATCCCTATATTGGACAGTGGATAGGACTTCCCTGTTGTGGACAGTGGAGAGGACATCCCTGTTGTGGTCTGTGGGGAAGACTCCCCTGTGGTGGACAGTGGGAAGGACGTTTCTGTGTTGCGCAGGAGCTCATCCCTGTTGTGGACAGTGTGGAGGATGTCCCTATGGTGGAAAGTGAGGAGGATGTCCATGTGTTGAACATTGTGGAGGACTTTATTGTGGTGGACATTGAAGAAGACATCCCTGTGGTGGACAGTCAGGAGGATATCCCCATGGTCGACAATGGGATGGATGTCCATATTGGATAGTTTGGAGGACTTCCCTGTGGTGGACAGTGGCATGGACATCCTTGTGGTGGACATTGGGGAAGGCTTCCCTGTGGTGGACCATGAGGAAGACGTTCCTGTTGTGAACAGTGGGGAGGGTGTCCCTGTGGTAGACAATGTATAGGAAATCTCTGTGGTGGGCTGTGGCGTAGACTGTCCCTGTGGTGGACAGTGGGAAGAATGTTTCTGTGGTGCACAGGAGAATGTACTTGTGGTGGACAGTGGGGAGGACATTGCTTTGTTGCACAGGAGTACATTTCTCTGGTGGACAGTGTGTAAGATTCCCCTTGGTGGACATTAAGGAGGACATCCCTGTGTTGGACATTGGGCAGGACTTCCCTGTGGTGGACCCTGAAGAAGACATCCCTGTGGTGTATAGTTAGGAAGACATCCATGAGTGAACAATGAGGTGGAATCACTATATTGGACAGTGGGGATGACTTCCTAGTGGTGGAGAGTGGGGAGGACATCACTGTGGTGGACAGTAGGAAAGACTTCCATGAGGTGGATAGTGGGAAGGAAATTCCTGTTGTGGACAGTGAGAAGGACATCCCTGTGGTGGACAATGGTGAGAACTTCCCATTTATGGACATTGGGGAAGATTTTCTGTGGTAGACTGTGGGGAGGATGTCCCTGTGATGGAGAGTTGGGAGGGCAACTAAAATAAAAAGGACAAGAGTTGGTAGACAGTGGGGAGGACATCCCTGTGGCGGAATGTGAGGAGGATGTTCCTGTTGTGCATAGTGTGGAGGAATTCACTGTGGTAGACAGTGAGAAAGACGTTCCTGTGTTGGACAATGGGGAGGATGTCTCTGTGATGGACAGTGGGGAGGAATTTTCTATGGTGGAGAGGGAGGAGAACTTCTCTGTGGTGAACAGTGAGGAGGACATCTCTGTGGTTGACTATGGGGAATACGTCCCTGTGGTGGTCAGTGGGGAGAACTTTTCTGTAGCTGACAGGGAGGAGAACATGACTATAGTAGACAGAGAGGAAAACGTCTTTGTGGTGAGTGGTGGGGAGTATTTCACTGTTGTGGACAATGTAAAGGACTTTCTTGTGTTGAACCATGGGGAGTATGTTACCTTTTGCACAGGAGGATGTTCTTGTGATGGAAATTGGAAAGGATTTCCCTGATGTAGAGAGTGGGGATAACATCCCTGTGGTGGACAGTGAGGAGAAAGTCCCTGTGATGGACAGTGGACAGGACATTTCTGTGGTGGGCAGTGGGGAGGACATCCCTGTGGTGGACAGTAAGGAAGACTTCCCTGTAGTGGACAGTGGGAAGATGTTGCTGTGTTGCACAGAAGTCCATCTCTCTTGTGGACAGTGTGGAGGATTTCCCTGTGGTGGAAAGTGAGGAGAATGTCCCTGTGTTGAACATTGGGGCGAAATTTATTGTGGTGAACATTGAAGAAGACATCCTGCGGTGGACAGTTAGGAGGATATCCCTGTGTTGGACAATAAGATGGATGTCCATATTGGACATTGGAGAGGACTTCCCTGTGGTGGACAGTGGATAGTACGTCCTTGTGGTGGACATTGGGGAGAATGTTACTGTGATGGAAAATAAAAAGGACATCCCCATTTTGGACAGTGGGGTGGACTTCCTTGTGGTGGACAGTGGAAAGACATCCCTGTGGTGACAGTTAGAATGATATCCTAGTGGTAGTCAATGAGGAGGATGTCCCTGTGATGGACAACTGGGAGGATTTTGCTGTGGTGGACAGTGGGCTGGACATCCTTGTGGTGTGCAGTGAGTAGGACATCTTTGTGGTGCACAGTGGAGAAGACTTTTCTGTGGTGGACAGTGTGCAGATTGTCCATGTGGTGGACTGTGAGGAGTGGGTGCACTCGAGTGAGGAGCAGGTGCACTAGCTCTACTTCTTGGCAGTTTGCACACCATGCCTTTTTCCCTAACTGAGCCACAATGCACCGACTGGCTGCTATGCAGAATTGGGCTGTTTGAGGTGCACCAATGAGGCATGCCCACGTTGCAGGTGCTGATTGGGACAGGCAAGGGTATATAAAGGATGGCCGTTAAGAGAGATAACAGAAGACCACCTAGAGAGATAGGAGAAGAGCCTCCTGAAAGAGAGGAGAGTACGACCACCCAGGGAGATAACAGAAGACCATCCAGAGAGATAGGAGAAAGGCATCTAGAGAGAGGAGAGATCAGAAAGGCATCCAGAGAGAGGAGAGGACAGAAGGGCATCCAGAGAAAGAGACATAAGAAACGAGCTTCCATAAAGAGAGGATAGGCCCCCCTCCAGTCTGAGGCCTGCGGGTGAGTGCACCCAGGATTCTGCCAGACACATTCTGGGGGATCCATAGAACCCATAGCCAGTGCTAGCATGCTCTTTCTGCTGCTCGCCCCTCCTCCGGTCTGAGGCCTGCGGGTGAGTGCACCCCGGATTCCGCCAGACATATTCGGGGGGATCCACTGATCCCACAACCAGCTTTAGGTAGGAAAACCCACATACTACCCTGAGCTCATAGCTGGGCGCCCTGAGTGCTCAGAACCCAGCAGATACCCCTCCCCGACCCCGTCCCCCATGCCCCTGCCGGCTAGCACCCCCCTTCTGCCCATCTCCTGGGTCTGAGTCCTTGATCAGACCTCTACCAGGTCTGCAGTTGGGTGGACCCCGGATACCGCCTGAGACATACTGGAAGGTCTGCTCAACCCAGAGCCACAGAGGAACAACTGAACTCAGAGTGTCAGACAACATACCCTGAGATATTCAAGAGGAGACACTGCACCCAGAACAGCAGACATCTAGCTGGACTGCTACATTGGAGGCACCATATCCTGAGGCATCCTAGAGATACCACTGTAATCAAGGCAGCTGGAAAAAAATCACAAAGACATCTGGACTCCTAGAAGACCAAACACAAGCAAGACAACTGGAAAGACAGGCTTCAATCAGAGACAGAAGTACAGGTAGCACTAGAATTAACCAGATGGCAAAAGGCAGGCGCAAGAACGTAAGCAACAGAAACCAAAGTTACATGGCATCATCAGAACCCAGTTCCCCCATCATAGCAAGCCCTGAGCACCCCATCACACCAGAAAAGCAGGATTCAGAATTAAAATCACTTCTCATGATGATGATAGAGGACTTTAAAAAAGACATAAATAACACTCTCAAAGAACAGATAGAAACCCTTAGAGAGGAAACACAAAAATCCCTTAAGGAATTGCAAGAAAATGCAACCAAACGGGAGAAGGAATTAAACAAAACCATGCAGGATCTAAAAATGGAAGTAGAAACAATAAAGAAATCACAAAGGGAGAACACCCTGGAGATAGAAAACTTAAAAAAAACGATCAGGGGTCATAGACACAAGTATTACCAACAGAATACAAGAGATGGAAGAGAGAATCTCATGTGCAGAAGATACCATGGAAAACATTGACACAACTGTCAAAGAAAATGCAAAATACAAAAAGCTACTAACCCAAAATATACAAGAAATCCAAGACACAATGAGAAGGCCAAACCTAAGGATAATAGGAATAGACGAGGGGGAAGACTCCCAACTTAAAGGACCAGTAAATATCTTCAACACAATTATAGAGGAAATCTTCCCTAACCTAAATAAATGTCAGCCCAGACTACTATACCCAGCAAAACTGTCAATCATTATTGATGGAGAAACCAAAATATTCCATGACAAATCCAAATTTACACAGTATCTCCACACAAACCCAGAACTTCAAAGGATAATTGGTGGAAAACTCCATCACAAGGAGGGAAACTACAACCTAGAAAAAGCAGGAAAGTAATCTTCCAAAAACCATAAAAGAAGGTAGCTGCACAAACATATCTCCACTGCCAATAACAAAAATAACAGGAAACAACACTCATTTTTCCTTAATATCTCTTAATATCAATGGACTCAATTCTCCAGTAAAAAGACATAGACTATCAGACTGGATACGTAAACAGAAACCAACATTTTGCTGCATTCAGGAAATGCACCTCTGTGGAAAGGACAGACACTACCTCAGAGTAAAAGGTTGGAAAACAATCTTCCAAGCACATGGTCCAAAGAAACAAGCTGGAGTAGCGAGATTCTAATATCAAATAAAATCAGTTTTCAACCAGAAGTAATCAAAAAAGATAAAGAAGGACACTTCATATTCATCAAAGGAAAAATGTACCAAGAGGAACTCGCAATTCTGAACATCTATGCCCCCAAATGCAAGAGCACCCACATACATAAAAGAAACTTTACTAAAGCTTAAAGCATATATTGCACCCTACACAATAATAGTGGGAGATTTCAACACCCCACTCTCAGCTATGGACAGATCATGGAAACAGAAACTAAATCGAGACACAATGAAACTAACAGAAGTTATGAACCAATTGGACTTAACTGACATCTGTAGAACATTTCATCCTAAAACAAAAGAATAAACCTTCTTCTCAGCACCTCATGGTACCTTCTCGAAAATAGACCATATAATTGGTCACAAAACAGGCCTCAACAGATACAAAAAGATTGAAACAATCCCCAATACCTTATCAGACCACCATGGATTAAGACTTGTCTTTGACATTGACAAAAACATCAGAAAACCGACATACACTTGGCAACTGAACAATGCTCAATTCAATGATAACTTGGTCAAGGAAGAAATTAAGAAAGAAATTAAAGACTTTTTAGATTTAAATGAAAATGAGGACACATCATATCAAAACATGTGGGACTCATTGAAAGCAGTACTAAGAGGAAAAATCATAGCTCTAAGTGCTCACAAAAAGAAAGTGGAAAGAGCATACATCAACAACTTGACAGCAAACCTGAAAGCATTAGAACAAAAAGAAGCTAGTATACCCAAGAGGAGTAGACGGCAAGAAATAATCAATCTCAGGGATGAAATCAACCAAGTCGAAACAAAAAGAACTATACAAAATATCAACAAAACCAGGAGCTGGTTCTTTGAGAAAATCAACAAGATAGACAAACCCTTAGCCAGACTAACCAAAGGGCGCAGAGACAGCATTCAAATTAATAAAATCAGAACTGAAAAGGGAGACAACAACAGAAACAGAGGAAATTAAAAAAAATTATCAGATCCTACTACAAAGGCCTATACTCCACAAAATTGGAAAATCTGGAGGAAATGGACAATTTTCTAGATAGATACCAGGTACCAAAGTTAAACGAGGAGCAGATAAACCACCTAAACAGTCCCATAACGCCTAAAGAAATAGACACAGTCATTAAAAATCTTCCCACCAAAAAATGTCCAGGGCCAGATGGTTTCAGTGCAGAATTCTTTCAGACCTTCAAGGAAGACCTAATACCAATCCTCTTCAAGTTATTCCATCGAATAGAAACAGAAGGACCACTACCCAATTCATTCTATGAAGCTACCATTACACTCATACCTAAACCACAGAAAAACCCAACAAAGAAAGAGAACTACAGACTAATCTCTCTTATGAATATTGATGCAAAAATACTCAATAAAATTCTCGAAAACCGAATCCAACAACACATCAAAACAATTATCCATCAAGATCAAGTAGGCTTTATCCCAGGAATGCAGGGATGGTTCAATATTCGGAAATCCATCAATGTAATCCACTACATAAATAAACTCAAAGAGAAAAACCACATGGTCATATCACTCGATGCTGAGAAAGCATTTGACAAAATTCAACATCCCTTCATGTTAAAAGTCTTGGAAAGATCAGGAATACAAGGCCCATACCTAAACATAGTAAAAGCAATATACACCAAGCCAGTAGCCAACATCAAACTAAATGGAGAGAAACTTGAAGCAATCCCACTAAGATCAGGGACTAGGCAAGGCTGCCCACTCTCACCTTACCTATTCAATATAGTACTGGAAGTCTTAGCTAGAGCAATTAGACAACAAAAGGAAGACAAAGGGATACAGATAGGAAAGGAAGAAGTCAAAATTTCACTATTTGCAGATGATATGATAGTATACTTAAGTGAACCTAAAACTTCCACCAGAGAACTCCTAAACCTGATAAACAACTTTAGCAATGTGGCTGGATATAAAATCAACTCAAACAAATCAGTAGCCTTCCTCTACTCAAAGGATAAAAAGGCAGAGAAAGAAATCAGGGAAATGACACCCTTCACAATAGCCACGAATAAAATAAATTATCTTGGAGTGAATCTAACAAAGCAAGTGAAAGATCTGTATAACAAGAACTTCAAGTCTCTGAAGAAAGAAATTGAAGAAGATCTCAGAAGATGGAAAGATCTCCCATGCTCCTGGATTGGCAGGATTAATTTAGTAAAAATGGCTATCCTGCCAAAAGCAATCTACAGATTCAATGCAATACCCATCAAAATTCCAAATCAATTCTTCATAGAGACAGAAAGAGCAATTTACAAATTCATTTGGAATAACAAAAAACCTAGGATATCGAGAACTATTCTCAACAATAAAAGAACCTCTGGGGGAATCACCATTCCGGACCTCAAACTGTACTACAGAGCAGTAGTGATAAAAACTGCTTGAATTGGTACAGAGACAGAAAGGACAATCAAATGGAACAGAATTGAAGACCCAGAAATGAACCAGCAAACCTATGGTCACTTGATATTTGACAAGGGAGCTAAATTCATCCAGTGGAAAAAGGACAGCATTTTCAACAAGTGGTGCTGGCTCAACTGGAGGTCAACATGTAGAAGAATGCAAATTAATCCATTCTTATCCCCTTGCACAAAGCTCAACTCCAAGTGTATAAAGGACCTTCACATAAAGCCAGGTACACTGAAAATATTAGAAGAGAAGTTGGGGAAGACCCTCGAATACCTAGGCATGGGGGAAAAGTTCCTGAACAGAACACCAATGGCTTATGCTCTAAGATCAAGAATCGACAAATGGGCCCTCATCAAATTGCAAAGCTTCTGTAAGGCAAAGGACACTGTCAACAAGACAAAACAGCAACCAACAGATTGGGAAAAGATCATTACCAATCCTACATCTGATAGGGGGCTAATATTGAATATTTACAAAGAACTCAAGAAATTAGACGCCAAGCAACAAAATAACCCCATTAAAAAATGGGGTACAGAGCTAAACAAAGAATTCTCAACTGAGGAAACTCGAATGGCCGAGAAGCACCTTAAGAAATGCTCAACATCCTTAGTCATCAGGGAAATGCAAATCAAAACAACACTGAGATACCACCTCACACCAGTCAGAATGGCTAAGATCAAAAACTCAGGTGATAGTAGATGCTGGCGAGGATGTGAAGAAAGCGGAACACTCCTGCATTGTTGGTGGGGTTGCAAGCTGGTACAACCACTTCGGAAGTCAGTCTGGCGGTTCCTCAGAAAATTGGACATAGCACTACCTGAGGACCCAGCTATACCACTTCTGGGTATATACCCAGAAAATGCCCCAACAAATAACAAAGACATATGCTCCACTATGTTCATAGCAGCCCTATTTATAATAGCCAGAAGCTGGAAAGAACCCAGATGCCCTTCAACAGAGGAATGGATACAAAAAATGTGGTACATTTACACAATGGAATATTACTCAGCTATTAAAAATAATGAATTCGAGAAATTCTTAGGTAAATGGATGGAACTAGAAAATATCATCCTGAGTGAGGTAACCCAATCACAAAAGAACACACATGGTATCTACTCACTGATAAGCGGAGATTAGCCCAAAAAATTTGAAACAACAAAGATTCAACTACCAGACGACATGAAGCTCATGAAGAAGAAAGAACAAGTGAGGATGCCTAAGTCTTTCTTAGAAAGAGTAACTAAATAACCAAGGGACCAAATATGGAGACAAGGTGTGGGTCAGAATCTGAAGGGGGGGTTGTAGGGAGACCATTGCGTCTGGGTATTCATTCCATAGGCAGTCACCAAAAATAGACGCTGATAGGGATGTTAGGATGGGAAAGCTGACAGCAGCCTGATAAGGCTGTCTCCTTAGAGGTCTCTCAGAGTCGGACATACCCCGAGACAGATACCCACAGCTATCCATTAATCTGATCAAATTTCCCAATGGAGGAGTTAGAGAGTAAATTGAAGGAACCCTGAACCGTAAGGGCTGGTGGCCCTGTGAGGAGAGCAACAATACCAACCAGCCAGAGCTCCCCAGGGTCTAAACCACCAGCCTAGGAGCACATAGGGAGAGACACATGACTCCAGCTGTATATGTAGGGGAGGATGGCCCTGTTGGGCATAGGTGGGAGACAAGATCATTGGTACCCTGAAGGCTGAGCACTGAGGGGGGGGATCTGAGGGTGGGGAGGGAGGCTGGGGGTAGGTGGGTAAACACCTTCATAGAGGCAGGAGGAGGGGGAATGGGATAAGGTGTTCCTGGGTGGTGGGGGAAATATGGTAAGGGGATAAAATTTGAAATGTAAATATTATATCCAATAAAAGAGGGGAAAAATAGAAAAACAGTTAGAACCAACATTCTTAATAAAATGTCAGCCCTCTTTTAAAAAAAAAAAACTATCTTGATACTAAAATTTGTTTTGAGAATTGTATATTGCAGAATGATCAGCCTTGGTGTATCTACTCAACAAGCAAGCTGGGCAGACCTGCTCAAACCTCTGAGGTCCGGGAATCCCATCTGGAGGCAGCAGAGACACAGCATGAGAGGATTGTCAATTTGCTCTCCCCCCACTCCTCTTCTAATATCTCAACGCCCATAATCAGCTTGAAGAAGCTAATGATGAGTCAGCGCCCCTATTCCCTGGGCATGGGGACTAAGGTGGTAAATGTTGGGCTGTCTCTCTAGGGAAAAGTAGTGGTTTTGTCGGAATAGAGAGGATTAGCTAGGGTTTATTACATAGCCATAACCTATTAGTAGAAATCTGTATAATTAATATCAAGATGAAGATATAAATTCTTAAATGGCACCAATTTACTTTGATTACAAATTTTAAGGTTTTCATTGGCATGAACTTCTTAGTGATATAAGAGTGAGATGAATATTGTTACTCTCATAGGCATTGTACCAGTATAACACACTTAGGAATACAAAGCTTAGACCCAGTCCTTCTTTAACTTTTTTAACTGATTTGAGATGGTCAGCCTGTGAGTTAAGGGACTATAGCAAATTCATGACTTGGAGTTTATTATAAGGGTGTTCTCTATGTTTTAATTAGAAATAGCTGAGTGGAGTTAACAGGCAACAGTCCAGATTACCTTACATGGATAGCTGGTTTTCAAAACATCAGAAATCCTTAGAATTGACATGACAAAATTTCAGTATTAATGTTCATTTTCATTAGAGACCTGTCTGCTCCGGACAGCTTCCTATGTTAAATTCTAAGAAGAAATTGAGCATCCTTGGAGTTACTCCAGTTGTGGTGAGACAGCCACTAGGCAAGAATTGCCACTTTCCTTCTACAGACAAATTACTGTCCAGAAAAGGACACACTTGCAGAATAGTCGACTGATTATATCTGCCTAGACAGAGTAATCAGCCCTTAATAATTCTGCAGCACTAAGGTCTGTCAGATAATCCTGGGCCAGAAGGCAGAAGAACAGATGCTCCAACATTTTGAAGTAGAGCGAGTGTCCAGGTGTTCAGAGGTCTCTATAAATTGGCTAAGTTTTAGAAGCTGTGCTTTGTGCTTCCCACAATTATAGTCAACTCAGTCATTCTGGATTTTTGACGGGGTTGAAAACTTATAACTATTTACCTTGAGAGAAAAGATCTGAGTGTATGGTCGTCAGCTGACATTCATCCTAAAGCCAAGGAAAAAGCCAGGTTCAGAACTAAGTGTTTTAGTTAGGATAGATGACAGAGGTGCTGGTTAGTCAACAAAAGGATGGACTGGGTATTAGGACTATCTTGTACCTCACTGGTACAAATTGGCATAATTATGCTCTAATTGTATTTTGAGAGAAAAGTTTCCTTTTAACAGAAAGGGTGATGTGTAGGAGGAGCTAAGGTGTGAGGAGTACTGAGAGGAAGAAAATGAGTAAGAAGAGGAGAAGAAGAAGGAGAGGAGAAGCTAGGTGATGAAAGAGAGATAGAGGGGGGAGACAGGGAAGCAGATGTTCATGTATCTCCACCAGTCAAAGATAGTTGATATATCTAGGTTGGGTAGTGGGTTACACCTCTGATTGAACAATACCAAACTTATAAAGCCTATGATTAACATTTTTTAAAAAAATGTATAAATGCAAAAAGGAAAAGGGGGCATGGGATAGGGGTTTTCTAAGGGGGGGGAATGGGGAAAGGGGATGGCATCTGAAGTGTAAATGAAAGATATTATAAAAAAACACATTTACAAATGCTATATATTAAAGAATCTCAAACATGTTCCAAAGTAATATGTAATTCTAGTGAATAACTGACAATAAGAATTTTAAAAGATCTAGCTATTTGTAGCATTACATAGAAGATCTTACATTCATTATCATGTATAGTAGAAGTTTTCTGAAAACCAGTCAGTTATTACCTCAGGAAGCAGTACAAATGAAGAAAATGTTCTATGGATCAGATAAATATTACCAGGAGGATTATCACAGGGAAAAGATAAACATAGCACCTGAGTACCCAGACTGTAAACTGTCATGATTATATCATCATTTAACTTCATTAACATTTCAAATTCACAAATATTTTCCCAAGGCATAAAACATTACCCACAAATAACTATTATGTGGATAATTTGGATGGTTATTTGTCTCCACTATAATTGCAAAATCTAGCAAAAATGTATTGAGGGTTTAAGAAAATTTCAAATATTTAACATATATCAACAACAATAAAAACCAATGTGTAAATATGGTAAAACTATAAAGGGGTCTTGAGAGGTGAATAAAAGACCCCCCTTTTATTGATTTATTTTAAAAAAAAGAGAGAGGATAGTAAAAGATCCTGAATAAAACTGTGTTGAGAAGAACTCTGAGTTGCATCATTCTTGTCTGCTGGTTGGCTAGAGACAGCGGGGAGGATTTTCTGTAGTGGACAGTGGGGAGGACATCCTTGCGGTGGGAAGTGAGTGGGACATTCTTATGGTGAATCGTGGTGAAGAATTTCCTGTGTTGGACAGTGGAGAGGATATCCCTGTGGTTTACAGTGGGGATGATATCCCTGTGATGGAAAGTGAGGAGGACGTGCTGTGGTGGACAGTGGGGAAGTTGTCCATATGGTGGACAGTGAGGTGGATTACATTGTGGTAGACAGTGGGGAAGACATCCTTGTGGACAGTGTGAAGGATGTTCCTGTGGTGCACAGAAAAACGTCCTTGTGGTGGAGAGTGAAGAGTACTTCTCTGTGGTGGACAGTAGGAAGGACATCACTGTGGTAAACAGTGTGGAGGACATCTCTGTGGTAGAAGGTGAGGAGGACGTCTCTAGGTAAACAGTGGGGAGGACATCACTGTGGTAGATGGTTGGGAGAATTTAACTATGGTAGATAGTGGAGAGGATGTCCTTCTGAAAAGTGAGGACATTCCTGTGTTGCACAGGAGGACATCCCTGTGGTGGACAGTGGGTAGGATGTCCCTGTGGTGGACAGTGGGTCAGATTTCTCTCTGGTGAAGAGTGGGGAAGACATCTCTGTGGTGCACAGGAGGAAGACCTTGTGGTGGACAGTAAGGAGGAAGCCCCTCTGGTGGACAGTAGGGAGAACATCCTTGTGGTGGACAGTGCAGAGGATATCTGTATGGTTCACAGGAGGATGTCCCTGTAATGGACAGTGGGGAGAACATCTAGGTGGTAGACAGTGAGGAGAATTTCCCTGTGGTGGACAGTGGGGAGGATCTCTCTTTCTTGGACAGTGTGGAGGATATACTTGTTGTGGTTAGTGGGGAGGACACCCCTGTGGTGGACAGTGGGGAGGACATCCCTGTGGTATACAGGAGTATGTTCCTGTGGTGTACAGTGTGGAGGACATCGCTGTGGTGGACAGTTGGGAGGATGTTCCTGAGGTGGAGTGTGGAAAAAATTTCAGTGTGGTGGACACTTGTGAAAAGTAGGAGGATGTTCTAGTGGTGCACAGGAGGACGTCCCTGTGGTGTTTAGTGTGGAGGACAACTATTTGGTGGACAGTGAGGAGGACTTCTCTGTGGTAGACAGTGGGGAGGATGTCCCTGTGATGGAGAATGGGAAGGACATCCCTGTGGTGACCATTGGAGAGGAACACTTTTGGTGGACTTTGAAGAGGATATCTTTGTGGTGGTCAGTGGGGAGTACTTCACTGTGGTAGACATTGGGGAGGACCTCCCTGTGATAGACAGTGGGGAGCACATCCCTGTGGTGGACAGTGTGAAGGACGTCCCTGTTGGTGACAGTGAGGAGGACATCCGTGTAGTGAACAGTGGGGAGGACAAATTTGTGGTAGATAGTGGGAAGTTTAAAATGTGGTAGACATTAGGGAATAGGTCCTTGTATTGCTCTGATGCACAGGAGGATGTCCCTTTTGTTGGCAGTAAGGAGGACATCCTTGCTGAGGACAGTGAAGATGAGGTCCCTGTGGTGGATATTGGGGGGACTTCCATGTGGTGGAAAGTGAGGAGGACTTCTTTGTGTTGGACAGTGGGAAGGATATCCTTGTGGTGGACTGTGGAGAGCACATGTATGTCTTAAACTGTGGGGAAGACATCCCTGTGATGTACAGTGAGGAGGACTTCCCTGTAGAGGACAGTGAAGAGGACTTCCCTGTGGTGGACAGTGGGTAAAACTTCTATGTGGTGGAAAGTGAGAAGGACGTCCCTGTGGTGAACTGTGGGGAGGATCTCCCCTGGGTGGACATTGAGAAGAAGAACCCCATGGTGGACAGTGGGGAGGACATTTCTTTGGCTGACAGTGAGAATGACATCACTGAGGTGGACTGGGGAGAGAACGTGTTTGTGGTGAACAGCTGGGAGGACGTCATTGTGGTGGACAGTGAAGACATCCCTGTGGTGCACAGGAGAATGTACTTGTGGTGGAAAGTGGGGATGAAGTTGCTGTGTTGCACAGGAGGTTGTCCTTGTAGTGGACAATGGGAAGAATGACTCTGTGGTGAACCGTGGGGAGGACATCCCTGTTGTTGATAGTGTGGAGAACTTTCCTGTGATGGTCAGTGGGGAGGACTTCTCTGTGGTGGACAGTAAGAAAGACATCCTTGTTGTGGACAGTGGTATGGATGTCCCTGTTGTGAACAGTGGAAAGGACAACACTGTTGGTACAATGGGAAGGACATCCCTGTGGTGGACAGTGAAAAGGACATACTTGTGGTGGAGAGTAGGGAGGACTTCTCTGTAGTGATCAGTTGTGAAGACATCCCTGGGGTAAACAGTGTGGAGGACATATCTATGGTGGAAGGTGAAAAGGGCGTCCCTTGGGTGAACAGTGCAGAGGACGTCCCTGTGGATAGACTGTTGGGAAGATTTAACTCTGGTAGACAGTGCAGAAAATGCACTTGTGCAAAGTGAGGAGGATGTTCCTGTGTTGCACAGTAGGACATCCCTGTGGTGGACAGTGGGTAGAATGTCCCTGTGGTAGACAGTGGGTCAGATTTCTCTGTGGTGGACAGTGGAGAAGACGTCCCTGTGGTACACAAAAGGAAGACCTTGTGGTGGACAGTTGGGAGGAAGCCCCTGTGGTCGACAGTGGAGAGGACGTACCTGTGGTGGACAGTGTGGCAGATGTCCCTACAGTGCATAGGAGGATGTCCCTGTGATGGACAGTGGGAGAACATCCAGGTGGTAAACTGTGGGGAGGATTTCCCTGTGGTGGACAGTAGGGAGGATATCCCTGTCTTGGACAGCGTGGAGGACGACCTTGTTGTTAGTGGGAAGGATGCCCCTGTGGTGGACAGTGGGGAAGAAGTCCCTTTGGTATTGAGTACTATGTTCCCGTGGTGTACAGTATGGAGGATTTCACTGTAGTGGACAGTGTGGAGGACATTACTCTGGAGCACAGTGGGGAGGATGTAACTGTGGTTGACAGTGTGAAGGACATCCCTGTGGTGGTCAATGGGGAGGTCACCCCTGTGTTGGATAGTGGGGAGGACATCATTGTGGAACACAAGATGTGGTCTTTATAGCAGACAGTGTAGAGGATGTCCCTGTGATGGACAGTCAAAAGGACGTTTCTTTTGTTGACAATGACGAAGACATCACTGTAATGGACAGTGCTGAGGACTTCTCTGTGGTGGACAGTGAGAAGGACTTCTCTGAGGTGGAAAATGGGGAGTACATCCATGTGGAGGACAGTGGGGAGGACGTCACTGTGGTGGACAGTCGGGATGATTTTCTGTAGCTTACACTGGGAAGATCATGACTATAATGAACAGTGTGGAGGATGTCTTTGTGGTGAAGGGTGGGGAGGATTTCACTTTTGTGGACAGTGTAAAGGACTTTCTTGTGTTGAACCACGGGGAGTACATTCCTTGTTGCACAGGAGGACATTACTGTGTTGGAAAGTGTGGATGATGTCCCTGAGGTAGAGAGTGGGGATAACATCCCTGTGGTGGACAGTGAGGAAGAAGTCCCTGTGATGGACAGTAGGGATCTCTTTCCTATGGTGGACAATGAGATGGACGCCCCTATATAGGACAATGGAGAGGACTACCATGTGGTGGACAGTGGTGAGGACATCCCTGTGGTGGACACTGCGGAGCACGTGTCTTTGGTGAAAACTGGGGAGGACATCCCTGTGGTGGACTTTGGGTAAGATTTCCCTGTGGTGGACAGTTGGAAGTATATTGCTGTGTTGCACAGGAGTTTGTCCCTGTTGTGGAGAGTGTGGAGGATGACCCTGTGTTGGAAAGTGAGGAGGACATCCCTCTGTTGAGCGGTGGGGATGATTTATTGTGGCGGACATTGAAGAAGACATCCTTGTGGTAAACAGTTAGGAGGATAACCCTGTAGTGGACAATGAGACAGATGTCCATATTGGACAGTTGGGAGGACTTCCCTTTGCTGGACAGTGGGGTGCACGTGTCTGTTCTGGACAGTGAGGAGCATGTGTCTGTGGTGTAATGGGGAGGACATTTTTGTGGTGGACATTGGGGAAGGCTTCCCTGTTGTGGACCGTGAGAAGGATATCCCTGTTGTGGACAGTTGGGAGGGTGTCCCTGTGGTAGAGAATGTATAGGAAATCTCTGTGGTGGACAGTGGAATAGACTGTCCCTCTGGTGGACAGTGGAAAGAACATACCTGTGGTGCACAGGAGAATGTACTTGAGGTAGACAGTGAGGAGGACATTGCTTTGTTGCACAGGAGTACATCCCTTTGGTGGATAGTGTGTAGGATTTCTCTTTGGTGGACATTGAGGAGGACTTCGCTGTGTTGGACATTGGGTAGGACTTCCACGTGGTGGACCCTGAAGAAGACTTCCCTGTGGTGGATAGTTAGGAAGACATCCCTGTGTGAATAATGAGGTGCCCACTGTCGTGGACAGTGGGAAAGACTTTCATGTGGTTAACAGTGGGGAGGACATTACTGTGGTGGACAGTGAGAAGGACATCCCTGTGGTGGACAATAGTGAGGACTTCCCATTGGTGGACAGTGGAAAAGACTTTTTTGTGGTAGATAGTGAGGAGGAATTTTCTGTGGTGGAAAGTGGGGAGGATGTCCCTGTGTTGGAGAGTGGGAAGGGCATCACTTTGGTGGACAGTGGTGAGGACATCCCTTTGGGGGAATGTGAGGAGGATGTTCCTGTTGTGGACAGTGGAGAGGACTTCACAGTATTGGACAGTGAGAATTACATCCCTTTGGTGGACAGTGCAGAGGATGGTCCTGTGGTGGACAGTGGAGAGGACATACCTTTGGTGGACCGTGAGGAGGAAGTCACTGTTGTAGACAGTGAGGTCCTTTTCCCTGTTGTGGATAGTGGGAAGGATGTCCTTGTGGTGGACAGTGGGGAGGACGTTCATGAGCTGAAGTGTTGGGAGGACATCCATTTGGTGAACAGGGGAAAGAACTTTCCTGTGGTGGAACTTGTGGATGGACTCCCTGTGGTGGACCTTGGGGAGGACGTCCCTGTGGTGGACAGTGAGAAGTTCACTGTGGTTGACAGTGGGAAGGACGTCATTGTGGTGGGCAAAGCGGAGGACCTACCTGTGGTTCACAGGAGGACGTCCCTCTGGTGGACAGTGGGAGGACGTCTCTATGGTGGACAGAGAAAAGGACGTACCTTTGGTGGACTGAGGGGAGAATTTCACTGGTAGACAGTGGAGAGGATGTCCCTATGGTGGACAGGGAAGAGGACATCTCTGTGGCAGACAGTGTGGAGGATGTCCCTGTGTTGTTCAATGTAGAGGAAGCCCCATTTGTGGACAGCAGGGAGTACGTTTCTGTGGTGGACTGTGGGAAGACATTCCTGTGGTGGACAGTAGGGAAAACTTCCCTGTGGTGGACAGTGAGGAGAACATCCCTGTGGTGGATAGTAGGGAGCAGGTCTCTGTGGTAAACAGAGGTGAAAACATCCCTATGATAGACAGTGAAAAGGAAATACCTGTCGTAGACTGTGGAAAGGACTTTTCTGTGTTGGAGTGTTGGGAGGACTTTTCTGTGGTGGACAATGAGGAGAATATCCCTGTGGTGGATCGTGGGGAGCATGCCCTTCGATGGACAATGGGGAGGACATCTCTGTGGTTTACAGTGGAGAAAACCTACCTGTGGTTGACAGTGAGGAAGACGTCTGCGTGGTGCACAGTGGGGAGGATTTTTCCTTGTTAACAGTGATGAGGACATCCCTGTTTTGGACAGTGGGAAGCACATCTAAGTGGAAGACAGTGGAAAAGATTTTCCTGTGGTGGAGCAGGGGAGGACTTCCCTGTGGTGGACAGTGAAGAGGATGTTGTGTGGTGGCCAGCGGGGAGGATAGCCCCATGGTGTACAGGCAGGAGTACATCGCTGTGGTAAACAGTGTGGAGGATGTCTCTGTGGTGGACAGTAGAAAGGATTTTTCTGTGGTGGACAGTGGCAAGATTGTCTGTTTCATAGACATTGAGGAGAACATCCCTGTGGTGAAGTGTTGGGAGGACAACCATTGGTGGACAGTGGGGTGACTTCTCTGTTGTGGACAGTGAGGAGGATACCCTGTGGTGGACAGAGGAGAGTACGACACAGTGGTGCACAGAATGACGTCCCTGTGGTGGAGAGTAAGAGGATATCCTTGTTGTGGACAGTGCAGAGAATATCTCTGTTGTGGACAGTGAGGTGGACATCTTTGTGGTGGACAGTGGAGAGGACATGCCTTTAGTTGACAGTGGAGAGAACATGTATTTGGTAGACAATTGGGTGTAGGTCACTGTTGTGAACAGAAGGACAGTGCGGAGAATATCCTTGTGGTTTACAGTGGGGAGGATATTCTTGTGGTGGACAGTGAGGGGTACGTACTTGTGGTGGACAGTGGGAAGAATTTCCCTGTGGAGGACTGTAGGAAGGATGTTTCTGTGGTGGACAGTGGGGAGGAAATCATTCTGGTGGACAGTTGAGAGGACATACCTGTGGTGGACAGTGTGGAGGATGTCGCTGTGGTGGACAATGGGGAAGATTTCACTGTGGTGGACAGTGGGTAGGACATCCTTGTGGTGGGCAATGAGGAGAATGTTCCTATGGTGGACAGTGGAAAGGACATCTCTGTGGTGGACAGTGGGGTGATTTAGCTGTGGTGCACAAGGAGTCATCACTGTGGTGAACAGTGTAGAGGATGTTCCTGTGGTGAAAATTGAAAAGGATGCCCCATTGTGGACAGTGGGTTGGACTACTGTGTGGTGGACAGTGTAGAGGACAAACCTGTGGTGACAGTTAGGAGGATATCTTGGTGGTGGTCAATGAGGAGGACGTTCCTGTGGTGGAGAGATGGGAGGATTTTTCTGTGGTGGACAGTTGAAAGGACATCCTTGTGGTGGACAGTGAGTAGGGCATCCTTGTGTTGGACAGTGTCGAAGACTTTTCTGTGGTGGACAATGGGGAGGATATCCCTGTGGTTTACAATGGGGATGATATCTCTGTGGTGGAAAGTGAGGAGGATGAACTATGGTGGGCAATAAAGAGGTTTTACCTTTGGTGGACAGTGTGGAGGATGTCTCTGTAGTGGTCAGTCTAAAGGAAACCCCTGTGGACAGTGGTGATGACATTCCTGTGGTAAACATGAGCATGTCTCTGTGGTGGACAGTGAGGAGGACTTCCCAGTTGTGGTTAGCAAGGAGGACTTCTTTGTGGTTGACAGTGGGAAGGACGTCCCTGTGGTGTACAGTGAAGAGGATATCCCTATGGTAACAATCAGAAGGACATCCCTGTGGTGGACAATGTGGAGGATGCCCTGTGGTACACAGTAGAAAAAAATTTTTCTGTGTTGGACAGTGGTGAGGATATCACTGTTGTGGAGAGTGGGGACCATATCTTTGTGGTGGACAGTGAGGAGGACCTTTTTGTGGTGGATAGTGGGGAATACATCCATGTGGTTTACAGTGTGTAGGACATCTCTGTGGTGGACAGTGAGGAGGACGTCTCTGTGATGGACAGTGGGGAGGACATCCCTGTTGTTTAGAGTGGAAAGGACATACCTGTGGTGCACAGTGAGGAAGAAGCCATTGTGTTGGAGAGGGGAGAGGATTTCCCTGTGAAGGACAGTGGAAAGGATGTCCCTGTAGTTGACTTTGGGGAGATTTTCACTGTGGTGGACAGTGGGGAGGACATCCTTGTGGTGGGCTGTGAGAAGGATGTTACTGTAGTGCACAGGAGGACTTCCCTGTGGTGGTCAGTAAGGAGGATGCACCTTTGGTGGACAGTGGGAAGGACGTCCCTGTGGTACACAGGAGGACATCCCTATGGTGAACAATGAGGATGATGTTCGTTTGGGGCACAGTGGGGTGGATTTATGTTTGGTGGACTGTGGGGAGGACATCTCTGTGGTAGAAAGTGTGGAGGATATCACTGTGGTGGACAGTGAAAAGGAAATCACTTTGTTGGACATTGGGGAAGACTTTCTTGAGGAGGACAGTGGGGAGGACCTCCCTGTGGTGTACATTGGAGAGGAAATTTTGTGGTGTACAGTGGGGAGGATGTTCCTGTGGTGCATGGGAGGATGAACATCTAGTGGACAGTAAGAGGACATCCCTGTGGTGGACAGTGGGGAGGTCTTTCCTGTGGTGGACACTGGGGAGGTCGTCTTTGTGGTGTGCAGTGGGGAGAAAATCTTTGTGGTAGATAGTTGGAACGACATCGCTGTGGTGTACAGGAGGACTTCCCTGTGCTGGGCAGTGTGGAGGAGTTCCCTGTGGTGGACAGTGTGGAGGATGTCTCTGTGGTGGCCAGTGTTGAGAATGACCCTGTGGTGGTCTGTGAGGAGGACACCCCTGTGGTGGAGAGTGGTAAAAACATTTCTGTGGTACACTGGAGTACATCGCTGTTGTGGAGAATGGGGAGGATATCCCTGTGGTAGATAGTTAAAAGGACATCTCTTTGGTGAACAGTGAGAATAACGTTCCTATGGTGGACAGTGGAGAGGACATCTCTTTGGTGGACAGTGTGGAAAATATCCCTGTGGTGGTCAGTAAGTAGGATGCCACTGTTGTGGAACCTGTGGAGGACATATCTGTGGTAGACAGGAGGACATTCCTGTGGCGTACAGTGAGGAGGACATTTTATGGTGGACAGTGGGGAAGACATTCCTGTTTTGCACAAAAGGAAGTCCCTGTGGTGGACATTGTGGAGAATGTCTCTTTGTTGGACAATGAGTAGGACTTCTCTGTTCTGGACAGTTGGAAGGAAGACCCTGTGGTGCACAGGAAGACAACCTCTGGTTGGAAAGTGTGGAGGATGTCCCTGTGGTAGACAGTGAAGAGGATATTTCTGTGGTGTACAGTGTGGAAGTCATCCATGTTGAACACAAGACGACTTCCCTGTGGTGGACAGTGGTTAGGATGTCCCTGTGGTATACAGGAGGATGTCCCTGTGGTGGACAGTGAGGAGGATGCCCCAGTTGTGGTAAGTAAGGAGGACTCTTTTGTGGTAGACAGTGGGAAGGAAGTCCGTGTTTTACACAGAAGACCTTTCCTGTGGTGGAGAGTGGGAAGGATGTCCCTGTGGTGTACAGTGAAGAGGACATCCCTATGGTAACACTGAGGAGGAATCCCTGTGGTGGACAATGAGGAGGAAGTCCTGTGGTGCACAGTAGAAAAAAGTTTTCTGTGGTGGACAGTGGGGAAGAAAGCCCTCTGGTGGAGAGTGGAGACTATATCTCTGTAGTGGACAATGAGGAGGACCTTTTTGTGGTGAACAGTGGGGAGTACTTCCATGTAATGGACAGTGTGTAGGACATCTCTGTGGAGGACAGTGAGGAGGACATCTCTGTGATTGACAGTGGGGAGGTTGTCCATGTAGTGGACAGTGGGGAGGAAATCTCTGTCATTTTCAGTAAGAAGGACATACCTGTGGTGGAGAGTGAGGAAGATGTCCCTGTTCTGGACCAAGGAGAGGACATCCCTGTGGTGGACAGCTGGGAGGACATCCCTGGGGTAGATAGTGGAGAGGATGCCCCTGTGGTGGACAGAGGGGAGTACTTTTCTGTAGTTGACAGGAGGAGGACATGACTATAGTGGGCAGTGAAGAGGACTTCTTTGTGGTGAAGAGTTGAGAGGATTTCATTGTCATAGAATGTGTAAAGGACTTTCTTGTGTTGAACCATGGGGAGGACATTCCTTGTTGCACAGGAGGATATTCCTGTATTGGAAAGTGGGGACAATATCCCTGAGGTGGAGAGTGGGGATAACTTCGCTTTGGTGGAAAGTGAGGAGGAAGACCCTGTGATGAACAGTGGGGAGGTCTTCCTTTTGGTGGACAATGAGATGGATGTCCCTATATTGGACAGTGGAGAGGACTTCCCTGTGGTGGACTGTGGGGAGGACATCCTTGTGGAGGACAGTGGGCAGTATGTGTCTATGGTGAAAAGTGGGGAGGACATCCCTGTTGTAGACAGTGGAGACACCTTCCCCATGGTGGACGATGGGGAGGTTGTTACTGTGTTGCACAGGAATTTGTCCCTGTGTGTACAGTCTGGAGGATTTCCCTGTGGTTGAAAGTGAGGAGGACAGTCCAACACAGTGGCATCCTTCCCAATATTTACCACAGGGATGTCATCCTAAGTGTTCACCACATTGACATCCTCCTAACTGTCCTACAAAGAGACGTGTTTCTGTGTACCACAGGGACGAACTTACCACTGTCTATAATAGGGGTGTTCTCTCCACTGTCCACCACAGAAACATCCTCCTCACTGTCCACTACAGGGATGTCCTACCCACAGTCCACCACAGTGATGTTCTCCCCACTGTAAACCACAGAGATATTTTCCCCACTTTCCACCACAGGGATATCTTTCCCACTGCCCACCACAGGGATGTCTTATTCACTGTCCACCAGAGAGATGTCCTCCACATAGTCCACCACAGGGATGTCATCACCTTTTTAAACCACAGAGATATTTTCCCCACTGTGGACCACAGGGACATACTTCCCACTTTCTACCACAGGGATGTCTTCCTCACTGTCCACAAGGGTGGCTTCCTCAAGGTCCACAACAGAGAAGTCCTCCCCATTGTACAACACAGAGATATCCATCCCACTGTCCAAAACAGGGACATTCTCCCTACTGTCCACCACATGTATGTCCTCCCAACTGTTCACCACAGAGATGGTCTCCCCACGGTTCAACAAAGGGATGTCTTCCCCACTGTCCACCACAGGAACATGCTCCCCAATGATGATCACAGGGACGTCCTCCCAACTGTGCACCACAGGGACATCATCCTGTGCACCACAGGATGTCCTCCCCACTGTCCACCACAGAGATGTCCTCCTCAATGTCCAATACAAGGACATCCTCCGCACTGTCCATCCTCATGGACATCCTCTTGTACACTAAAGGAATGTGCTCCCTACTGTCCACCACAGAGGTGTCCTCCCCATTGACCATCACAGGGACATTCTACACACTGTCCACCACAGAGATGTCCTCCCCACTCTCCACCACAGAAACATACTCCAACTGTCCACCACAAGAATTTCCTCCTGTGCACCACAGGGATGTCCTCCCCAGTGTCCACCACAGGTATGTTTTTTTCACTGTCCACCATAGAGATGTCCTCTCCACTGTCTACAACAGCAAGGTCCTCCCCAGTGTACACCATGGGTATGTCCTTCCAACTGTCCACAACAGTGACATTTTCACACTGTCAATTACAAGGCATTTCCTCTCCCTGACCACCACTGAGATGTCCTACCCACTGTCCACCACAGAAATGGTATTCCCAGTGTCTGCCACATGGATGTCCTTCCCAATGTCCACCACAGGTTTGTCCTCCTCACTGTTGAACACATAAATATACTCTCTACTGTTCACCACAGGGACGTTCTCTTCATGTCCACCACAAAGACCTCCTCCTTGTGTAACACAGAGACCTACTCTCCACTGTCCATCATAGAGATGTAGTCTGCTTTTACCACCACAGGGACATCTGCCACACTATCCACAACAGGGATGTCCTCCCCACTGTCCACTACAGGGGCATCCTCCTCACTGTCCAACACAGGGACTTCCTCCTGTGCATCACAGAACGTCCTCCCTAATGTCCACAACAGAGAAATCCTTCCCACTGTCCACCACAGTGACGTCCTCAGCAATGACCACCACAGGTGTGTCCTTCCCACTGTCCACCACAGAGACATCCTTCCAACTGTCCACCACAGGGATGTCCTCTCGACTGTCCACCACAGAGACGTCCTCTTGTGTATCACAGGGATGTCATTTCCACAGCCCACAACAGGGGCATCCTTCCCACTGTTTACCACACCGAAGTCATCATCAGTGTCCACCACAGAAACGTCCATCCCACTGTCCAACAAAGGGACATCATTCTGTGTACCACAGGGACAATCTTTCCACTGTCTACCACAGGGGTTTTCTCCCCACTGTCTAACAAAGGGACATCCTTCCCACTGTTCATCACAGGGACATCCTAATCAATGTGCATTAAAGGGACATCCTTTGGTCACCACAGGTACCTCTACCCCACTGTCCACCACAGAGTTGTCCTCCCCACTGTCCACCACAGGGATATCCTCCCCACTTTCCACCAGAGATATATTCTCCCCACTGTCCAAGGGACATCCTCCTGTGCACCAAAATGACATCCTCCCCAGGGTCTAACAAAAAAATGTCCACCATAGGTATGTCCTCCTCACTGTCAACAACAGGTAAGTCCTACCACCTGTCCACAACAGCAACGTCCTCCCCACTGTCCACCACAGTGAGGTTCTTCTCACTGTCCACCACAGAGATACACTTCTCACTGTCTACCACATGGATATCTATCTCACTACAGAGAAGTCCTCCCCACTGTCCACCACAGATAAGTCTTATCCACAGTCCAGCACATGGACTTCCTTCCCACTGTCCTCTAACGGGATGTCTTCCTCACTGTCAACCACAGAGATGTGCTACCCACTGTCCACCACAAAAATGTCCTCCCCTCCTTTAGCCACAGTGATGTCTTCCCCATTGTCCCCAACAGGGACATCCTTCCCACTGTCCTCTACAGGGACGTCCTCCTCATTGTTCACCACAGAGATGTCCTACCCACTGTCTGCCACAGGGATGTTTTCCACACTGTAAACTACAGAAATCCTTTCCTCACTGTCCACCACAGTGATGTCCTCCTCACTGTCTGCCACATAAATGTACTCCCCACTATCCACCACAGGAACATCCTCTTCTCTGTCCACCACAAAGATGTCCTTCTGTGTAACACAGAGACCTACTCCCCACTGTCCACTATAGGGGCATCATCCCCATTTACCACCACAGGGACGTCTCCATCACTGTCCACCACAGGGATGTCCTCCTCACTATGAACCACTGGGACATCCTCCCGACTGTCCACCACAGGGTCTTCATCCTGTGCACCACAGGACATCCTCCCCAATATCCACCATAGAGAAATCCTTCACACTGTCCACCACAGTGACATCTTCCAACTGTCCACCACAGGAATGTGCTCTTGTGGGGATGTCATTTCCACAGTCCAACACAGTGGTGTCCTTCCCAATGTTTACCACAAGGACGTCAGCCTAAGTGTCCACCACATTGACGTCCTCCACACTGTCCAACAAAGGGACGTGTTTCTGTGTACCACAGGGATGACCTTCCACTGTCTACACTAGGGTGTTCTCCCCACTGTCCAACACAGGGACGTCCTTCCCACTGTTCACCACAGGGACATCTTCCTCACTGTGCACTACACGAACATCCTCCTGTGCACCACAGGTACCTCCTTCCCACTGTCCCCCACAGAGATATCCTCTCCACTGTCCACCATAGGTATGTCCTTCTCACTGTCAACCACAGGTAAGTCCTCCCAACTGTCCACAACAGTAATGTCCTTTCCACTGTCCACCACAGTGAAGTTCTTCTCATTGTCTACGACAGTGATATCCTTCTCTTTGTCCACAACTTGGAAGTCCTACTCATGGTCCACTACAGAGATGTTCTCCCCCAATATCCACCACCAATAAGTCTTCCCCACTTTCAACCACAGGGATGTCCTCCCCTCATTAAACCACAGAGATGTTTTCCCCACTGTCCAACACAGGGACATCCTTGCCACTGTCTAGTAGAGGGAAGTCTTCCTCATTGTCCACCACAGAGATGTCCTATCCACTGTCCACCACAGGGATGTCCTTTCCACTGTAAACCACAGAGATGTTCCACCACTGTCAACCACAAAGACATCCTTCCCAGTGTTCACCACAGGGAAGTCCTCCTCACTGTCAACTGTTGTGGCCCTCTCCACTCCACACTTGGAGGACACTGTTTCCCGGCCCAAGCTGCTGCTCTGATCTATGGGTTAGGAACTAGCAAGAGAGAGAGTTAGGATAAAGGGAAGAGAAGTGAAGAATGGAGACAAGACAGAGGTTCTGATCAAGTCTCAAGTGTCATTTATTCTAGGGAAATCTGGGGTATTTATACAGTTTTGCCACATGCCTTGTAGGCATGTGGCTACCACATGCCTTGCAGGTGTTGATATGACTTAAGCCTTACAGGCGTCTATAGAGTGGATAGCACGTGCACTGTGCACCTTGCAGGCTTGGATACCAAGTGCACTTTGCAGGCATGTATGGAGTAGATAGTACATGGACAGCACATGAACTGCATGCCTTGCAGGCGTAACTACCATGTGCACCTTGCAGCTGGGGCAGTAAACAGCAAAACAAAATATGTGGGATATCAGAGTGTGCTTCAGCTGTTGTAGGCTGTTGAAAAACAAGTCTCATGTCAGGCTCAAGATGGCTGCAAAGCTGATAGATGCTTTCTGCTAAAAGACAGCTCCCAACAGTCAACCACAGAAATGCATGCCCACTGTCTAATACTGGGATGTCCTCCTCATGGTCCACCACAAAGTCATCCTCCTGTGTAACACAGAGACATACTCCCCACTGTCCACCGTAGGGGCATCCTCCATATTGACCACCACAGGGATGTCCTCCACACTGTCCATCAAAGAGATGTCCACCCCACTGTCCACCACTGGGACTTTCTCCTGTTCACCACAGAGAAGTCTTTCCCACTGTCCACCACAGGGACATCCTACACACAGCTCAACACTGGTGAATCTCCCCACTGACCACCACAGGTAGGTCCTTCCCAGTGTTCACCACAGAGATGTTCTCCTCACTGTCCACCACAGGGATATCCTCCCTAATTTCCATCACAGGGATGTCCTCCTGTGGACCACAGGGATGTCCTTGACACTGTGTACCTTATTGGCATCCTCCCTTATGTGCACCATAGGGACATTATCTTGTGCACCAAAGAGCCCTACTCCAAATTGTCCACCACAGGGATGTCCTCCCCACTGTCCACTACAGGAATGTCCTCCTCACTGTCCACCACAGAAACATCCTCCTCACTTTCCCTGACATAGATTTCCTACCCACTGTCCACCACAATGATGTCCTCCCCACTGTAAACCGTAGAGATATTTTCCTCACTTTTCACCACAGGAAAATCCTTCACAATGCCCACCACAGTGACATTTTTTTAACTGTCCACGACAGAGATATCCTACCCAGAGTCCACCACAGGGATGTCTTCCCCACTGTCAACCACAGGAATGTCCTCACCTCTTTAAACCACAAAGACGTTTCCCCCACTGTCCACCATAGGGACATTCTTCCCACTGTCTACCACAGGGACGTCCTCCTCACTGTCCACAACAAGGATGGCCTCTTCAGGGTCCACCACATAGAAGTCCTCCCCACTGTCCACCACAGAGATGTTTTTCCAACTGTCCACCACAGGTACATGGTCCCCACTGATGATCACAAGGACGTCCTCCCCACTGTGCAGCACAGGGACATCTTTCTGTGTAACAGAGGATATCCTCCCCACTGTCCACCACAGATATTTCTTCCTAAATATCCATCACAAGGGCATCCTCCCCACTGTCTACCACATGGACGTCCTCATGTGTACCACAGGAACATCCTCCAACTGTCCACCAGAGGGATGTTTTCCCCATTGTCCTCCATAAATACATCCTCCCAACTGTTCACCACAGGGATGTCCTCCCCCACTGTAAACCACAGGGATATCCTTCCCACTGCAGACCACAGGGACGTTTTGCAACTGTTCTCCAAAGGGACATCCTTCTCATGCTCTACCACAGAGATGTTCTACCCACTGTCCACCACAGGGACGTCATCATCACTATCCACCACAGGGAAGTCTTCCCCACTGTCTATCACAGGGACATCCTCCTCACTGTAAACCACAGGTATGTCCTCCCCACTGTCTACCACAAAGACATGCTTCCCACTTTCTACCACAGAGAATTCCTCCCCACTGTTCTCCACAGTGATGTCTTTCTCACTGTCCACCACAGGGATTTTTTCTCCATTGTCCATCACAGGAATGTCCTCCAAATGTCCACCACAGGAACATCCTCTCCACTATCAACCACAGAGGTGTCCTTCCCATTGACCACCACAGGGATGTCCTCCACACAGTCTGCAACAGAGAAATCCTCCCCATACATCACAACAGAAATATGCTCCCCACTGTCCACCACAAGCATGTCCTCTGTGCACCACAGGGATGTCCTCCCCACTGTCGCACACAGGGAAGTTCTTCCCATTGTCAACCACAGGGACATCCTCCCAACTGTCCACCACAGATATGCCCTTTCACTGTCCACAATAGAGATGTCCTCTCTACTGTCCACAACAGGGAGGTCCTTCCCACTTTACACAACAGGTATGTTCTTGAAACTGTTCACCACAACGTCGTTCTTTCCACTGTCTACCACAGAGAGATCCTCCCCACTGTCCACCACAAGAACATCCTCTATGTAACACAGGGACTTCTTTACCACTGTCTACCACAGGGGGGTCATCAACACTGACAACCACAGGAATGTCCTTCAAACTGTTTACCACAGAGATGTCCTACCCACAGTCCACCACAGGAACATCTTCCCCATTGTCCACCCCAGGGACTTCCTGTGAACCACAGGGATCTCCTCCCAAATGTCCATGACAGAGATGTTTTTCTCTCTGTCTACCACAAAAATGTCCTTACGTCTGTCCACCAAAGAAATGTTTTCCTGTGCACTACACAAATTCCTCCCAACTGACGACAAAAGCGACATCCTACCCACTGTCCACAACAATGATATGCTCCCCTCTGTCCACCAGAGAGAAGTCCTCCTCACTGTCCACCACAGAGATGTTTTCCCCACTGTCCACTACAAGGACAACTTCCCCACTGTCCACCACAGGGATGTCCTCCACACTGTCCACAACAGGAATGTCCTCCTCACTGACCACCACAGGTAAATACTCCACACTGTCAAGCAAAGAGATGTCTTCCCCACTGTCCACCACAGAGATGTCCTATTTATTGTCCACCTCAGAGACGTCTTCCTGTACTCCACAGGAACATCCTTCCCACTGTCCACCACAATGATGTCCTCTTCACTGTCCACCACAATAACGTCCTCCTGACTGTCCACCCAAGGGCTGTCCTTCCCACTGTTCACCTCAGGGACATACTTCTCACTGTCCACCAAATGGATATCCTCCCCACTGTCCACCATATGTATGTCCTCCTCACTGTCAACCACAGGTAAGTTCTCCCAAATGTCCTCCACAGCAACGTCTTCCTTACTCCCCCCCCCAAGGACTTCCTCCTCTGTCCACTACTGAGAAGTCCCCCACACTGTCCACCACAGGGAATTCCTCCTAACGTCCATCACAGGGATGTCTTCCCCTCCATAAATTACAGAGATGTTTTCCTGACTGTCTACAACAAGTATATCCTTCCCACTTTCCTTTACAGGGACGTCCTCCTCACTGTCCACCACAGAGATGTCCTACCAACTGTTTACCAGAGGGATATCCTTTCCACTTTATACCACAGATATATTTTTTCACTGTCCACCACAGGGACATACTTCCCACTATGTGCCACAAGGATGTCCTTGCCACTCTCCACCACAAGGGCATCCTCCCCACTGTCCACCATAAAGCCTTCTCCCAACTCTCCACCACATGGACATCCTTGCAACTGTTCACCAAAATGACATTCTCCTGTGCATCACAGGACGTCCTCACACTGTCTAACACAGAGACATCTTCCTCACTGTCCATAAGTATCTCCTTCCAACTGTCCACCACAGTGAAATCCTCCCCACCGTCCACCAGAGGGATGGCCTCCTCACTGTCCACCAAAGGGACATCCTCCAAACTGTCCACCAAGGTGAAATCCTCCCCACTTTCCGTTAAAGGTAATTCATCCCCACTGTCCACCACAGGGACGTCCTCCACACTGTCCACCACAGAGACATCCTTCCCAAGGTCTACCACAGAAACGTCCTTACCACTGTCCACCACAGTGGCATCCTCCTCAAGTACCACCACAAGGAAGTCCTTTTCATGGTCTAAGACAAAGTTGTCTTCCACATTGTCCACCACAGGGACAATCTCCCCAGTTTTCACCTCAATGGAATCCTCCCCACTGTCCACCACAGGGACATCCTCCATACTGTCCACCAGAGGTACACCCTCTCCACAGTCCACCAAAGAGACATCCTCCCAACTGCCCACCACATGACACCTCCCAACTGTCCATGACAGGGATTTCCTCCCCACTGTCCACCACAGTGACATCCTCCCCACTGTACACAACAGAAATATCCTCCCCACTGTCCAGCACACGGGCATCCTCCTCACTCACCTCCACAAGTATGTCCTCCTCACTGTCCAAGACAAAAATGTCCTCCCAATTGTTCAACACAGGGACATCCTCCCCACTGTCCACCACAGGTACATCCTCCCCACTATCCAACAGTGTTGTCCTTTTGTGCAACACAGGAATGTCCTCCCCACTGTCCACCACAGGGAAAATCTCCCCACGGTCCACCACAGGGATGTCCTCCTCACTCTTCACCACAGAGATGTCTTGTCCATTGTCCACCCAGGGGAATACTCCCCAGTGTCCACCAGAGGAAAATTCTTTCCATTGTCCACTTCAGTGAAATCCTCACCACTGTCCATCACAGGTATATCCTCCACACAGTCCACCAAAAGGATTTTCTCCCCACTATCCACCAAAGTGATGTCCTCCTGTGTACAACAAGGACGTCCTCCTCACTGTCCACCACAGAGATTTTTTTAACAGTCCACCACAGAAACGTCCTCTCCACTGTCCACCATAGATACGTCCTTATCACTGTCCACCACAGGGACATCCTCCCTACTTTTCACCCCAGGGACATTCTCCCCACTATTCAGCATGGAGAGTTACTTTTGTGTACCACAGAGTTGTCCACCTTACTGTCCACCACAGAAACTTCCTCCCCACTGTCCACCACAGGAACATCCTCTCAACTGTCCAACACATTGACGTCCTCGCCACTGTCCAAAACAGAGATGTTCTCACCACTGTCCACCAAAGGAATGTACTTCCCACTGTCTGCTACAGGGATGTCCTCCCCACTGTCCACCACAGGTATGTTCTTTCCACTATCAACCACAGAGACCTCCTTCCCACTGTCTACCACAGGGATATCCTCCCCACTGTCCACCACAGGGACGTCCTCCCCACTGTCCACCAAAGAAATGTCTTCCCCCTTGTCCACCACAGGGACATTCTCTTCACTTCCACCACAGAGAAGTCCTACCCATTGTCCACCATAGGGACATACTCCCCACTGTCCACCCCAAAAACATCCTCTCTACTGTCCACCATACTTATATCCTCCTCACTGTCCATCAAAATAACTTCCTACCTACTGTCCATTAAAGGGGCA
Organism: Arvicanthis niloticus; assembly: GCF_011762505.2. Lineage (NCBI taxonomy): Eukaryota > Metazoa > Chordata > Mammalia > Rodentia > Muridae > Arvicanthis > Arvicanthis niloticus. The sequence continues at coordinate 902,786 of NC_047670.1, forward strand.
TCCTCTCCACTGACCTTTACAGGGATATCTCACCACTGTCCAACACAGGGACGTCCTCCCCACTGTCCACCACAGAGATGCTTTTTTTCCACAGTCTACTACAAGGACGTCCTCCCCACTGTCCACTGGATGGATGTCCTCATTCCTCTCACCACAGGGATGTCCTTTCTCTGTCCACCACAGAGACATTCTTTCCACTGTCCACCACAGGGATGTCCTTCTCTGTACCACAGAGACATCCACCGCACTGTCCACCACAGAAACTTCCTCCCCACATTCCACCACAGGAAATTCCTCCCCTTTGTCTATTTTAGGGCCTTGCTTCTCATTGTCTGCCATAGGTATGTCCTCTTCACAGTCGACCACAGGTACATCCTCCTCACTGTCCACTACAAAGATGTCCCCACCACTGTCCACCACAGTGACGTTCTCCACGCTGTCCACCACAGGGAGGTCCTCTGAACTGCCCATCACAAGGACTTCCTCCACACTGTCCACAACAGTGATTTCTTTTCCACTGTCCATTACAGTGACTTCATCTCCATTGTCCAAAACAGAGATATCCTAACGACTATCCACCACAGAAATGTGCTCCCTACTGTCCCCAACAGGGATGTCCTCCCCACTGCCAACCACAAGAAGGTCCTCCCCACAGTCCACCACAGGAACATCCTTCCCACTGTCCACTACAGGGATGTTCTCCCCACTGTCCACCACAGGTACATTCTTCCCACTGTCCATAACAGTGCTGGCTGGCCCACTGTCCAACACATGGATGTTTTCCCCACTGTCCACCACAGGAAACTCCTCCTGTGTACCACAGAGATGTCCTTACCACTGTCCTAAACAGAGATGTCCTCCCCACTGTCCACCAGAGGTATGTCCTCTTGTGCACCACAGGAATGTCCTCCCTACTGTCCACAAGGTCATACTCCCCAGTGTCCACCACAGTGAATTCCTCCCTACAGTCCATAACAGGAACCTCCTCCACACTGTCCAACATAAGAACATAGTTCCCACTGTCTACCACAGGGACGTCCTTCTCACTGTCCACCACAGAGACATGATTTTCACTGTGCAACACAGGGACATTCTCCTGTGCACAACATGGATGTCCGCACCACTGTCCACCACAGAGATATCCCCCACACTGTCCACCACTAGGACATCATTCACACTATCCACCACAGGGCCATCCTCTTGTGTACCACAGGACCCTCCTCCCCACTGTTCACCACAGGGACGTCCTTTCTACTGTACACAACAGGGATATTCTTCCCACTGTCCTCCACAAAAATATCCTCCTCACTGTCCACCACAGGTATGTTCTTCCCACCATCCACCACAAAGACGTTCACCCCACTGTCCAACACAAGAATGTTTTTCCCACTGTCTACCACAGGGACATCCTATTGTGTACCACAAGGATGTCCTTACCACTGTCCACCAAAGGGGCATTTTTTTCCACTGTTCACTACATGGACGTCCTCCTCACTGTCCACCACAAGGATGTCCTCCCAGTTTACACCATACAGCATACTCGCCACTGTCCACCACAGGAAAGTCCTTCCCACTGTCTAACACAGGGTTGTTATTTCTACCATCAACCACCTCGACCGCCTCTTAACTGTCCACCACGAGGATATCCTCCCCATTTTCCACCACAGGAAAGTTCTTCCCACTGCCAACCACAGGAACGTCCCCTTCACTCTCCACCATAGGGACATACTACCACTGTCTACCACAAAGGATGTCCTTTCCACTGTCCAACACAAAGACATCTTTTTCATATTCCATTACAGGAAAGTCCTTCCCACTGTCCACCACAGATGCATCCTCCCCATTGAACATGACAGGTATGTCCCCACACTATCCATCATAGATATGTCTGCACACTGTCCTTACTGAGACATCCTCCACACTGTCCACCACAGGGACTTACACGTGTGTACAAGAGGGACATCCTTCCCACTGTCAACCACAGGGGTGTCCCCTTCACTTACCACCACAAAGACGTCCTTCACACTATCCTCCACAAGGACATGCATTTCAATGTCCATCACAGGGATGTCCGTCCCACTGTTCACCACAGGTATGTACTTCCTACTGTCCACCACAGAGACGGCCATCACACTGCCCATCACAGGGATGTTTGCCACATTGTCCACCACAGGGATGTTCTCCTGTGTACCACAGGGACTTCCTTGCCACTTTCCACCAAAGGGGCGCCCTCCCAACTCTGCACCACATGGACTATCTCTCCCCTGTCAAACACAGGGACATCCTCCTCACTGTGCACCACCGGAACATCCTTCTGTGCACAACAAAAATATCCTCACTACTATCCAACACAGGCACTTCCTCCCCACTGTCCACCATATGATGTCTTCCCCACTGCCCACCACAGGGGTTACCTCCACACTGTCCACCATAGGAACATCCTTTCCACTGTCCATCATATGGAGGTCTAACCCACTGTCCACCACAGGGAATTCCTCCCCACTGTCCACCACAGGCATGTCCTCCCTACTGTAAACCACTGGGATGACCTTTTTACTATCCACCACAGGTATGTCCTCCCCACTGCCCACCACAGGGACTTCCTCCCCACTGTCTCCCACAGGGACATTCTCCTCACTGTCCACAACAGAGATGTCCTAACTAATGTCCACCACAGCAATGTCCTCCCCACTGCCCACCACCGGGAAATCTTTCCTACTCTCCACCACAAAAACAACCTCCTGTGCACCACAGGAACATCCACCCAACTGTCCACCACAGTGTTGTTTTTACCACTGCCCAACACAGAAACGTCCTCCCCACTGTCCACCACAGAAAAGTCCTCCTCACTGTCCATCACAGAGATGTCTTCACCACTGTCCACCAAAGGGACCTCCTCCTGTGCACCACAAAGAAGTCCTCTCCTCTGTCCACCACAGAGATGTCCAAGCCTCTCTCCACCACATAGAGTTTTTCCCACTTTCCACCACAGGGACATCCTCCCCACTGTCTACCACAAGGATGTCCTCCCTGCTGTCCACCACACAGACGTTTTTCCACTGCCCACCACAGAAACATCCTTCCCTCTTTCCACCACAGAAACGTCCTCCTCACTATCCAAAACAGAAATATTTTCACCACTGTCCAACAAAGGGACATCCTTCTGTGCACCACAAGGACGTCCTCTACACAGTCCACCACAGATATGTCCTCCCCACTCTCCATCACATAGACTCTTTTTCCACTTTCCACACCACAGGGATATCCTCCCCACTGTCCACCACAAGGACATTCTCCCCACTGCCCACCACAGGGACATCCTCTTCACTGTCCACCACAGGGAAGTCCTTCCCACTGTCCACCACAGAAATGTCCTCCCAACTCTCTACCACAAAGACATCCTGCTCTGCACAAAAGTTACGTCCTCCTCATTGTCCATCACATGGAATTTAGATTCACTGTCCACACTCGAAATATCCTCCCCAGTGTTCACCACAGGTACATTCTCCACACAGTTTACTACAGGTACATCCTTCTCACGGTCCACCACAGAAATGTCCTCCCCACTGTCCACCAGAGGTATATCCTCCTAAAAGTCTGCTACAGAGATGTCCTCCTGTATACCACAGGGACATCCTCTTCTATTTCCACCACAGGGAAGTCCTCTCCACTGTCCACCACACGAATATCCTCCCCACTGAGCACCACAGAGATGTCCTCCCCACTGTCCACCAAGGGATGTCCTCCCCACTGTCCACCACAAAGACGTACTTCCCACAGTCTGCCAAAGGGAAGCCTCCCCATTGTTTATCACAGGTATGTTCTTTTCACTGTCCACCACAGACACATCTGCCCCACTGTCCACCAAAGAGACATCATCCCCACTGTGCACTACAGGGACTTCCTCCTGTGTACCACATGGATTCTTGATTACTGAGCACCACAGTTGCGGCCTCCCCACTCTCAACCACAGGGTAGAGCTCCCCATTGTCCAGCACATCGACATTCTTTCCACTATGCACCACAGCAACATCCTCCTGTGCACCACAGGATGTCCTACCCACTTTCTACCAGAAAAATGTCCTCCAGACTCTCCACTACAGAGACGTACTTCCCACAGTCTTCCACAGGGAAGTCCTTTTCACTGTCCATCACAGGTATGTTCTTCCCACTGTCTGCCACAGGGACGAACTCCCCACTGTCCACCAAAGATATGTTTTTTTCCACTGTCCACAACAGATACATCCTCCCCATTGCCTACTACAAGGACATCCTCCCCACTGCCCACCACAATGAAATCCTCCCCACTGTCCACCACAGTAATGTCCTCCCCACTGTCCACCACAGGGACATCCTTCCCACTGTCCTCCAAAGAGACGTCCACCACACTGTCCACCACAGGGACTTACTCCTGGGTATGACAGGGACGTGCTCCCCACCCACAACACAGGAGTGTCCTCTCCACTGACCACAATAAGGACATCCTCAATGATTTCCTAGACAGAGATATCCTCTCCAGAGTTAATGACAGGGAACCTTCCAACTGTCCACCACAGGAATATCCTCACCACTCTCCGTCACAGTGTTGTCCTCTTGTGTACCACAGGGATGTCCACCCCACTTACCAAACCTGGGACATCCTCCCCACTGTTTTAAACAGAGATATCCTCCCACTGTACACCACAGAGACATCCTTTTCACTGTCAAACACAGGGATGTCCTCCCCACTGTCCACGACAGTTACATACTTCGAAGAGTCCACCACAGTGACGGGCACTTACTGTCCATCACAGGGATGATTTCCTCACAGTCCACTACAGGGATATCCTCTTTTGTACCACAGGGACATCCTTGCCACTGTCCACCACAGGAATCTTTTCTCCACTGTCCAGAACAGAGATGTCCTCCCCACTGTCCACCACAGAGGCATCCTTCCCACTGTCCACCACAGGGATGTCCTCCCCACTGTCCACCACAGATACATTCTTCCCAACCCTCCATGACACTGAAAGCCACCCTACTGTCCATCACATGGATGTCCTCTCCAATAAACCTCAGGGATTTCCTTCCCAGTATCCACCACAGGGACATTTTTTCTACTGTCCATCACAGGGATGTTCTTCTCACTGTCCACCACAGAATTGTGCTACTCACTGTTCACAACAGGGATTTCCTCACCAGTGTCCACCACAAAGAGTTCTTCCCCAAGGTTCACCACAGGGAAGTATTCCTCATGGACCACGACATGCATGGTCTCCGAACTGCCTACCACAGAGACGTGCTCCCCACTCTCCACCAAAAAATGCTCTCCACTGTTCACCGCAGAGATGTCCTACCCGCTTTCCACCAAAGAAATGTCCTTCTCACTGTCCAAAACAGGAAAGCCCTCCCCACTGTCCACAACAGGGACATCATTCCCATTGTCTCCCACAGGTACATCCTCCTATGTAACAGAGGGACTTCCTCAATACTTTTCCTCAACCGGGGCATCCTAAACACTGACCACACCAGTGACATCATCCACACTGTACACCACAAGGATCTAATCCCCACTGTCCACCACATGGACATCCTCCTCACTCTCCACCACAGAGATGAACTTCTGTGTACCACAGGGACGTCCACCCAATTGTCCACCACAGAAATATTCTCCCGACTGTCCATCACAGGAATATCCACTCTCTATCCAACACAGGGATATCATCAACTTTGTCCAAAACAGGGACATTCTCCCCACTGTCCACCACAGTGAAATCCTCTGTAATGTCCACCACAGGGAAGTTCTCCCCACTGTTCACTGCAGGGATGTCCTCTCCACTGTACCCACAGCGACCTCCTCCCCACTTTCTACCATAGAGATGTCCCCCCACAGTCTACCACAGTGATTTTCTCCTCACTGTCCACAACCAGGAAGTCCTCCTCAATGTCCACCAAAAGACACCCTCCCCACTGTCCACAACAGTGATGTCCTAACCAGTGACCACCACAGGGACATCCTCCCAACTGTCCACCACAGGGATGTCATACACAGTGTCCACATCAGGTAAGTCCTCCCCAAGTCCACCACAGGTGCGTCCTGTTCACATTCCAACACAGGGATGTCCTCCTCACTGACTACCACAAGGACATCCTCCACACTGTCCAAGACAGACATTTTCTCTCCACTGCTCAACACAGAGACATCTTTCCCACTGTCCACCACAGGTAAGTCCTCCCCACTGTCCACAACAGTGTCATCCTCCTGTGCACCAGAGGGACATCCTCCAAACTGTGCACAACAGTGAAATCCTCCCCACTGTCCACCACAGAAACATCCTTCCCACTGTCTACCACAGGGACATCCTTCCCAATGTCCAAAACAGGAATGTCCTCCCCACTGTCCACCACAGGTACTTTCTTCCCACCATCCACCACAAAGAAGTTCACTCCAATGTCCACCACAGAGATGTTTTCCCCACTGTCATGCACAGGGACATCCTCCTGTGTACCACAAGGACATCCTTAACACTGTCCAACACAGGCGCGTCCTCCTCACTGTCCACCACAGAAACATTCTTCCCACTGTCCACCACAATGACATCCTCCACACTATACACCACAGGGACATCCCCCTGTGCACAACAGGGGCGTCTTCACAACTGTCCAACACAGAGATGCCCTCCACAGTGTACACCGCAGAAATATCTTTCACACTCTCCACCACAGGGACATCGTCTTGTGTACCACAGGCCAGTCCTCCCCACTGTCCACTAAAAGAATGTCTTCCCCATTGTCCACCACAGGTACATTCTTTTCACTTTCCCCCACAAGGACATCCTCCACACTGTCCACTAGAGGTATGTCCTCACCATTGTTCACCAGAGGGACATACTACGCACTGTCCATTTCAATGATGTTTTTCCCAGTGCCCATCACTGGAAAGTCCTTCCCACTGTCCACCATAGGAATGTACATCCCACTGTCCACCATAAGGACACACTCCCCACTGTCCACCACAAAGATGTCTCAGAAAACCTCTCAATCATCATAGATAAAGAAATCAAAATATTCCAAGACAAAACCAAATTTTGACAATATCTGTCAACATATCTAGCTCTACAGATGATTCTTGAATGAAAACTCCAACACAAGGAGGGTACCTACACCAAAGATAAAACAATATCTTATCATCTTGGAACAAAACCAAAAGGAGAGAATCACATACACATAATACCACCTATAAGAACAAATATAACAGGAATTAACAATCATCTATCTTTAATATCTCTCAATATCAATAGGCTCAATTCTCCAATAAAAAAGACATATGCTAAAAGACTGGATACTCAAGCAGGATCCAGTTCTGCTGCATACAAGAAACATACTTCAATAACAAAGACAGACAACGCCTCAGAATAAAAGGCTAGAAAAATGTCTTCCAAGAAAATGGTTCCAAGAGACAAGTAGGGGTTGCCATCCTAATAGGCTTTCAACCAAAAGTTATCAATTGAGATGGGGAAAGACACTTCATATTCATCAAAGAAAAAATCCACCAAGAGAAAGTCTAAATTCTGAACATCTATGCCCCAAATGCAAGGGCACCCACATTCATAAAAGAAATGTTAAAAGCACAAAACACATATTTAACCCTATAAAATAGCAAAGGGAGACTTTACCTACCACCCCAGTCTCACCAGTGGAGAGGTCATTGAAACAGAAACTAAACAAAGACACAGTGAAACTAACAAAGGTTATGAATCAAATGGATTTAAGAGATATATGAAGAACACTTCTGTTGGGTGGTGAGCTGTGAGAGTAAGCCTGGTAAGGTTGAGCTAAGGTTAGAAGCCCTGGAGACCCTGAAGGGAGGATAGGAGCTTGGCCTGCTCATGAAACCAGGTCCCTGTCACATACCCACAGCTCCCACAGCCACGACAGGGATGTTCACACCAATGTTCACCAAAGGGACATGCTATTGACTGTCCATCACAGAAATGTCCTTTCCACTGTCCAGCACAGTGTTGTCCTCCTGTGCACCACAGGCATGTCCTTGCCACAGTCCACCACAGGGACATTTTTTTCCACTGTCCAAAACAGAGATGTTCTCCCCACTCTCCACCACAGGGACATCCTATCGACTGTCTACCAAAGGAATGTCCTAACTGTTCACCACAATGAAGTTCTCCCAACAGGGAAGTCTTCCCCACTGTCCACCACAGGGACGTCCTGTGCACCACAAGGAAATACTCATAAATTTCCACAACAGAGATTCTTCCCATTGTCCACCAGAGGAATATCCTCCACACTCTCCATAACAGGGACATCCTTCCCACTGTTTACCAGAGGGACATACTCCCCACTGTCCATTTCAAAGATGTTTTTTCCCATTGTCCATCACAGGAATGTTCTTCCCACTGTCAACCATAGTAATGTCGACCCCACATTCCAACATAAGGACACACTCCCCACTGTCCACCACAAAAATGTCCACCCCACTGGCACCCATATGTATGTCCTCCTCACTGTCAGCCACTGGGAAGTCCTCCTCACTGTCCACCACAAGGACTTCCATCCCACTTTCCACCACAAGGACGTCCTGTTTACGGTCCACAACAAGTATGTCTGCCCTATTTTTCACCACAAGAAAGTTGCTCCCAATGTGCAAATCAGGGATATTCTCCTGTGCACAACAGGGACGTCTTCACCACTGTCCACCAAAAAGATATCCTCCACACTGACCACCACATGGACATCTTTCACACATTATAGCACAGGGACTTCCGCTTGTGCACCACAGGCCCATCCTCCTCACTGTCAACCACAGGGACATCCTCCCCACTGTCTACCAAAGGTGTGTCTTCCCCACTGACCACCACAAAGATGTCCTCCACACTGTCCAAGACAGAGATGTCCTCCCTACTGTTCACCACAGAGTCATCCTCCTCAATGTCCACCAAAGGAATTCCTCCACACTGTCCACCACAGGGACACCCTTCCCATTGTCCACCATAAAACTTCCTCCTCACTGTCCACCAGAGGTAAGTCCACCACACTGTTTACTTAAGGGACCACCACCTCACTGTCAACCACAGGGATATCCTCCCCACTGTCCAAAACAGGGACATATCCCTCATTGTCCACCACAAAGACACCATCCCCACTGTCCAACATACTTATTTCCTACTAACTGTCAACCAAACTGAAAGTCCTCCCCACTGTCCACCAAAAGGATGTAATAACCACTGTCCAAGACAAGGACTTCCTCCCCACTGTCTAAAACAAGGATGTTCTCCCCACTGTCCACCACAGGGACGACCTCTTGTGTCCCACAGCAACGTCTTCACCACTATCCCCCACAGATGTCCTTTCCACTGTACACAACAGGGATGTCCTCCCCACTGTCCAGCACTTGTATGTCCTTTCCAGTCTCCACTACAAAAACATCCTTCTCAATCTCCACCAAAGAAACATCCTCCCCACTGTCCATCAAAGTGGCTTCCTCCCCATTGAACACCACAGAAATGTCATCTCCAATGTCCACCACAGAAATGTCCTACTGACTGTCCACCAAAAGGATGTCCTCTCCACTGTCCACCACAGTGTATTCTTCAGGTGCTCCAAAGGGACTTCCTCCCCACTGTCCACCACAGGGCCATCCTCCCCACACTTCACCACAAGGACGTCCTCCCAACTGTCCACCACATTGAATTCCTCCCCACTGTCCACCACAGAAACCTCCTATGCACAGTCCACCCCAGGAATATCCTTACCACTGCCCACCACAGAAACGTCCTCCTCACTGTACAACAGAGGAATGTCCTGCACACTGGTTAACTAAGGGATCCCAAACTCACTGTCAACCACAGGGATATCCTCCCCATAGTCTAACACAGGGGCCTCCTCCCCACTGTCCACCACAAAAATGTCCTCCTCACTACATACAACAAAGAAGTCCTCACCACTGTCCACCACAGGGATGTCCTCCCCACTGTCCACCACAGGGATATCCTCCTCACTGACCACAATAGGAAAGTCCTCCCTAATGTCCAACTCTGGGACATCCATCTTACTGTCCATCACAGAGACATCCTCCGCAGTGTACACCAGAAAGACAGCCTCCCCAGTGTACACCAGAAAGACAGCCTCCCCAGTGTCCACCACAGAGATGTCCTTCCCACTGTCCACCAAAGGTACTTCCTCCCCAATTTCCACCACAGGTATGTCCTTCTCACTGTCTACCACAGAGATGTCCTGTCCACTGTCCAGCACAGGGATGTCTTTTACAATGCAAACCACAGGGAATTTCTCCACACTGTTCACCAAGGGATGGAATCTTGTGTACCACAAGCACATCCTCCCAACTGTGCACCACAGAGATGTCCTTTCCACTGTCCTGGACAAAGATGTCCTCCACACTGTAACTCCCAGAGACATCCTCCCCACTGTCCAACACAGGGGTGTCTTCACCACTGATCACAACAAGGACCTGCTCCACAAGGTCCAAGACTACTGTTCACCACATGGACTTCCTATACAATGTCCACCACAGGGATGTCCTCCACACTATCCACCACAGTGCCATCCTCCTGTGCACCACAGGGACATCCTCCCCAGTGTCCATCACATGGATGTACTCCCCAGTGTCTACCACAGGGACATTCTTCCTACTGTCCACGACAGGGATGTCCTCCCCACTGTCCACCACAGGTTCGTTCCTTTAACTATCCTACACAGTGCCGTCCACCTCACTGTTGACCAAAGAGTTTTCCCAACTTTCCAAAACAAGGACATTCTCCTGTATACCACAAGGACGTCCTTAAGCCTCTCCACCACAGGGATGCCCTCCCCACTGTCCATGACAGGGACATCTTTCCGACTGTCCACCACAGGATATCCTACCCACTGTGCATCACAGGGACATTCTCCTCCTCACAAGAGGGACGTCCTCATGACTGTCCAAAACAGAGATATCCTTCACATTCTCCATAGCAGGGACATCCATCCCACTGTCCACCACAGGGTCATGCTCCTGTGCCCCACAGGAATGTCCTTTCCACTATCCACAAATATGTCCTACCCACTGTCCACTAAATAAAATCCTTCCCACTGCCCACCACAGGGACATCTTTTTTACTGTCCACCACAGTAATGTCCTCCTAACTGTTTACTTCAGGGATGTGCTTCCCACTGTCAACCACAGGGATGTCCTACCCACTGTCCACCAAAAGGACCTACCCCCCCCATTTTCTACCACAAATACACAGTCCCCACTGTCCATCATACTATTGTCTTCCTCACTGTCAACTACAGGGAAATTCCTCCCCACAGTCCACCAAAAAACGTCATACCCACTGTCCAACACAAGGACTTCCTCCCCACTGTCCAAAATGGACATCCTATGTTGGGAGCCGCAGTGAGTGTGTCAGCATTTGCCATTCCAAGATGACGTGGGCATCCTGTCCTCCCACTAGTAAACAACTGTCTGCGCAGGTGCAAAAGAAAAAAATTGCGCCAAAGTCACTGCCCATCCCGGGGCGTAATACGGGGTGATGTGTGAACAGCCAATCAGAAGTGAACACGTCACTCTAGGGTGTATATAAGCAGTGCCATTTCCAGTCTTTCCGTCTTTCCGCATCTGCTTATACAAGAAGTAAAGCCTCACTGTAGTAACCACCCGAACACTGCCTCACGTGTCCTTTTTCGCGGGCGAAGGGGACACAGAGGGGCTTGGAACATCTGGCGTCGAAACTCGGGAATTTCAAGGCACCACGGAGAGACCCCCCAAGTTTTGGGGTGGGTTAAAAGACTACCGGATCGAGGTACATCTTTGGAAGATATGCCTGGGGTGGAAGCCTTCGTTGTGAGCGGATATTCACCCATTGCCGCCGCTGCAGTAGTTGGCCTCTTGCTTGTGTTTTTGCTTTTAGCTTATTTGTGTTGTGAGGATCCAGCCAGCAGCACAGCTATTAGGGCAAGTCAAGAGGTTTCAAGAGAGGTCTGCTCCAGGCTATCAGAAACAGGGCGTGTTAGCTGGCATCAGGTCAAGGAGCCTGGAGATCAGGCCAAAGAGCCTGGAGATCAGGCCAAAGAGCCTGGAGAAACAGATAAGGTCAAAGAGCCTAGAGAAAGGAAAGAGTACTCAAGAGGAACAGGGGCCACTGCACGGCCTGTTAAGGTTAAGGACCCTCAACCGGCTGCTGGAGAGAGAGTGGAGGACAAAAGGACCCTCCTTTATGACAGAATCTTTGGGGAACCAGAGGAAGCAATGCCAGTGATAGAACAGATGATATTTGAAAATGCCACAGCTGAATGCCGTGCAGCCGTTGTCCCTCATAGGAACAGGAGGCTACAAGATTGGCTGAGAGCCTGTTGTGGCCTGGGAAGGGGAGTTGTTTGTGCTTATTCCACAGGTGAAGACAATTCAATTTGGGTCCCTATGTGGCTGGTGCAGATTGTGAAGAATGAAGCTAGATTGCAAGATTACTGCTCTGATTCTCCTGATACTGATGTTCGATTTGGAGATAAGTATACCACTATGGGCCATAGTTAGATCTTGGCCTGTTCCCATGCCAGTACATTCAAATTCTGCAGTGCTGCCTTTGTTTACAGCTATTGAGTGTTACTTGGTTGCCCGTCCTCAGGCGCACTGGCCAACAGCCTGAGTTATATAATGCTACAAGTTTTCCATTAAATTTTATACTTGGTTTTGTGGCAGCAAAACTTTATACCATAAAGGTAATCTACTTGGTGTTGATTTTAGAGAAAATAGATTGCTTACATTGTAAAGATTGATTTTGTTTCTCAAAAATATGGTTATAATCTAATATTACAAAAGAGGCTTAAAAACATAGTTAAACTGCCAATATTCCATTGGCTACAGTTGGTAGTTCAACCAAGAGTTTGAAAATTTTTGATTTGCCTATGTTTATAGAGAAAAGATACAACACGTGTCTTTTAAAGTTTACAGTTTAAATTTAAGGTTTAACGTTAAAGTTAAAGTCAAAATCACACAATTCAGGCCTAGCCAAGCCTCAGAGAACAGGCCAGAGGGAGGTAAGCACATTTTTACATAATTGAAATGTAAGCACATTTACATTTGAATTAAGACAATGCAGACTGAGCTGCAGAAGCTCAGGTGCCAAAAGCTCCTTTTGTCCTGTGTCTTTGCAACCTGGTCCTAGAAATGTGCTTACTGGAATTTGTCTTTTGTCTTCATTGTTTCTTGTGAGAAGAGGGATAAATCTAAGAACCAAAGACAGTCTGTGGGCTAAAAGTTATGATTATGCTGGACACATTAAAATTATGCCTACTTCCCTCCATGAGTATAACTGTACCTGCTGATAAAATATTGTTCAAATTGTTCTAATTCCTTTATATTCAAAGTTGTTAAAAATGAGATGCTTTGGATTCCTCTAATATATGTAACAATTATTAGAGAATAAGGTTGGCTTTTATCTGATATATTCATTGGACTAAAAAAAGATTGGTTATTAAATTAATCCAAAATAAAGTTCAAATTTAAGATTTATACAGCCTAACTTGTCTACTCCAGCTGCCATTTCAGTAAATGCTTATAGAATTACTATAGATATAAAAGATGTTTTTATACCATCCCTTTACATTTCTGGTAAAGGTGAGAGGTTTACAGGCAGTAAATTTATTCATAATTTTTAAGAGCCCATGAAGCAATATTTGTTAAAAATAATTGCTTCAGAAAATGGTTAATTGTTTTACTATATATATATATATATATATATATATATATATATATATATATATTGTTGTTGCTTTAATACAAAAAATTAAGAGGTTAAATCTTTTAGTGTATATTATTTATTGTGTGATACTTTATTAGTGGATTTCTCTAAAGAAGTTTTTTCTGCAAGCCATTGCTCCAATATAACGAGCTTTGAAAAATTTTTTGGACTACTTGTTGCTCCAGAAAGGATTCAAAGACAGTGTCTTTCAATATTTGAGACCTCAGTCATATCCTAATCAGATTATGACACAGAAAATTCTAATAAAAATAGATAGTTGGGGCTAGAGAGATGGCTCAGCTGTTAAAGGCCAGACTTAAATTTAAAATATAAAAGCTGAACTCCCAACAACCACATGGTGGCTCACAACCATTTGTGTTGGGGATCTCACGCCATCTTCTGGCTTGTGAGTGTACATACAAAAGGAAAATGGTTTACTTTTAATCTTGATTTGCTCTTAGTTATTTTTAAAAGTTGTTTAGAGATATTAATTGGCTAAAACCTCATCTTAAGCTTACCATAGGAGGATTTAAACCTCTATTTCTGCCTTTGTCTTGTTGAATGGTATATTTCGTGAAGTACAAAATGTTTCAGCTACACGATCTAATATCTCTAGCCATTTGGATAACATTAAAATTAATAAGGTGTTTAGGAATGCATCTACACAACCAGTGTCGGTGTGTGTGGACCCCCCATTTTTCTTTGTTATCCAACTTTCAGAATAATTCTAATATCTGGGATTGTTAAAATGTTACATGCCTTTTGGCACAATGCTGGAATGGATCACTAGACCTAGCCTTGGTTGTGCACGTGCCTACCTTTGTGCCCATCCCAGTAGAAGCTGATCCTGAAACTTTCCCTACAATATCATTACTGAGACATAAAAGAGACTTTGGCATAACTGCAGCTATTATTGCTGCTATTACCATCTCTGCAGCTACAGCTGTGACAGTCAACATAGCCTTGGCTAATCAAGTTACAGCAGCTTCTGTTTTTAATCAAATCTCAGAAAAGACTTCTGAGGCTTTGACCATTCTACAGAAAATGGATGCTTACCTGACATCAGACATTCTGTTGGTCAATCAGAGTTGATTTGCTCCAAGCCGATGTGGAGCAGCTAACGGATGAGGTTCAAATGAGCTGCGTTTCAGCAACCCCACATCTATGTATTACACCTCTGAGATTTATGAATGATACATTTATTCAGAGCCATAATCTTTCTGCTTATTTACAAGGGAAGTGGACTAGGGAGTTGGACCAGGTGCAGCAGCAATTGCAGATCTGGATTTCGAGCCTTAATGGAACACGAGTGGACCCTGTTACCCCTGGTGATTTTACTTCTTGGCTTACCTCTGCCTTTTCCTTCTTTCTTAAAGGGTGGGGATAGGCCTGTTTGGTGCTGCCCTATGTTGTGGATTAGTGTTCATGATGGTTGGTCTGTAAGCTCAGAGCCCAACAAAAACATGACAAGGCCGCTATCGCCCAAGCACTCGTAGCCTTGAGCAAGCATATCCCCCTGAAATTTGGCTATCTAGGCTAAGAAAGTAGCTGATGACTTAGATCCTCAGTCGATGCACCCCACGGGTTCAGCCCATTGCACTGTGTCGATGAGAGGTCTAAGTCTAGCCAGCCCTTGCCTGAATAACTGTGGTACCTGAAAATCGAGAGATGTTTGCGAGTGGGTACTCGACAGGGAATGTTCCACGAGTGTGGATGGATTTCCTGAAAGTATGCCTGATTGCACAAAGGTTTGATGCCAAGAAACCTCCCCTGGTGGTGCCCAGGGTGGAGGCTCCCTTTCCCCTTCAAAAGGCATCAAGATGGGTATGGGAAGTAAACCCATTACAATATCTCATTTTTCACAGGGGATCAGGCCTCTGCTTTCCCTCACTGAGTTGGTGCCGTGAGTGATAGGCAATAGGCTGTTGCATCTTAAATATATAGATGGGGGAGATGTTGGGAGCCGCAGTGAGCGTGTCAGCATTCGCCATTCCAAGATGGTGTGGGCATCCTGACCTCCCACTAGTAAACAACTGACTGCGCAGGTGCAAAAGGCAAAAAGTGTGCCAAAGTCACTGCCCATCCAGGAGCGTAATATGGGGTGATGAGTGAACAGCCAATCAGAAGTGAACACGTCACTCTAGGGTGTATATAAGCAGTGCCTTTTCCAGTCTTTCCATCTTTCTGCTTCTGCTTATACAAGAATTAAAGCCTCATTGTAGTAACCACCCAAACATTGCCTCAAGTGTCCTTTTTCACGGGCAAAGGGGACACGGAGGGGCTTGGAACAATCCTACCAACTTTTCACCACAGGGACATCCTCCCCACTGTCTACCAAAGGGACATCCTCCTGTGCCTCACAGAAACATCCTCACCATTGTCCTCCACAGATGTCCTTTCCACTGTCCACTACAGGGATGTTCTCCCCACTGTGCAGCACTTGTATGTCCTCCCCAATCTCCACTATAGATATGTCCTCCCCACTGTTTACCAAAGAAACGTCCTTCTCACTGTCCATCACCGTGGTGTCCTCCCCACTGACCACCACAGAAACGTCCTCTCTACTATCCACCACAGAATCATCCTCCCAACTGTCCACCAACGGGAGGTCCTGTCCACCATAGTGTCATTGTCCTAGGCAATACAGAGACATCCTTCCCACTGTCCACCACAGGGATATCCTCCCAACTGCCCACCACAAGGACATCCTCCCCACTGTCCACCACAGGGATATCCTCCCAACTGCCCACCACAAGGACATCCTCCCCATTGTCCACCGTAGTTATATCCTTCTCACTTTCAACCGCAGTGTATATCTTCCCCACTGTCCAACACAAGGACATCTTACGCACTGTCCACCACAAGGAATTTCTCCCCACTGTCCAAAACAATGATGTCCTTCTGACTGTCCACCACAGGATTGTCCTTTCCACTGTCCACCACAGGGATGACCTCCTGTGTTCTACAGCAACTTCTTCACCACTTTCTGCCAGATATGTCCCTTCCAATGTCCGCAACAGGGATGTCCTCCACACTGTCCAGCACTGGTATATCCTCCCCACTGTCCACCACAGAAACATCCTCCCTACTGTCTACAAGAGAAACATCCTCCCCACTGTCCATCAGAGTGGCATCCTCCCCATTTACCACCACAAATACGTCCTCTCCACTGTCCATCACAGTAGTGTCCTCCAGACTGTCCACCACAGGGAGGTCCTCCTCACTGTCCACCACAGTGTTATCCTCCTGTACACTACAGTGAAGTCCTCCCCACTGTCCACCACAGTTTCATCCTCATGTGTACCACAGAAACATCCTCCTCACTGTCCACCACAGTGAATTCCTCTCACTGTCCACCACAAGGACCTTCTCCCAACTATTTACCATAGAATTGTCCTTTGCACTGTTCACCACAGGGACGTCCTCCTTATTATCCCCCATAGGGACTTTCTTCTGTGCACCACAGGAATATTCTTCCCACTGTCTATCAGGACGTCCTCCCCACTTTTGACCCCACTGAAATCCTCTCCACTGTCTACCACAGGGACGTCCTTACCACTGTCCACAACATGGATTTCTTCTTCACCATACACTAGAGGAAAATCCTCCCCACTGTCAACAACAGTGAGGTCCTCCTCACTGCCCACCAGAGAAAAGTCATCCACATTTTTTACCTAAAAGACACCCACCTCACTGTTCCCCACAGTTATATCCTCCCCACTGTTTACAACAGAGATACCCTTTACAAAATCTACCACTAGGTCCTCCTCCCCACTCTCCACCACAGGGGTGTCCTTCCCAGTGTCCACCACAGAAACGTTCTCCCAAGTGTCCACCTCAGGGACGTCCTGCTTACTTCCCACCACAGAAACGTCCTCCCCAGTATCCACCATAGGGACATCCTCACCACTGTCCACCACAGAGATGTTCTTTCTACTGTCAACCATAGAGACGTCCTCACCACTGTCCACAGAAACGTTCTCCCCATCGTTTAAAAAAAAGGACATTCTCCCCACTGTCAAATACAGGGACATCCTTCTGTGTACCACAGAGATGTCTACCCCACTGTCCATCACAGAAATGTCCTCCTTATTCTCCACCACAGGGAATTCCCCCCAACTGTCTATCTTAGGGATGTCTTCCCCACTGTCCACCACAGGGAAGTCCTCCCTACTCTCTTTCACAGCGATGTCCTCCACATTTGCACCACAGTTATGTCCTCTTCACTGTCCACCACAGAGATTTCCTCACTACTGTCCACCAAGGGGAAGTCCTTTCCACTGTTGACCATAGGGACATTCTTTTGTACACCCAGGAATGGCCTCCCCAGTGTCCACCACAAGGACATACACTTCACTGTCCACCCCACTGAAATCCTCCCTGCTGTCCTTCCCATGGACCTACTCCTGGGCACTACAGAAATGTTCTTATTGACCACAGAAGGACATCCTCCAAACTGTCCATCCCATCGAAATACTCCCCACTGTCCACCACAGAGACGTCCTTCCCACTGTTCACAACAGGGATTTCTTTCTCACATTGTCAACAACCAGGATGTCTTCTCCACTGTCCACCTCATAGATGTCCTTTCCAGTCTCCATCAGAGAGACATCCTCCCCTTTGTGCACGACAGGGACTGACCATCTCAAGGACATCCTCCCCACTCTCCACCACAGTTAATTCCTCCCTACTGCCCACAACAGTGACAGTCTCCACACAGTCCACAACAAGGATTTCCTCTTCAATCACCACTTCACTCAAATCCCCCTTCCACAGGATATCCTCCACACTTTTTAACAAAGTACGTCCTTCCAAATGTTCACCACAGGGACGTCCTTTGCACTGTCCACCAGAGGGACATCCTGCCCACTGTGCTCCAGAGGGACATCCTCCCCACTGTCAAGCACAGTGACATCCTCCATGCTGTCCACTACAGTGATGTCTATTCTCACTGGCCACCACAGGGATGTCCTCCGCACTGTCCACCAAAGAGACATTCCCCTTCTTGTCCACAAAAGGGATGTCCTCCTGTGCACCACAGGTACATCCTCCCCACTGTCCACAACAAGGATGTCTTACCCACTTTCCACCCCATTGATATGCTCCCCACTGTCTAACACAGGGATGTCCATCTACTGTCCACCACAGTAAAGTTCTTTCCACTGTTCACTACAAGGATGTCCTCACTTTCTTCAACACAGAAGTCCTCCCCACTGTCCAATCAGGGACGTCCTCCTTACTGTCAAAAACAAGGACGTCATCCCCACTGTCCACTACAGGGACATCATTTTTTGTACCACAGAAACATCCTCTACACTGTCCACCACATGGAAGTCCTCTCTGCTGTTCACCACATGAATATTATCCCCACTGTTCACCACAGAGACTTCTGCCCCACTGTCCACAACAATGAGGTTCTCCAGTGCACCAAAGGGACCTCCTCACCACTGTCCACCACAAGGACATCCTTCTTACTGTCCACCACATAAACATCATCTCCACTGTCCCCCACAGGGACCTATTCTACACTGTCCACCACAGTGTCATCCTCCTGTGCACCCCAGAGACGTCCTTCCCAATGTCCACCACAGAGACATCCTCACTACTGTCCACCATAGGGACATTTTCCTCACTGTGCATCACAGAGATGTCCTCCACACTGTCCTCCACAGAAACGTTCTCCCACTTTCTGCCACAGAGACATCATTCCCACTTCCAACCACAAAGACATCCTCCTCACTGTCCACCACAGTGGATTCCTTTCCACTGTAAACCACAGGGACCTCCTCCCCACTGTCCACCACAGAGACATCCTTCCCACAGTCCACCAAAGACACATCCTCCCCACTGTCCACCACAGGGCATCCTCTTCTCTGACCACCACAAACCTGTTCTCCACACTGTCAAAGACAAAGATATTCTCACCACATCCACCTCAGGCATGTCCTCCAAACTGTCCACCAAATTGTTTTCCTCCTATGCACCACTGGGACACTCTCTCCACTGTTCACCACAGGGACATCCTCCCCACTGTTTACCACAGGGATGTCCTTCTCACTTTCCACCACAGAAATGTCCTCTCCACTATCCACCACAGGGACGTTCTCCTCACTGTCAACTACAGGAACATTCTTCCCACTTTCTACCACAGGGACATCCTCCCCACTGTCCACCAGATGGACATTCTCTACACTGTCCATCAGAGGGATGTCCTCCCCACTGTCCATCATAGGTATGTCCTACTCACTGACCACCACAGAGATGTCCTCATGACTGTCCACAACAGGGAAGTTTTCCTGTGAACCACAAGGACATCCTCCCCACTTTTTACCACAGAGATGTCCTCCCCACTGTTCATCACAGGGTCATCATTTCCACTGTCCACCACAGGGACATACTCACTACTGTCCAACACAAGCACATCCTCCCCCTGTCCACCACAGGAAAATCCTTTTGTGTACCACAGTGACCTCCTCTACACTTTCCAGCACAGGGAATTCCTCTCCACTGTCCACTCATGAACATCCTCCCCACTCTCTATGACAGAGACGTCCTCCACATTGACCTATACAGAAATTTCCTCCTGACTGTCCTTCACAGTGTCATTCTCCTGTGCAACACAGGATGTCTTTTCCACTGTCCACCAATGAGATGTTTTTGCACAGTCCACCACAGGGGCGTCCTCCCCACTGTCCACCACAGGAGCATTCTTCACACTGACCCGCTCAAGAAAGTCTTCTTCACTGTCCAAGAATATGATGTCCTGCCCACTGTTCACCACAGGGTCATCCTTCCCACTGTCAACCACAGGGATGTCCTCAACACTTTCCAACACATTGAAATCCTCCTGTGCACCACTGGGACATCCGCCCCACTCTCCACCACAGAGACATCCTCCCCACTGTCCACCACAAGTACATCCTCCTCACTGTCAACCACAGAAATATTCTCTCCTTGGTCCACCACAGGGACATCCTTCACACTCTCCACCACAGTGACACCCTTCTCACTGTTCACCACAGTGATGTCCTCCACAGTGTCCACAATAGGGACATACTCCTCAGTGTCCACACAAAATATGTCATCCCCACAGTCCATCACATGTATGTCCTCCTCACTGTTACATCCTCCACACTGGCAACAGAAGGACGTCCTCTCCTTTGTACACCTTAAGACGTCCTCCCCATTGTTCACCACAGGGATGTTTTTCCACAGTCCACCACAGGGATGTCTTCCCCACAGTCCACAACCAGAACCTCCTCCCCACTGTCTGCCACAAAAATATCCACTCCACAGTTCACCAAAGGGATGTCCTCCTCACTGCCCACCACAAGGATGTCCTCCTCACTTTCTACCACAAAGATGTCCTCTGCACTGTCCACCACAGGGACATCCTACTTATTGTCCACCACAGGTATGTAGTCTGGACACCACAGGAATGTGCTCCCCAGTGTCCACCACCAGGACATCCTCCTTACTGTCCACCCTACTGAAAGTCTCCCCACTGTCCACCACAATGACATCGTCCCCACTGTCCACAACAGAGATTTCCTCCTCACTTTCCATCATAAGAAAGTTTTCCCCACTGTCTATCAGGAATATCCTCCTCATTGTCCACCCCACTGAAATCCTTCCCACTGTCCACCACAAGGACATCCTCCTGTGCATCAAATGACATCCTCCCCATTGTCCACCACAGAGATGTCATTTCCAGAGTCCACCACGGGGATATCCTCCTCACTGTCCACCATGGGTTCGTCCTCCTCACTGTCCTGCATGGGTACATCCTTCACACTGTCCACCACAGAGACAAACTTCCCACTCTCCACCACAGGGACGTAATTCCCACTGTCATCCACTGGGGTGGACTCGAAACTGTCCACCACTGAGACGTACTCATGTGTACTACAGAGATGTCCACCCCACTGTCCATCACAGAAACATCCTCCCTACTGTCCACTACAGGGAAATCCTCCCCACTGTGCACATTAGGGACCTTCTCCCAACTGTGCACCACAGGTACATCCTCCTCACTGTCCACCACAGGTATGACCTCCTCACACTCGACCACAAATATGTCCTCACCACTCTCTAACATGGGGATATCCTCCCCAGTGTCCACCATAGTTACGTCCTCCTTACTTTTCACCACATGGATGTCCTCCTCACTGTCCACCACAGAGATGTCCTCCACAATGTCCAATAAAATGATGTCCTCCTTATTGTCCACCACACGAACGTCTTCCCCATTGTCCACAACAAGGATTTCCTCCCCACTCTCAACACAACTGAAATCCTCCTCACTATCCACCACAGTGATGTCCTCCCCATAGTACACCACATGAATGTCTTTTCCACTGTCCACCAGAAAGATGTCCACCTCACTGTCCACAACAGTGATATCCTCCCCACTATCCACCACAGGGATGTCTTCCCCACTGTCAACTACAGTGACATCCTTCTCACTCTCCACTCCACTGAAATCCTCCCCACAGTCCACCACAGGGACGTCCTATCTACAGTCCACCACAGGGACATACTCCTCACTTTCCACCACAGGCCTGTCCTTTTCACTGTCCATCAAGGCACATCCTTTCAACTGACCACTACAGGGACTTCCTTCCCAGTGTCCACCACAGGGATGGAATCCCCACTGACCACCTAGGGACATTCTCACTATTGTCTACCACTGGGACATACTCCTGTGTATGACAGTGATGTCCACCCCACTGTCTACTTTAGGGACATCCTCTCTACTGTCCACCACAGGTACGTCCTCCTCACTCTCCCTCACAGAGATGTCCTCACCACTGTCTACCACGGGGACCTCCTTCCACTGTCAACCACAGAAAAATCCTCCCTACTATCCACCACAGTGACGTCCTCCTTACTGTCCAGCACAGGGATGTCCTCCCCACAGTCCACCAAAGCTATGTCCATGTCACACTGCACCAAAGAGATGTCTGCACCACTGTCTACCACAAGGACCTACCTTCCACTTTCAACCACAAGGACATCTTCCCCACTGTCCACTACAGTGACTTCTTCCTTATTGTCCACCACAGGAATGTCCTCCTCAATGTCCACCACAGAGATGTTCTCCACACTGTTTACCAAAGGGACATCCTCCTAATTGTCCACCACATGAACCTCCTCCCCACTGTCCACCACAAGGATGTCCTCCTCACTGTCCACTCTACTGAAATACTCTTCACTATCCACCACAGTGACATCCTCCCCACAGTCCACCACAGGGATGTCCTTTCCACTGTCCACTACAAGGATGTCCTCCTCACTGTCCACCCCACTGAAATCCTCCCCAATTTCCACTCAAGGACATCCTTCTTATTGTCCATACAGGTAAATCCACCTTACTCTCTACCATGGGGAGTTTCTCCCCAGTGTATACCACAGGGACGTCATACCAACTGTCCAGCACAGGAATGTCCATCCCACTGTCTACCAAGGGACAATGCATGGCCTGCTAAAACAGTGTTTATACTAAAATCAAAGAACTCGTGTTAACTCAAACTGCACAAGTAAAGTGCATTTAGTGTTTAAAGTGCTCTAAGAGTTGTCTTCAACTCATTGTAGTACACATCCTTTTCTCCTTAGGTATTCTTACAGACAGGAAATGCCTTACATTGTATCATGCTTTTTAGCTGGAATACAGGTACTTATTTGTACATAGTATACAAAACAGAGTGTAATGCTTGGTCAGCTACTACAGTGTTTATACCAAAATGAAAAGAACATGTCTTAACTCAAACTGCAGAAGTAATGTGCATTTAGTGTTTTCTGCTCTCTAATCGTTGTCTTTAACTCACGTTGTACACATAAATTTCTCCTGGATTTATATAGGTATGTCCTTCTTAATTTCCACCCCAGAAACATCCTTCAAAATGTCCACCACAAACACATCTTTGCCACTTTTCACTCTGTATGACAGAGATGTCCTCCTCATTGTCCACCACAGGGATGTCCTCCCCACAGTCCACCACAGGGACGCCCTTCTCACTATTCACCACAGGGACATCCTCCTCACTGTCCACCAAAGAAATGTCCTCCCCACTGTCCACCACAGGGATGTCCTCCACAGTGTTCACAACAGTGAAATCCTCCCACTGTCCACCACAGGGACATCCTTTACAGAGTCCACCACAGGGACATCTTCCTCAAAATCTACCACAGGACCGTCCTCCTCACTGTCCAGCACAGGCACATCCTTCTCACTGTCCACCACAGTGATGACTTTCCCACTGTCCACCACAGGGAAGTAATCCCCACTTACCACCACAGGGACATTCTCTCGACAGTCTACCACTGGGATATCCCCCTGTGTTTGACAGAGATGTCCACCCCACTGTCCAGCTTAGGAACCTCCTCCGCACTGTCCACCACAGATACATCCTCACCACACTCCACCACAGGTACGTCCTCCTCATACTCCACCACAGAGATGTCCTCACCACTGATTACCATGGGGATCTCCTTTCCAATGTCAAACATAGGGACATCTTCCCCACTGTCCACCACAGTGACGTCCTCCTTACTGTCTACCATAGGGATATCCTCCTCACCCTCCACCACAGCGACATTTTGTCCACTGTCAACCACAAGGACATCCTTCCCACTTTCCACCACAGGGACGTCCTCCTCCCTGTCCACCACAAAGACATCCTCCTTTGCAACAAAGGGACAACCTCCCCAGTGTCCACCACAGGGACGTCCTCCAGTCTACCACAGTGATGTCCTTAACACTGTCAACAATATAGATGTCCTCCCCACTGTCCACAATAGGTATGTACTCCCCACTGTCAACCAGAGTGAAGTTCTCCTCATTGTCCATCACAAGGATGTTCTTCCCACTGTCTATCACAGGACCAACACCCCCACTGTCCACAAGAGAAACATCCTCTTATGTACCAAAGGAACTTCCTCACCAATGTCCTTTAAAGGGGCATCCTCAACACTGACCACCACATGGACTACCTCCACGCTGTCCAGTACAGAGATGTTTTCCCACTGTCCACCACAATGACATCCTCCCCACTGTCCACCACAGAAATGACCTCCTGTACACCACAGTTACATCCTCTCCACTGTCCCCCACAAGGACATTCTTCTTACTGTACAAAGAGGGATGTACTCCTGTGCACCACCACAACATCCTCTCCATTTCCCCCACAGATGTCCTCCCCACAGTCAACCACAGGTACATCCTCCTCACTAACCACCACAGATATGTCTTCCCCACTGTCCATCACAAAGTCATCCTCATCACTATCCACCACAAAGATGTCCTCCTGTATACCACACAAATATTTTTTCATCTTTCCTCCACAGAGGCATCCTCCCCATTAACCACAACTGGACATCCTCCACACTGTTCGCTAAAGAGCTGTTCTACCAACTGTCCACCAGAGTGACATCCTCTGCACTGTCCACCACAGAGACTTCCTCCTGTGCACCACAGTAATGTCCTCCCCTCTGTCCAACAGAGAGAATTCCTCCCGACTGTCCACCACAGGGACATCCTCCACACTGTCCACCACAACTATGTCCACCCCAATGTCCTCAAAAGAGTTGTCCTCCAAACTGTAAACAACAGAGACAATCTCCACACTCCCTTCAACAGTGACATGCTCCTGTGTACCACAGAGACATCCTGCCCACTGTTTACCACAGATGTGACCTCTCTACTGACCACCACAAGGACATCCTCCACACTGACCACAACTGTGTCGTACTCCTGTACACCATAGATACCTCCTCACCACAATCCACAACAGAGATGTCCTCCTTAATGTCCATCACATGTACATCCTCCCCACTGTGTACCACAGGGACATGCTTCCCACCATCCACCACAGATATGTCCATGCCACTGTCCACCACAGTGATGTTTCCCCCTCGTTCCACCCAACAGAATGTCCTCTTCTATACCACAAGGATGTCCTTACCACCGATCACCACAATGGTTTCTTCACCACTGTCCACCACAAGGACTTCCTTACCACTGTCCATCACAGAAACATCCTCTCCACTGTGTACCACAGGGACATTCTCCTGTGCACAACAGGGATGTCCTCACCACTGTCTACAACAGAGATGTCCTCCACATTGTACACCATAGGAACATCCTTGGAACTAACTGTTCAGTACAGGGACATCCTGCCCACTGTCCACCACAGGAATGTTTTCCACACTGTCTACCACAGACCCATCTTCCTCACTGTCCACCACAGAGATATTCTTCCCACTTTCCACTGCAGTGATGTCATTCCCACTGTCCACCACAGCGACAATCTCCACACTGTCTAAAAAAGGGACATTCTCCCCACTGTCCACCACACGGACATCCCCTTCTGTACCACAGAGATGTCCCCACGACTGTCCACCACACAAATGTCCTCCCCACTGTTCACCAAATGGATATCCTCCTCACTGTCCAACTTAGAGACGTCCTCCGCACTGTCCAACACAAAAATGTCTTCCCCACTCTCCAACACAGGTACATCTTTCTCTCTGTCCACCAGAGAGATGTCCTCACTACTGTCCACCACAAGAATATCCTCTTCACTGTCCACAACATGGAAGTTCTCTCTACTTTCCACAACAGGGACACCCTAACATCTCTCTAGCACAGGGAGGTCCTTCTTATTGTCCACCAAAGAGACACTTGCCTGTACACCACAGGAACTTTCTTTCCACTGTCCACCCCAAGGACATCCTCTCCTCAGTCCACCCCACTGAAATCCTCCTCATTGTCCACCACAGGGACATCCTTCCTACTTTCTACCACAGTGATGACCTCCCCACATTCCACCAGAGGTACATCCTTTTCTGTGTCATCCACATAGATGTCCTCACTACTGTCAGCCATGGAATGTCCTTCCCACTGTCCACAAAAGGGAAATCATCCCAACTGTCCAACAGAGGGAAATTCTCCCCACTGTCCTCCACAGAGACATCCTCCCAAGGGTCCAACACTGGGATGTCCTCCTCACTGTGGATGACAAAGATGTCCTTGGCACTGTGCACCATATGCATGTCCTCTTTATTGTCAGGCAAACTGACGTCCTCTTCACTGCCCACCACACTGAAATCCTCCCCACTGTCCACCAAAGAGATATCTGCCCCACTGTCCATCACACGGATTTCCTCCTCACTGTCCACAAGAGATAAGTCCTACAAACTGTTTACCTAAGGAACACCCACCTCACTGTTCACCACAGTGATATCCTCCCCTCTGTTTACCACAGGGATGTCCTCCTCACTCTCCACCATAGAAACGTCCTCCCTACTGTGTACCGCAGAAATGTCCTCCCTACTGTTCACCACAAGGACATCCTCCCCACAGTCAACCACAGGGATATCCTCCCCGCTGTCCACAATAGAAATATCCTCCCCACTGTCCATCAAAGGAATGTTCTCCCCACAGTCCACCACAATGACATCCTCCCCAGAGTCCACCACAGTGATATTCTCCCCACTGTACACTACAGGGATGTCCTTCTCATTGTCCTCAACATGGAAGTTCTCCACACTGTACACTCAGGGACATCCTCCTTACTGTCCACTACAGGGACATCTTCCACAGTGTCCACCACAGAGACAACCTTTCTACACTCCACCACAGGGACGTCATATCAACTGTCCAGCACAGGGATGTCCTTCCCACTGTCCAGCATAGTATCATCTTCCTCACTGTCCACCAAAGGAATGTCCTTCTCACCGTCCAAGACATGAATATCCTCCTCACTCTTTACCACAGATATATACCAGTGTTTATACCAAAATTAAAAGAACATATCTTAACAGAAACTGCACAAGTAACAAGCATTTAGTGTTTTCAGCTCTCTAATAGTTGTCTTTAACTCATGTACTACACATGCTTTTCTCCTTGGTTATTTTTACAGACAGGAATTACCTTCCATTGTAACATGCTTTTTAGCTGCAATACAGGTACTTATTTGTACATAGTATACATAACAAAGAAAAATGTTTGGCCGGCTAATACAGTGTTTATACCAAAATCAAAAGAACACATCTTAACTCAAACTGCACTAGTAATGTGCATTTAGTGTTTTAAGCTCTCTAATAGTTATCTTTAACTCAGGTTGTACACATGCTTTTCTCCTTGGGTATTTATACAGATGGAAACTGCTGTACATTTTATCATGTGTTTTAGCTGCAATACAAGTACTTATTTGTACATAGTATACAAAACAAAGCACAATGCTAGTCCGGCTACTAAAGTGTATATACCAAAATCAAAGAATATGTCTTAACTCTAACTGCAAAAGTAACATGCATTTATTGTTTCCCCCTCTCTAACTGTTGTCTTTAACTCACGTAGTACACATCCTTCTCTTTTTTGGTATTTATACATGTATGTCCTCCTCACTTTCTACCACAGAAACATCTCCCCCACTGTCCACCATACAGACGTCCTCCTGTGTACCACAGAGACGTCCTCTTCACTTTCCTCCACAGAGGTGTTCTCCTAAATGACCACCACAGGAATGTACTTCACAATGTCAACCAAAGAGATGTACTCCGCACTGTCCAACACTGTGGTATCCTTGCCACTGTCAACCACAGGGATGTCCTACTCAATGTATACAACAGGGAAGTCCTCCCCACTGCCCAAACACAGAGACGTCCTCCACACTGTCCTCAACAGTGACATCCTCCTCACTCTCCACAACAAGTAAATCCTCCTAACTGTCCACCTCTGGTATGTCCTCCTTGCTGTCCATCACAATGACTTCCTCCGCAGTGTCCAACACAGAGATATCCTTCTTACTGTCCACAAAAGTTGCATCTTTCCAAATGACCATGACAGGGACAACCTCCCCACTCTCTACCACAGGGACATTCTCCACAATGTCCCCCACAGCAACATCCTTTCCACTTGCTACCACAGGGAGTCCTCCTCACTGTCTACCACAGAGATGTCCTCTGCACTGTCTACCACTGGAATGTCCTCCTTATTGTCCACCAGAGAAAAGTCCTCCACATCGTTTAGGTAAAGTACACATATCTCACTGTCTATCACAGGGATATCTTCCCCACTGTTTACAATAGGGATGTCCTTCACAGAGTCCACCACAGTGTCCTCCTCTCAACTGTCCACCACAGGGGTGTCCTCACCACTGTCAACCACACGGATGTCCTCCTTACTGTATACAACAGTGAAGTACTCCCCACTGTCTAACACAGGTATGTCATCCCTACTGTCCTCCACAAAAAGGTCCTCCTCACTGTGCACATCAGAGAAGTCCTCCCCACTGTCCACTTTAGGACATGCTCTTTACTGACCACCAAAGAAACTTCCTTCCCAGTATCCACCACACAGACATCATACCCGCTGTCCACCAAAGTCATATCATTCCCACTGTCCACCAAAAAGACATTCTCGTCACTGTCCACCACAGGTATGTTCTTCCCACCATCCAACACAGAGACGTCCACACCACTGTCCAATACAGGGATGTTTTCCCCACTGTCCACCCCACTGAAATCCTCCCCACTGTCAATCACAGGTACATTCTTCCCACTGTCCACCTCAGGGATTTCCTCCTCACTGTCCAACAGAGGGAAGAACTTCCCACTGTCCACCAAAGGTACGTCCTCCTCACTGTCCACCAGAGAAAAGTCCTCCACATTGTTTAGGTAAAAGACACATACATCACTGTCTACCACAGAGATATCTTTCCCACTGTTTACAACAGGGATGTCCTTCACAGATTCTATCACAGGGAACTCCTCTCAACTGTCCACCACAGGGGTGTCCTCACCAGTATCAACCAAAGAGATGTCCTCCTCACTGTATACAACAGGGAGGTTTTCCCCACTGTCAAACACAGGGACATTGTTCCCACTGTCCTCCAAAAAACATCTTCCTCACTGTGCACAACAGAGAAGTTCTCCCCACTGTCCACCTCAGGGACATGCTCCTTACTGACCACCAATAAACTTCCTCCCAAGTGTCCACCAGAGGGACATCCTCCCCACTGTCCATCACAGGTACATCATATCCACTGTCCACCACAGAAACATCCTCATTACTGTCCATCACAGGGACATCTTTCCCACTGTCAACCACAGTGACATCCACCACAATGTCCACCACAGGGATGTTTTCTTCACAGTCCAACACAGTGGTGTCCTCACCAATGTCGACCACAGGGACATCCTTCCCACAGTCCACCATAGGGAGGTCCTCCCCACTGTCCACAACATGGACGTCCTTCCCACTGTAAAACAAAGAAACATCTTTCCCACAGTCCACCACAGTTATGTCCTTCTAACTGTCAACCACAGGGATATCCTCCCCACTGTCCACCACAGAGACGTCCTCCACACTGTCCACCACACGGAGGTCCTTCCCACTGTCTACCACACGGATGTCCTCCACAGTGTAATCCACAGGGATGTCCTTCTCACTGCACACTACAGAGAAGTACTCACCACTGTCTACCACGAGGATGTCCTTCCCATTGACCACAACAGTGACGACATCCCCTCTGTCTATCACAGGGACATCCCACCCACTGTCTACCACAGAGAGTTTCTCCCTGCTGTCAACCACAGTGATGTCCTTCTCGCAGTCCACCACAGGGATTTCCTCCCAAATGTCAACCACTGTGATGTCCTTCCCACTGTAAATCACAGGGACATCCTACCCACTGTGCACCACAGAGACTTCCTCCTGTGCACAACAGTGATGTTCTTACCACTGTCCACAGAGATGTCCTCGGCACTCTCCACTCTAGGGACATCCTTCCCACTGTCCACCAAAGAGACATTTTCTTGTGCACCACAGGAACGTCCTCCCCACTGTCCACAAGGCCATCATCCCCACTGTCCTCCACAGTGAAATCTTCTCACCAATGTCCACCAGAGAGAGGTCCTTCCCACATTCCATAACAGGGATTTCCTCCCAAATGTCAAACAAAGGGACGTCCTTCCCATTGTAAACCACAGGGACATCCTCCCCACTCTGCACTAAAGAGACTTTTTCCTGTGCACAACAGGGATGTTCTTACCACTGTCCACCACAGACATATCCTACTCACTCTCCACCATATGGATATCCATCCCACTATCCACCACAAGAACATTCTTCAGTGCACCACCATAATGTCCTCCCCACTGTCCATGAGGACATCCTCCCCACTGTACACCACAGTGGAATCCTCCCCACTGTACACCACAGGGACATCCTCCCCACTGTACACCACACGGGTGTCCTCCACACAGTAAAACATAGAGATGTCCTTCTCACTTTTCACTACAGAGAATTCCTCTGTCCTGCCCACAGTCCACCACAGGGGCTTCCTCCCAACTGTTCAACAAAGGTCTTCCTCCTGTGCACCACAGGGACATCTTTCCCACTGTCCACCACAGAGAAATTCAACCCACTGTCCACCATAGGAACATCCTACCCACTGTCCACCACAGGGATGTTCTCCTGTGCAACACAGGAATGTCCTTCTCACTTTCCACAAAGGCATTCTCTCCACTGTCTACCATAGTTAAATCCTGCCACCATTATACCACAAGTATGACCTACCCACTGTTCACCCCAGAGACATCCTCCTCACCTTCCACCATAGAGATGTTCTCCACAATGTTTACCACAGGAATATCCTCCCCACTGTCCACCACATAGAAGTCCTCTCCACTCTCCACCACAAGGACGTCCTTCTCACTGTACACCAAACAGATGTCCTTCATACTGCACTCAAAAGGGTTGTGCTCCCCACTGTACACAACAGGGACATCCATTCCACTGTCCACAACAAGGATGTCCTTTTTAATGTCCACCACAGAGAAGTCCTTTCCAATGTACACCACGAGAAAGTCCTCCAAACTGACACTAACAGGGATGTTTTCTACTGTTCTCCACAGGGAAATCCTCCCAACTGTCCACCAAAGGGATGTCCTCCTCAATGTCCACCACAGGGATGTACTCCCACCTGTCCAACATAGGGAAGTCCTATTCACTATCCATCAGAGTGATGTCCTCATGTGCACCACAGAAACATCTTCTCAATTGTCCAACAGAAGGACATCCTCCTCACTGTCCACCACAAGGAAGTCCACCCCACTGTCCACAATATGGACTTTTTTACTGTTCACCACAGGAACATCCTCCACACCATTCACCACAGTGATGACCTCCTTTGCAAAACAGATAAATTGCCCCACTGTCCGCCACAGAGAAGTCCTCCCCACTGTACACCACAGGAAAGTCCTCCACATTGACAACAATAGGGATGTTTTTTTGCTGTTCACCACAGGAACATCCTTTCCACAGCCCACCACAAGGATGTCCTACCCACCGTCCACCACAGTGAAATTTTTCCCATTGTCCACCTTAGGCACATCTTTCCCACTGCCCACCACAAGGATGTCCTCCTCACTGTCCACCACAGAAAAGTCCTTCCACATGTCCACCATGGTGATGTTCTTTTGTGTACCACAGGGATATCCTTCCCACTGTCCATTAAAGGTGCGTCCTTTTTAGTGACCACCAAAGGGATGTCCTCCTGTGCTCCACAGTAACTTTCTTCCCACTGACCACCACAAGAACATCCTCTTCACTGTCCACCACAGTGAAAACCTCCCCACAGTCGATCACAGGGACATCCTTCCCACTGTCCACCACAAGGAAATCATCCCCACTGTCCACCACAAAGACATCCTCCTCACTGTCCATCATAGGTATGTCCTCTCCACTGTAAACCACAGGGATGTACTCCCCACTGTCCAACATAGGGACAAACTCCCCACTGTCTATCACAGAGATGACCTCCTCACTGTCCACCACAGATATGTCCTATCCACTGTCAACCACATAGATGTCTTTCACTGTCCACCACATAAGCATCTTTCTCACTGCCAACCACCGGGATGTCCTTCTCACTTTCCACCACAGGGATGTCCTCTTTATTGTCCACCACAGAGATGTGGTCCCCACTGACCACAACAGCAATGTTCTCCCACTGTCCTCCATGGAAAATTTTTTCTACTGTGCACCACATGGATGTCTTCCTCACTGTCACCACAGGGATGTTCTCTTCACTGTCCATCACAGGGATGTCTTGACCAATATCCACCACAGTGATGTCTGCCTCACTGTCCACCACAGGTGTATCCTTTTTTCTTGATCACCGCAGGGACGTGCTCCTGTGCACCATAGGAACGTCCTCCCCACTGCCCTCCACAAGAATGTCCTCCACAATGTCCACCACAGTGACATCCTCCCCACAGTCAAAAACAGGGACATCCTTCCCTCTGTCTATCACAGGGAAATCCTCACCACTGTACAACGAAAGGACATCTTCCTCACTGTCAACCACAGGTATTTCCTTTCCACTTTAAACCACAGGGATGTTCTCCCTACTGCCCACCACATGGAAAACCTCTCCACTGTCCATCACAGAGACGTCCTCTTCACTGTCCACCACAGAGATGTCCTACACACTGTCCAACACAGGGATGTCCTACACACTGTCCACCACAGAAAAAAATTTTCTTCTGTGCACCACAGGACGTCCTACTCAGGGATGTCCTTCTTAATTTTACCACATGGATGTCCTCTTCACTGTATACCACAGAAAGATCCATGCCACTGTCCACCACAGGGGTTTACTCCCCACTGACCACCAGAGGAATATCTGCCACACTGTCCACCACAAAGGTCTCCTGCTCAATATCCAGCAAAGGGACATCTTCCCCACTGTCCAACAAAGAGTCATTAACCGCATTGTCCACCACAGAAAAGTGTTCACCACTGTCCACCAGAAAGATGTCCTACTCACTGTCCACCACAAGGATGTCTTCCCTACTGTCTACCACAGAAAAATCCTCCCCTCTGTCCACCACAGGTATGTCCTTCTCATTATCCACAACCGGGATATCCTCCTGTTTCCACAGGGATGTCTTCACTGTCCACCACAGGGAAGTCTACAATGAGGATATACTGTCTGCAATGAGGATGGCCATTTCACTGTTCACCACAGGAACATCCTCTTCACTGTTCACCACAGTGAGGACGTCCTGTTCACCACAGCATAATCACCCCACTGTCCACCACAGAAATGTCCTCTGCACTGCCCACCACAAGGATGTCCTCCCCACTGTCCACCACACTGAAATCTTCCCCATTGTCCACCACAGGGACATCATCCCCACTGTCCACCACAGGGATGTCCTCCTCACTGTACCCTACATGGAAGTCCTCTCAACTGTCCATCACAGGGATGTCCTCCTAACTGTCCACCAGAATGTTTTCCACCCCACTGTCCACCACAGAGACATCCTCCTCAATGTCCACCACAGATTTGTACCCCTCACTGTCCACCACAGTGATGTCCTCCCCACTGTAAACCACAGGTTATACTCCGCACTGTCGACCACAGAGACATCCTCCCCATGTTCCACAACAGGGACATCCTCCTCACTGTCCACCACAGGGATGTCCTCTCCATTGTCCACCACAGAAAAGTTCTCCATACTGTCCACTACAGGGACATTCTCCTCATTGACCACCACAGATATGTTTTACTCACTGTAACCACAGGCATGTCCTTTTCACTGTCCAGCACAGGGACATCCTCCAAACTGTTCCCCACAGGGATGTCCTCCTGTGTACCACAGCAAATTCACTCCACTGTCCACAAATGCATTGTCCTCCCCACTGTCCAAGACAGGGACATCTTCACCACTGTCAACAACCAGAATGTCCCCTTGTATACCAAAGTGATGTCCACACCACTGTCCATCAAACAGACATACTCCTTTGTACCACAAGGATATTCACAACACTGTCCAAAACAGGGGTGTCCTCCCCACTGAGCAACACAGGGACATACTCCACAGTGTACACCAGAGGGACATCCTCCTGTTCACCTCAGGGACATACTCCCACCTGTCCACAACAGGGACATCCTCCTAACAGTCCACCACAGAGATGTCCTCTGCACTGTACACCACAGGGACATCATCCCCACTGCCCACAACAAGGACATCCAGCCACTTTCCACTACAGTGAAATCCTTTTCACTGTCCACCACAGGGATGTCCTTTCCACTGTCCACCACAGGGATGTCCTCCTCTTGTTCATCACAGGGAAATCCTCCCCAGAGTCCATTACAGGGCTATAGTCCCCACTGTCCACCACAGGGATGTCTTCTCCACTATGCACCACAGGTACATACATAGCACTTTCTACCACAGTGATGTACTTTTAACTGTCCACCACAGGGCCATCCTCCCAACTGTCCTCCACAGTGAAATCCTCCCTGCTGTTCACCACAGGGAAGTCTTCTCCACTGTCCACACAGGGTAGTCCTTCCCACAATCCACCAATAAATGTCCTCTCCACTCTCGACCACACAGGTGTCCTCCCCAATGTTTACCACAGGGATGTTCTTCTCACTGACCACCACAGTGAAGTCCTCCCCACTGTCCACTACATGGACATCCAACACACTCTCCACCATACAGACATCCTCCTCACTTTCCACCACAGATATGTCCTCTGCTCTGTCCACCACAAGGACATACTTCTCACTCTCCACCAAAGGGATGTCCTTCTGTTCACAAGAGTGATGTCCTCCCAACTGTCTACCAATTACATGTTCTCCCCACTGTCAACTACAGGGATGTCCTCACCATTGTCCACCACAGAGATGTCCTCCTCACTGTCCACCACAGAGATGTCCTCTGCACTGTCCACAACAAGGATATCCTCTTACTCTCCACCACGGAGATGTCATTCTGTGCACCATAGAGATGTACACCCCACTGTCCACCATAGGGATATCCTCCTCACTCTCCACAACAGGAAAGTCACCCCACTGTCCACCAATGGTTGTCCTCCCAACTGTCCACCACAAGGACGTTCTCCTCACTGTCCATGACAAAGAGAATCTTGCCGCTGTCTACCACAGAAAAATCCTTTCCACTGTCCATCACAGGGACGTTGTCCACACTGTTCACAACAGCAATGAACTCCCATCTGTAAACCATAGGAATATCCTCCCCACTGGCCAACACAGGACATCCTCTTCACTGTACACCACAGGGATGTCCTGCTTACACTCCACCACAGAAATCTCTTACCCACTGTCCACCACAGGGATGTCCTCCCCAAGCTCCACCACAGGAAAGTCTTTTCCACTGTCCTCCACTAACATGTGCTTCCCACTGTCCAACACAGAAAAATCCTCCCCACTGTGCACCACAGGGATATCCTCCTCACAGTTAACCACAGGTATGTTTTCTCCAATGTAAACCACAGAGATGGCCTCCCCATTGTCCACCAAAAGGACATGCTCATCACTATCCACCACAGGGACATCTTCCTCACTGTCTACCACAGAAATGTCCTCCCCATTCTCCAACACAGGAAAGTCATCCCCACTGTTCATGAGAGAGATTGCCTTTTCACTGTCCACCATAGGGATGTCCTCACTTCTGTTCACTATACAGACCTGCTCCCCACTGTCTACCACAGGGATTTTCTCCTTACTGTCCACCACAGGGAAGTTTTCCCCACTGTCCACCAAAGGGATGTCCTCCACACTGTCCACCAAAGGGATATCCTCACCACTGTCCACCACAGAAACGTACTCCAAACTGTCCACTAAGGGGCGTCCTACACATTGAACAACACAGGGACGTCCTGTACACTGCTACAGAGTTGTCCTCTTCCCTGTCCACCATAGGGACATCCTCTCCACTCTCCACCAGTGAAATTCTTCCCTCTGTCCACCAAAGATATGTGCTTCCCGCTGTCCACTATAGAGACATCCTCCCACTGTCCACCAGAGTAACATCCTCCTGTGAACCACAGGAAAGTCCTCCACAATGCCCACCACAAGGACGTTCTCCCAATGTCAACCAGAGTGAAATCCTTCTCACTGTCCACCACAGGGACATCCTCCCCAATGTCCACCACAGGGATGTCCTCCTCATGATCCACCACAGGGATGTCCTCCCCATGGTTCACCACATGAATGTCCTCACAACTGTCCTGCTCATGGATGTCCTCCCCACTGTCCTTCACAGGGACATCCTTCCCACTATCCACCACAGG
Organism: Arvicanthis niloticus; assembly: GCF_011762505.2. Taxonomy (NCBI): domain Eukaryota; kingdom Metazoa; phylum Chordata; class Mammalia; order Rodentia; family Muridae; genus Arvicanthis; species Arvicanthis niloticus. Next base: position 939,641 of record NC_047670.1, read on the forward strand.
CAAAAGCACTTCACTGTCCACAACTGTGACGTCCTCCTCAATATCCACCAAAGATATGTCCTCCCAACTGTAAACCAGAGGGTTGTCCTCTTCACTGTCCACCACAGGGACATCCTCCACACTGTCCACGAGAGGGATGTTCTTCTCACTGTCCACCATAGTGAAGTCCTCTCCACTGTCCACAACAATGACATGCTCCTCACATTTCTCCACAGGGATGTCCTCACCACTGTCCACCAAAGCGCTGTCCTCCCAACTCTCCACCACAGGGACATCCTCCCCACTGTCCACTACAGAAAATTCCACCTCACTATCCACCACAAAAAAGTCTTTTTCACTGTCCACCAATGGGAAGTCTTTACTATTGTCCACAACAGGGATGACCTTCTCACTGTCCACCACAGGTTTATCCTTCCCACTGTCTACCACAGAGATGTGCTCCCCACTGTCTACCACAGTGATATCCTCAGCAATGTCCACCAGAAAATAATCCTCCCCATTGTGCACAATAGAGAAATCCTCCTCATTTTCCACCACAGGGTTGTTCTTCTTACTGTCAACAAAGGGATTTCCTCCCCTTTTCCACCACAGGAACATCCATCCCGCTATGCACCACAGAAACATCCTTCTTTGCACCACAGGACGTCCGCACCACTGTTCAGCACATAGATGTCCTCCACACTGTCCACAAAAGGGACCTCCTCCCCATTGTTGACCACAGATATGACCTCCACAGTGTCCACCACAGAGATGTACTCCCAACTATCCACAACAGGAAAATCCTCCCCACTGTCCACCAAAAGGATGTCCTCCTGTGCCCCACAATGACATCCTCCCCACTGTTCACCCCAAAGATGTCATCCACACTGTCCACTAAAGGGATTTCCTCCCCACTGTCAACCAAAGGGACATCCTCCCCACCATCCACCACATGGAAATCCTCTCTGCTGTTTACCACAGGGAAGTTTTTCCCACTGTCCACCCAGGGATGTTTTCCCCACTGTCCACCACAGGGAGGTCCTTTACACTATCCACCAAAGGACTTCCTCCTATGAACCACAAGGACATTCTCCCCACTGTCAAACACAGGGACATCAGCCACACTATCCACAACAGATACTTTCTCCCAACTATCCAATATAGGGACATCCTTCTCACATTTCACCACAGAGATGTCCTCCCCACACTCCACCACACAGGCTTCTGCCCCAGTGTCCACCACAGGGACGTCCTCCCCACTGTCAACCAGAGGGACGTTCTTCACAATGTCTACCACAGAGATGTCTTCCCCACTGTCCACCACAGCGACATCCTTTCCACTGTCCAAATTGGAGATGTCCTCCCATTGTTTACCACTGGGATGTCCTCCACACTGTCCACCACAGAGATGGTCTCCCCACTGTCCACAACAGGGAAGTCCTCCACATTGTCCAAAACAGAAATGTCCTCCTAATTGTCCACCACAGAAACGTCCTCACCACTGTCCACTACAGAGATATCCTCCCCATTGTCCACTACAGAGATGTCCTCCCCATTGTCCACAAAAGGGATATCCTCCTCAGTGTCCACCACAGAAACTTCCTCCCAAGTGAAAACAACAGAAACATCCTCCACACTGTCCACTACAGGAATGTCCTCCCCACTGTCCACCACAGTGACATACTCACTGTCCACCACAGGGAAGTCCTGCGCACTGTACACCACAGGGAAGTCCTTCCCATTGTCCACCACAGGGATGTCCTCATCTCTGTCCACCAAAGAAACGTCCTTCTCACTGTCCAGCACAGGGACAACCTCCACACTGTCTGCCATAATGACTTCATCTTGTGTCCCACAAAGATATCCTTTCCACTGTCCACCACAGGGGCATCCTCTCCATTGACTACCACAGGGATGTACTCCACACTGTACACCACAGGTACATCCTCCACCCTGTCCACCACAGCGACATCCTCCACACTGTAGACCATGGGGACATACTTCTGTATACCACAGAAATATCCTCCCCACTGTCCACCACAGGGGCATCCTCCCCACTAACCACAACAAGAATGTCCCCCACAGTGTCCAACAAAAAAATATCCACCCCACTGTCCACCAAAAGGAAAATCCTCCCCAGGGCTTACCACCTGGATGTTTTCTCCACTGTCCATCACAGGAATGTCCTCCTGTGCACCATAGGGATGTCCTCCCAACTGTCCACCACAGGATGTCCTCCTCAATATCCCCCAGAGGGATGTCCTCCCACCTGTCCAACATAGGGAAGTCCTATTCACTGTCTACCTCATGTGCACCACAGGAACATCTTCTCAACTATCCACCAAAAAGACATCCTCCCCACTGTTCACCACAGTGAAATCCTTCCCACTCTCAAGCACAAGGACGTCCTTGTATGTCCTCCTGACTGTTTACCACAGAGTCATCCTCCTCAACATCCACCACAGGGATTTTCTAAACACTGTCCACCACAGGAACATTCTCCCTGTGTCCACCACAGGGATATCATCCAGTGCATTACAGGAATATCCTCCCCATGGTCCACCACAAGGATGTCCTTCATGCTGTCCACCACAGTTACATCCTCTCCATCAATTCTACAACAAGGATGTTTTTTTATTGTCCACCACAAAAAATCCTACCCTTTGTCCACCACAGGAATGTCCTCCACACTGTCAACAACAGCTATGTTTTCCCCACTGTTCATTTCAGGGAAATCCTCCCAACTGTCCACCAAAATATGTCCTCCTCAATGTCCACCACAGGGATGTACTCCCACCTGTCCAACATAGGGAAGTCCTATCCACTGTCCACCACAGTGATATCCTCATGTGCACCACAGAAATATCTTCCCAACTGTCCACCTGAAGGACATCCTCCCCACTGTCCACAACAGGGACATTTTTCTGTGCACCACAGGAACATACTTCCCACTGTCTACAAGGACGTCCTCCCCACTGTTCACCACAGTAAAATCCTCCCAAGTAAAAAACAGGGACGTCCTCCCCACTGTCCACCACACGTATGTCCTCTCTACTGTTTATCACAGTCATCCTCCTCAATGTCCACCACAGAGATGTCCTATACACTGTCTACCACAGGAACATTATCCTCAATGTCCACCACAGGGACATCCTTCGTGCTGTCCACCATAGTTAAATACTTTCCACTGTCCACCACAAAGATGTCCTCAGCACTGGCCATAACAGGGATGTTCTTCTCACTGTCAAGCACAGGGAAGTCCTCACTACTGTCTTCCACAGGGACCTCCTCCCCACAATCCACTAAAGGGATGTACTCCCAACTGTCCAACTCAATTACATTGTCCTCACTGTCCACTACAGAGATGTCCTCCCCACTCTCCACCACAAGGAAGTCCTACTATGTGTCCACCACAGAAATGTCCTCTCCACTGTCAACCACAGGGCTGTCATCCCCACTGTCTACCACAGGAATATCCTCTCCCCAGTCCACCACAGGGATATCCTCCCCAATGTCCACAACAGGGATGTCCTTCTCACTGTCCCCCAGAGAAGTCCTCCCCACTGTCCACTTCAGGGAATACTTCACAAGGGTCCACTACAGGAATGTCTTTCCCACTGTCAAACACAGGGATGTCCTCGTCATGGTCCAACACTGGAATGTCTTCCCAACTGTTCACCACAGACATATCCTATCTTCTGTGCAGCACAGGGACGTTTTCCTGTGCACAACAGGAATGTTCTGCCCACAATTCACCACAAGGACATTCTCTCCACTGTCCACTACAGTGAAATCCTCCCTGCTGTCTAGCACAGAGACATCCTCTCAACTGTCCATTACAGGGACATCCTTCTGTGCACTACAGGAACATCCTCCCCATAGTACACAAGGACATTATTGCCACTGTCCACTACAGTGAAATCCTTTCCACTGTCCACCACAGGGATGTCCTTTTCATTGTTCAACACAGTAACATCCTCTCCAATGTCAACCAGAGAAACTTCCTCCTGTACACCACAGTGAAATACCCCCCAGTGTCCACCACAAAGACTTCCTCCCCACTGGCCACCACAGGAAAGTTCTCCACACTGTCAACAACAGAGATGTCCTCCCCACTGTTCACCACAGGGTCATTCTTCACATTGTCCACCACAAGGACATTCTACGCAATGTCCACAACAAGGAAGTCTTCATTTTCTACCACAAAGAAGTCTTTCTCACTGTCCACCTTAGGAATGTCCTCCTTACTGTGCACTACAGGGAAGTCCTCCCCAGTGTCCACTACAAAGATATGTTCCTCACTATCCACCAAGGGATGTATTCTTCAGTGTCCACCACAGAAAAGTCCTCCTCAATGTCCAGCACAGGCATGTGCTCCTCAATGTCCACCACAGGGAAATTCTCCACACTGTCCACCAGAAGGACATACTCCTGTGCAACACAGCAATATCTCCCCCACTGTCCACCACAAGTACATTTTCCTCTGCACCAGAGAGATGTCCTCACCACTGTCCACCACAATGACATCCTCCCAGCTGTTCACCACAAACATGTCCTCTCCCCAGTCCACCTCAGTTATGTCATTCTCAGTCAGCCAAAGAAATGTCCTAACCACTGTCCACCATGGGGTTGTTCTTCTCACTGTCCACCCAGGGGACATCCTCCCCACTGTTCACCACAGGCACATCCTCCTCTCTTTCCACCACATAGAAGTCCTCCCCACTGTCCACCACAGGGATGTCCTCCCCACTGTCCACTACAGTGAAGTCCTTCCCACTGCCACTACAGGGACGTCCTCATCACTGTACATCACAGGGATGTCTTCCCCACAGTTTAAGACATGCATGTGCTTTCCAGAGTCCACCACAAGGATATCCTTCCCACTGTCCAACACGAAGAAGTCCTCCTCCACTGTCCACCACACCAAAGTCCTCCCCAATATCCACCACAGGGACCTCCTCTTCACTGTCCTCAACAGGGATGTTCACCTCACTGTCGATCAAAGGGACATCCTCCTGTGCATCACAGCAACATCCTACCCATGGTCAAATACAAAGATGTAGTCTCTAATGTCCACCATATTTGAAACTCCCCACTGTCTACCACAAAGTTGTCCTCCCCACTGTTCACTACAGGGATGTCCTCCTCACTGTCAACAACAAGGAAGTCCTTCACACTGTCTACCACAGGGAGCTCCTCCCCAGTGTCTACCACAGGGAAGACCTCACCACTGTCCACCACAACGACGTCCACTTCAATGTCCACCACGGGGACATCCTCCCCACTGTCTACCAAAGGGATGTCCTCAGCACTGTCCACCAAGGGGATGTCCTCACCACTGTCCACAACAGGGAGGTCCTCCCCATTGTGCAAAACAGAAATGTCCTCCTAACTGTCCACCACAGAAACGTCCTCCCCACTGTCCACTACAGGGATGTCCTCCTCACTTCCCACCACAATGAAGTTCTTCCCACTGTCCACAACAGGGAAGTCCTCCCCATTGTCCACAAAAGGGATATCCTCAGTGTCCACCACAGAAATGTCTCTCAATGTCCACCACAGTGATGTCCTCTCCACTGTCCACCACAAAGACCTCCTCATGTTTCCCCAAGAGCCATCATCTCCACTGACCACCACAGGGGCGTCCTCCCCAAAGACCACCAAAGGGATGTCCTCCTCACTTTCCACCACAGAAACTTCCTTTCAAGTGACCTCCACAGAAGCATCCTCGACACTGTCCATCACAGGAATGTCCTCCTCACTGTCTACCTACCACAAGGAGGTCCTCTCCAATGTCCACCACAGGGATGTCCTTCCCACTGTCCATCACAGGGACATCCTTCACACTATCCACCACAGGGATGTCCTCCTCACTGTCCACCAAAGAAACATCCTTCCCACTGTCCACCAAGTGGACATCCTCCACAGTATCTTCCATAAAGTCCACATCTTGTGTTCCACAAAGATGTCCTCCCCACTATCCACCACAGGGGCGTCCTCACCATTGACCACCACAGGGATGTCCTTCACACTGTACACCACAGGTACATCCTCTCCACTGTCCACCACAGTAATGTCCTCCCCACTGTCCACCACAGAGACATCCTCCACACTGTACTCCTGGGGGGCATACTCCTGTATACCACAGGGATGTCCTCCCCACTGTTCACCACAGGGGCATCCTCCCCACTAACCACAAAAAGGAGGTCCGCCACACTGGCCAAGACAAGAATATCCTCCCACTGTCCACCAAAAGGGAAATCCTCCCCAGTGTCTACCACCTGGATGTTCTCCCCACTGTCCATCACAGGGACGTCCTCCTGTGCACCATAGGGATGTCCTCCCAACTGTCTACCAAAAGGATGTCCTCCTCAATGTCCACTACAGGCATGTACTCCCACATGTCCAACATAGGGAAGTCCTATCCAATGTCCACCAGAGTGACATCCTCATGTGCACCACAGGAACATCTTTCCAACTGTCCACTAAAAAAACATCCTCCCCACTGTCCATCACAGTGAAATCCTCCACACTGTCTACCACAGGGTTGTTTTTCTGTGCACCACAAGAACATGCTTCCCACCATCCACAACGATGTCCTCCCCACTATTCACCACAGTAAAATCCTCCCAACTGTCAAGCAAAAGGATGTCCTCCCCACTGTCCACCACAGGTAGGGCCTCCCCACTGTTTACCCCAGAGTCATCCTCCTCAACGTCCACCACAGGGATGTTCTAAACACTGTAAACCACAGGAATATTTTCCCCAATATCCACCACAGGGACGTCCTCCACTGCATTACAGGAATGTCCTCCCCATGGTCCACCACATGGATGTCCTCCACACTGTCCACCACGGATTCATCCTCTCTACTGTCTACCACAATATTTCCTCAGCACGGGCCATCACAGGGATGTTCATCTCCCTGTTAACCACAGAGCAGTTCTATCTACTGTCTACAACAGGGGCAACCTCCCCACTCTCCACGAAAGGGATGTCCTCCCAACTTTCCAACACAGTGATTTCATCCTCATTGTCCACCACAGTGAAGTACTCCCTACCTTCCACCACTGGGACATCCTTCTCACTGATCACCATGGGGATATCCTCCCCACTGTCTACCACAGGGATATTCTCCCCACTGTCCACAACAGGGATGTCCTTCACACTGTCCTCCAAAGAGAAGTCCTCCCCACTGTCAACCACAGAAACGTCCTTCTAATGGTCCAAAACTGGGATGTCCTCCCAACTGTCCACCACAGACATGTCCTATCCACTCTCCACCACAGGGATGTTTTCCTGTGCACAAGAAGAATGCTCTGCCCACCATACACAAGGACATCCTCTCCACTGTCCACTAAAATGAAATTCTCCCCGCTGTCCAGCACAGAGACATCCTCTCCACTGTTCATTACAGGGACGTCCTTCTGTGCACCACAGGAACATCTTCCCCATAGTCCAAAAGAACGTTTTTGCCACTATCCACCAAGGTGAAATCCTTTCCCTTGTCCACCACAGTGACGTCCTCCCTAATGTGCACAACCAGGATGTCTTCTCCACTGTCCACCACAGGGATGTCCTTTTCATTGTCCAACACAGTAACATCCTCTCAACTGTCCACCAGAGGGACTTCCTCCTGTGCACTGTAAGAAAATTTTTTATGACATCATTCTGGTGGACAGTTGAAAGGACATCCCTGTGGTGGACAGTTGTGAGGACTTCCCTGTGGTGGACAATGGGGAAGATTTCATTGTGGTGGACAGTGGTTATGATGTACTTGTGGTGGGCTGTGTGGAGGACGATCCTGTGGTGGACAGTGGAAAGAACGTCTCTGTGGTGGACAGAGGGAAGGCCTTCCCTCTGGTGGATAGAGGGGAGTACATCCTTTTGGTGAACAGTAGGATGTCCTTGCTGTGGACAGAATGGAGGACGTCCCTGTGGTAAACAGTGGAAAGGACATCTCTGCGGTGGCCAGTAGGGCAATTTTGCTGTCGTGCACAGGAGGTCATCATGTGATGAACAGTGTGGAGGATGTTCCTGTGGTGAACAGTTAAAGAATGTCTTCATTGTGGAAAGTGCTGTGGACTTCCCTGTTGTGGACAGTGAAGACGACATCCCTGTGGTGAGAGTTAGGAGGATATCCCAGTGGTGGTCAATGAGTAGGATGATCCTGTGGTGTACAGTGGGGAAGACTTTTCTGTGGTGGACAGTGGGGAAGATATTCCTGTGGTTTACAGTGGGGAGGATATCCATGTGGTGGACAGTGAGGAGGACGCCCTATGGTTGACAGTGGGAAGTTGTCCAAGTGGTGGACTGTGAGGAGTATTTATGAGATGTCCCTTTGGTGGATACTGAGCAGGACATCAGTGTTGTGGACATTGGGGAGAATATTCCTGTGGTGGACATTAGGAAGGACTATTATTTGGTGGACAGTGAGAAGGACATCCCTGTTTTGGACAATGGGGAGGATATCCCTGAGGTGGACAGTGGAGAGAATATCTTTTTGGTGGACAATAGGGAGGACATCACTGTGGTTGACAGTGAGGAGGACTTCTCTGTGTTGTACAGTGCGGAGGACATCCCTGTGGTGCACAGTGATGAGGATATCACTGTGGTGAAAATTGAGGAGGACTTCCCTGTTGTGGACAATGTGGAACACTTCCCTGTGGTGGACCATGGGGAGAACATCCCTGTGGTATACAGTGGTGAGGGATGTCCCTTGTGTGGACAGTGTGAAGGATGTTCCTATGGTGGACATTGGTGAGGACACCCCTGTGTTGGACATTGGAAAGCATTTCTCTGTAGTAGAGAGTGGGAAGGACATCCCTGTGGTGGACAGTGAGTAGTACATTTCTGTAGTGAACAGTGGGGAGGACATCTATTTGGTGTATGTTGGAACACATATCTTTGTGGTAGACAGTGGCGAGGACTTCCCTGTTATAAAGAGTGGGGAGGACTTCTTGATTGTGGACAGTGAGGAGGACATTTCTGTAGTGGACTGTTGGGTGGATGTCCCTGTGGAGGACAGTGAAGAAGATATTATTGTAGTGGAGTGTGGATAGGATATTTCTGTGTTTGACATTAAAGAGGACATACCTGTGGTGAACAGTGGTGAGGATGTACCTGTGGTGGACATTGTGGAGGATATCCCTGTGGTGGACAGTGGGAAGGCCATTTCTATGGTGACAGTGAGAAGAACATCACTGTGGTAAACAGTGTGGAGCATGTCCCTGTGATGGACGGTGGGTAGAACTTCCCTGTGGTGTACAGTGGGGAGGATGTCCCTGTGGTGGACAATGGGAAGGACATCCCTGTGGTGGCCAGTGGGGAGGACATCTTTGTGGTGGACATTTTGGGAGGATTTCACTGTGGTGGATAGTGGGGAAGATATCCTGGTGTTGGACAGTGAAAAGGATGTTTATGTGGTGTGGCGGAGGATATCCCTGTGGTGGAGCATAGGGAGGACATTCCTGTGTTGGATAGTCAGGAGTACATACCTCTTTTGGACAGTCGAGAGCATGGATCTGTCCTGGACAGTGAGGAGCACCTCCCTCTGGTGAACAATGGGTAAGAAGTCCCTGTGGTGGACAGTGGGTAGACATCCCTGTGGTGGACAGTGGGAAGGACGTCCATTTGGCGGACATTGGAAAGGACATCTCTATGGTGGACAATGGTGAGGAAGTCTTTGTGTTGGACAGTTTGAAAGATATCCCTCTGGTGGACAGTGATGAGGATGTTTCTGTTGTGGACATTTGAACGGACGTCACTGTTCTGGACAGTGGAGAGTACCTTCCTGTGCAGGAGAGTGGGAAGGAAGTCCCAGTGGTGGACAGTGGGGAGGACATCCCTGTGGTGGACAGTGGAGAGGACCTCCCTGTGGTGGACAGTAAGAAGGACGTCATTGTGGTGGACAGTGGTTAGGATGTCCCTTTTATGGACAGTGAGAAGGACAAAGCTGTGGTGGAAAATGGGGCAGACAATTTGGTGGATGTCGCTATAGTGGACGGAGGAAAGGATGTTTCTTTGTTAGACAATGGGAAGGAGGTCCCTCTGGTTGACAGCGGGAAGTACGTCTCTTTGGTGGATATTTGGGAGGATGTTCCTATGGTGGACAGTGGAAAGGATGTCCCTTTGGTGGACAGTGGGAAGGACATCCCTGTGGTGAACAGTGGGGAGGACCTCTCTGTGGTGGACAGTGGGGTGCACGTCCCTGTTGTGGACAGTGGAAAGGATGTCCCTGTAGTACACAGTGGTGATATAAAGCCCCCAGGAATAGAGGACCTCACCCAAGCCACAGGAATTCTCAGCCACCCATTTAGTGCAAGACACCGAAGTTGATGTAATCAGCAAGAAGCATATTTTAATCAGTATACTGAGGTCAAGACCCATGACCCACACAGGGGCAGTGGGTTCTGACCCCAGGGCTTTGGAAACAGAGAGAATTTAAAGCCCCAAACCACAACTCAGGGGGGAACCACAACCCAGGGGGAGAAAGGAGGGCTATTGGAGATCACCTGTGGAAAGTCCCAGCCCATTATTTTGTTTGTGAAAGGGTAAAAAGAACAGGCTATTCTCCAAGAGACTATATGTCATCTATCTTGTGGTCAGCTAAGTTCCTGGTATCCAGGGTGTATGGGCACGCTAACTTGAACTCTCAGCTCAATCTCTACTCAATCTATCTTATGGTCAGTTTTTAGTTCCTGGTACCCATAGCGTTTGGCCACGCTGTCCTGAACTCAGAGCTCTGAACTCTCTTCAATCTATCATAAATTTTGTCTTGTGGATAGATAGTTTCCTAGGACTCAGAGCACAGAATAAGCTAATCTGCACTCTTGACTCTATCTGTGAAGGGTTAAAAAATTATTAACTCTTTCAATGACGACGTCCCTGTTGTGCACAGGAAGATGTCCTTGTGTTTCACAGTGGGGAGGACTTCCCCGTTGTGCACAGGAAGATGTCCCTGTGATGCACAGTGGGGAGGATGTCCCTGTGGCGAACAGTGGAAAGGACATCACTGTGCTGGACATTGGTGTGGATGACCTTGTTGTGGACATAGGTAAGGACGTCACTGTGGTGCACAGGAGGACGTCCCTGTGGTGGACAGTGAGGAGGACATCACTCTGGTTAACAATGGGTAGGAAGTCCCTGTGGTGGACAGTGGGGAGGATGTCCCTGTGGTGGACAGTGTGAAGGACATCCCTGTGTTGGACAGTGTGTAGATCATCCCTTTGGTGGAGAGTGGGAAGGATGTCCCTGTGGTGAACAATGGTGAGAAGGTCCTCATGGTGGACAGTGGAGAGGATCTTTCTGTGGCGGACAGCGGGGAGGACGTCCCTGTGGTGGTCAGTAGTGACAATGTCCCTGTTGTGAACAGTGGTAAGGATGTTTCTGTGGCGCACCAGAGAACATCCCTTTGGTGGACCATGGGAAGTATATTCCTGTAGTGGAGAATGCATAGGACATCTCTGGGGTGGAGAGTGGTGAGGACATCCCTGGTGTGCACAGGAGGATGTTCCTGTGGTGCACAGCAGTAAGGATGTCCCTTTTTTGCACAGGAGGATGTCCCTGTGGTGCACAGTGGGGGGGATGTCCCTGTGGTGTACAGTTGGGAGGATGTCCCTGTGGTGGACAGTGGAAAGGATGTCCCTTTGGTGGACAGTAGAAAGGACATCCCTGTGGTGGACAGTGAAGAGGACATCCCTGTTATGGAAGGTGGTGAAGACTTTCTGTGGTAGACAGTGGGTAGGGCATCCCTGTGGTGGACAGTGGGAAGGATGTTTCTGTGGTGGACAGCAGTGAAGAAGTCTCTGTCATTCTGTGAAAGATATCCTTCTGGTGGACAGTGATGAGTATGTTTCTGTGGTGGACATTTGAACAGACGTCACTTTTCTGGACAGTGCAGAGGACCTTCCTGTGGTAGAAAGTGGAAAAAAGTCCCAGTGGTGGACAGTCGGTAGGACATCCCATTGGTTCATAGAGGGGAGGATGTCCCTATGGTCGACATTTGGGAGAATGTCCCTCTGTGGACAGTGGGAAATACATCCGTTTGGTAGACAGTGATGAGGACATCCCTGTGCTGGACAGTGAGGAGGACCTCCCTTTGCTGGACAATGGAAAAGATGTCCCTGTGGTGGACAGTGGGGAGGATGTCTCTGTGGTGGACAGTGGGTAGATCGTCCTTTTGGTGGACAGTGGGGATAAACTCTCTCATGTGGAGGATGTTTCTTTAGTGGACAGTAAGGAGGATGTTCTCTTGGTGGACAGTGAAGACAAAATCTCTCTAGTGGACAATGGGAAGATGTCACTGTGGTGGACACTGAGGAGGACATCACTGTGGTGAACACTGGGAAGGACATCCCTGTTGTGGAGAGTTGGAAGGATGTCCCTATGGTGGACAGCAGGGAGGAAGTCTCTGTGGTGGGCAGTAGGAAAGATTTCCCTCTGGTGGACAGTGATGAGGACATTTTGTGGTGGACAGTTGAAAGGATGTAACTGTGGTAGACAGTGGGGAGGAAGTCACTTTTTTGGACACTGAGAAGAGCATCTCTGTTGTGGACAGTTGGATGGAAGTCCCTGTGGTGGACAGTAGGATTGACCTCCATGTGGTGGACAGTGGAGAGTATATCCCTGTGTTGGACATTGGAAAGTATGTCCCTGTGGTGAACAGCAGGGAGGAACTCCCTCTGGTGGACAGTGGGGAGGACATCCATGTTGTGAACAGTTGGAAGGACATCCCTGTCGTGGACAGTTGGAAGCATGTCCCTGTGGTGGACAGTTGAAGGACGTCACTTTGGTGGACATTGTGAAGGGTGTCCCTGTGGTGGACAGTGGGAAGGATGTCCCTGTGGTGGACAGTTTGTAGGATGTCTCTGTGGTGGAGAGTTTGGAAGACATCCTTGTGGTTGACAGTGGGAAGGATTTCCCTTTGGTAGACAGTGGAAATGACATCCCTGTGGTGGACAGTGGAGAGGATCACTCTATGGTAGGCAATGGGAAGGACATCCCTGTTGTGGAAAGTGGAAAGAATGTCACTGTTGTCCACAGTGGTGAAGACATCACTCTTTTACACAGAAGGATGTCACTGTGTTGTACAGTGGGATGTATGTCACTGTGGTGGACACTGGTCAGGATGTCCCTGAGGTTGACAGTGGGGAGGATGTCCCTGTGGTGGACAATTTGGAGTATGTCTCTGTGTTTGAGTGTGGGAAGGATGTCCCTTTGTTGGACAGTGGAAAGGACATCCCTGTGGTGGACAGTGGGGAGGATGTCCCTGTGGTGAACAATGGGAAGGACGTAACTGTTCTGGACATTGGTGTGGACGACCCTGTGGTGGACAGGTATAAAGAAATCTCTGTGGTAAACAGTGGGGAGGAACTCCCTCTGGTGTACAGTGGGGAGGACATCACTGTGGTGGACTGTAAGAAGGATGTCTGTGTGGTGAACAGTGGGAAGGACATCCCTGTTGTGGACAGTGAGAAGGATGTCCCTGTGGTGCACAGTGAGGAGGATGTCCCTGTGTTGGACAGTTGGCAGAATGTCCCTGTGGTGGACAGTGAAAAGGATATCACTTTGGTGGACAGTGGGAAGGGTATTCCTGTGGTGGACAATGGCAAGGATGTTCTTGTGTTGAACAGTGGGGAGGAATTCCCTGTGGTGGACAGTGGAGAGGATGTTTCTCTGGTAGACAGTGGGAAGCATGTCCCGTGGTGGACAGTAGTCACGATGTCCCTTTTTTGGACAGTGGTGAGGACTTTTCTGAGGTGCACAGGAGAACATCTGTTTGGTGGATTGTGGGAAGTATGTCCCTGTAATGGAGAGTGCATAAGACATCTTTGGGGTGGACAGTGGTAAGGACGTATCTAGTGTGCACAAGAGGAAATTCCTGTGGTGCACAGAGTTAAGGATTTCCCTGTTTTGCAAAGGAGAATGTCCCTGTGGTGTTTAGTTGGGAGGATGTCCCTGTGGTGGACAGTGGGAAGGACAACCCTTTAGTGGACAGTAGAAAGAATGTCTCTGTTGTGGACAGTGGGGAGAACATCCCTGTGGTGGACATTGGAAGGAAGTTTCTGTGGTGGACAATGGGAAAGATATCGCTGTGGTGGACAGTGATGAGGATGTTTCTCTGGTGGACATTTGAAATGGCATCACTGTGGTGAACAGTGGAGAGGACCTTCATGTGGTGGACAGAGGGAAGGAAGTCCCTGTGTTGGATGGTAGTTAGGACGTCCCTGTTTTGAACAGTGCGTAGGACATCCCTTTGGTGGACAGTGATGAGGATGGCCCTGTGGTCTACAGTTGGGAGAACATCCTCTTGTGGACAGTGGGAAGTACGTTCCTTTGATGGACAGTGGTGAGGACATCCCTGTGCTGGACAGTGGGGAGGACCTCCCTCTTCTGGACAGTGAGGAGGACAACCTTCTGGTGGACAGTGGAAAGGATGTCCCGGTGACCCACAGTGGTGAGGACGTCCTTGTTGTACACAGAAGGATGTCACTGTAGTTCACAGTGGGGAGGATATCCATGTGGTGAACAGTGGGAAGGATGTCACTGTGCTGGACATTGGTGAGGACGACCCTGTGGTGGACAGTGGTAAAAAGTCCCTGTGGAGGACAGTGGAGAGGACATTCCTGTGGTAGACAGTAGTGACAATGTCTCTGTTGTGGACCGTGGTGAGGACTTTTCTGTGCTGCACAGAAGAACGTCCCTTTGGTGGACCATGGGAAGTATGTCGCTGTAGTGCAGAGTGTGTAGGATATCTCTGGGTTGACATTGGTGAGGACGTCCCTGGTGTGCATAGAAGGATATTCCTGTGGTGCACAGTGGGGAAAATGTCCCTGTGGTGAACAGTGGAAAGAACATATCTTTAGTGGACAGTGGGGATGATGTCCCTGTGAGGAATAGTGGGGAGGACATCCCTGTGGTGGACAGTGGGGAGGATGTCCCTGTGGTGGCCAGTGGGTAGATCGTCCCTTTGGTGGAAAGTGAGAAGGACATTCCTTTGTTGGACAGTGGAGAGGAGGTCCTTGTAGTGGACAGTGTGGAGGAACTCCCGCTGGTGGACAGTGGGAAGGACATTCCTGTGGTGGACTGTGGGAGGGACATCCCTGTGGTGTACAGTAGGGAGGATGTTTCTGTAGTGGACATTGGGAAGGATGTCCCTGTGGTGAACAGTAGGAAGGATGTTTCTGTGGTGAATAGTAGGAAGGACGTCCCTGTGGTTACATTGGGAAGGATGTCCCTGTTGTGGACAGTGGAAAGGATGTCTCTGTTGTACACACAAGAATGTCCCTGTGGTGCACAATGAAATGATGTCCCTGTGATGAACAGTGAGAAGAACATCACTTTGCTGGTCATTTGAGAGGACGACCCTGTGGTGGACAGTGGAAAGGACCTCCCTGTGGTGGACAGTGGGAAGAAATTCCCTCTGGTGGACAGTGGGGAGGACATCGATGTTGTGAACAGTTTGAAGGACATCCCTGTTTTGGACAGATGGGAGGATGTCGCTGTGCTGGACAGTGGGAAGAAGAACATCACTTTGGTGGACAGTTGGGAGGGCATCCCTCTGGTAGAAAGTGGGAAGTATGTCCCCGTGGTGGACAGTGCAAAGGATGTCCATGTGGTGGACAGTTTGGAAGACATCCTTGTGGTAGACAGTGGGAAGGACGTCCCTGTTATGGACAGTGGACAGGATGTCCCTGTGGTCAACAGTGGTGAGGACATCACTCTTATACACAGAAGGATGTCACTGTGGTTCACAGTGGAAAACATGTCCCTATGGTTGACAGTGGAAAAAAGTCCCTGTTATGGACAGTGGGAAAGACGTCCCTGTGGTGGACTGTGGGGTGACCTCCCTGTTGGTGACAGTGGGTAGGACGTTCCTGTGGTGGACAGTGTGTAGTACCTCTCTGTGATGGACAGAGGGGAGGATGTCCCTGTTGTGTACAGTTAAAGGACTTCTCTGAGGTGGACAGTGGGGATTATGTCCCTCTGGTGGACAGTTGCAAGGATGTCTTTGTGGTGGAAAGTGGAAAAAGCATTCCTTTGGTGGACAGTGGGAAGGATGTCTTGGTGTTTGGCAGTGGGAAGGACATCCCTGTGGTGGACAGGGAGGAGGATGTTCCTGTGGTGTTCAGTTAGGAGGACGTCCCTGTGGTGTACAGTAGGAAGGACGTATTTTGGTTGACAGTGTAAAGAATGTCCCTGTGGTAAACTGTGGTGAGGCCATCTTTGTGGTGGAAGGTGGGGAAGACCTCCCTGTGGTAGACAGTGGGAAGGACTTCCCTATGGTGGACAGTGAGGAGGACGTTTTTGTGGTGGACTCTTTGAAGGATGTCCTTTATTGGATAGTGGGAAGGATGTCCCTTTGGTGGACAGTGAAGAGGACGTTTCTGTCATGGACAGTGGGGAAAAATTCCTTGTGGTAGACAGTGGCTAGGAATTCTCGGTGGTGGACAGTGGGGAGGACATCCATTTTTCGACAGTGGAGAGTACGTTTCTGTGGTAGAATGTGGGAAGTATGTCCTTGTGGTGGAGTGCGAGGAGGATCTCTCTTTGGAGGACAGTAGGAAAGACGTCCCTGTGGTGGACAGTGGTGAGATAATTCTGTGGTGGACAGTATAAAGGACGTCACTATGGTGGACAGTGGGGAGGATGTCATTGTTGTGTCAGAGTTGTGAGGACATCTCTGTGGTGGACAGTGGAAAGGACATCCCTTTGGTGGACATTGAAAGGACGTCCCTGTGGTGAACAGTGAAGAGGACATTTCTGATTTGGACAGTGGGAAGGACGTCCCTGTGATGGGCAGTGGGAATGACATATTTGTGGTGGAACATGGGGAGGATGTCCCTGTGGTGTTCAGTTGGGAGGATGTCCCTGTGAAGGACAGTGGGAAGGACGTCCTTTTTGTGGACAATGGAAAGGACTTCCATGTGGTGGACAGTGGGAAGGATGTCCTTGTGATGGACAGCGGGAAGGAAGTCTCTGTGGTGGAGAGTGGGAAAGATATCCCTCTGGTAGACAGTAATTAGGACATTACTGTTTTGGACAGTTGAATGTTTGTCACTGTGGTGAACAGTGGGGAGGACCTTCCTGTGGTGGACAGTGGGAAGGAAGTCTCAGTGGTTAACAGTGGGGAAGATGTCCCTGCTGTGGTCAGTGGTAAAGATGTCCCTGTGGTGGACATTGGGGAGGATGTCTTTGTCATGGACACTTTGGCGAATGTCCCTGTGGTGGACAGAGGGAAGGACGTACCTTTGTAAGACAATGGAAGGAGGTCTTTGTGGTGGACAATGGGAAGTACATCTCATTGGTGGACAGCTGGAAGCACGTCTCTATGGTTGATTGTGAAAAGGACGACCCTGTGGTGAACAGAGGTGAGGACATACCTGTGGTGGACTGTGCGGAGGACCTTCCAGTGGTTGACAGTGGGTAGGACGTCCCTGTGGTGGACAGTAGGTAGGACCTCTCTGTGATGGACAGTGGGTAGGACCTCTCTGTGATGGACAGTGGGAAGAACGTCCCTGTGGTGAACAGTGTATTGGACATCCCTGTGGTGGTCATTGGGGAGGATGTCCCTGCTTTGGACAGTTTGCAGGAAGTCTCTGTGGTTGAGAGTGTGAAGGACGTCTCTTTGGTGGACAGTAGAAAGGAATTCCCTGTGGTGGATAGTGGGGAGGAAGTCCCTGTGGTGCACAGTTGCGAGGACGTCCCTGTGGTGGACAATGGGAAGGACGTCCTTTGGTGGACAGTGGGAAGGATGCCACTTTGGTGGACAGTGGAGAGGATGTTTCTATGATGGACAGTGGGGAGGACTTCCTTGTGGTAGACAGTTGGTAGGAAGTTCTTATGGTAGACAATGAAGAGGACATCCCTTTTTGGACAGTGGGTAGGACGTTTCTTTTGGTGGAAAGTGGGAAGGACGTCCCTGTGGTGGACAGTGGAGAAGAGCTCACTGTAGTAAACAGTGGGTTGGACTTCCCTGTGGTGGACAGTGGGAAGGATGTCCTTGTGATGGAGAGTGGGGAGGAATTCTCTGTGGTGGACAGTGGGAAATATATTGCTCTGGAGGACAGTGATGAGGACATTTCTGTGGTGGACAGTTGAAAGGACGTCACTGTGGTGAACAGTGGAGAGGACCTTCCTGTGGTGGACAATGGGAAAAAAGTCTCATTGGTGAACAGTCAGGAGGATGTCCCTGTGGTGGACAGTGGAGAGGACCTCCCTGTGGTGGACAGTGGGAAGGATGGCACTGTGGCGGACAGTGGTTAGAATGTTCCTGTTGTGGTCATTGGGAAAGACATCTCTGTGGTGGACAGTGGGGAGGATGTCCTTGTCATGGACACTTTGGCCAAAGTCCCTGTGGTGGACAGAGGGAAGGATATCCCTTTGTTGGACAATGGGAAGGAATTCCTTGTGGTGGACAGTGGTAAGTATGTCTCATTGGTGGACAGTGGGAAGGACTTCCCTATGGTTGACTGTGAAAAGGAAAACCCTGTGGTGAACAGTGGCGAGGACGTCTCTGTGGTGGACTGTGCGGAGGACGTCCCAGTGGTTGACAGTGGGTTGAACATCTATGTTGTGGACAGTGGGTTGGACCTCTCTGTGATGGACAGTTGGAAAAACGTCCCTGTAGTGGACAGTGGGGAGGAAGTCTCTGTGATGCACAGTTGCGAGGACGTCACTGTGGTGGACAATGGGAAAGACGTCCTTTGGTGGGTAGTGGGAAAAACGTAAATTTGTTGGACAGTGGAGAGGATGTTTCTGTGGTGTACAGTGGGGAGGACTTTTTTGTGGTAGACAGTGGGTAGCAAGTCCCTGTGGTGGACAATGGTGACGACATCCTTTCTTTGGACAGTGGGGAGGATGTCCCGGTTCTGCACAGTAGGATGTCCCTGTGGTACCCAGTGGTGAGGAAGTCACTGTTGTGCAAAGAGGATGTCCCTGTGGTGTACAGTATGGAGCATATTCCTGTGGTGAACAGTGGGAAGGTCGTCACTGTGCTGGACATTGGTGTGGACCACCTTGTGGTGGACAGAGGTAAGGACGTCCTTGTACACAGGAGGATGTCACTGTGCTGGCCAGTGAGGAGGACCTCCCACTGGTGAACAAGGGGTAGGAAGTTGCTGTGGTGGACAGTGGGGAAGATGTTCCTGTGGTGGACAGTGGGAAGGATGTCTGTTTGGTGGACAGTGGAAAGGACGTCCCTGTGGTGGACAGTGGGGAGGACATCACTGTTGTGGAATGTGGGGGAGACCTCCCTGTGGTAGACAGTGGGTAGGACATCCCTGTGGTGCACAGCAGGGAAGAAGTCTCTGTGGTGGACTGTGGGAAAGCTATCCCTCTAGTGGACAGTGATGTGGACATTTCTGTGGTGGACAGTTGAAAGGACATCATTGTGGTGGACAGTTGAAAGGACGTCATTGTGATGGACAGTGGAGAAGAACTTCCTGTGGTGGAGAGTGGGAAGGAAGTCCCAGTAGTGGTCAGCTGTGAGGACCCCCCTGTGGTAAACAGTGGGTAGGAAGTCCCTGTGGTGGACAGTGGAAAGGACGTCCCTTTTTTGGACAGTGGGGAAGATTTTTCTGTGGTAGATTGTTGGAAGGATGTCCCTGTGTTGGAAAGCAAGAGGATTTCTCTTTGGAGAACAGTGGGAAAGACGTCACTGTGGTGGACAGTGGTGAGAATGTCCCTGTGGTGCACATTTTGTAGGATGTCACTCTGATGGACAGTGGGAAAGAAGGGTCTGTGGTGGACAGTAAAAAGGAAGTCCCTGTAGTGGACAGTGGAGAGGACCTCCCACTGGTGAACAATGGGTAGGAAGTCTCTCTGGTGGACAGTGGGGTAGATGACCCTGCAGTGGACAGTGGAAAAGATGTCCCTGTAGTTCACAGTGTTGAGGAAGTTTCTGTTGTGCACAGGAAGATGTCCCTGTGGTGTACAGTAGGGAGCATATTCCGGTGGTGAACAGTGGAAAGGTCATCACTGTGCTGGACATTGGGGTGGACCACCTTGTGGTGGACAGAGGTAAGGATGTCCTTGTACACAGGAGGTCGTCCCTGTGCTGGACACTGAGGAGGACCTCCCACTGGTGAACAATGGGTGGAAGTCCCTGTGGTGTTCAGTTGGGAGGATGTCCCTGAGGTGGACAGTGGGAAGGATGTCTTTTTGTGGACAATATAAAGGACGTATCTCTGGTAGACAGTGGGGAGGACATCTCTGTGGTGAATAGTGGGAAAGACCTCCATTTGGTAAGCAGTGCATAGGACATCCTTGTGGTGGACAGTGGGGAGGATATCCCTGTGGTAGATTGTGGGAAAGACCTCCATTTAGTAGGCAGTGGGTAGGACACCCTTGTGGTGGACAGTGAGGAGGACCTCCCTGTGGTGGATGGTGGGAAAGACCTCCATTTGGTAGGCAGTGGGTAGGACATCCTTGTGGTGGACAGTGGGAAGGACCTTCCTGTGGTGGACAGTGGGGAAGAAGTCTCGGTGATGGACAATGGAAAAGATATCCCTCTGGTGGACAGTGAAGGGGAGGTTACTTGGTGAAGAGTTGAAAGGACTTCATTGTGGTGGACAGTGGAGAGGACCTCTCAGTGGTGGACAGTGGGAAGGAAGTCCCAGTAGTGGATAATGGGGAGGATGTCCCTGTGGAGTACAGTGGAGAGGACCTTTCTGTTGTGGCTAGTGGGAAGGATGTCAATTTTTTGGACAGTGGAAAGGGCATGCCTATGGTGGACAGTGGGAAGGAAGTTTCTGTGATGGACAGTAGGGAGGACCTCCCTGTGCTGCACAGTGTGGAGTACATCCCTGTGGTGGACATTGGGAAAAACATCACTTTGTTGCACAGAGGAAAGGACGTCACTTTGGTGGACAGTGGAAAGGACGTACCTGTGGTGGAAGGTGGGGAACACTTTCCTGTGGTGGACAGTGGGGAGGATGTTCTTGAGGTGTACTGTGAAAAAAACATCCCTGTGGTGGACAAAAGGGAAGAAGTCTCTGTGGTGGACAGTGGGAAAGACATCCTTGTTGTGGACAGTGATGAGGATGTTTCTGTGGTGGACAGTGGAAAGAACGACCCTGTGTTAGACAGTGGAAAGGAACTTCCTGTTGTGAACAGTGGAAAGGATTTTCCAGTGGTGGAGAGTGGGGAAAACATCCCTGTTTTGTACAGTGGGAAGGACATCCCTGTGGTATACATTGGGGAGAAAGTCCCTGTGCTGGCCAGTTGGCAGACATCCCTGTGGTGGACAGTGGAAAGAACATCCCTTTGGTGGACAGTGGGAAGTACGTTTCTGTGTTGGACTGTGGGAAGGATGTCACTTTGTGGATAGTGGGAAGGATGTCCCTATAGTGGACAGTGGAAATAACATCCCTCTTTTTATCAGTGTGGAGAACATCCTTATGGTGGACTGTGGGGAGGACCTACCTGTGGTTGACAGTGTGTAGGAAGTTCCTGTTGTGGACAGTGGGTAGGACCTCTCTGTGTTGGACATGGTAAGGATGTCCCTGTTGTGGACAGTGTGAAGGACTTTTCTGTGGTGGATAGTGGGTATTATGTCCCTGTGGTGGACAGTTGTGAGGACATCACTGTGGTGGACAGTGTGAAGGAAGTCTCTTTGGTGGACAGTGGGAAGGACATCCCTGTGGTGGACAGTGGAGAGGACATTTCTGTTGTGGACAGTGAAAAGGACGTCCCTGTGTTGGGAAGTGTAAAGGACGTGTCTGCGGTTGACAATGGGGAAGCTATCCCTGTGGTGTTCAGTTGGGAGGATATCCCTGTGGTGGACAGTGTGAAGGAAAGCCTTTGTGGACATTATAAAGCACGTAACTGTGGTGGACAGTAGAGAGGACATCCCTGTGGTGGATGGTGGGGAAAGAACTCCATTTGGTAGGCAGTGGGTAGGACATCCTTGTGGTGGACAGTGGGAAGGAACTTCCTGTGGTGGACAGTGGAGAGGAAGTCTCTGTGGTGGACATTAGGGAAGACATCCCTCTGGTGGACAGTTATGAGGACGTTTCTGTGGTGGACAGTTGAAAGAACGTCACTGTGGTGGACAGTGGAAAGGACCTTCCTGTGGTGGACAGTGGGAAGGAAGTCCCAGTGGTGGATGGTGGGGAGGATGCCCCTGTGGTGGACAGTGGAGAGGACCTGCCTGTGGTACAGAGTGGGAAGGATGTGACTGTGGTGGACAATAGTTAGGACGTCCTTGTTGTGTACAGTGGGAAGGATGTCCCTGTGATAGACAGTGGGGAGGATGTCCTTGTGGTGGACAGTTTTTTGGATGTCCCTTTTGTGGACAGAGGGAATGACGTCCATTTGTTGTACAATGGGAAGGAGGTCACTGTGGTGGATATTGGGAAGTACGTCTCTTTTGTGTACAGTTGGAAGGACGTCTCTATGGTGGACAGTGGAATGTATGTCCCTGTGGTGGACAGTGGTGAGGACGTCCCTGTGGTAGAAAGTGGGAAGGTTGTCCCTTTTGTGGACAGTGGGAAGGACTTCCCTTTGGTGGACTGTGGAGATGAAGGTTTGTGGTGGACAGTGAGGAGGACCCTCCTGTGGTAGACAGTGGGTAAGCAGTCCCTGTGGTGGACATTGGGAAGGATGTCCCTTTTTTGGACTATGGAAGGACGTCCCTGTAGTTGAAAGCAAGTAGGATCTCTCTTTGGAGGACAGTTAGAAAGATGTCTCTGTGGTGGACAGTGGTGAGATGTTTCTGTGGTGGACAGTAAAAAGGACATCCCTGTGGTGAACAATGGAGAAGACCTTCCTGTGGTGGACAGTGGGTAGGATGTCTCCATAGTTGACAGTTGAAAGGATGTCACAGTGCTGGACAGTGGAGAGGACCTTCCTATGGTGGACAGCGGGGAGGAGCTCTCAGCAGTAACAGAGAGGAGGATGTCTCTGTGTTGGACAGTTGAAAGGAGGTCCCTGTAGTGCACAGTGGTGATTATGTTCCTGTTGTGCACAGAAGGATATCCCTGTGGTACACAGTGATAAGGAAGTCCCTGTTGTACACAGAAGCATGTCCCTGTGGTGTACAGAGTGGAGGATGTCCCTGTGGTGAACAGTGGGAAGGAGGTCACTGTGTTGGACATTGATGTGGATTATCTGGTGGTGGAAAGAGGTAAGGATGTCCTTGTGGTACACAAGAGGATGTCTCTGTGGTGGACAGTGAGGAGGACCTCCCTCTGGTGAACAATGGGTAGGAAGTGCCTGTGGTGTACAGTGGGGAGGACATCCTTGTGGTGGAAGGTGGAGAAGACCTCCCTTTGGTAAACAATGGGTAGGACATCCCTGTGGTGGACAGTGGGAAGAACATCCCTGTGGTGGACAGTGGGGAGGAAGTCTCTGTTGTGGACAGTGGGAAAGATATCTCTCTGGTGGACAGTGATGAGGACATTTATGTGGTGGACAGTTGAAAGGACGTCACTGTGGTGGACAGTGGAGAGGACCTTCCTGTGGTGGAGAGTGGGAAGGAAGTCTCAATGGTGGACTGTGGGGAGGACATTCCTGTGGTGGACAAAGGGCAGGACATCACTGTGGTAAACAGTGGTTAGGGAATCCCTGTTTTGGACAGTGGAAAGGACGTCCCTCTTGTGGACAGTGGGGCAGATGTCCTTGTAGTGGACAGGTTTTTGGATGTCTCTGTGGTGGACAGAGGGAAGGATGTCCCTTTGTTGGACAATGGGAAAGAGGTCCTTGTGGCAGACAGTGGGAAGTACGTCTCTTGATGGACGATCAGAAGGATGTTTCTATGGTGGACTGTGAAAAGTACGTGCCTGTGTTAAACAGTGGGAAAGACCTCTTTGTGTTGGACAGTGGGGAGGACATCTCTTTTGTGGACAGTGGAACAGATGTCCCTATAGTGCACTGTGGTGAGGACCTCCTCGTTGTGCACATGAGGATGTTCCTTTGGTTCACAGTGTTGAGGATGTCTCTGTGGTGAACAGTGGGAAGGATGTCACTGTGATGGATATTGGTGAGGACAACCCTGTGTTGGACAGTGGTAAGGAAGTTCCTGTGGTGGACAGGGGAAAGGAACTCCCTCTAGTTTACAGTGGTGAGGACATCTCTGTGGTAAACAGTGGGAAGGACATCCCTGTGGTAAACAGTGGTGAGGACATCCCTGTGGTGGACAGTGGTGAGGACGTCCCTGTTTTAGACAGTGGGAAGGTCGTAACTTGGCTGGATGAAGGGATGAGCGTCCCTGTGGTGGTCAGCGGGAAGGATGTTCCCATAGTGGACAGTGGGGAGGATGTCACTGTGGTGGACAGTTGTGAGGATGTATTGTGTTGGACATGGGAAGGATGTTTCTTTGTTAGACAGTGGACAGGACTTCGCTGTTGTGGTCAGCAGGGAGGACATTACTGTTTTGAAAGGTGGGGAGCACCTCCCTGTGGTGGAGTGTGTGGAGGATGTCCCTGTGGTGGACAGTGGAAAGGACGTCCCTGTGGTGGACAGTGGGAAGGATGTCCCTGTGGTTGACAGTGGGAAGGATGTCACTCTGCTGGACAGTGAAAAGGGTGTCCTGTGGTGGACAGTGGAATGGATGTCCCTGTGGCCAACAGTGGAGAGGACCTTCCTGTGTTGGACAGTGGGAAGTATGTCTCTGTGCTGGACATGGATTAGATACGACCCTGTGGTGGACAGTGATAAGGATGTCTTTGTGGTGCACAGGAGTACATCAATGAAGTTGACCGTGAGGTAAACCTGCCTCTGGTGACCAATGAGTAAGATGTCCCTGTGGAGGACATTGAGGAGGATGTCCTTGTGGTGGACAGTAGGAAGGACATCCTTGTGTTTGACAGTGGAAAGAATGTCCCTGTGGTTGACAGTGGGGAGGACATCCCTGTAGTGGACAGTGATAACGATGTCTTTGTAGTGCACAAGAGTATGTCCATGAAGTAGAAAGTGAGGAAAAACTCCCTCTGGTGAACAGTGGATAGGACGTCCCTGTGGTGGACAGTGAACAGGCTGTTTCTGTGGTGGACAGTGGAGAGGAACTCTCTGTAATATACAGTGGGATTCACGTATCTGTGGTGGACAGTAGGGAGTATGTTCCTGTTGTGGACAGTGGGAAGGATGTCCTTTTGGTGGACAGTGTGAAGGACCTGTCTGTGGTAGACAGTGGGTAGGTCATCTCTGTGTTGGACAGTGGGGAGAACGTCTCTATTTTGGACACTGCAGAGGATGTTATTGTGGTAGACATTGTGAAGAACATCCCTGTGGTGGCCAGTGATGAGGCTATTTCTGTGGTGGACTGAATAAAGGACGTCCATGTGGTTTACAGTGGAGAGGACCTCACTGTGGTGGACAGTGGGAAGTACGTACCTGTAGTGGACAGTGGGGAGGACCTTTCTGGGGTGGACAATAGGAAAGAACGTCCCTGTGGTGGACAGTGGGAAGGACATACCTTTAAAGGACATTGGGTATGATGTCTTAGTGGTAAACTTCGGGGAGGATGTCCCTGTGGTGAACAGTGGGGAGGACCTCCCTGTGGCAGACAGTAGGTAGGATGTCACTGTGGTGGAGAGTTCGGAGAACATCCTTGTTTTGGACAGTAGGAAGGACACTTCTGTGGTGGACAGTTTAAAGTACATCCCTGTGGTGGACAGTGGGAGGACCTTTCTGTTTTGGACAGTGGGAAGGATGTCCCTGTGGTGGACAGTGGGGAGTTCAACCCTGTGGTGGACAGTGGGAGTACCTTGCTTTGGTGGACAGTGGGAAAGACATCCCTGTGTTGGACTGTGAAGTGGAGATCCCTGTGGTAGACAGTGGTGAGGACGTTTCTGTGGTGGACAAGAGAAGATCCCTTTGGTGAACCATGTGAAGGATGTCCATGAAGTGGAGAGTGCAAAGAACATTTCTGGTGTGGACAGTGGTGAGGAGTTTCCTGGTGTGAACAGGAGGATGTCCCTGTGGTGCACAGTGGTAAGAACATCCTTGTTTTGCATGGGAGGATGTCCTTGTGGTGCACAATGGGGAGTATATAGCAGTGGTAAATCTGGGAAGGGTGTTTCTTTGGTGGACAGTGGGGAGGATATTTCTGTGGTGGACAGTTGGTGGAAGGAAGACCGTGTGGTGGACACTGGGAAGGATCCCTCGTTTTTGGACAGTGGGGAGGACATTTCTGTTGTGCACTGGAGGATATCCATGTGGTGCACAGTGGTGAAGACATCCCTGTTGTGCACTGGAGGATATCTCTGTGGTGCCCATTGGGGAGGATTTCCATTTGGTTAACAATGGGAAGGACATAATGGTGCTGGACTTTGGTGAGGATGACCAATGTGATGCAGAGTGGTAAAAACGTCCTTCTCGTACATAAGAGGATGTCCCTGTGGTGTTCAGTGGGAAAAAATTTCTGTGGTGTCCAGTGAGGTGGATGTCTCTGTGGTGGATGGTTGGAAGAATGTACCTGTGGTGGACTGTGGGGAAGACAACACTGTGGTAGATAGTGTAAAGTATGTCCCGGATGTGGACAGTGGGGAAGATGTCCCTGTGGTGGACTGTTTGGAGGACATCCCTGTGGTGGACAGTGGGAAGGACATTTTTTGGTGGACAGTGGGAAGGATATCCATGTGGTGGACAGTGTTGGGGACATCCCTTTGGTGGACAGTGGAAAGGATATCCCTCTTGTGGACAGTTGGATGGACAATCACTTTCATTGACAGTGGGAATGATGTCACTTTTGTGGATAGTGGGAAGGATGTCCCTGTGGTGGACAGTGGGGATGATGTCTCAGTGGTGCACAGATGGGAGGACATCCCTTTGGTGGACTGTGATATGGACGTTTCTGTGGTGGACTGTGGGGACGAAGTTTCTGTGGTGGACAGTGGGAAGGACCACACTGTGGTGGACAGTTGGGGGGATGTCCCTGTGGTGGACTATGGGGAACACGTTCCTGTGGTGGATGGGGGGGAGTACCTCAATCTGGTGGACAGTGGTAGCAGGTTTCTTAGGTGGACAGTGGGTGGATGTCACTGTAGTGAAAAGTGAAATGGACCTCTCAGTTGTGGACAGGGAAGAGGACGTTTCTGTGGTGGACAGTAGGGATTACCTCCTTGTGGTAGACAGCGGTTAGTATGTCCCTGTGTTGGACAGTGTAGAGGAGGTCCCTGTTTGAAAGTGGGGAGGAGGTTTCTTTGGTGGACAGTTTGAAGGACATCTCTGAGGTGGATAGCAGGGAGAAATTCTTTGTGATGGACCATGGAAAAGGCATCACTGTGGTGAACAGTGATTAGGACATTTCTATGGTGGACAGTGGAGAGGACTTTCTAGTGATGGACAGTGGAGAGGACCTCCCTCTGGTGGACAGTTGGAAGGATGTTTCTGTGTTGGAGAGTGGAGAGGATGTCTCTGTTCTGGACAGTGGTGAGTACGTCCCTGTAGTGGACAGTGGGCAGGATTTCCCTGTTGTGGACAGTTTGGAGGACGTCACTGTGGTGGACAGTGAGAAAGATGTCCCATTGCTGGACAGTTTGAAAAATATTTCTGTGGGAGACAGTGCGGAGGATGTCCCTATTGTGGACAGTGGCGATGATGTCTCTGTTGTGGACAGTTGGATGGACACTCCATGTCCTTTACACTGGGAAGGATGTCCCTTGGGTGGACAGTGGAAAGTATGTCACTTTGGTGGAGAGTGGTGAGGATGTCACTGTGGTGGACAGTTGGGAGGAATTCCCTGTTGTAAACAGTGGGGAGGACATTCCTGTGGTAGACAGTGGGGAGGACTTTTCTGTGGTGGACAGTGTGGAGGACCACCTTGTGTCTGAGAGTGGGAAGGATGTTCTTTTTTTTTGGACAGTGGGGAAGACATTACTGTGGTGTACACTGGGGAGGACCTCCTTCTAGTGGACAGTGGGGAGGACGTCCCTGTGGTGGACAGTGGAAAGGACCTCTCTGTAGTGGACAGTAAAAAGGACCTATCTGTGGTGTGCAGTGGGAAGAACGTCCATGAGAGGACAGTGGGGAGGACGTCTCTGTTGTGGAAAGTGGGAAGGACATTCCTGTGTTGGACAGTGAGGAGGATGTCCCTGTGGTGGACAGTGTGAAGGACATCCCTATGGTGGACAGTGGAGAGGACCTCACTGTTCTGGATAGTGGGAAGGACATCCCTGTCATGGAGAGTGGGGAGAACCTCTCTGCAGAGGACAGTGGGGAGGACATCCCTGTGTAGACAGTGGAATATCCATGTAGTTCACAGGGGTGAGAACATCCCTGTTGTGAACAGAAGCGTGTCCTGTGGTGCACAGTGGGGAGGATGTCCCTGTAGTTAACAGTGGGAAGGACGTTTCTGTGGTGGACAATGGGAAGGGTGTCCCTGTGATGGACAATGGGGAGGACGTCCCTGTGGTGAACAGTGGGGAGGACCTCCCTGTGGCAGACGATAGGTAAGACATCTCTGTGGTGGACAGTGGGGAGGACATCCCTGTTTTACACAGTGGGGATGATCTCTCTGTGGAGGACAATGTGAAAGATGTTTCTGTGGTGGACAGTAAAAGGGAGGTTTTTGTGGTGGACAGTGTAGAGGACCTTCCTCTGGAGGAGAGTGGGAAGGATGTCACTGTGGTGAACAGTGGAGAGTACATCCCTATGGTGGACAGTGGGAGTACCTCGCTGTGGTGTACAGTGGGGCGGATATTGCTTTGGTGGACAGTGGAGAGGACATCTCTGTGGTGGACAAGAGAACATCCCTTTGGTGAACCATGTGAAGGATGGCC
Organism: Arvicanthis niloticus; assembly: GCF_011762505.2. Taxonomy (NCBI): domain Eukaryota; kingdom Metazoa; phylum Chordata; class Mammalia; order Rodentia; family Muridae; genus Arvicanthis; species Arvicanthis niloticus. The sequence continues at coordinate 968,344 of NC_047670.1, forward strand.
ATGAAGTGGACAGTGCGAAGAACATCTATGGTGTGGACACTTGTTGAGGATTTTCCTGGTGTGAACAGGAGGATGTCGCTGTGGTGCACAGTGGTACGAACATCCCTGTTGTCCATGGGAGGATGTCCTTGTGGTGCAAAATGGGGAGTATGTACCAGTGGTTAACTCTGGGAAGGATGTTACTTTGGTGGACAGTGGGGAGGATATTTCCATGGTGGACAATGGGAAATATGTCCCTGTGGTGGACAATGGGGAGAATGTCCCTATTGTGGACAGTTGGGAGGAAATCCCTGTGATGGACAGTTTGAAGTACATCCCTTTGATGGTCAGTAGGAAAGACATCCCTGTGTTGGACAGTGGGGAGGACCTCCCTCTTGTGGACAGTGGGGAGGATATCTCTGTGGTGGACAGTGGAAAGGATGTCCTGTGGTGCACAATGGTGAGGAAGTCCCTGTAGTGCATAGGAGTTTGTCCCTGTGAGTCACAGTGGTGCACAGTTATGAGTATGTACCTGTGGTTTAGAGTGGGAAGTATGTCACTGTGTTTGACAGTTGTGTGGATGTCCATGTGGTGGAGAGTGGAGAGGATTTCACAGTGGTGCACTGTGGAAAGGATGCCCCTGTGGTGAACAGTGGGAAGGACGTCCCTGTGGTGGACATTGGTGAGAAATACCATGTGGTGTGCAGCGGTAATGATGTCGCTGTGGTGGACAGAGGGGAGGATGCCACTGTGGTGGTCAGTAGAAAGGATGTCCCTGTGGTGGACAGTGGGAAGGACATCCTTTTGGTAGACAGTGGGAAGGACCTCCCTGTGGTGGATATAGGGAAGGACGTTCCTGTGCTTTACAGTGGAGAGGACCTCCCTGTGTTGGACAGTGGGTAGGACATCCCTTATGGTTGACAGTGGGGAGGTCATCTTTGTTTTGGACAGTGTGAAGGACATCCGTATGTTGGACAGTGGAAAGGATGTGCCTGTGGTGGACAGTTGGAAGGATGTCCCTTTGGTAGATAGTGCAGAGGATTTCTCTCTAGTGGAAAGTGAGGAGGACATCCCTGAGGATTACACTGTGGAGGACATCTGTGTGGTGGACAGTGGAAAGGATGTCCCTGTGGTGGACAGAGGGGAGGATGTCTCTGTGGTGGACAGTGGGAAGGATGTCCCTCTCATGAAGAGTGCATAGGACATCCCTGTTTTGGACAGTGATGAGGATTTCACTAGTGTGCACAGGAGCATATTCCTGTGGTGCACAGAGGTAAGGACAGCCCTGTTGTGTACAATAGGATGTTTTTGTGGAGCACAGTTGGGAGGATGTCCCTGTGGTGAACAGTAGGAAAAAAGTCACTTTGGTGGACAGTGGGGAGGAGGTCCCTTTAATGAACCGAGTATATGCCTGTTGTGGACAATGTGAAGGACATACCTTTGGTCGACAATGGGAAGGACATCCCTGTGGTGGATGGTGTGAAGTAAGTCTGTGTTGTGGACAGTGGGGAGGATGTTTTTGTGGTGGACAATGGGAAGGAACTTTCTGTGGTGGACAGTGGAAAGGACGTCCCTGAGTGGACAGTGGGGAGTACATCCCTGTTGTGGAACGTGGGAAGGAGGTCCCTGTGGTGGATAGTGGGTAGGATGTCCATGTGCTGGACAGTTGAGAGGACATCCCTTTGGTAGACAGTGGGGAGGACATCCCTTTTGTAGATAGTGGAAAGAACATCTTTGGGGTGGACAGTGAAGACTATGTTCCTGTGGTGGACAATGCAAAAAAAGTTTCTGTGGTGGACAGTGTGTAGGACCTCTCTGTGGTGGACAGTGCGAAGAATGTTTCTGTTTTGGACAGCGGGAAGGACGTCCCTTGTTGGACAGTGGGAAGAAAGTCCCTTTGGTGGACAATGGGAAGGATGTCCCTGTGGTGGACAGTATGGAGGACCTCCCTGAGGTAGGATGTCCCCGTGGTGGACAGTTGGGAGGACAACTTGTTTTGGACGGGGGAGGACGTTTCTGTTTTGGACATTCAGAAGGATGTCCCTCTGGTGGATAGTGGGGAGGAACTGTCTGTGGTGGACAATGGGAAAGATGTCCCTGTGGTGGACAGTGATTAGGACATTTCTGTAGTGGAGCATGGGAATGACAATCCTATGGAGGACAGTGGAAAAGACATCACTGTGGTGCACAGTGGGGAGTATGTCCCTGTGGTGGACTGTGGGGAGGACCTCCCTGTGGTTGACAGTTGGTAGGACATCCCTGTGGTAGACAGTGTGAAGGACATTTCTGTGGTGGAGAGAGGGGAGGATATTTCTCTGGAGTACATTTGGAAATACGTCCATATGGTCGACAGTGATGAGATGTTTCTTTGGTGGACAATAAAAAGAACATCCCATTGGTAGGCAGTAGAGAGGACCTCCCAGTGGTGGACAATTGGAAGGATGTCCCTGTGTTGGACAGTGCAGAGGACATCTCTATGTTTAACAGTGAGGAGGACGTCCCTGTGGTAGACAGTAAAAAGGATGTCCCTGTAGTTCACAGTAGTGAGGACATCCCTGTTGTGCACAGGAGGATGTCCCTGTGGTACACAGCATTGAATCATCCCTGTAGTACAAAGAACGATGTCCTGTGGTGGACAGTGGGAAGGATGTACCTGTGGTTGACAGTTGGGAGGACGTCCCTGTGGTGGACTTTGGGAAACACGTTCCTGTGGTGGATGGGGGAAGCACCTCAATCTGGTGGACAGTGGTCTCAATCTGGTGGACAGTGGTAGCAGGGTTCTTAGGTGGACAGTGGGGTGGATGTCACTGTGGTGAACAGTGAAATGGACCTCTCAGTTGTGGACAGGGAAGAGGATGTTTCTGTGGTGGACAGAAGGGATTACCTCCCTGTGGTAGACAGTGGTTAGTATGTCCCTGTGTTGGACAGTGTAGAGGAGGTCCCTGTTTGAAAGTGGAGAGGACGTTTCTTTGGTGGACAGTTTGAAGGACATCTCTGAGGTGGACAGCAGGAAGGAATTCTTTGTGATGGACCATGGAAATACATCACTGTGGTGAACAGTGATTAGGACATTTCTATTCTGGACATTGGTGAGGATGACCCTGTGGTAGACAGTGGTCAGGACATCCTTGTGTTACACAGGAGAGTGCCCTTGTTGTGGACAGTGAGGAGGAACTTCCTGTGGTGAACAGTAGGTAGGATGTCCCTGTGGTGGACAGTGGGATGGACCTCTCAGTTGTGGACAGTTGAGAGGATGTTTCTGTGGTGAACAGTGCGAAGGACGTGCCTGTAGTGGAAAGTGGTTAGGACGTCCATGTAGTGGTCTGTGTGGAAGAGGATTCTGTGGTGCAAAGTGGGAAGGACATCACTGTGGTGGACAGTGAGGAGGACCTTCCTGTGGAGGACAGCGAGGAGGACATCCCTCTGTTTGAAAGTAGAAAAGACTTCCTTGCGGTGGACAGTGGGGATGACATCCCTTTGGTGGACAGTGGTATGGACATCCCTTTGGTGGACAGTGGGGAGAATGTTTTTGTGGTGGAGAGTGGGAAGGACACTTCTGTTGTGCACTGGAGGATGTCCCTGTGGTGCACAGTAGTGATGACATCCCTGTTGTGCACAGGAGGATGTCCGTGTGGTGCACAATGGGGAGGATGTCCCTGTGGTGAACACTGGGAAGGACTCCACAGTGCTGGACATTGGGGAGGACTACACTGTGGTGCAGAGTGGTAAGGATGTCCTTCAGGTAAAAAGGAGGATATCCCTGTGGTGGACAGTTGGGAGGACATTCCTTTGGTGGACAGTGGAGATATCCCTGTGGTGGACAGAGGGATAGACGTCCATGTAGTAGACAGTGGAAAGAACCTCCTTTTGTTGGACAGTGAGAAGGACGTCCCTGGGGTGGACAGTGGGGAAGACATCCCTGTCGTGGACATTGGGAAGGACGTTTCTGTGGTGGACAGTGGGGAGGAAGTCCTTGTGGAGAACAGTTTGGAGAACGTCCCTGTGTTGGGCAATAAGAAGGACATCCCTTTGGTGCACAGTGGGTGGGACTTTTCTTGGTGGACAGTTGGGAGGATGTTCCTATTGTTGACAGTGGAGAGAACATCCCTGTGGTGGACAGTGTAAAGGACTTCCCTTTGGTGGACGGTTTGAAGGATGTCTCTGGGCTGGACAGTGGGAAGGACTTCTCTGTGGTGGACAGTGGGCAGGAACTCCCTGTGTTGGAAAGTGGGAAGGACATCCCTTTGGTGGACAGTGGGGAAAACCTTTTTGTGGTAGACAGTGGGGAGGACCGCCCACTAGTGGACAGTGGGGAGGATGCTACTGTGGTGGACAGGGGGGAGGGTGTTCCTGTGAAGAACAATTGAAAGGATGTCCCTGGAGTGCACAGTGGTGAGGATGACCCTGTTGTGCACAGGAGGATGTCCCTGTGTTGCACATTGGCTATGATGTCCCTCTGTTGAATGGGGACATCCCTGTGGTGGACATTGTTGAGAATGACCCATTGTGATCTTTGTGGTATGTCTTTTAAGGACATTTTTGTGGTAAACAGGAAGATGTCTCTGTGGTGGCCATTGTGGTGGACTTCTCTTTGGTGGTTGGTTGGAAGCATGTACCTGTGGTGGACTGTGGGGAAAACATCCCAGTAGTGGACTGTGGAAGGGATGTCCCTTTGGTGGACATTGGAAAAGAGGTCCTTGTGATAAACTGTGGGGAGGACCTTTCTGTGGTGGACAGTGGGAAGGACGTCTCTACGGTGGACAGTGGGGAGGATGTCCCTATTGTGGACATTTGGGAGGAAATCCCTGTGGTGGACAGTTTGAAGGATGTCCATTTGGTGGACAGCAGGAAGGACATCCTTGTGTTGGACAGTAGGAAGGACCTCCCTCTTGTGGACAGTGGGGAGGATGTCTCTGTGGTGGACAGTGGAAAGGATGTCCTGTGGTGCACAATGGTAAGGAAGTCCATGTAGTGCATAAGAGTATGTCAATGTGGGTCACAGTGCGTAGGAAGTCCCTCTGGTGAACAGTGGGGAGTATATCCCTGTGGTATACAGTGGGAAGTACGTCGCTGTGTTTGACTGTTGGGTGGATATCACTGTGGTGGACAGTGGGAAGGACATCCCTGTGGTGGACAGTGAGGAGGACTTTCTTGTGGTTGACAGGTAAGAGGATATCCCTGTGGTAGACAGTGGGAAGGATGTCCCTTTTGTGGACAGTGGGGAAGACATCCCTGTGGAGGACAGGCGGAAGGATGTCCCTGTTGTGGACAGAGTGAAGGACCTCCCTCTGGTGAACTGTAGGAAAGCCATCCCTGTGGTGAACAGAGGGGAGGACTTCTCTGTAGTGAACCATGAGGAGGGCATCCCTGTGGTTTACAGTGCAGAGGACATCCGTGTGGTAGACAGTGTGGAGAAAGTCCCTATGGTTGACAGTGGGGAGAATTTCACTGTGATGGTCTGTGGGTAGGATGTCCTTGTGGACAGTTGGGAGTAAGTTTCTGTCGTGAAGTGGAGAATGTCCCTGTGGTGGATAGTGGAAAGGATTTCCATGTGGTGGTTACTATGGAGGACAACTCTGTGGTGGACATTGGTGAGGACTTCCCTTTTGTGCACAGGAGGATGTCCTGTGGTGCACAGTTGGGAGGATGTCACTGTGGTTTACAGTGGAAATGACGTTACTGTGTTTGACAGTTGGGAGGATATCCCTGTGGTGGACAGCTGGGAGGATGTCCCTGTGGTGGACAGTAGATAGGATTTCACTGTGGTGGACAGTAGGGATGACAAGAGAATGCCACTTCGGTGGATACTGGTAAGCATGACCCTGTAGTGGAGAGTTCATCTCATCTCTGTAATGGGCAATGGTAAGAACATCCCTGTTGTGCACAGGAGGATATCCCTGTGGTGCACAGTGTGAGGATATCTCTGTTGTGCAGAGGAGGATGTCCCTGTCATGCAAGGTGGAAAAAATGTCCCTGTGTTAAACAGTGGAAAGGACATCCTTTGGGTGGACCTTGGTGTGAATGACCCTGTGTTGGACAGTGATAATGATGTCCCTGTGATGGACAGCAGGGAGAACCTCTCTGAGGTTGACAATGGGTAGGATGTCACTGTGGTGGACAGAGGGGAGGACATCACTGAGCTGGTCAGTGGGAAGGACGTCCCTGTGGTAGGCCATGTGGAGGACCTCCCTCTGGTGGACAGTGGGGAGGACATCCCTGTGCTGTACAGTGAAAAGAATGTCCCTGTGGTGCACAGTGGTGAGGAAGTCCCTGTTGTGCACAGGAGGATGTCCCTATGGTGCACAGTGTGGAGGATGTCCCTTTGGTTAACAGTGGGAATGATGTCACTTTGCTGGAAATTGTTGAGGACGTCCCTGTGGTGGACAATGGTAAGGACACCCTTGTGGTATACAGGAGGACGATCCTGTGGTTGAGAGTGGTGAAAACATCCCTGTGGTGTCCAGTGGGGTGGATGTCTCTGTGGTGGATGGTGGGGAAACATCCCTGTGTTGGACAGTGGGAGGGATGTTCTTGTGGTGGACATTTAGGAGGATGTCCCAGTGTTGGACAGTGGAAAGAACTTCCTGTGGTTGACAGTGGCTAGGAAATCCCTGTGTTGGACAGTTGGTAGGATGTCCCTGAGATGGACAGTGGGGAGGACGTCCCTGTGGTGAACAGTGGGGAGGACATCTCTGTGGGTGACAGTAGGAAAGATATCCCTGTGATGGACAGTGATGAGGACGTTTCTGTGGTAGAGATTGGGAAGGACGTCCCCTTGGTGGACTGCAAGGAGGACCTCTCTGTGGTGAACTGTATGAAGGACGTCCTTGTGGTGGACAGTGGGGAGGATGTCCTTATTTTCAGAGTGCGAGGATGTCCCTGAGGTGGATAGTGGGTAGGACATCCATGTGGTGGACAGTCTGTAGGATGTTCTGTTGTGCACAGTGGGGAAGTCATCCCTGTGGTGGACAGTGGAAATGGCATCCCTGTTGTGGACAGTGGGGAGGATGTCCCTGTGGTGGACAGTTGAAAGGTCGTCCCTGTGGTGGACAGTGGCAAAAAAAGTCCCTGTTATGGAAAGTGAGAAGAACATCACTCTGTTGGACAGTGGCGAGGATATTCCTGTGTTGGACAATTTCGAGAATGAACCCTGTGGTGGACAGAAGGAAGGACGTCACTTTGGTGGACAGTGAGAAGGATGTCCCTGTGGTAAAGAGTCGTGAGGACGTCCCTGTGGTGGACATTGAGGAGGATGTCTGTGTGTTGGACAGATGGAAGGATATCCCTTTGGTGGAATGTGAGAAAAATGTCCCTGTGGTGGACAGTGAAAGAGATGTCCCTGTGTTGGACAGTGGGAAGAACATCCCTGTGGTGGACAGTGGGGAGGTCGACCCTATGGTGGAAGTGGGGAAGATGTTTCCTTGGTGGACAGTGGGAAGGATGTCCCTGTCGTGGGCTGTGGAAAGGAAGTCCCTATTGTGGACAATGGGGAGGATGTCCCTCTGGTGGATAGCAGGAAGGATCTTTCTGTGTTGGACAGTACAAAAGACATCCCTTGTGTTGACAGTGGTGAGGATGTCCCTGTGGTGGACAACAGAAAGGACATCACTTTGGTGGACAGTAGAGAAGATCTCCCTGTGTTGTACAGTGGCAAGGAGGTCCTTTTGGTGGACAGTGGAAAACACATTTATGTTGTGGACATTGGGAAGGACCTCCTTGTGGTGAACAGTGCAAAAGATGTCCCTCTGGTGGACAATGGGGAGGAAATTTCTGTGGTGGACAGTGGGAAGGATGTCCCTGTGGTAGACAGAGGAAAGGATGTGAACTTAGGTGGAAATTGGGAAGAACATCCCTGTGTTGGACAGCGGGGAGCACCTTTCTGTTTTGGACAGTGGAAAGGACATCCATGTTGTGGACAGTTGCAAGGATGTTACTAGTGTGGACAATGAAAGGTCATCCCTGTGGTAGACAATAGAAAGAACCTCCCTGAGGTGAACAGTGGGAAGAAGGTCCCTGTGATGGACTGTGGGAAGGATATTTATATTGTGAACAGTGGGAAGGACGTCCCTGTTGTAAACATTGGGAAGGACCTCTGTATGGGAAACAGTGGGAAGTATGTCACTCTGGTGGACAGTGGGGAGGATATCACTGAGATGGACATTGGTAAGGACGTCCCTGTTGTGTACACAAGGGAGGACTTTTTTGTAGACAATTGTAAAAACATCTCTGTTGTAGACAGTGGGGACAACGTCCCTGTGGTGGACACTGGGGAGGACATATATCTTGTGGACAGTGGGAAAAAGTCCCTGTTCTGGACATTGGGAAAGACCTCCTTGTGGTGGACAGTTGGAAGGACCTCCCTGTGGTGGACAGTGGGAAGGACGTCCCTTTGGTGGATAGTGGGAAGTACATCCATGTGGTGGACAGTGAGAATGAAGTCCCTGTTGTGGACTGTGGGGACGACATCCTTGTGGACATTTGGGAGTATGTTTCTGTGGTGCAGTAGAGAACGTCCTTGTGGTGGATAGTGGGAAGGATTTTTCTCTGGTGGTGAGTGTGGAGGACAACTCTGTGGTGGACATTGGTGAGGTCATCTCTGTTGTGCACATGAGGATGCTTTTGTGGTGCACAGTTGGGAGGATGTCACTGTGGTTTAGAGTAGGATGAACGTTACTGTGTTTGACCATTGGAAGGATATCCCTGTGGTGGACATTTGGGAGGAACTCCCTGTGGTGGAGAGTGGAAAGGAATTCACTGTGGTGGACAGTGGGGATGATGGCCTTCTTAAGTGGGGAGGACGTTCCTGTGGTGCACAAGAGAACATCACTTTGGTGGATAGTGGTTATCATGTCCCTGTAGTGGAAAGTGCTGAGGACATTTCTGTAGTGGACAGTGGTAAGAACATTCCTGTTGTGCACCGGAGGATGTCTCTGTGGTGCATAGCGTGGAGGATGTCTCTGTTGTGCAGAGGAGGATGTCCCTGTCATGCACAGTGGAAAGAATGTCCCTGTGGTGAACAGTAGGAAGGACGTCCCTGTGGTGGACATTGGAGAGGACAACCCTGTAGTGGACAGTAGAAAGAACATCCCTGTGGTGGACAGAAGGGAGAACCTCTCTGTGGTGAACAGTTGGTAGGACGTCCCTGTGGTGGACAGAGGGGAGGATGTCACTGTGGTGGACCATGGGAAGGATGTCCCTTTGGTAGATAGTGCGAAGGAGTGCTCTCTAGTGGACAGTGAGGAGGACATCCATTTGGTGGACAGTGGAGTGGGCTTTCCTGTGGTGGACAGTGGGGAGCATGTCCCCGTTGTGGACAGTGGGAAGGATGTAACTGTGGTAGACAGTGGGGAGAATGTCTCTGTGAGGGACAGGTGGGAAGATGTCCTTCTGGTGGACAGTGGAGAGGACTTCCTTGTGGTGGACAGTGAAGGGGACCTCCCTATGGTGGATACTGGGTAGGATGTCCCTGTGGTGGACAGTGGAAAACACATCACTTTAGTGGACAGTAGAGAGGACCTCCCTGTGGTGGACAGTGTGAAGGTGGTCCCTGTTGTGAAAAGTGGGAAGGACATTTATGTTGTGGACAGTGGGAAAGAAGTCCCTGTTGTGGACATTGGGAAGGACTTCTTTGTGGTAAACAGTGGAAAGGATGTCCCTCTGGTGGACATTGGTGAGGAACTCCCTGTGGTGGACAGTGGGAAGGATGTCCCTGAGGTGGACAGAGGGGAGGATGTCACTTAGGTGAACAGTGTGAAAGACAACCCTGTGGTGGACAGCAGGAAGGACCTATCTGTGGTGGACAGTGGGAAGGACATCCCTGTTGTGGACAGTGGGGAGGACGTCCCTGGTGTGGACATTGCTGAGGACAACCAAGTTTTGGACAGTGGTAAGGTTGTCATTGTGGTACACAGGAGGATATCCCTGTGGTGGACAGTAAGAAGGATATCTCTTTAATGGACAATGGAAATGATGTCCCTGTGGTGGACAGTGGGGAGAAAGTTTCTGTGGGGGAGAGTGGGATTAACGTCTCTGTGGTAAAAAGTGGGGAGGACATCACTGTGGTGGACAGTGGGGGGAATGTTTATGTGGTGGAATGTGTGAAGAATGTCCCTGTGGTGGAAGCAGGGAGGACATCTCTGTGGTGGACAATGTGAAGGATGTCTCTGTTGTGGACAGTGGAAAGGATGTCCCTGTGGTGCAAAGTGGGGAGGATGTCCCTGGGGTGAACAATGGAAAGTATGTTCCTATGGTGGACAGTGGTGAGGACAACCCTGTGTTGGGTAGTGAAAAAGACATCTATGTGGTGGACTGTGGGGAGGTTCACTCTGTAGTGAACATTGGGGAGGATGTCCCTGTGGTGGACAGTGGAAATGATGTCCTTGTGGTGCACAGTGGGGAGGATGTCCCTGTTGTGCACAGGAGGATGTCCCTGTGGTGCACAGTGGTGAGGATGTCCCTGTGGTGAACAATGGTGTGGATGACCCTGTACAGTTTTAAGTATATCCTTGTGCTATACAAGAGGATGTCACTGTGGTGGACAGTGGGGAGGACCTCCCTCTCATGGACAGTAAGGAGGACATCCCTGTAGTGGACACTGGGGAGGACCTCCCTGTGGTGGACAGTGGGTGGACATCCTTGTGGTAAAGAATGTGAAGAATGTCCTTTTTCTGGACAGTGGAAGGATGTCCATGTTGTGGACAATGGGAGGATGTCCCTATTGTGGACAATGGAGAGGACCTCCCTGTGGTAGACTTTAGTGAAATGTCTCTGTGGTGGACAGTTGGGAGGACATCCCTGTTTTGGACAACAGAGAGGACATTACTGTGCTGGACAATGGGAAGAATGTCCCTGTGGTAGACATTTGAAAGAATCTCCCACTGGTGGACAGTGGGGATGACGTCCCAGTGGTGGACAGTGGGTAGGACATTCCTGTGGTGCACAGAACATCCCAGTGGTGGGACAATAAGGAGGACGTCTCTTTGGTGGACACTGCGGAGGACATCCCTGTGGTGGCCAGTGAGAATAGACATCCCTGTACTGGACAGTATAAAGGATGTCACTGTAGTTGACTGTGGAGAGGATGTCCCTCTGGTGCACAGAGGGGAGGATGTCCCTCTGTTGGACAGTGGGGAGGATGTCCCTGTGGTGGATAGAGGAAAGGAATTCCCTGTGGTGAACAGTTGGAAGGATGTCAGTTGGTAAATAGTGTGGTGGATATCCTTGTGGTGGACAGTGAGGTGGGTGTCCCTTAGGTAAACTGTGGAGGACATCATTCTTATGCACAGTGTGGAATACATCCCTGTTGTGGACAGTGGTGAGGACTTTCCTCTGGTGGACAGTGAGGAGAAAATCCCTGTGGTGGACAGTAGGTGCAGATTCCTGTGGTAAAGAGTGGAGGAGGGATTTGAGTGGGGTGGAGATTGAAGAGGTCGTCCTTGTGGTGGACTGTGGGGAAGAAGTTTTTATAGTGCACAGGAGGACGTCCCTTTTGTGGAAAATAAGAAGGACATATCTTTGATGGACAGTGCAGAGGCCATCTATGTGGAGTACAGTGAGAAGGACATCTCTGTGGTGGACAGTGGGGAGGGTGTCCCTTAGGTAAACTGTGTGGAGGACTTTGCTCTGGTGGACAGTGATGGGAAAATCCCTGTGGTTGACCATCCCTGTGGTGGACAGCAGGAAGGATTTCAGTGGGGTGGAGAGTGAAGAGTACATCTTTGTGGTGGAGAGGGGGAAGACGTTCGTGTGGTTCATAGAAGTAAGTCCCTGTGGTGAAAAATTAGGATGATGTCCCTGTGGTGGACAGTGCAAAGGACATGTCTGTCATTGACAGTGAGGATCACATACCTGTGATGGACAGTGTGCAGGACATCAGTGTGTTGGACAGTGGGGAGAATGTCACTCTGTTAGAGAGTGAAGAGGATGTCCCTGTGGTGGAAAGTGGAAAGGAGGACCCAGTGGTGGACAGTAGTGAGGACACTTTTGTGGTGGAAAGTGAGAAGGAAGTACCTATGGTGGACAGTGGGAAAAGCATCCCTGTGGTGAACAGTGGGGAGGACATCCCTAAGGTGGACAGGGGGAAGGACTTCTTTATGTTGGAGAGTGTGGAGGACATTTCTTTGGTGGACAGTGTGGTGGAATTCTCTCTGATACACATATGGACGTCATGGTGGTTAACAGTGGAAAGGATGTCCCTGTGGTGAACAGTGGAAAGGCTGTCCTTGTGGTGGATGGTGGGAATGATGTCCCTGTGGTGGTCAGTGGATAGGGTGTCTTGTGGTGAATGTTGAGGAAAATGGGCCTGTGGTGGACAGTGAGGAGGACATTCTGTGATGGAGAGAGGAAGGACGTCCTTGTGGTGGACAGTGGGTATGATGTCCCTGTGGTGGACAATGTTAAGGATGTCCCTCTGGTGGACAATTGGGAGAACGTCCCTTTGGAGGACAGTGGAAATGATATCTTTTTGTTGAACAATCACTATGACATCTCTGTTGCGGACAGTGGGGAAGATGTCCTTCTGGTGGATAGTGGGGAGGATGTCCCCATAGTGGACAGTAAAAAGGGTGATGCTGAGGTGGACAGTGGGAAGAATGTCCATATGTTGGACAGTGGTGAGGATGTCTCTGTTGTGGACAGTGGGGAGGACATCCCTTGATGAACAGTGGGGAGGATGTCTCTTTTGTGCACAGGAGGACAACACTGTGATGGAGAGTGTAGAGGACATTACTGTGGTGAACAGTTGGGAGGATGTCCTTGTGGTGGACAGTGGATAGGAACTCCCTGTGGGGGACAATGAAGAGGATGTCCCTGTGGTACACAGGAGGACATATCTATAGCGGACTTTGAGGAGGACATCCCTGTGGTGGACTGTGGGGAGGACATTTCTGTGGTGGACAGTGAGAAGGACGTACCTGTGGTGGACAGTGCAAAGAATGTACCTGAGTTGAACACTGGGAAGGACGTCTCTAGTGTGGACAGTGGGGATGAATTCCCTGCTCTGGGCAATGGGGAGGATGTACCTTTTGTGCAGAGGACATCTTTGTGGTATACAGTTGGGAGGAAGTCTCTGTGGTGGACAGTGGAAAGGATGTCCCAGTGGTGGAAAGTGGAAAGAAGACTATGTGGTGGAAAGAGGGGAGGAGGACATCTCTGCTGTGGACAGTAGAGAGGACTTCCTTGTGGAGCACAGGAGGACATCCCTTTGGTGGACAGTGGTGAAGACATCTCTGTGGTGGAGAGTGAGGAGGACTTTTCTGTGGTAGACATTGGTGAGGACGTTTCTGTGGTGGGCAGTGGAAAAACATCTCTGTGGTGGACAATTGGGTGGATGTCCCTTTGGTGCACAGAAGGTGGCCTCTGTGGTGGACATTGGGGAAGATTTTCTTGTGGTGGACAGTGGGGAGGACATTGCTGTGGTGGACAGTGGGTAGAACATCTCTGTGATGGACAGTGAGGAGAATGTCCTTGTGGTGGACAGTGGGAAAGATGTACCTGTGATATATAGTAAAAAGGTCATCCCTGTGGTTTACAGTGGGTAGGAAATCCCTGTGGTGGACAGTGGGGCGGACTTCTCTATGGTTAACAGTGGGGTAGACCTCCCTATGATGGACAGTGGAAAGTATGTTCCCATAGTGGACAGTGGGGAGGATATCCCTGTGTTGGGAAATGGGGAAGACATCATGTGGTGGACACTTGGGATGATGTACCTGTGTTGGATAGTGGTGAGGATGTCTTTGTTGTGCACAGAAGGATGTTCCTGTGGAGCATAGTGAGAAGGATGTCCCTGTGGTCGACAGTGTAGAGAAAGTACATGTGGTGGACAGTGGGGAGATGCCCCTGTGTTGGAAAGTGGCAAGGAAGTTCCTGTGGTACACAGGAGGACATCCCTGTGGTGGACAATGGAGAAAACATCCCTGTGATGGGCAGTGTGGTGGCCATCACTGTGGTGGACAGTGGGGAGGATGTCCCTGGAGTGGAGAGTGTGGAGGACTTCTCTGTGCTGGACAGTGGGGAGGACATCCCTGTGGTGGACAGCAGAAAGTACTTTTCTCTGGTGGACAATGAGGGGGATATTCTTTTTGTGAACAGTGGAAAGGACGTACTTGTGGTGAAAGTAGGGGATGATGTCCTTGGTGTGGACAGTGGGGAGGAATTCACTGTGGTTTACAGTGAGGAGGACATATGTATAATGGACAGTTTGAAGGACATCTTTGTGTTGGACAGTGGGGAGTATGTCCCTATGGTGGACAGTAGAGTGGACGTTCCTATGTTGAAATGTGGAAAAGACTTTCCTTTAGTGGACAGTGAGAAGGATGTCCCTCTGGTGGACAGTGGGAAGGATGTCCCTATGGTGGACAGTGGGGACGATTTCACTGTGGTGGACAGTGAGAAAAATGTCCCTGTGGTGCACAGAAGGACGACACTGTTGTGGACAATGGCGAGGACGTCCCTGTGTTGTACTGTGGGGAAGATGTCCCTGTCGTGAACAGTGGAGAGGACTTCTCTGCATTGGACACTGTGGAGGACATACTTGTAATGGTTTGTGGGGAGGAAATCCCTGTGGTGGACTGTGAGGAGGACATACCTGTGTTGGACAGTGGGAAGGATGTAACACTGGTGGACTGCGGGTATGATTTTCCTGTGGTGGACAGGTGGGAGGATGTCCCTGTGGTGGTCACTGAGAAGTATGTCACTGTGATGGACAGTGGGAGGATGTATTGTGGTGGACATTGAGGAGGACTTTTCTTTTGTGGACAGTGAGGAGGACATCCTTGTGGTAGAGAGTGGGGAGTACATCCCTGTGGTAAAGTGGGGTGGAAGTCCTTGTGGCTATAGTGGAGAGGACATCCCTGTGGTGGACAGTGTAATGAAATTCCCTTTGTTGGACCATAGGGAAGATTTCACTGTGGTGGACAGTGGGGAGGACACTCCTGTTTTGGACAAAGTGGAGGATATTCCAGTGTTGCATGGGAGGACATCCTTGTGGTGGATAGAGGGGAGGACTTTCCTGTGTTGAACAGTGGAAAGTGGACTTATCTGTGGTGGAGAATTGTGTGGAAGTCCCTGTGGTGCACAGAAGGTTGTCCCTGTGGTGGACAGTGGGGAGGATGTATATGAGGTAAACAGTGGGGAGGAGGTCCTTGTGGTGGTCAGTGTTTAGGATGAACCGGTTAAAATAAGTGGTGGGGAAGTCTCTGTGTTACATAGGAGGATGTCCCTGTGGAGGACAGCGGGAATGATGTCCCTTTGGTGAACACTGGGGAGGACTTCCCTGTTGTAGACAGTGATGAGGACATTTCTGTGGTGGGCAGTGGGCAGGACATCACTGTGGTGGGCAATGGAGAGGATTTACTTTGGTGGACAGTTAGGAGCACGTCTGTGGTAGGCAGTTGGTAGGCCATGCCCGCGGTGTACCGGGAGAAATACGTCCCTGTGGTGGACAGTGGGGAAGAATTATTTGTGGTGGACACTGGGGAGGACAACCCTGTTGTGGACAGTGCATAGGACATCTCTGTGGTGGACAGTGAGGAGAATGTACTTGTAGTGGACAGTGAGAAGGATGTCCTTGTTGTGGATACTGGGAAGGACATCCCTGAGGTTTACAGTGGGGAGGATTCCACTGTGTTGGACACTGGGCAGGACTACCTTGTGGACATTGGGGAGGACGTTACTATGACGCACAGGAGGACATCCATGTGGTGGACAGTGAGAAGAACACCCCTGTTTTGGACAGTGGTAAGGATATTCCTCTGGTACACAGGAGGACGTCCCTGTGGTGGATATTGTGGAATACAACATTGTGATGGACAATAGGGTGGCCGTCTCTGTCATGGAGGGTGGAAAGAATGTACTTGTGGTGGACAGTGGGGAGGACATCCATGTGGTGGACAGTGGGAAGGATGTCTCTGTGGTGGACAGTGGGGAGGACGTCTCTGTTCTGGACAGAGGGGAGGACATCCTTCTTTTGGACAGTGGGGAGAACATCCCTCTGGTACACAAAAGGACAACACTGTGGTTGACAGTGTGGAAGACATTTCTGTGGTGAACAGTCAGTAGGATGTCTCTGAGGTTAACAGTGGGGAGGACATCTCTATCTTGGATAGTGTGGAGGACATCTTTGTGATGGTTAGTGGGTAGGACCCCCCTGTTGTAGACAGGTGAGAGAAATTTTCTATCGTGGACAGTGGGGAGGACGTCCCTATGGTGCACATGAGAAGTCCCTGTGGTGCACAGTGGGGAGGATGTCACTGTGGTGAACACATGGGAGGACATCTTTGTGGTGGACAGTGTGGATGACGTTCCTTTGGTGGTCAGTGGGGAGGACTTCTCTGTGGTGGACTGTGGGGAGGTTTTCTCTGTGGTACAAAAGAGAACATCTTTGTGGTGGACAGTGTCAAGGACGTCTTTGTGGTGAACAGTTTCAAGGATGTTACTGTGGTGGAAAATGAAGAGGATGTAACTTGATAAATATCTAAAGAGAAAAGCATTTGTACTACCTGAGTTAAAGTCAAGTATTAGAGAGCAAAAAACACTAAATGCACGTTACTTTTGTAATTTGTGTTAAGAAGTGTTTGTGATTTTGGTATAAACACTGCATTAGCCAGACATGCTTTGTCCCTTTGGTGGACAGTGGAGAAGTCATCCCTGTGGTGTACATTTGGTATGATGACCCTGTGGTGGACAGTGGGGAGAATGTCCCTGTGGTGAACACTGGGAAGTACATCACTGTGGTGGACAGGAAAAAGGATGTTCCTGAGGTGGACAGTAGGGAGGACATTTTTGTGGTGGGCAGTGGGGAGGATGTCCCTGTGGTGGACAGTGGGGTGGATGCCTCTGTTGTGGACAGTGGTAATCACGTCCTTGTGGTACATAAGAGGATGTCCCTGTGCTGGACAGTGGAAAAACATCCATATGTTAAACAGTAGGGTGGCCATCACTTTTGTGGATGGTGGGAAGAATGTACATGTGGTGGACCGTAGGGAGAACATACCTGTAGTGGACAGTGTGTAGGATACCGCTGTGGTGGACAGTGGAAAGGATGTCCCTGTTTTGGACTGTGGGGAGGACATCCTGCTGGTACACAGGAGGACAACATTTTGGTTGACAGTGTTGAGGACATTCCTCTGGTGGACAGTCAGAAGGATGTCTCCGTGGTGAACAGTGGAGAGAACATCTGTGTCTTGGACTGTGTGAAGAGCATTCTTGTGATGGTCAGTGAGGAGGACACTTCTGTGGTAGACAGTGGGGAGGATGTCCCTGTGGTAGATATCAGGGTGAACTTTTCTATGCTGAACAGTGGGGAGGACATCCCTGTGGTGGACAGTGGGGAGGAGGTCTTGGTGGTGGACAGTGGGGGAGGACTTCCCTGTTGTGTACAGTGGGAAGAAGTTTCCTGTGGTGAACAATGGGGAAGATGTCCTTTTGGTGGACAGTGGAAAGGACTTCCCTGTGGTTGACAGTAAGGAGGACATACATATATTGGACAGTGGGGAGGATGTCTTTGTGGTGGACAGTGGGGAGTATGTGCCTATGGTGGAAAGTGTGCTAGACATTCCTATGGTGGACAGTAAGAAGGACTTTCCTGTTTTGGACAATGGGGAAAATTGTCTTGTGGTGGACAGTGGGTAGGAGGTCCCAGTGGTTTACTGTGAAGAGGACTTCCATGTGGTGGAAACTGGGAAGGACTTTCCTATTTTGGACAGTAGTAAGGACGTCCTTGTGATACACAGGAGGAAGTCCCTGTGATTGACAGTGGTGAGGATTTCACTGTGGTATACAGTGGGGAGGATGATTATGTGGTGGATGGTGGGAAGAATGTACTTGTGGTGGACAGTGGGGAGGACATCCCTGAAGTGAACAGTGGGAAGGATATCCCTGAGGTGGACAATGTGGAGGATGTCCCTGTGGTGGAGAGTGGGAAGGATTTGACTGTGGTGGACAGTGGGGAAAATGTCCCTGTGGTGCACAGGAGGACAACACTGTTGTGGACAGTGGTGAAGACTTCCTTGTTGCCAGCAGTGGGAAAAATGTCCCTGTGGTGAACAGTGGAAAGGACATTTCTGTCTTGGACAGTGTGGAGGACTTCCTTGTGATGGTCAGTGTGGGAGACATCCCTATGTTGGACAGTTGGGAGGATGTCCCTGTGGTGGACAGTGGGTATGACGTCCCTGTTGTGGACAGATGGGAGACTGTCCCTGTGGTGGTCACTGGGTAGTACATCACTTTGGTGGACTGTGGGGAGGATGTCATTGTTGTGAACATTGTGGAAAACTTCCCTGTTCTGGACAGTGAGGAGGATATCCCTGTGGTAGACAGTGAAGAGTACATGCCTGTGGTAGAGAGTGGGGAGAAGGTCCCTGTAGGTACAGTGGAGAGGACATCCCTATGGTTGACAGTGGAGAGAACTTCGCTGTGGTGGACAGTAGGGAGTATTTCACTGTGGAGAACATTGGGGAAGATGTCCCTGTGGTGGACAAAGTGGAAGATATCCCTCTGTTGCATGGGAGGATATACCTGTGGTGGATAGAGAGGAGGACATTCCTGTGGTGAACAGTGGAATAAATATTTCTGTGTGGACAGTGAGGAGGATGTACATGTGGTGGACAGTGGAAAGGAGGTCTTGTGGTGGTCAATATGGAGGATGTCCCTGTGGTGGTCAGTGTTTATTATGCCCTGGTGAAGAAAGTGGTGAGGAAGTTTCCATGGTACATAGGAGGATGTCTCTGTGGGGGACAGTGTGAATTATGTCCCTGTGGTGGACATTTGGGAGGAATTCCATGTTGTGGGGAGTGAGGAGAACATTTCTGTTTTGGAAAGTGGGCATGACATCCCTGTGGTTGACATTGGAGAGAATTTTCTTTGGTGGACTTTGGGGAGCATGTCTCTGTGGTAGGCAGTAGGAAAGACATCATGTGGTGGACAGTGGTGAGTTTGTACCTGTGTTGGATAGTGGTGAGGATGTCTCTGTTTTGCACAGAAGGATGTTCCTGTGGAGCACAGTGAGGAGGATATCTGGGTGGTGGACAGTGGCGAGAAAGTCCATGTGGTGGACAGTGGGGAGGACGCCCCTGTGGTGGAAAGTGGCAAGGAAGTCCCTGTGGTACACAGGATGACATCCTTGTGGTGGACAATGGGGAAAATATGTCTGTGATGGGCAATGTGGTGGCCATCTCTGTGGTGGACAGTAGAAAGAACGTACTTGTGTGAACAGTGGGACAAACATCCCTATGGTGGACAGTGGAAAGGATGTCCTTGTGGTGGACATTGTGAAGGACATCCTTGTGGTGGTAAATGAAGAGGACACCCTTGTGGTTGACAATGGGGAAGATATCCCTGTTGTACACACATGTCCCTGTGGTGGACACTGTGGAGGATGTCTCAGTGTGGACAGCGTGAAGACATCTCTATGGTTGATAGTTTGAAAGACATACCTGTAGTGGTCAATGGGGAGGATGCATCTCTGGTAGACAGTGGGGAGGACATCTCTGTGGTACACAAGAAGACATCTTTGTGGTTGACAGTGACTAGGACGTCTTTGTGGTGAACAGATTGAAGGACATTACTATGGTGGAAAGTGAGGAGGATGTGCTTGTATAAATACCCAAGTAGAAAAGCATGTGTACTACAGGAGTTAAAGACAACTATAAGATAAGCCGGGCAGTGGTGGCACACGCCTTTAATCCGAGCACTTGGGAGGCAGAGGCAGGCATATTTCTGAGTTCAAGGCCAGCCTGGTCTACAGAGTGAGCTCGAGGACAGCCAGGGCTACACAGAGAAACCCTGTCAAAAAAAAAAAAAAAAAAAAAAAAACAAAAAAAGACAACTATAAGAGTGCTGAAAACATTAAATACACATTACTTGTGCAGGTTGAATTAAGATGTATCCTTTGATTTTAGTATAAACACTGTATTAGCTGCCCATGCATTGTTCATTTGGTGGAAGTAGGAAAGACATCCCTGTGGTGGACAGTTGTTATCATGCCCCTGTGGTGGACAGTGGGGAGGATGTCTCAGTGGTGGACAGGAAGGAGGACATCCATGAGGTGGACAATGGGGAGGATGTCTCTGTGTTTGACAGTAAGGAGGACATCCCTGTGGTGGGCAGTGGAGGGGAAGTCCCTGTGGTGGGCAGTGGAGGGGAAGTCCCTGTGGTGGGCAGTGGGGAGGATGTCTCTGTGGTGGAGAGTGGGGAAGTCTTCCCCATGCTGGACAGTGGGAAGGACTTCCTTATGTTAGACAGTGGGGAGGATGTCCCTGTTATGGACAGTGGAGAGGAAGTCACTGTGGTGGACACTGGGGAGCACACATTGTGTACAGTGTGGAGGACATTCTGGTGGTGCACAGGAGGACATCCCTTTGGTGGACATTGGGGAGGACGCCTCTGTTTTGGACAGTGGTAAGAACATCCCTGTGGTACACAGGAGGAGGTTCCTGTGGTGGACAGTGGGGAAAACATCCATGTGTTTGACAGTGGACTGGCCTGCACTGTCATGGACAGTGGGGAGGATGTCCGTGTTGTGGACAGTGGGGAGGTAGACTGCATTGTAAACAGTGGGGAGGATGTCCGTGTTTTGGACAGTTGGGAGGACATCCTTGGGGTACCCAGAAGGACAAAACTGTGGTGGACAGTGTAGAGGACGTTACTGTGGTTGACAGTCCAGAGGATGTCCTTGTGGTGTACAGTGAGGAGGACCTCTCTGTCTTGAACAGTTTGGAAGATGTCCTTTGTGATGGTCAGTGGGAAAAACAACCCTGTGGTAGACAGTGGGGAGGACATCCCTGATGTATACAGGAGTCAGTCCCTGTGGTGGACAATTTGGAGGATGTCTCTGTGGTGGAATGTATGAAGGATATGCCTGTAGTGGACTGTGAGGCGGATATACCTGTGGTGGACAGTGAGGAGGATGTACCTGTGGTGGACTGTGAGTATGATGTCCCTCTGGTGGACAGTGGGAGGATATATTTTGCTGGACATTGAAGAGGACTTCCGTGTTGTGGACAGTGAGGAGGACATCCCTTTTTTGGACAGTAGGGAAGATTTCACTGTGGTTTACATTGGGGAGGACATCCCTGTTTTGGACAAAGTGAAGGATATCCCTGTGTTGCATGGGAGGACATCCTTGTAGTGGATAGAGGGGAGGACATTCCTGTGGTGGAGAGTGGAAAGAACATATCTGTGGTGGACAATTGTGTGGACGTCCCTGTGGTGCAAAGAAGGTCGTCTCTGTGTTGGTCAGTGGGGAGGAGGTCCTTGTGGTGGTCAGTGTTTAGGATGCACTGGTTGAGGAAAGTGGTGAGGAAGTCTCTGTAGTACATAGGAGGATGTCCTTGTGGTAGACAGCGGGAATGATGTCTCTTTGGTGAACAGTGGAAAGGACTTCCCTCTTGTAGAGAGTGATGAGGACATTTCTGTGGTGGACAGTGGGCAGGAAACCCTGTGGTGGGCAATGGAGAGGATTTAATTTTGTGGACAGTTAGGATCATGTCTCTGTGGTAGGCAGTTGGTATGCCATGCCTCTGGTGGACTGGGAGAAATACATTCCTGTGGTTGACAGTGGGGAA
Organism: Arvicanthis niloticus; assembly: GCF_011762505.2. Lineage (NCBI taxonomy): Eukaryota > Metazoa > Chordata > Mammalia > Rodentia > Muridae > Arvicanthis > Arvicanthis niloticus. The sequence continues at coordinate 989,883 of NC_047670.1, forward strand.
CAATTCTTTGTGGTGGATACTAGGGAGAACAACCCTGTTTTGGACAGTGGGTAGGACATCTCTGTGGTGAACAGTGAGGAGAACGTTCTTGTGGTGAACAGTGGGAAGGATGTCCCTATGGTGGATACTGGGAAGGACATCTCTGAGGTTTACATTTTGTTTGACAGTGGGAAGGACATTTTTTGGTGCACAGTGGAGAGGTCATTTCTGTGGTGGACAGTGGGGAGGACGTACATGTGCTGGTCCGTGGGAAGGACGTACTTGTGCTGGACAGTGGGGAGGATGCCCCTGTTGTAGACAGTGGAAAGGACAGCTGTGGGGGACAGTGGGGAGGATGTTGCTGTGGGGCACAGGAGAATGACACTGTGGTGGACCATGGGAAGGACATCCCTGTGGTGGACAGTGGGGAGGATGTTATTGTGGTAGACTGTGGGGAGGAGGACATTGTGGTGGACTGTGGGAGGACTTCCCTTTTGTTGACAGTGAGGACAACTTAAGTATGGTGCACTATGGGGAGGAGGTCTTTGTTGTGGAAAATACAGATATGTCCCTGTGTTAGACAGTGAGAAGGATATCCCTGTGGTAGACTGTGGGTAGGCCATTCCTGTGGTGGACAGTGATGAGGACATCCCTGAGGTAAACTGTTGGGAGGCTGTTTCTTTGGTGGACAGTGGAAAGAACCTCCCTGTGTTGGACTTTGGGAGGATTTCACTGTAGTGGACAGTGGGAAGGACGTCCTTTTGGAAAGTGGAGAAGATGTTCCTATGGTGCAAAGGAGGATTCCCCTGTGGTAGACAGTGGGAATGATGTCCCTGTGGTGGAGAGTGTGGAGAACATCTCTGTGTTGGACAGTGGTGAGGACATCCATGTTGTACACACGAGGATGTCCCTGTGGTACACAGTGGAGAGGATGTCCCAAGGGTGGACAGTGGGAAGTATGTCTCTGTGATTGACAGTGGGGAAAATATCCCTGTGGTAGACAGTGGGAATGACTTCCTTGTGAAAAGTGGAGAGGACGTTCCTATGGTGAAAAAGCAGATGACCCTGTGGTGGACAGTGTTAAGGATATCCCTGTGGTGGAGAGTGTGGAGGACATCTCTGCTCTGAACAGTGGTGAGGATGTCCCTTTTGTCCACATGAGGATGTCCCTGTGGTGCACATTGGGGAGAATGTCCTTGTGGTAGACAATGGAAAGTATGTCCCTGTGGTTGATGGTGGGAAAACATCCCTGTAGTGGACAGTGGTTGGACGTCTCTGTGTTTAATGATGGGAAGAATGTACCTGTTGTGGACAGTGGGGAGGACATCCCTGTTGTGAACAGTGAGAAGGATGTCCCTGAGGTGGATATTGCTGAGGACATCTCTGTTTTGGACGGTGGGGAGGACTTCCCTGTAGTGGACAGTGGGGAGGAAGTCCCTGTGGTGCACATGAGGATCACATTGTCATGGACAGTGAGGAGTACATCCCTGTGGTGGACAGTGGGGAGGATGTCATTGTTGTAGATAGTGGGGAGGATATAAGTTTTGTGGTCAGTGAGTAGGATGCCCCTTTGGTGGACAGTGTGGAGGATGTCACTGTGGTGGACAATGGAGAGACCATTTCTTTGGTGGACATTGGGAAAGAGGTCCCTGTTTTGAACACTAGATAGTCCCTGTCATTTACAGTGGAAAGGAATTTTCTGTGGTGGTCAGTGGGAAGTGTATCCTTGTGGTGGGTTGTGGGAAGAACCTCACAAGAGTGGTTAGTGTGGAGAATGTTCCTTTGGTGGACAGTCCAGAAGACATCTCTGTGGTAGACAGTGTGAAGATATCCTGTGATGAACAGTAGGATGTCCTAGTGGTGCACAGTGGCAAGCAAGTCCATGTGGTGGACAGTGGAAAGCAAGACCCTATGGTGGACAGATGGGAGGACACCCCTGTGCTGGTCAATGGTAAAAATGTGTTTCTTGTACACAGGAGGACTTTCCTGTGGTGGACAGTGGGGAGGATATCCCTGTGGTGAACAGTGGGGAGGATGTCTCTGTGGTGGATATTGTGAAGAACATACTTGTGGTGGACAGTGGAAAAAAGTCCCTGTATCAGATAGTAGGAAGTATGATTCTGTGCTGGACAGTGGGGAGGACATCACTGTTTTGGACAGTGGGGAGCACATCCCTGTGTTGGACAGTGGGGAGGATATTCCTTCGATTTACTGTGGAAAGGACATCCCTGTGGTTGAGAATGGGGAAGACATCTCTGTGGTGGACAGTGGGGGAAAGTTTTTGTGGTGCACAGTATGATGTCCCTGTGGTGGACAGTGGAGAGGATATCTCAGTTTTAGACAGTGAGGAGGACGTACCTGTGGTCGACAGTGGGGAGGACAGGTGAATGTCACTTTGGTGGATATGGTGGAGGACCTCCTTGTGGTGGACAGTGGGGAAACATTTCTGTGTGGACAGTGAAGAGTACGCCCCTGTGGTGGACAGTGGGAAAGACTTCCCTGTGGTAAACAGCAGAGAGGAATTCTCTGTGGTGGACTGTTGGGAGGATGTCCCTTTGGTAAACAGTGGGGAGAATATCCCTGTGGGGGACAGTGGGAAGTACTTCTCTGTGGTTGACAATGAGGGGGATATCCCTGTGGTGGACAGTGAGGATGACATCTTTGTGGTGAACAGTGGGGAGGATTTCACTGTGGTGGACAGTGGAGAGGACAGCCTTTTGGTTGGCAATCAGGAGGAAGTCTCTGGTGCAAAAAGGGATATCACTGTGGTGGACAGTGGAAACGAAGTCTCTGTGGTGGGCAGTGAAAAGGACTTCCTTGTTGTGGACTATGGGGACGACATCCCTGTGGTGAATATTTGGGAGGACATCTCTGTGGTGGATAGTGTTTAAAATGTCACTGTTGTGGTCAGTAAGGAGAATGCCCCTGCGATGGACAGTGGGGAGGATGTCCTTGTGGTGAGCAAGAGCACATCCCTGTGGTGACAGTGAGGAGGACATTCCTGTGGTGCACATTGGAAAAGATTTTTCTGTGGAGGACAATGTGGAGAACATCCCTGTGATGGTCAGTGGGGATCGCATCTTTGTGGGGGACAATGGAGAGGACATCATAGTGGTGGACAGTGAGTAGGACAACCCTATGGTGGACAGTGATTAAGATGTTTCTGTGGTGGACAGTGGGAGGACATCTCTGTGGTGGACAGTGTGGAGAATGTCCCCATGGAGGTCAGTAAGGAAGATGCCCCTGTGATGGACAGTGGGGAGAATGTCCCTCTGGTAAAGAGGAGGACATGCCTGTGGTGGACAGTGGGAAGGACATCATTGTGGTGGACGGTGGGGAGGCCATCCCTGTGGATGAGAGTGAAGAGGACATGCCTGTGGTGACAGAAGAACATCTCTGTGGTGGACAATGAGAAGGACGTCCCTGTGGTTCACAATAGGGAGGATATTTTCTGGTGGACAGTGCCAAGGACATCACTGTGGTGGACAGTGTGAGTACATCTCTGTGGTGGACAGTGGGGAGGATAAACCTGTGGTGGAAAGTGAGGAGGACGTTTCTGTGTTGGACAGTGTGGAAGAATTTCCTGTGGTGGACAGTGGGTAGGACATCTCTGTGGTGGACAGTGTGAAGAAAATCCCTGTGGAGGTCAGTAAGGAGGAAGCCCCTGTGGTGGACAGTGTGGAGGACGTCATTGTGGTGGACAGTGTGGTGGATATCCCTATGGTGCCCAGGAGGACATCCCTGTGATGAACAGTGGGGAGAACATTTAGGTGGGAGACAGTGGGGAGGACAACTTTGTGGTGAACAGTGGGGCGGACGTCTTTGTGGATGACAGTGAAGAGGACATCTCTGTGGTGACAGTGAGAAGAAAAAACCCTGTAGAAGTCAATGAGGAGGACGTCCCTCTGGTGCACAATGGGGAGGATTTTTTTCTTGTGGACAGTGTCGAGGATATCATTGTGGTGGACAGTGGGGAGCATATCTCTGTGGTGGACAGTGATGAGGATTTCTCTGTTGTGGACTTGGTTAGTATGTCCCTGTGGTGAACAGTAGAGAGGAAATACTTCTGGTTTACAGTGGTGAGCACATACCTTTGGTGGACAATGAGGAGGACATCGCAATTGTGGACAGTTTAGTGGTTTTCACTATGGTGGATAGTGGGAAGGATGTCCCTGTGATGGACAGTGGGGAGGACATCCATGGGCTGGACAGATGGGAGGACATCTATGTGGTGAACAGTGGGGAGGACTTCACTGTGGTGGGCCTTGAGTAGGACATCACTGTGGTGTACATTGGGGAGGACGTCCCAGTGGTGGACAGTGAGAAGGATTTTACTGTGGTCGACAGTGGGAAGGCCATCCTTGTGGTGGGCATTGTGGAGGTCCTTCCTGTGGTTCACAGGAGAATGTCCCAGTGGTAGACTGTGAGGAGAATGGCTCTATGGTGGACAGTGGAAAGGACATAACTTTGGTGGACAGAGGTGAGAATTTCATTGTGCTGGACAGTGGAGAGGATATCCCTATGGTGGACAGGGAAGACATCTCTGTGGCAGACACTGTAGAGGACGTCCCTGTGTTGTTCAATGTGGAGGATGCCCCATTAGTGGACAGTGGTGAATACATTTCTGTGGTGGACAGTGGGGAGGATATCCCTGTGATGGACAGTGGGGAGGACATCCTGTGGTGGACAGTGGGGAAAACTTCCCTGTGGTGAAAAGTGAGGAGAACATCCCTGTGGTGGACATTGGGGAGCAGATCTCTGTGGTGGACAGAGGGGAAGACATCCTGTGGTGGACAGTGGGGAAAACTTTCCTGTGGTAGAAAGTGAGGAGAACATCCCTGTGGTGGACAGTGGGGAGCAGATCTTTGTGGTGGACAGAGGGGAGGACATCACTATAGTGGACATTGAAAAGGACATCCCTGTCATGGACAGAAAGGAGGACTTTCCTGTGTTGGACCGTAAGGAGGACTTTTCTGTGGTGGAGAGTGAGGAGGATGTCCCTGTGGTGGATAGTGGGGAGCAAGTCTTTTTGGTGGACAATTGGGAGGACATCCCTGTGGTTTACAGTGGAGAAAACATACCTGTGGTGGACAGTGAGGAAGATGTCTCTATGGTGCACAGTGGGGAGGATTTTTTTTGGTGGACAGTGGAGAGGACATGTCTGTGGTGGACAGTGAGAAGCACATCTCTGTTGAGTACAATTGAAAAGACTTTCTAGTGGTGGAGAGTGGGAAGGACATACCTGTGGTAGACAGCGGGTAAGACATTTCTGTGGTAGAGAGTCAGCAGGGCATCCCTGTGGTGTACAGTGAAGAGGATATCCTGTGGTGGCCAGTGGGTCGGATATCTCTATGGTTTACAGGAGTGCATCCATGTGGTGGACAGTGTGGATAAGGTATCTGTGGTGGAAAGTGGAAAGAATTATTCTGTGGTGGACAGCGGCAAGATTCTCTCTGTTGTGGACAGTGGGGAGAATGTCCCTGTGGTGGACAGTTGGGAGGACAACCGTTCGTAGACAGTGGGATGACTTTCCTGTTGTGGACAGTGAGGAGGACATCCCTGTTGCTGACAGTGGGGAGTATGTACCTGTGGTGAACCGAAGGATGTCCCTGTGCTGGAGATTAAGAGGACGTCCTTCTTGTGGACAGTGCAGAGGACATCTCTGTGGTGGACAGTTAGGAGGACGTACTTGTGAAGGACAGTGGAGAGGACATCCCTGTAGTTGACAGTGGGGAGAACATGTATTGTTAGACAGTTGGGAGGATGTCCCTGTTGTGAACAGAAGGACATCCCTGTGGTGGCAAGCGAGAAGTATGTCTCTGTGGTGGACAGAGTGGAGGACATCTCTGTAATGGAAAGTGAGGAGGATATCCTATGGTGCAGAGAAAGGAGGACGTCCATGTAGTGGACCGTGAGGAGGACTTCACTGTTATTGTCAGTGAGAAGAACATCCCTGTGGTAAACTGTGGGGATAACATCCGTGTGGTCGACAGTGGGGAGGACGTCCATTTGTGAACAGAGGGGAGGACTACCCTGTGGTGGACAGTGGGGAAGATTTCCCTGTAGTAAACAGCAGGGAGAATTTCAATGTGGTGGACAGTTGGGAGGAAGTCCCTGTGGTGGACAGTTAAAACAGTATCACTGTGGTGGAAAGTGTGATGTATGTACCTGTTGTACATAGTGGGGAGGACATCCCAGTGGTGGCCAGTGGGAAGGACATCCGTGTGGTGAACAGTGGGGAGGACATTTTTCTGGTGGGCTGTCAGGAGGACCTTTCTGTGGTGCACAGGATGATATCTTTGTTGTGGACAGTCGGGAAGAAATCCCTGTAGTGGATAGTGGGGAGGACATCTCTGTGGCGGACAGTGTGGAAAATGTCCCTCTGGTGGTCAGTAACGAGGATGTCCCTGTAGGGAAGAGTAGAAAGGATGTCCCTGTGGTGCACAAGAGGACATTCCTGTGGTGGACTGTGGGGAGGATATCCCTGTGCCATACAGTGGAGAAGATTTCACTGTAGTGGACAGTGGATTGGATGTTTTTGTTGTGGGCAGTGGGAAGAACGTTCCTGTGGTGGACAGTTGGAAGGATGTCTCTGTGGTGAACACAAGGATATACCTCCTGTGTACAGTGTGTAGGATGTCCCTGTGAGGTCAGTGAGGAAGACACTTCTGTGGTGGACAGTGTGGAGTACTTCCCTGTGGTGGTCAATTGGGAGGAGGCACCTTTGTTGCACAGTGGGATGGATGTCTCTGTGGTGGAAAGTTGAAAGGGTGTCCCTGTGATAGACAGTGGGGAGGATATCTCTGTTATACACAGTTGGCAGAATGTCCCTGTGGTGCACAGGAGGACATCCCTTTGTTTGACACTAGGGAGCGTGTCCCTGTGGTGGATAGTTGGGAGGACATCTCTCTGGTGGAAAGTGTGTAGGACACCCCTGTAGTTGTCAGAAGCGATGACACCTCTAGTGTTGGACAGTGGTGAGGACATCCCTGTGGTACACAGGATGATATCGCTGTGGTGAAAAGTGGGGAGGATATCTCTCTGGTGGACAGTGTGGAAAATTTCCCTGTGGAGGTCTTTAAGGAGGACACCCCTGTGTTAGACATTAAGGAGGACATCCCTCTGGTACAGAGGAGGATATCCCTGTGTTGGACAGTGGGGAGGATATCACTTGTGGCTGGACAGTGAGGGAGCACATCTCTGGTGGACAGAGGGGGTGATAAACATGTGCTGGACAGTGAGGAGGACATTTTTATGTTGGAGAGTGGGAAAAAATTCCTGTGGTGGACAGTGAGAATGACATCCGTGTTGTGGACAGTGGGGAGGAAATCCCTGTTGTGAACTGTGGCAAGGACATCTCTGTGGTTGACAGTGGGGAGGACATTTTGTGGTTGACAGTGGGAGGAATTCTCTGTGTTGTACAGTGGGGAGGACATCCCTGTGGTGGACAGTGTTGAGGACATCCCTGTGGTGGAAAGTGAGGAGGACATCCCGATTCATGGTCAGTGCAGAGGAGAGTCCTTGTGGTGGACAGTGGGAAAGAATTCACTGTTGTTGACAATTAGGAGGACATCTCTGTTGTGGACAGTGGGGAGGACATCCCCATGGTGATCAGTGAGAAGGACCTCCCAGTGGTGTAACATAGGGAGAACTTCACTGTGGTGAACAATGAGGATGATGTCATTGTGTTGGAATGTTGGGAGGACATCCTGTTGGTGGACAGTGAGGGGGACGTCCCTGTGGTAGACACTAGGGAGGACTTTCCTGTGGTTGACAGTGAGAAAAACATTACAGGATGGCCAGTACTGAGGACTTTTTGTGGTGGACAGTGGAGTGGATTTAACTGTGCTGGACAGCGCAGAGAATGACCATGTAGAAGACCATGGGAAGGACGTTCCTGTAATGCACTTGAGGACTTCCATGTGGTGGACATTGGGGAGAATGTCCCTGTGGTGGACAGTGTGTAGGACATCCCTGTGGTGGATGTTCAGGAGGATGAATCTGTGGTAAACAGTGAGGGGACTTACCTGTGGTGGACAGTGCGGAGGACTGTCCTTGTGGACAGAGGGAAAGATGTTTTTGTGGTGCACAGATAAATGTCCCTGTGGTTGACCATGGGGAGGATTTCACTGTGGAGAACAGTGGGGAGGATACCCTTCTGTTGGGCAGTTGGGAAGATGTTTCTGTGGTGCAAATGAGGACATCACTGTGGTGGACAGTGGATAAGACTTCCCTATGTTGGACAGGTGGGAGGAACATCCCTTTGGTGGACATTGAGGAGGGTATCCTTGTGGTGGACACTTAGGAAGGATGACCCTGTGGTGAACAGTGGGGAAACATCCCTGTTGTTGACAGTGTAGAGGACTTAGCAATGGTGGACAGTGGGGATGACATCCCTGTGGTAGACAGTGTGGAGGACATCTCTATGGTGGAAGGTGAGGAAGATGTCCCTGGGGTGACCATTGGGGAGGATTTCCCTGTGGTAGACTGTTTGGAGGATTTAACTATGGTAGACAGTGGAAAGGATGCCCTTGTGAAAAGTGAGGAGGACGTTCGTGTGTTGCACAGGAGGACATCCCTCTGGAGGACAGTGGGTAGGATGTCCCTGTGGTGTAGAGTGGGTCGGATTTCTCTGTGGTGAACAGTGGGGAAAACATCTCTGTGGTGCACAGGAGAAAAACCTTGTGGTAGACAGTGTGGAGGAAGCCCATGTGGTGGACAGTGCGGAGGATTTCCCTGTGGTAGACATTTGGGAGGATTGAACTATGGTAGACAGTGGAAAGGATGCCCTTGTGGAAAGTGAGGAGGATGTTCCTGTGTTGCACAGGAGGACATCCATGTGGAGGACAGTGGGTTGGATTTCTCTGGGGTGAACAGTGGGGAAGACTTCCCTGTGGTAAACAGGAGAAAGACCTTGTGGTGGACAGTGTGGAGGAAGACCATGTGGTGGAGAGTGGGGAGGACATCCTTGTGGTGGACAGTGTGGACGACATCAATATAGTGCACAGAATTACTTCCCTGTGATGGACAGTGTTGAGAACCTCCAGGTGGTAGAAAGTGAGGAGGATTTCCCTGTGGTTAATAGTGGGGAGGATATCCCTGTCTTGGACTGTGTGGAGGATGTCCTTGTGGTGGTTAGTGGGGAGGACACCCCTGGGGTGGACAATGGGGTGGATGTCCTTGTGGTATACAGGAGTATGTCCCCATGGTGTACAGAATAGAGGACATTGCTGTGGTGGAGAGTGTGGAGTACATCACTGTAGGGCACAGTTGGGAGGACGTTCCTGTGGTGTACAGTGTGGAGGACATCACTGTTGTGGTCAATGAGGAGGATGCCCCTGTGGTGGACAGTTGGGAGGACATCTCCGTGGAACACAAGATGCAGTGTTTATGGCAGACAGTGGAGGGGGTGTCCTGTGGTGGACAGTGGGAAGGAAGTTTCTTTGGTGGACAGTGATGCGTACATCCCTGTGTTGGACAATGGGGAAAACTTTTCTGTGGTGGACAGTGCACAAAATTTCTCTAGGTGGACAGTGAGAAGGACGTCTCTGCGGTGGACAGTGCGGAGGATGTCCCTTTGATGGACATTGGGAAGGATATCCCTTTGGTGGACATTGAAGAGGACCTCCTTGTGGTGGACAATGAGGAGGACGTCTTTGTGGTATACACTGGGGAGGACTTCCCTGTTGTAAACTTGGGGAGGACCTCCCTGTGGTAGACACTGGGGAGCATGTCCCTGTGTTTGACAGTGTTAAGGACTTCCGTGTTATTGACAGTGAGGACATTCCTGTAGTGAACAGTGGGGAGGACTTCTTGTGGAAGACAGTAGGGAGGATTCAAATGTGGTGGACATTAGGGACTAAGTCTTTGTATTGGACTGTGGGTAGGACGTTGCTCTGATGCACAGGAGAATGTCCCTTTGGCGGACAGTGAGGAGAACATCCCTGTGGAGGAGAGTAAGGAGGAGATTCCTGTGGAGGATATTGGGGAGGACTTCCATGTGGTGGACAGTTGGGAAGACTTCTTTGTGGTGGACAGTGGTGAGGATGTCCCTGTGGTGGACAGTGGGGAGGACATATCTGTAATGGAGAGTGGAAGGACGTCCCTCTGCTGGACAGTGGGGTGGACTTACCTGTGGTTGACAGTGAGGAGGAAATCCCTGTGGTGGACAATGGGTAGGATGTATTTGTGGTGAACAGGGGGAGGATTTCAATGTGCTGAACAGTAAGGGAGACATTCTTGTAGTGGACATTGGGGAGATTGTTCATGTGGTGCACAGGAGCACATCTCTGTGGTGCACAGTGCGGAACATGTCCCTTTGTTGGACAGTGAGGAAGACATCCCTGTAGTGGACAGTGAAGAGGATATTTCTGTGGTGGACAGTGAAAAGGACATTCCTCTAGTGGACATTTAGGAGGACATCCCTGTGGTGGATAATGGCAAGGAGGTTTCTGTAGTTGATATTTGGGAGGATGTTCCTGAGATGGACAGTGGAAAAATTTCACTGTGGTGGACAGGGGACATATGTCCTTGTGAAAAGCAGGGAGGACATTGTGGTGGTGCAAAAAAGGATGTCCCTGTGGTGGACAGTGTGGAGGACATCTCTTTGGTTGACCATGGGACAGACATTCCTGTGGTGCACAGGAGGCTGTTTCTGTGGTTCACAGTGCTGTGGATTTTCCTGTGGTTGACAGTGAGGTGGATGTCTCTGTGGTACACAGTGGGGAAGAAGTCCCTGTTGTGCACAGGAGAATATCCCTGTGGTGGATAGTGCGGAGGACTTCCATGTGTTAGACAGTTGGGAGGATTTCCCTGTGGATGACAGTGGGGAGAACATCTCAGTCTTGAACAGTTTGAAAGACATCTTGTGGTGGTTAGAAAGGAGCATGCCCCTGTGGTAGACAGTGGGGAGGATGTCACTGTAGTACACAGGAGTATGTCCCTTTTGTGGACAGTATGGAGGATGACTTTGTGGTGGACTGTGTGGAGGACTTACCTGTTGTAGACAGTGGGGAGGATGTCCCTGTGGTGGTCACTGGGGAGGATGTGTCTGTGGTGGACAGTGAGAAGGACATCCCTGTGATGGTATTTGGGGTGGATGCCCCTGTGGTGGACAGTGGAAATGACATCTCTGTGGGAAACAAGAGGAGATCTTTGTGGTGGACAGTGGAAAGATAATAACTGTGGTGGACATTGAGAAGGATATTTTTGTGGTAGACACTGAGGAGCATATTTCTGTCGTGGAAAATGGGGAGGACTTCCCTGTTGTGGACAGTGGGAAGGACTTCATTGTGGTGGACAGTGAGGAGGACATCACTGTACTGGACAGTGGGGAAGATGTTCCTTTGGTGGACAGTGGGGAGGATGTCTTTTTGGTGGACAGTGTTGAGGAATGCAGTGTGATGGACAATAAACACGATGTCCTTGTAATGAATCATGGGGAAGACTTCCTGTGGTGAACAGTGGTGAGGACATCCCTGTGGTGGACAGTGAGGAGGATGTCTCTGTGGTGGAACGAGGAGAGGATGTCCCTCTGGTGGACAGCTGGGAGGACATCCCTGTGGTGGACAGTGGAGAGGTCATCACTGTTGTGGACATTATGGAGGATGTCCCTGTGGTGGACAGATTGGAGGACTTTTCTGTAGTTGACAGGAGGATCACATGACTATAGTGGACAGTAAAAATGACTTCTTTGTGGTGAAGTATGGGGGGGATTTCACTGTCATGGAAATTGTAAAGGACATTCTTTTGTTGAACCATGGGGAGTATTTCACTGTCACGGAAAGTATAAAGGACATACTTGTGTTGAACCATGGGGAGTACGTTCCTTGTTGCACAGGTGGACATTACTGTGTTGGAAAGTGCGGAGGATGTCCCTGATGTGGAGAGTGGAGATACCATCCCTTTGGTGGACAGTGAGGAGAAGGTCCCTGTGAAGGACAGTGGGGTGGTTTTCCCTGTGGTAGACAATGAGATGGACTTCCCTATATTGGACAGTGGACAAGATTTCCCTGTGGTGGACAGTGGAGAGGACATCCCTTTAGTGTACAGTGGGAAGCATGTGTCTGTGGTGAAAAGTGGGGAGGACATCCCTGTGGTGGACAGTTGGGAAGACTTCCCTGTGGTGGACAGTGGGGAGGACATTGCTGTGTTGCACAGGAGATCGTCCCTGTTGTGGACTGTGTAGAGGATGTCCCTGTGGTGGAAAGTGAGGAGGACGTCACTGTGGTGGACAGTGTGGAGGATATCCCTATGGTGCACAAGAGGACGTCCCTGTGATGGACAGTGGGGAGAACATCCAAGTGGTAGACAGTGGCGAGGATGTCCCTGTGGTGCATAGTGGGGAGGATATCACAGTCTTGGACAGTGTGGATGATGACTTGTGGTGGTTAGTGAGGAGAACACCCCTGGGGTGGACAGTTGGGAGGATGTCCCTGTGGTGTAGAGGAGTATATCCTTGTGGTGTACAGTGTGGAGGACATTGTTGTGGTGGACAGTGTGGAGGACATCACTGTGGTGCACAGTGGAGAGGACTTACCTGTGGTGGACAGTGTGGAAGACATCCCTGTGGTGGTCAATGGGGAGGTCAGGCTTGTGGTGGACAGTGGGGAGGACATCTCTGTGGGACACAAGATGAGGTCTTTATGGCGGATAGTGGGAAGCATGTCCTTGTTGTGGACAGTGGGATGGATGTTTCTTTGGTGGATATTCAGGAGGACATCACTTTGGTGGACTGTGTGGAGGATTTCTCTGTGGTGGACAGTAAGGAGGATGTCTCTGTGGTGGACAGTGGGGAGGATGTTCCTGTGGTGGACAGTGGGGAGGACTTTTCTGTTGCTGACAGGAAGGAGAACATGACTATTGTGGACAGTGAGGAGGACGTCTTTGTGGTGAAGGGTGGGAAGGATTTCACTGTTGTGGACAGTGTAAAGGCCTTTTTTGTGTTGAACCATGAGGAGTATGTTCCTTGTTGCACAGTAGGACGTTCCTGGGTTGGAAAGTGTGGAGGAAATCCCTGAGGTAGAGAGTGGGAATAACATCCCTGTGGTGGACAGTGAGGAGGAAGTCACTGTGATTGACAGTGGAGACAACTCCCCTGTGGTGGACAGTGAGGAGGACATCCCTGTGGTGGACAGTGAGGAGCACGTGTCTGTGGTGAAAACTGGGGAGAACATCCCTGTGGTGGACAGTGAGGAAGACTTCCCTGTGGTGGACAATGGGGAGGACATTGCTGTGTTGCACAGGAGTTTGTCCCTGTTGTGAACAATGTGGAGGATATCCCTGTGGTGGAAAGTGAAGAGGACATCCCTGTTAAATAGTGGGGAGGACTTCCTTGTGGTGGACATTGAAAAAGACATCCCTGTGGTGGACAGTTAGAAGGATACCCCTGTGGTGGAAAATGAGATGGATGTCCATATTCGACAGTGGGGAGGACTTCCCTGTGATGGACAGTTGAGAGGATGGCCCTGTGGTGGACACTGTAGAAGACATCCCTGTGGTGGACAGTTAGGAAGACATACCTGTGTAAACAATGAGGTGGATATCACTGTATTGAACAGTGGTGAGGACTTCCCAGTGGTGGACAGTGGGGAGGACATTACTGTGGTGGACAGTTGGGAGCACATAACTGTGGTGGTCAGTGGGGAGAATATCACTGTGGTGGACAGTGGGAAAGATTTCCATGTGGTGGACATTGGGTAGGATATTCCTGTGGTAGACAGTGAGAAAGACATCCCTGTGGTGGACAATGGTGAGGACTTCCCATTTGTGGAGAGTGGGGAGGACTTTTTAGTGGTGGACAGTGAGGAGGAATTTTCTGGGTTGGAGAGTGGGGAGGACATCACTTTGGTGAAGAGTGGGGAGGACATCACTGTGGTGGAATGTGAGAAGGATGTCCCTGTTGTGGACAGTGGGGAGGACTTCATTTTGCTGGACAGTGAAAAGAATGTCCTTGTGGTGGACAGTCGGGAGAAAATCCCTGGCATCGACAGTGAGGAGATTGTCTCGATGGGGGACAGTAAGGAGTACATCACTGTGTTGGACAGCAGAAAGTATTTCCCTTTGGTGGACTGTGGGGAAGACGTCCTTGTGCATGAAAGTGAGAAGGACATTTCAGTTGTGAACAATTAGGAGGACATTTCTGTTTTGGACAATGGGGAGGACTTCCCTGGTGGGGAGAGTGGTGAGGACTTCCCTGTGGTAAACAGTGGGGAGGATGTGCCTGTGGTGGACAGTGGGGAGGTCGTCTCTGTGATGGAGAGTTGAAGGTAGTCCCTCGTGTGGACAATGGGTAGGACTTACTTTTGGTTGTAAGTGGGAAGAAATTCCTCTGTTGGACAGTGGGGTGGACGTATTTGTGGTGGACAGTGGGGAGGATTGCAATGTGATGGACTGTAGGGAAGATGTCCTTGTAGTGGACCATAGGTAAGTTATTCCTGTGGTTCACAGAAGGATGTCCCTGTGGTGGGCAGTGGGGAAGATGTCCCTGTGTTGGACAGTGAGGAGGATGTCCCTGTTGTAGACAGTCGGGAGGACTTCTCTGTGGTAAGAGTTAGGAGGACATCCCTTCAGTGGACAGTGAGGAGGACATTTCTGTGTTGGACAGTGAAAAAGACATCCCTCTGGTGGACAGTTAGGAGGACATCCCTGTGGTGAACAGTTGGGAGGATGTCCCTGTGATGGACAGTGGGAAGGACATTCATGTTATTGATAGTGTGGAGGACATTTTTGTAGTGGACAGTGGGGAGGACATCTTTGTAGTGGACAGTGGGGAGGACATCTTTGTCGTGGACAAGAAGGAGGACACCCTTGCTGTGGACAGTGGTAAGGATGTCCCTGTTATGTACAGTGTGGAGGACAACACTGTTGTGTACAGCGGGAAGGACATCCCTGTGGTGGACAGTGAGAAGGAAGTTCTTGTGGTGGAGAGTGGGGAGGACTTCTCTTTGGTGGACAGTGGGGAGGATATTTCTGTGGTAAACAGGGTGGAGAACATCTCTATGGTGGAAGGTGAAAAGGACATCCCTGGGGTGAACAGTGGGGAGGACAGCCCCTTAGTAAACTGTTGGGAGGATTTAACTATTGTAGACAGTGGAGAGGATGCCCTTGTGGAAAGTGAGGAGGACCCTCCTGTGTTGCACAGGAGGACATCCCTGTGGTGGACAGTGGGTAGGATGTCCATGTGGTGGACAGTGGATCAGATTTCTCTGTGATGGATAGTGGGAGAGACGTCACTATGGTGCACAGTAGGAAGACCTTGTGGTAAACAGTAGGGAGGAAGCCCCTGTGGTGGAGAGTGAGGAGGATGTCACTGTGGTAGACAGTGTGGGGGATGTCCCTATGGTGCTCAGGAGAACCTCCTTGTGATGGACAGTGGGGAGAACATCCAGGTGGTATACAGTGGTGAGGATTTCCCTGTAGTGGATAGTGGGTAGGATATCCCTGTATTACACCGTGTGGAGGATGTCCTTGTGGTGGTTAGTGAAGAGGACACCCCTGTTGTGGACAGTGGGGAGGACATCCCTGTGGTATACAGGAGTATGTCCCCATGGTGTACAGTGTGGAGGACGTACCTGTGGTGTACAGTGGGGAGGACATCCCTGTGATGGTCAATGGGGAGGACGATACTGTGGTGGACAGTGGGGAGGATATTACTGTGGTGGAGAGAGGAAGACGTCCTTGTGGTGGAGAGTGGGTAGGATTCCTCTGTGATGGACAGTGGGGAAGACATCCCTGTGGTGCACAGGAGGATGTTTCTGTGGTACACAGTGCGGAGGATGTCCCTCTGGTGAACAGTGGAAAGGATTTGACAGTGAGGAAAACATCCCTGTGCTGGACAGTGAGGGTAACATTTTTGTGGTGAACAGTGTGTAGGATTTCACTGTGTTGGACTGTGGGCAGATATCTTTATGGTGGACAATTGGGAGGACATCCCTGTGGTGCATAGGAGGACTCTTCGGTGGTGGACAGTGGCGACGGCATATCTGTGGTAGACAGCGGAAAGGATGTCGCTGTGGTGGACAGTGGATAGGACATCTGTGTGGTGGACACTTTGAAGGACCTCCCTTTGGTGGACAGTGGGACGGGAGCCCGTGTGGTGGACAGTGGAGAGGATGTCTCTGTGGTGGAATGTGAGAAGGATGTCCCTGTGGTTCACAGGAGAATGTCACTTTGGTGAATAGTGTGGAGCACCACCCTGTGGAGAACAGGGGGATAAACATCCCTTGGTGGAGAGTGAGGAGAATGTCCCTGTGGTGGACAGTGGGAAGGACTTTTCTGTGGTAAACAGCAGAGAGGATTTTACTGTGGTGGACTGTGGGATGGATGTCACTTTGGTGGAAAGTGGGGAGAACATTCCTATGATAAACAGTGGTAAGTATTTCTCGGTGGTTGATATTGAGGAGGACATCCCTGTGGTGGACAGTGAGAATGAGATCTTTGTGATAAACAGTGTGGAGGATTTCACTTTGGTGGACTGAGGGAAGGACATCCTTGTGGTAAACAGTTGGGAGGACATCCCTGTGGTTCACAGGAGGATGTTATTCTGGTGGACAGTGGGGAGAATTTCCCTGTTGTGGATAGTTGGGAGGACATCTCTGTGGTGGACAATGGGGAAGATGTCCCTGTTGTGGACAGTGTGGAGGATGTCTATGTGCTAAACAGTGGTGAGGATGTCATGTGATGCAAAGGAGGATGTTTCTGTAGTGGATAGTTGGATGGATTTCTCTGCAGTGGATGGGGGAGGACATCTCTGAGTTCAACAGTGGGAAGGATGTTTCTGTGGTGGACAGTGGGGAGGATTTCATTGTGGTGAACAGTGGGGAGAACATCCTTCTGGTTGGCAGTCAGGAAGACGTTTCTGTGGTGCACAGAGGGACATCCCTATTGTAGATAGTGGAAAGGAAGTTTCTGTCGTGGCCAGTGAAAATTACTTCTCTGTGGTGGACACTGGGGAGGATATTTCTGTGGTACACAGGAGGACGTCCTTGTTGTGGACAGTGGTGAGGACATCTCTGTGGTGTACAGTGGTGAGGATGTCTCTTTGGTTGACAGTGAAAAGGACATCCCTGTGGTGACAGTGAAAATAAAATCCCTGTGGTGTCTAATGAGGAGGACATCCCTGTGGTGCACAATGGGGAGAATTTTTTCTGGTGGACTGTGCTGAAGACATCACTGTAGTGGACAGTGGGGAGTACATCTCTGTGGTGGACAATGGGGAGAATAAACCTCTTGTGGACAGTGGAGAGGACATCCGTCTGGTTTACAGTGGGGAGGACATACCATTGGTGGACAGTGAGGAGAATGTCGCTGTTGTGGACAGTGAAGTGGTTTTCCCTATGGTGGATAATGGGAGGGATGTTTCTGTGGTGGACAGTGGGGAGGTTGTCCATGGACTGGACAGTTGAGAGGACATTTATATGGTGAACAGTGTGAAGGACTTCCCTGTGTTTGACTGTAAGGAGGACATCCCTGTGGTGGACATTGGGGAGGACGTCCCTGTGGTTGACAGTGATAATTATTTCACTGTGGTCGACAGTGGGAATGACGTCCTTATGGTGGGCATTGTAAAAGACCTTCCTGTGGTTCACAAAAGGATGTCACTATGGTGGAGAGTGGAGAGGACATCTCTATGTTGGACAGTGGAAAGGACGTACCTTTGATGGACAGAGGGGAGAATTTCACTGTGGTGAAAAGTGGAGAGAATGTCCCTATGGTGGACAGGCAAGAGGACATCTCTGTGGCAGACAGTGTGGAGGATGTCCCAGTGTTGTTCAATGTTGAGGATGCCACATTAGTGGAGAGTGGGGAGTATATTTCTGTGGTGGACAGTGGGGAAAACGTCCCTGTGGTGGACAGTGAGGAGGACAACTCTCTGGTGGACTGTGGGGAGCAGGTCTCTGTGGTTGACTGTAGGTAGGACATTGCTATGGTGGACAGTGAAGAAAACATCCTTGTTGTGGACAGTGGGGAGAACTTACCTGTGTTAGAGAGTGGGGAGGACGTTTCTGTGGTTGACATTGAGGAGGATGTTCCTGTGGTGGATAGTTGGAAGCATGTCTTTTTGGTGGACAATGGGGAGGAAATCCCTGTGGTTTACAGTGGAGAAAACATACCTTTGGTGGACAGTGAAAAAGATGTCTCTGTGGTGCACAATGGGGAGGATTTATCTTTGGTGGACATTGGGAAGAACATCCCTGTGGTGGACAGTGGGAAGCACATTTTTGTGGGGGACAGTGGAAAAGGCTTTCCTGTGGTAGAGAATGGAATGCACATCCTTGTGGTGGACAGTGGGTAGGATATTTCTGTGGTGGACAGTCAGCCGGACATTCCTACGATGTACAGTGAAGAGGATGTCCTGTGGTGGCCAGTTGGGAGGATTTCCCTATGGTTTACAATAGGGAGTACATCCCAGTGGTGGACAGTGTGGAAGACATCTCTGTGGTGCACAGTGGAAAAGATTTTTCTGTAGTGGACAGTGGAAAGTTTGTTTATGTCCTGGACAGTAAAGAGAACATCTTTGTGGTGGACAGTTGGGAGGACAACCATTGGTAGACAGTAGGGTGACTTCTCTGTAGTGGAAAGTGAGGAGGACAGCAATGTGGTGGACAGCGGGGAGTATGTTCCTGTGGTGGACAGAAGGACGTCCCTGTGGTGGAGAGTAAGAGGATGTTCTTGTGGTGGACAGTGCAGAGGATATCTCTGTGGTGGACAGTGAGGAGGATGTCCTTGTGGTGGACAGGGGGGAGGACATTCCTGTTGTTGACAGTGGGAAGAACATGTATTTGGTAGACAGTTGGGAGGACATCACTGTTGTGAACAAAAGGACATCCCTGTGGTGGACAGTGAGAAGGATGTCCCTGTGAAGGACATCTCTGTGGTGGAAAGTGAAAAGGATGTCTCTATGATGCAGATTGGGGAGAATGTCAATCTAGTGGACAGTTTATAGTACTTCACTGTGGTCGTCAGTGAGAAGAACATCTCTGTTGTATAAAGTGGGAAGGACATCTGTGTTGTCTGACAGTGGGGAGGACGTACATTGGTGGACAGTGGGGAAGACTACCCTGTGGTTAACAGTGGGGAGGACTTCCCTGTGGTGAACAGCAGGGAGGATTTCACTGTGGTAGACAGTTAAAAAATCATTGTGGTGGAACATGTGATGTATGTACCTATGGTGCATAGTGGGGAGGACATCCCTATGGTGGACAGTGGGAAAAACATCCCTATCGTGGACAGTGGGAAAAACATCCCTGTGGTGGACAGTGAGGAGGACATCCTTCTGGTGGGCAGTCAGGAGGAGGTTTCTGTGGTGCACAGAGTGACATCCATGTGGTGGTCAGTAGAAAGAAAGTCTCTGTGCTGGAGAGTGAGAAAGACTTCCCTGTGGTGGACAGTGAAGAGGACATCCCTGTGGTGGACAGTGGGGAGGACATCTATGTGGTGGAGAGTATGGAAAATGTTCCTGTGGTGGTCAGTGTATAGGATATCCATGTGGTGGACAGTGGGGAGGACATCCCTGTGGCGGACAGCGAAAAGGATTTCACTGTAGTAGACAGTGGGATGGATGTCATTGTTGTTGTCAGTGAGGATGTCCCTGTGGTGGACAGTGCAGAGGACATCTCTGTGTTGAGCAGTGAGGAGGAAGTCCCTGTTGTGGACAGTTGGAAGTATGTCTTTGTGTTGAACAGTAGGATGTCTCTCTGGTGGACAGTGTGGATGATGTCCCTTTTGTGGTCAGTGATGAGGACACCCCTGTGGTGTGCAATGGTGAGGGCATCCTTGTGGTACACAGGAAGACATCCCTGTGGTAGACATTTGGATGGATGTCACTTTGGTGCAGAGGAGGATGTACTGGTTGTGTACAGTGGGGAGGATGTCCCTGTAGTGGACTGTGGGTAGGACAACTATTTTGTAGACAGTGGAGTGAGTTTGCTGTGGTACACAATAGGATGTCCCTGTGGGTAACCCTCTGGAAGATGACCCTGTGCTGGACAGTGAAAAGGATGTTTCTGTGGTGGATGGTGGAAAGATTTCCTCTGGTGGACAGTGAAAAAACATCCCTGTGGTGACTGTGAGGAAGACATATCTGTGGTGGTCAATGAGGAGGACATCTCTGTGGTGGCCAGTGTTGAGGAATTCCCTGTTGTGGTCTGTGGGGAGGACAACCCTGTGGTGGAGAGTGGTGACTACTTTTCTGTGGTACACTGAAGTAAGTTCCTGTTGTGGACAATACGATGACTTCCCTGTGGTAAATAGTTGAAAGGACCTCTCAGTAGTGGACAGTGGGAATAATGTTCCTGTGGTGGACAGTGGAAAAGACATCCCTGTGGTGCACAGGAGGACGTCATTGTTGTGGACAGTGTGTAGGACATCACTTTGGTGGACAGTGGGGACCATATCTCTCCGGTAGACACTGAGGAGGACCATTTGTGGTGGACAGTGGGGAGTACATTTGTGTGGTGTACAGTGTGTAGGACATCTCTGGTGGACAGTGAGGAAGACATCTTTGTGATGGACAGTGGGAAGGTTGTCCATGTGGTGGACACTGGGGAAAATATTTTTAGGTGGACAGTGTGGAAGACGTCCCTGTGGTGGTCAGCAAGTAGGATGCCCCTGTGGTGGACAGTGGGAGATTCCTTCTGCCGAACAGTGAAGAGAACATCCTTGTGGTGACAGTGAGGAAGACACATCTGTTGTGGTCAATGAGGAGGAAATCTCTTTGGTGGACAGTGTGGAGGACGTCCTTCTGTTAATCAGTAAGTAGGATGACCCTGTGGTGGACAGTGGGGAGATTCCCTCTGGTGGTCTGTGAAGAGGAGATCCCTGTAGTGACAGTGAGGAAGACATATCTGTGGTGGTCAATGAGGAGGACGTTCTTGTGGTGGACAGGGGCAAGCAGACCTCTGTGGTTGACAGTGGGAGGATATCAATATGGTTGAGAGTGAGGAGGATATCCCTGTGGTGGACAGTGGGGAAGACATTCCTGTTGTAAACAGTGTGGAGGACATCCCTGTGGTGGGCTCTTGTTAGGACATCTCTGTGGTAAACAGTGAGGAGGATGTCCCTGTGGTTGACAGTGGGGAGTATGTCTCTGTGGTAAAAAGAGAGAAGGATGTTACTGTGGTTTACAATGGGGAGGACATCCTTGTGGTGGACAGTGAGGGGGTATGTCCTTGTGGTGGACAGTGGGAAGGATGTCCCTGTGGTGGACAGTAGGGAGGACATCATTCTGATGGACAGTGTGGAGGACATACCTGTTGTGGACTGTTGGGAGAACTTCCCTGTGGTGGACAGTGAGGAGGACATCCCTGTGGTGGACAGTGGGGAGAATGTCCCTGTGGTGGAAAATGGGAAAGATTTCACTGTGTAGGACTGTGAGTAGGACGTCCTTGTGTTCATCAGTGGGGAGGATATTTCTGTGGTGGAAAATGGAAAGAACATCTCTGTGGTGGACAATGGGGTAATTTTGTCTTGGTGCACAGGAGGTCATCACTGTGGTGAACAGGGTGGAGGATGTTTCTGTGGTGAACAGTGAAAAGGACATCCCCTTTGTTGACAGTGGTGTGGACTTCTCTGTGGTGGACAGTGAAGAGGACATCCCTGTGGTGACAGTTAGGAGGATATCCTGCTGGTTGTCAATGAGGAGGATGTCCCTCTGGTGGACAGAGTGGAGGATTATTCTGTGGTGGACAGTGGGGAGGATATCATTGTGGTGGGCACTGAGTAGTACATCCTCATGGTGGGGAAGACTTTTCTGTGGTGGACATTGTGGAGGATATCCCTGTGGTTTACACTGGGGATAATAACCCTGTGGTAGACAGTTAGGAGGACACACTGTGGTAAACAGTGGAAACGTGGTCCCTGTGGTGGACAATGAGGAGGATGTCTCTGTGTTGGGCAGTGGGGAAGATGTCCCTTTGGTGGATACTGAGCAGGACATCTTTGTGGTGGACAGTGTAGAGGATGTCCCTGTGGTGGTCAGTGGTGTGGAAACCCCCATGGTGGAAAGTGGTGAGGATGTCCCTGTGGTATACAGAAGAATGTCCCTGTGGTGAACAGTTGGGAGGACATCCCATTTGTGGTCAGTAAGTAGGACTCCTCTGTGGTGGACAGTGGGCAGGACGTCCCTGTTTTATACAGGAGGACTTTCTGTGGTGGAGAGTGGGGAGGACATCCATGTGGTGGACAGTAAAGATGACCTCCCTTTGGTAACAGTGAGAAGGACATCCCTGTAGTGGACAATGGGGAGGACCTCCTGTGGTTCACATTAGAAAATTTTTTTCTGTGGTGGACAGTGGAGAGGACATCCCTGTGTTGGACAGTGGAGACCAACTCTCTGTTGTGGACAGAGAAGAGGATCTTTTTGGGGTGGACAGTGGAAAGTACATTCATGTGGTAGACAGTGTGTAGGACATTTCTGTGGTTGACAGTGAGTAGGATGTCTCTGTGATGAACATTGGAGAGGTTGTCCATGTGGTTAACAGTGGGGGGGACATCCCTGTTGTTTACAGTGGGGAGGACATACCTGTGGTGGACAGTGAGGAAGATGTCCTTGTGGTGGACAGTGGGGAGGATTTCCCTGTGATGAACAGTGGGAAGGATGTCCCTTTTGTTGACTGTGGGGAGGATATCACTGTGGTGATCATTGCAAAGGACTTCCTTGTGCTGGGCAGTGGGGACCAGATCTCTGTGGTGGACAGTGAGGAGGACCTTTTTGTGTTGGATATTGGAGAGTACATCCATGTGGTAGAAAGTGTGTAGAACATCTCTGTGGTGGACTGCGAGGAGGACATCTCTGTGATGGACCGTGTGGAGGTTGTCCATGTTGTAGACACTTGGGGAGTACATCCCTGTGGTTTACAATTCAGAGGACATACCTGTGGTGGAAAGTGAGGAAGACCTCCTTGTGGTGGACAGTGAAGAGGATTTTCCTGTGATGGACAGAGAAAAGGATGTCCCTGTTGTTGACTGTGGGGATAATTTCACTGTGGTGGACAGTGTGGAGGATGTCCCTGTGGTGGTCAATTGGAAGGCGGCAACTTTGGTACACAGGGGAGGATGTGTCTGTGGTGAACAGTGGGGAGGGTGTTTCTCTGGTAGATGGTGGGGAGAATATCTATGTTATAGACAGTTTGTAAAATGTCCATGTGGTGCACAGGAGGATATCCCTGTGATGGACAGTGGGGATGATGTGCCTGTGGTGGATATTGGGAAGGACTTCTATGTGGTGGATATTGGGAAGGACATCTCTCTGGTGGACAGTGGAAATGACGTCTTTGTGGCAGACAGTGAGAAGGACATCTCTGTGGTGGACAGTGGGGAGGACTTCCCTGTGGTGCACAGTAGGATGTCCTTGTTGTAGACAGTAAGGAATATGTCCCTGTGGTGGACAGTTGGGAGGCCATCTCTGTGGTGGACAGTGTGGAGAATGTCCCTGTGGAGGTCAGTAAAGAGGACGACCCTCTGTTGCACAGTAGAAAGGATGTCCATTTGGTACAAAGGATGATATCCTTGTGGTGGACAGTCGGGAGGACATCTCTGTGGAGGACAGTGGGGAGGATATTTTCTGCTGGACAGTGCTGAGGATATCACTGTGGTAGTCAGTAGGGAGGAAATTTCTGTGGTGGACAGAGAGGAGGATAAATCTGTGGTGGACAGTGAGGAAGACATTTCTGTGTTTGACAGCTAGCAAGAATTTTCTGTAGTTTACATTGGGGAGTACATCCCTGTGGTGGACTATCGGTAGGACATAACTGTGGTGGAAAATAAGAGGACATCCCTGTTGTGGACAGTGAGGAGGATGTCCCTTAGGTAGATAGTGGGGAAGACATTCCTGTGGTGGAAAGTGTGGAGGACAGCCCTGTGGAAAACTGTTGTTAGGACATTTCTATGGTAAACAGTGAGGAGGATGATCCTGTGTTGCACAGTGTCTAGTATGTCTCTATGGTGGAAAGTGTGAAGAATATTCCTGTGGTTTACAGTGCGGAGGACATCGTTTGGTGGACACTGAGAGGTATGTTTCTGTGGTAGACAGTGGGGAGCATTTCCCTGTGGTGGACAGTGGGAAGGATGTTCCTGTAGGGGACAATGGGGAAGATATCACTGTGGTGGACAGTGGGTAGGATGTCCTTGTGGTGGGCAGTGGGAGGACGTTCCTGTGGTAGAGAGTGGAAATGAATATCTCTGTAGTGTACAGGGGGGGTGATTTTGCTGTGGTGCACAGTAGGTCATCACTGTAGTGAACAGTGTGGAGGATGTTCCTGTGGTGAACAGTGAAAAGGACATCCCCATTGTCGACAGTGGGTTTGACTTCCCTGTGGTGGAAAGTGAGAAGAAAGTGAAAGTTAGGAAGATATCCCTGTGTTGGTCAATGAGAAGGACGTCAATGTGGTGGACAGAGGGGAGGATTTTCCTGAGGTGGACAGTGGGGAGGACACCCTTGTGGTGGGCAGTGAGTAGGATATTCGTGTGGTGGACAGTGGGGAAGACTTTTCTGTTGTGGACAGTGGAAAAGATACCCCTGTGGTTTACAGTGGGAATGATATACCTGTGGTGGAAAGTGAGGAGGACGCCCTGTGGTGGACAGTGAGGAGGATGTTTCTGTGGTGGACAGCGGGAGGACATCCATGAGGTGGACAGTGTGTAGGACATCTCTGTAATGGACAGTGGGGAGGTTGTCCCTGTGGTGGAGAGTGGGGAGGACTTCCCTCTGGTTTACAGTGTAGAGGATATACCTTTGTTGGACAGTGAGGAGGATGTCCCTGTGGTGATCAGTGGGGAGGATTTCCCTGTGGTGGATAATGGGAAGCATGTCCCTGTGGTGGATGTGGGAAGGTTTTCACTGTGGTGGACAGTGGGAAGGACATCCTTGAGGTGGGCAGTGTAAAAGATGTTACTGTGGTGCACAGGATGAAGTCTATGTGGAGTTCAGTAAGGAGGCCACACCTTTGGTAAACAGTGAGAAAGATGTTCCTGTGGTACACAGGAAGACATCCCTGTGGTGGACAATGAAGAGGATGTGCACCACAGGACGTCCTCCTTATTGTTCACCACAAGTATGTCCTTTTCACAGTCACAACATGGATGTCCTCTTCATTGACCACCACAGGGACATTGTTCTGTGCACCAAAAAAATTCCTTCCCACAGCCCACCACAAGGACATCCTCCCCACTGTCTACCACAGTGAAAACCTCCCCACAGTCAACCAAAAAGACATCCTTCCCACTGTACACAACAGGAAAATCCTCCTCACAGTATACCACAGACATGTCCTAACAACAGTCCACCACAGGGATGTCTTCCACACTCTCTACCACAGGGACATCCTCCACACTGTTCACCACAGGTATGTCCTCTCTACTGTAAACCACAGGGATGTCCTCCCCACTGTCCACCGCAGAAACAACCTCTCCACTGTTCATCGCAGAGACGTCCTCCTCACTCTCCAACACAGAGATGTCCTACACACTGTCCACCAGCAGGATGTCCTCCCACTGTCCACCATAGAAACATCTTCCTCACTGTCCACCACAGCAATGTTCTCCGCACTGTCTACCACAGAGATGTGCTCCAAAATGTCCAGCACAGGGATATCCTACCCAATGTCCACCAAAGAAAAATCCTCTCCACTGTGCACCACATGGATGTACTCCTCATTGTGCACCACAGGGATGTCCTCCTGTGTACCACAGGGATATTTGTCCCACTGTCCACCAAAGGTATGTCCTCCTTACTGACCACCACAGGGATGTCCTCCTGTGCACCACAATAAAGTCCTTCTCACTTGCAACCACAAGGATGTCCTCCCAACTGTCCACCACAGTGAAAACCTCCCCACAGTCCACCACAGGAATATCCTTCCCACTCTCAACCACAGGGAAATCCTGCCCACTGTCCACAACAGGGACATCCTTCTTACTGTCCATCACAGAATAGTCTTCTCCACTGTAAACCACAGGGATGTCCTCCCAACTTTCCACCACATGTACAACCTCCCCACTGTCCATCACAGAGAAAGCCTTCCCACGGTTCACCACAGAGATGTCCTACCCACTGTCCACCACATGGATGTCCTCCCACTGTCTACCACAGAAACTTCTTCCTCACTGTCCACCACAAGTATGTCCTTCTCACTGTCCACCACAGGGATGTCCTCTCCATTGTTCCCCACAGAGATGTGGTTCCCACTGTCCACCAAAGCGATATTCCCCCGCCCCATCCTCCACAGAAAAATTTTTTCCTCTGTGTACCACAGGGTTTTCCTTCTCACTTTCACCACAGGGATGTTCTCTTCACTGTCCATCACGGGGACATCTTGCTCACTATCCACCACAGAGATGTCCTTTCCTCATTCCACCACAGGTAGTCCTCCTGCCTATAACAGGGACATCATTTTCACAATTTACCACAGGGACATTTTCCTTACTGATCACCACAGGGACGTCCTCCTGTGCACCACAGGAAGGTCCTCCACACTGCCCACCACAAGGATGTCCTCTGCAATATCCACCACATTGAAACCCTACCCAGAGTCAACAACAGGGACATCTTTCCCACTGTCCAACACAGGGAAATCCTCCCCACTGTCCACCACAAGGACGTCTTCCTCACAGTTCACCACAGGTATGTTCTCACAACTGTAAACCACAGGTATGTCCTCCCCACTGTCCACCACAGAAAAGTCTTCCCCACTGTCCACCACAAGGATGTCCCCAGTGGAGGACAGTGGGGAGGACGTC
The DNA here is from genome assembly GCF_011762505.2 of Arvicanthis niloticus. NCBI lineage: Eukaryota > Metazoa > Chordata > Mammalia > Rodentia > Muridae > Arvicanthis > Arvicanthis niloticus. The sequence continues at coordinate 1,016,598 of NC_047670.1, forward strand.
CCTGTGGTGGACAGTTTGTAAAACATCCCTATGGTGCACAGGAGGATGTCCCTGTGATGGACAGTGGGGAGAATATCCAGAGGGTAGACAGTGGGGAGAATTTCCCTGTGGTGGACAATGTGGAGGATATCCCTGTCTTGGACAGTGTGGAGGATGTCCTTGTGGTGGTTTGTGTGGAGGATGCCCCTGTGGTGGACAGTGAGTAGGGCGTCCTTGTGGTATATAGGAGTATGTCCTTGTTGTGTACAGTCTAGAGGACATCACTGTGGTGAACAGTGTGGAGGACATCACTGTGGTGCAGAGTGGGGAGGACGTTCCTGTGGTGGTCAATATGGAGGACATTTCTGTGGTGGACACTGCAGAAGATTTCTCTGTGTTGGATAGTATGGTGGACATCTCTGTGGTGGACAGTGGGGAGGATGTCCCTGTGATGAACAGTGGAAAGATCATCTATGTGGTGGACATTGGAGAGGACCTCCTTGTGATGAAACTTGAGGAGGATGTCTTTGTGGTGGACAGTGGGAAGGACTTCCCTGTGGTAGACATTGTGAAGGACCTAGTTGTGGTAGACAGTGGGGAGCATGTCCCTGTGGTAGAGAGTGGGAAGGACTTCCCTGTTGTTGACAGTTATGAGGACAACCCTGTAGTGAACAGTGGGGAGGACATCTTTTGGTAGTCAGTGGGGAGGATTCAAATGTGGTGGTCTACATCCTTGTATGGGACCATGGGTCAGACATTGATCTGATGCACAGGAAGATGTCCCTTTGGTGGACAGTGAGGAGTACATCGCTGTGGAGGTCGGTGAGGAGGAGGATCCTGTGATGGATATTGGAAAAGACTTCCGTGCAGTGGGCATTGTGGCAAACTTCTTTGTGGTGGACAGTGGTGAGGTCATTCCTCTGGTGGACATTGGGGAGGACATCTCTGTGGTGGACCGAGAAGAGGACATCCCTGTGGTGGAGCAAGGAGAGGACATCCTGTGGTGGACACTTGGGAGGACATCCCTGTGCTGGTTAGTGGGGAGGAGGCTTCTGTGGTGGACAGGGGGAAGGATGTCCCTGTGGAATACAGGAGTATGTCCCCATTGTGTACATTGTAGAGGATGTTCCTGTGGTGGACAGTGTGGAGGACATCTCTGTGGTGGTCAATGGGGAGGATGCCCCTATTGTGGACAGTGGGGAGGACATCCCTGTGGTAAACAGTGTGGAGGACATCTTTATGGTGGAAGGTGAAGAGGATGTCCCTGGGGTAAACAGTGGGTTGGACATCCTTGTGGTAGACTGTTGAGAGGATTTAACTATGCTAGACAGTGCAGGAAATGCCCTTGTGGAAAGTGAGGAGGACATTTTTGTGTTGCACAGTAGAACATCCCTGTGATGGACAGTGGGTAGGATGTCCCTGTGGTGGACAGTGGATAGAATTTCTCTGTGGTGGACAGTGGGGAAGATGTCCCTGTGGAGCACAGGAGGAAGACCTTGTGGTGTACAGTTTGGAGGAAGCCTCTGTGGTGGACAGTGGGAAGGAGGTCATTGTGGTGGACAGTTTGGAGGACGTCTCTATGGTGCACAGGAAGATGTCCCTGTAATGGACAGTGGGAAGAACATCCAGGTGGTAGACAGTGGGGAGGATTTCCCTGTGGTGAACATTGGGGAGAATATTTCTGTCTTGGAGGACAACATTGTGGTGGTTAGTGGAGAGGAGGCCCATTTTGTGGACAGTGAGGAGGACGTTTCTGTGGTGGACAGTGGAGAGGATGTCCCTGTGGTGGACATTGGGGAGGACTTTTCTCTAGCTGACAAGGAGAACATGACTATATTGGACAGTGAGGAGGACGTCTTTATGGTGAAGGGTGGGGAGTATTTCAATGTCATGGACAGTGTAAAGGACTTTCTTGTGTTGAACCATGGGGAGTACGTTCCATGTTGCACAGGAGGATGTTCCTGTGTTGGAAAGTGTGGAGGATGTCCCTGAGGTAGTGAGTGGGGATAACATCCCTGTGGTAGACAGTAAGGAGGAAGTTGCTGTGATGGACAGTTGGGAGGTCTTCCCTTTGGTGGACAATGAAATGGACATCCTTATATTGGAAAGTCGAGAAGACTTTGCTGTGGTGGACAGTGGGGAGGACATACCTGTGGTGGACAATGGGGAAGACTTCCCTGTGGTGGACAGTGGGAAGGATAGTGCTCTGTTGCATGGGAGTTTGTCCCTGTTGTGGACAGTGTGGAGGATGTCCCTGTTATGGAAAGTAAGGAAAGTAAGGAGTACGTTATTGTGATAAACATTGGGGAAGACTTTATTTTGCTGGACATTGAAGAAGACATCCCTGTGGTGGAGAGTTAGGAGGATATCCCTGTGGTGGACAATGAGATGGATGTCCATATTTGACAGTGGGGAGGACTTCCCTGTGGTGGACAGTGGAGAGGACATCCCTGTGTTGGACATTGGGAAGACATCCTTGTGGACATTTGTGAAGACTTGTGGTGGGTCATAAGGAGGATGTCCCTGTGGTGGACAGTGGGAAGTGTGTCCCTATGATAGACAATGTATAGAAAATCTCTGTGGTGGACATTTGAGTATACTGTCCATGTGGTTGACAGTGGAAAGAATTCCCCTGTGGTGCACAGGAGAATGTACTAATAGTGGACAGTGAGGAGGACGTTGCTTTGTTGCACAGGAGTACATCAATCTGGTGGACAGTGTGTAGTATTTCCCTTTGGTGGACATTGAGGAGAACGTCCCTGTGTTGGACAGTGGACAAGACTTCCTTGTGCTGGACCCTAAAGAAAACATCCCTGTGATGGACAGTTAGGAAGACATCCCTGTGTGAACAATGAGATGGACTTAGCTGTATTGGACAGTGTGGAGGACTTCCCAGTGGTGGACATTGGGGAGGACATCACTGTGGTGGACAGTGGAAAATATTTCCATGTGATGGACAGTTGGGAGGACATTCCTTTGGTGTACAGTGAGAAGGACATCCCTGTGGTGAAAAATGGTGAGGACTTCCCATTTGTGGACAGTGGGGAAGACTTTGTGGTGGACAGTGAGGAGGAATTTTTTGTGGTGGACAGTGGAGAAGATGTCCCTGTGGTGGAGAGTGTGGAGGAAACCACTTTGGTGGACAGTGGGGAGGACATCCCTGTGGGTTAATGTGAGGATGGTGTCTCTGTTGTGGACAGTGGGGAGGAATTCACTGTGGTTGACAGTGAGAACATGTCCCTGTGGTGGACAGTGGGGAGGACATTCCTGTGGTGTACAGTGGGAAGGAAATCCTTGGGGTGGACAGTGAGGAGGACGTCTCTGTCGGGGACAGTGGGGAGAACTTCCCAGTTTGGAACAACAGACAGCATTTACCTGTGGTGAACAGTTGGGAGGACTTCTTTGTGTTAGAGAGTGGAAAGGATGTCACTATGGTGGACTCTGGAGAACACATGTATGACTTGGACTGTGGGGAAGACATCCCTGTGATGTACATTGAGGAGGACATTTCTGTAGTGGAAAGTGGGGAGGACTTCACTGTGGTGGACAGTGAAAAGGACATCACTGTGTTGGACAGTGGGGAGGATATCCCTGTGGTGCACAGGAGGATGTTTCTGCGGTGCACAGTGGAGAGGACGTCCCTGTGTTGGACTGTGGGGAGGAATTTTCTGTGGTGGAGAGTAAGAAATACATCCCTATGGTCAAAGTTGAAGAGAATATTCCTGGTGTGGACAATGTGGAGGACATCCATGTGGTGGACAATTGAAAGGAAATACATGGGGTGGAAAATGAGGAGGATGTCTTTGTGGGGGGATAGTAGAAAGGACTTCCCTGTGTTGGACAGCAGAGAGGATTTCCCTGTGGTGGACTTTAAGGAGGATGCTCTTGTGGTGGACAATGTGGAGGACATTTCTGTGGTGAACAATTAGGAGGACATTTCTATTTTGTACAATGGGGAGGACTTGTCTGTTTTGTTCAGTGGGGAGGACATCCCTGTGGTGGACAGTGCTGAAGACATCTCTGGGGTAGACAGTGGGGAAGATGTCCCCATGGTGGACAGTGGGGAGGACATCTCTGTAGTAAAGAGTAGAAGGTTGTCCTTCGTGTGGACAGTGGGTAGGACTTACCTGTGGTTGACAGTGAGAAAGAAATCCCTGGGTTGGACAGTGGGAAGGACTTATTTTTGTGTACAGTGGGGAGGATTGCAATGTAATGTACTGTAGGAAAGACGTCCTTGTAGTGGACCATGGGGAGGATGCCACTTTTTTGCACAGGAGGACATCCATGTGGTGGACAGTGTAGAGGATGTCCACGTGGTGGTTAGTGGAAAGGACAACACTGTGATGGACAGTGGTGAGGACATCCTTGTCATACACAGGAGGACATCCCTGTAGTGGATAGTGGGGTGGATGTTACTTTGGTGCACTGGAGGTCATCCTGGTTATGAACAGTGGGGAGGATGTTCCTGTCATGGACACTGGTGAGGACAACTCTTTTGTGGACAGTGGGATGAGTTTGCTGTGGTGGACAGGAAAACCTCCCTGTGGGGAACAGTTTGGAGAATGTCCCTGTGTTGGACAGTAAAAAGGATGTCCTTGTGATGGACAGTGGGGAGATTCCATCTGGTGGACAGTAAAGAGGACATCCCTGTAGTGGACAGTGCGGAGTACATCCCTGTGGTAGACAGTGTGGAGGATGTCCCTGTGGTGGACAGGGTGGAGGAGTTTTCTGTGGTGGACAATGGGGTGACATCCCTTTGGTGGACAGTGTCAAGCACATCACTGTGGTGGAAAATGGGAGGACATCCCTGTGGTGGACAGTGGGGAAGATTTTCCTTTGGTGAACAGTGTGGAGGACATCCCTGTTGTGGACTGTTGTTAGGATATCTCATTGAGGAGGATGTCCCTGTGGTGGTCAGTGGGGAAATGTCTCTATCGTCAACACTGCAGAGAATATCCCTCTGGTTCACAGTGGAGAGGACATCCTTTTGGTAGACAGTGAGGGCTACTTACCTGTGGTGGACAGTTTGAAGGATTTCCTTGTGGAGGAAAGTGGGAAGGATGTCCCTCTGGTGGACAGTGGAAAGGACATCATTCTGGTAGACAGTTGGGAGGACATCCCTGTGGTGGATAGTTGGGAGTACTTCCCTGTGGTGGACAGTGAGGAGGATATCCCTGTGGTGGACAGTGTAGAGGATGTCCCTGTGGTGGACAATGGTGAAGATTTCACTGTGGTATAAAGTGGATAAGACATTCTTGTGGTGGAGAGTGGGGAGGATGTCTCTGTGGTGGAATGTGGAGAGTACATGTGTTGTCTTGGATTGTGGGGAAGACATCCCCCACAATGTTCAGTGAGGAGGACATCCCTGTAATGGATAGTGGGGAGGACATACCTGTGCTGGACAGTGGTGATGACTTCTTGGTGGTGGAAATTGAGGAGGATGTCCCCTGGGTGGACAGTGAGGAGGACAACCCCATGGTCGACAGTGGGGAGGACATTTCTTTGGCCGACAGTAAGAAGGATGTCCCTGAGGTGGACCGAGGAGTGGATGTCTTGTGGTGGACAGCTGGGAGGATGTTATTGTGGTGGACAGTGGGGGAGGACATCACTGTGGTGCACAAGAGAATGTACTTGTGGTGGAAAGTGGGAAGTACATTGCTGTGTTGCACAGGAGTACGATATTCTGGTGGACAGTGTAGAGGATTTCTCTGTGGTGGACCCTGAGAAGCATATCCCTTTGTTGGACAGTGGGGAGGACTTCCCTGTGGTGGACACTGAAGAAAACATCACTGTGGTGGACAGTGAGGAAGACATTTTATAGTAGACATTGGGAGGATTTACCTGTAGTGGAAAGTGGGGAGGACTTCCTTGTGGTGGACAGTGGGTAGGACTTCTTTGTGGTGGAAAGTGAGGATTTCTCTGTGGTGGACATTGAGGAGGATGCCCGTGTTGTGTACATTGAGGAGAATGTCCCTGTGGTGAACCGTAGGGAGGACATCTTTGTTGACAGTGTGGAGGACATTCCAGTTGCACACAGTGGGGAGGACTTCTTTGTGGTGGACAGTAAGCAGGACATCCTTGCTGTGGACAGTGGAAAGGATGTCCCTGTTGTGTACTGTGGGGAGGACAACCCTGTTGCTTACAGTGGGATTGGCATCACTGTGGTGGACAGTGTGGAAGACATCTCTATGGTGGAAAGTGAGGAGGACATCCCTGCGGTGAATAGTGAAGAGGATGTCCCTGTGGTAGACTGTTGGGAGGATTTAACTATGATAGAGAGTGGAGAGGATGCCCTTGTGGAAAGTGAGGAGGATGTTACTGTGTTGCACAGGAGGACAGTGTGTAGAATGTCCTTGTGGTAGACAGTGGGTTGGATTTCTCTGTGGTGGACAGTGCAGAAGATGTACCTGTGGTGTACAAGAGGAAGACCTTGTGGTGGACAGAAGGGAGGATGTCCCTGTGGTGGACAGTGTGAAGGATGTCCCTATGGTGCACAGGATGATGTCTCTGTGATGGATATTGGGGAGAACATCCAGTTGTAGGACAGTGGATAGGATTTCCCTGTGGTGGACAATGGGGAGGATATTCCTGTCTTGGGCAGTGTGGAGGAGGTCCTTGTTGTGCTTAGTAGGGAGGACACCCCAGTGGTGGACAGTGGGGAGGACGTCCCTGTGGTATACAGGAGTATATCCCCATGGTGTACAGTGTAGAGGATGTAGCTGTGCTGGACACTGTGGAGGACATCACTTGGTGCAAAGAGAAAAGGATGTACCTGTTCTGCACAGAGTGGAGGACATCCCTGTGGTGGTCAATTGGGAGGATGCTTCTGTGGTGGACAGCGGGCAGGATATATCTGTTGGTCACAAGATGGGGTTTTTATGGTGGACAGTGGGGAGGATGTCCCTGTGGTGGACAGTGGGAAGGACGTTTTTTGGTGGACAGTGATGAGGACATCCCTGTAGTGGACAATGGGGAGGTCTTCCTTGTGGTGGACAATGCACAGGATTTCTCTGTGATGGACAGTGAGGAGGACATCTTTGTTGTGTACAGTGGGGAAGATATCCATGTGATGGACAATGGGAATAACATATCTGTCATGGACATTGGAGAGGACATTTTTGTGGTTGACAGTGAGGAGGAAGTCTTTGTGGTGGACAGTGGGGAGGACATCTCTGTGGTAGACATTGGGGAAGACCTCCCCTTGGAAGACAGTGGGGAGCATGTCCTTATGGTTGACAGTGGAAAGGACTTCCCTGTTGTTGAAAATGAGGAGGACATCCCTGTAGTGAACAGTAGGGATGACATCTTTGTGGTATACTGTGGGGAGAATTCAAATGTGGTGGACATTGGGGACTATGTCCTTGCATTGGACCATGGGTAGGACATTGCTCTGATGCACAGAAGAATGTTTCTTTGGTAGAAAGTAAGGAGGACATCCATGTGGAGTACAATGAGGAGGATGTCCCTTCGGTGGATATTGGGGAGGACTTCCGTGTGGTGGACAATGGCAAGGACCTCCCTGTGGTGGACAGTGAAGAGGACATACCTGTAATGGAGAGTGGAAGGATATCCCTCTGGTGCACAGTAGGGAGGACTTACCTGTGGTTGAAGGTGAGGAGGAAATATCTGTGGTGTACAGTGGGGAGGACGTATTTGTGGTAGACAGTGGGGAAGATTTCAAGGTGATGGACAGTAGGAAAGACGTCCTTGTAGTGGACTGTGGGGAGGATGTACCTGTGGTGCACAGGAGGACATCCCTGTGGTGGACAGTGTAGAAGATGTCCCTGTGTTGGACAGTGAGGAGGACATCATTTTAGTAAACAGTGAGCAGGATATTTCTGTGCTGGACAGTTTAAAGGACATCCTACTGTTGGACAATTAGGAGGACATCCCTGTGGTGAATTGTGGCTAGGAAGTTTCTGTGGTGGACAGTTGCGAGGACGATCCAGACGTGGACAGTCGAAAAAATTTCACTTTGGTGGGCAGTGTGGTGTATGTCCTTGTGAAAAGTAGGGAGGATTTTCTAGTGGTACCCAGGAGGATGTCACTGTGGTGGACAGTGTGGAGGACATCTCTTTGGTGGACAGTGGGGAGGACGTCCCTGTGGTTCATAGGAGGTTGTTTCTGTGGTGCACAGTGGGGTGGATTTTCCTGTTGTTGACAGTGAGGAGGATGTCCCAGTGATATACAGTGGGGAGGAAGTTCCTGTGGTGCCCAGGAGGATGTACCTGTGGTGGACAGTGGGGAGGAATCCATGTGGTAGACAGTTGGGAGAATTTCCCTGTGGATGACAGTGAAGAGAACATCTCAATATTGAACAGTGTGGATGATGTCCTTGTGGTGGTTAGGGGGGAGGATGCCCCTGTGGTAGACAGTGGAGTGGATGTCACTGTAGTATTCAGGAGTAGGTTTCTTTGGAGGATAGTGTGGAGATGTGTTTGTGGTGAACAGTGTTGAGGAATTCAATGTGATGGACAGTAAACACGATGTTTTTGTAGTGGATCGTGGGGAGGACTTCCTGTGGTGGACAGTGGGGAGGACACCGCTCTGGCGGACAGTGAAGAGGACATCCCTGTGGTGGACAGTGGGGAGAATGACCCTGTGATGGACAAAGGAGAGGACTTTTCTGTAGTTGACAGGAGGAGTACAAGAGTATAGTGGACAGTGAAGAGGACTTCTTTGTGGTGAAGAGTGTGGAGGATGTCACTGTCATGGAAAGTGTAAAAGACGTTCTCATGTTGAACCAAGGGGAGTGTTGTTGGACAGTGGAGAGGACATCCCTGTGGTAAACAGTATGGAGGACATCTCTATAGTGGAAGGTGAGGAGGACGTCTCTGGGGTGAACAGTGGGGAGGACATCCCTATGGTAGACTGTTGGGAGGATTTAACTATGGTAGACAGTGGAGAGGTTGCCCCTGTAGAAAGTGAGGAGGACGTTCCTGTGTTGCACAGGAGGACATCCCTGTGGTGGATAGTGTGTAGGATGTCCCTGTGGTTGACATTGGGTCAGATTTCTCTGTGGTGAACAGTGGGGAAGTCATTTCTGTGGTGCACAGGAGGAAGCCCCTGTGGTGGACAGTTTGGAAGACATAACTGTGGTGCACAGTGAGGAGGACGTAACTGTGGTAGACAGTGTGGAGGATATCCCTGTTGTGGTCAATGGGGAGGATTCTCGTGTGGTGGACAGTGGGGAGAACATCTCTGTGGGACACAAGATGAGGTCTTTATGGCAGACAGTGGGAAGGATGTCTCTGTGGTGGACAGTGAGAAGGAAGTTTCTTTGGTGGACAGCAAGGAGGACATTTTTGTTGTGGACAGTGCGGAGAACTTCTCTGTGGTGGACAGTGAGGAAGACGTCTTTGTGGTGGACAATGGAGAGTATGTCCCTGTGATGGACAGAGTGGAGGACTTTTCTGTTGCTGACAGGGTTGAGAACATGACTGTAGCGGACAGTGAGGAGGATGACTTAGTGGTGAAGAGTGGGGAGGATTTTACTGTTGTTAACAGTGTAAAGCACTTTTTGTGTTGAACCATGGGGAGTACGTTCCATGTTGCACAGGAGAATGTTCCTGTGTTGGAAATTGTGAAGGATGTCCCTGTGGTACACAGTGGGGATAACATCCCTGTGGTGGACAGTGAGGAGGAAGTCACTATTATGGACAGTAGAGATGACTTCCCTGTCATTGACAGTGGGGAGGACATCCTATTGAAGAACAGTGAGGAGCACATGTCTGTGGTGAAAACTGGGGAGGACAATCCTGTGATGGATAATGGGGAAGACTTCCCTGTGGTGGACAGTGGGAAGGATGGTGCAGTGTTGCACAGGAGTTAATCCCTGTTGTGGACAGTGTGGAGGATGTCCCTGTAGTGGAAAGTGAGAAGGATGTCCCTTTGTTGAACAGTGGGGAGAAATGTATTGTGGTGGACATTGAAGAAGAAATCCCTGTGGTGGACAGTTAGAAGGATATCCCTGTGGTGGACAATGAGATGGATGTCCATATTGGAAAGTGGGGAAGACATTCCTGTTGTGGACAGTGGGGAGGACATACCTGTGGTAGACAGTGGAGAGCACATATCTGTGGTGGACAGTTGGGATGACATCCTTGTGGTGGACATTGGGGAAGGCTTCCCTGTGGTGGACCATGAAGAGGATGTTCCTGAGATGGACAGTGGGCAGGGTCATTGTGTGCTAGACAATGGGTAAGATTTAACTGTAGTGGACAGTGGGTATGACTTCCTTGTGGTGGACATGGGGGAGGATGTTCTTGTGGTGGACAGTGAAAAGGACATCTTTGTAGTGGACAGTGGGGCAATTTTGCTCTGGTGCACAGGAGGTCATCACTGTGGTGAACAGTGTGAGGATGTTCCTGTGATGAACAGTGAAAAGGATGTCCACATTATAGACAGTGGGGTGGACTTCCCTGTGGTGGACAATGAAAGGACATGCCTGTAGTGACAGTTAGGAGGATATCCAGGTGGTGATCAATGAGGAGGATATCCCTGTGTTGGACAGTGGGGAATAATTTTCTGTTATGGACAGTGTGGAGAATATCCCTGTTGTAGACAGTGAGGAGGACACCCTGTGGTGGACACTGGGTAGGTTGTCCCTGTGGTAGACAGTGAGGAGGATGTCTCTGTTTTGGACATTGGGGAAGATGTCCGTTTAGTGGATGCTGAGCAGGACAATTTGTGGTGGACAGTGTGGAGGATGTCCCTGTGTTAAACAGGAGGATGTTTCTTTTATAGACAGTGGGGATTATGTCCCAGTTGTGGTCAGTAAGGAGGACTCCTCTGGGGTGGACAGTGGGAAGGACATCCCTGTTTTAAACAGGAGAACATTGCTGTTGTGGAGAGTCAGGATGACATCTCTGTGGTGGATGGAGGGGGGTGTCCCTGAGGTAGACAGTGAAGAGAACATCCCTGTGGTGACAGTCAGGAGGACATACCTGAGGTGTACCGTGGAAAAGATTTTTCTGTGGAGGACAGTGAGGAGAACATCCCTGTGGTGGTCATTGGGGACCACATCTCTGTGGTGGACAATGGAGAGGACATCCCTGTGGTGGACAATGAGGAGAACATTCCTGTGGAACACAGTGGGGAAGATATTTCTTTGGTTGACAGTGGGGAGGACATCCCTGTGGTAGACAGTGAGGAGCACATCTCTTTGGTGAAGAGTGTGGAGGACATCACTGTGGTGGACAGTGAAAAATAAATCACTTTGTTGAACAGTGGGGAAGACTTTCCTGAGTGGGACAGTGGAGAGGACATTCCTGTGGTCTACATTGGAGAGTATGCTCCAGTGGTGAACAGTGAGGAGGATTTCACTGTGGTGGACATTGGGAAGGACGTCTCTGTGGTTTACAGCGGGTAGGACATACCTGTTGGGGACATTGAGGAAACGTCCTTGTGGTGGACCGTGGGAAGGATTTCCCTGTGATCGACAGTGGGAAGGATGTCACTGTTGTTGACTGTGAAAAGGATTTCACTTATGGACATTGCGGAGGATGTCCTTGTGGTGGGCAGTGGGGAGGATGTTTCTGTGGTGCACAGAGGACGTATCTGTGGTGATCAGTAAGTAGGATGCACATGTGGTGGACAGTTGGAAGGGCATCCTTGTGATACACAGAAGGACTACCTGTGGTGGACAGTGGAGACAACATCTCTGTGGTGGATAGTGGGCATGATGTCCCTGTGATGGACAGTGAAGAGAACATCCCTGTAGTGACAGTCAGGAGGACATACCTGAGGTGCACCATGGAAAAGATTTTTCTGTGGAGGACAGTGAGGAGAACATCCCTGTGGTGGTCATTGGGGACCACATCTCTGTGGTGGACAATGGAGAGGACATCCCTGTGGTGGACAATGAGGAGAACATTCCTGTGGAACACAGTGGGGAAGATATTTCTTTGGTTGACAGTGGGGAGGACATCCCTGTGGTAGACAGTGAGGAGCACATCTCTTTGGTGAAGAGTGTGGAGGACATCACTGTGGTGGACAGTGAAAAATAAATCACTTTGTTGAACAGTGGGGAAGACTTTCCTGAGTGGGACAGTGGAGAGGACATTCCTGTGGTCTACATTGGAGAGTATGCTCCAGTGGTGAACAGTGAGGAGGATTTCACTGTGGTGGACATTGGGAAGGACGTCTCTGTGGTTTACAGCGGGTAGGACATACCTGTTGGGGACATTGAGGAAACGTCCTTGTGGTGGACCGTGGGAAGGATTTCCCTGTGATCGACAGTGGGAAGGATGTCACTGTTGTTGACTGTGAAAAGGATTTCACTTATGGACATTGCGGAGGATGTCCTTGTGGTGGGCAGTGGGGAGGATGTTTCTGTGGTGCACAGAGGACGTATCTGTGGTGATCAGTAAGTAGGATGCACATGTGGTGGACAGTTGGAAGGGCATCCTTGTGATACACAGAAGGACTACCTGTGGTGGACAGTGGAGACAACATCTCTGTGGTGGATAGTGGGCATGATGTCCCTGTGATGGACAGTGAAGAGAACATCCCTGTAGTGACAGTCAGGAGGACATACCTGAGGTGCACCATGGAAAAGATTTTTCTGTGGAGGACAGTGAGGAGAACATCCCTGTGGTGGTCATTGGGGACCACATTTCTGTGGTGGACAATGGAGAGGACATCCCTGTGGTGGACAATGAGGAGGACATTCCTTTGGAACACAGTAGGGAAGATTTTTCTTTGGTTGACAGTGGGGAGGACATCCCTGTGGTAGACATTGGGAAGCACATCTCTTTGGTGAAGAGTGTGGAGGACATCATTGTGGTGGACAGTGAAAAATAAATCACTTTGTTGAACAGTGCGGAAGACTTTCCTGAGTGGGACAGTGGGGAGGACATCCCTGTGTTCTACATTGGAGAGTATGTTCCTGTGGTGAACAGTAAGGAGGATTTCACTGTGGTGGACAGTGGGGAGGACATCCTTGTGGTGGACAGTGGGAAAAAGGTTCTTTTGGTGCACAGGAGGATGCCCCTCTGGTGGACAGAAGGGACGTCCCTGTGATGGGCAGTGGGGATGTCTACCCTGTGGTGGACAGTGGGGAGGACGTCGTTGTAGTGTGCAGCTTGGAGAATATATTTGTGGTAGATAGTTTGGAGAATGTACCTTTGGTGCACAAGAGGACTTCTCTGTGGTGGGCAGTGTGGAGGACTTTCCTGTGGTGTACAGTGGGGAGGACATAACTGTGGTAGACAGTGTGGATCATGTGTCTGTGGTGGACAGTGGGAAGGACATCCCTGTGGTGGACAGTGAGGACGATGTTTCTGTGGTGGACAGTGGGAAGACATCCATGTGGTGGGCAGTGGGTAGGACATCTCTGTGGTGGACAGTGAGAAGGACGTCACTGTGATCGACAGTGGGGAGCTTGTCCCTGTGGTGGACAGTGGGGAGGACATCTCCGTGGTTTACAGTGGAGAGGACATACCTGTGATGGACTGTGAAGAGGATGTTTCTGTGGTGGACAGTGGGAAATATTTCCCTGTGGTGGACAGTGGGAATGATGTTCCTGTGGTTGACAGTGGGAAGTATGTCCCTGTGGTTGACTGTGGGGAGGTTTTCACTGTGGTGGACATTGGGGACGATGTACTTGTGGTGGGCAGTGGGGAGGATGTTACTGTGGTAGACAGGTGGACGTCCCTGTGGTGGCCAGTAAGGAGGATGCATCTTTGTTGGACAGTGAGAAGGACATCCCTGTGGTTGACAGTGAAAAGGAAATCACTTTGTTGGACAGTGGAGAAGACTTTCCTGAGGTGGACAGTGGGGAGGACATCCTTGTGGTGTGCAGTGGGGAGGATGATCCTGTTGTGCAAAGGAGGATATTCCTTTGGTGGACAGTAAAAGGACATCCATGTGGTGGACAGTGAGGAGCACTTCCATGTGGTGGATAGTGGGGAGGACATCACTGTGGTGTGCAGTGGGGAGAACATGTTTGTGGTAGATAGTTTTGAGGATGTCCATGTGGTGCACAGGAGTACTTCCCAGTAGTGGGCAGTGTGGAAGAGGTCCCTGGGGTGGAAAGTTGGGAGGACATCTCTGTGGTGGCCAGTGTTGAGGAAGTTTCTTTGGTGGTCTATGGGGAAAACACACCTGTGGTGGAGAATGGTGATGACATTTCTGTTGTACACTAGAGTATGTTTCTGTGGTGGACAATGGGGAGGACGTCTTTATGCTAGATAGTTGAAGGGACGTCTCTGTGGTGGACAGTTGGAAAAATGTTCCTGTGGTGGACAGTAGGGAGGACGTCCCTGTGGTGGACAGTGGGGAGGACATCTCTTTGGTGGAAAGTGTGGAGGAGGTCCCTGTGATGGTCAGTAAGTAGGATGCCCCTGTGGTGGACAGTGTCCACCTCTGGTGGACAGTGAAGAGGACATCCTCCTGGTGACAGTGAAGAAGATATATCTGTGGTGATCAATGAGGAGGACGTCCCTGTGTTGGACAGTGGCAAGCAAATCCTTGTGGTGGACAGTGCAAAGACATTTCTGTGGTGCACAGTGAGGAAAATGTCCATATGGTAGACAGTGGGGAAGACTTTCCTGTGGTGGACAGTGTGGAAGACATCTCTGAGGTGCACTGTTGTTAGGACATCTCTGTGGTAAACAGTGAGGAGGATGTCACTGTGGTGGACAGTGGGGAGGATATATCTGTGGTCGACAATGCAGAGAATATCCTTGTGGTTTACAGTGGGGAGTACGTCCTTGTGGTGGACAGTGAGGAGGATTTCCCTCTGCTAGACAGTGGAAAGGATGTCCCTGTGGTGGACAGTGGGGAGGACATCATTCTGGTGGACAGTTGGGAGGACATCCCTGTGGTGGACAGTTGCAAAACTTCCCTGTGATGGCCAGTGAGGGGACATCCCTGTGCTGAACAGTGGGGAGGATGTCCCTGTGTTTGACAATGAGAAAGATTTCACTATGATGGACAGTAGGTAGGAAGTATTTAGGAAGTATTTGTGGTGGGCTCGGGGGGGGATGTTTCTTTGGTGGACAGTAAAAAAAACATCTCTTTGGTGGAGAGAGTGATGGCTGTTCCTATGTTTGACAGTGGGGAGGATGTCTCTGTGGTGGAAAGTAGAAAGGACATTTCTGTGGTGGACAGTGGGGCAATTTTGCTGAGGTGCACAGGAGGTAATCACTGTGCTGAACAGTGTGGAGGATGTTCCTTGGTGAACAGTGAAAAGAATGTCCCCATTGTGGACAGTTGGGTGGACTTCCCTGTAGTGCACAGTGAAAAGGACTTCCCTGTGGTGAGATTTACAAGGATATCCCAGTGGTGGTCAATGATGAGGATGTCCCTGTGGTGGTCAGAGGAGAGGATTTTTCTGTAGTGGACAGTGAGGAGGACATTTTTGTGGTGGGCAGTGTGTAGGAAATCCTTGTGGTAGACAGTGCAGATGACTTTTCTATGGTGGACAGTGAGGAGGATATCCCTGCAGTTTACAGTGGGGATGATATCCCCGTGGTGGAAAGTGAGGAGGACGCCCTCTGGTTGACCGGGGGAGGTTGTCTATGTGGTGGATAGTGAGGAGGATTTCTCTGTGTTGGACAGTGTGGAAGATGTCCCTCTGGTGGATACTGAGCAGGACATCTTTTTGGTGGACAGTGTGGAGGATGTTCTTGTGGTGGTGAGTGGGAAGAAAATCCCTGGCGTGGACAGTATTGAGGACGTCCCTGTGGTAAGCAGGAGGATGTCCCTGTGGTAAACAGTGAGGAGTACTTCCCAGTTGTGGTCAGTAAGGAGGACTCCTCTGTGGTGGACATTGGAAAGGATATCCCTGTTTTACACAGGAGGACATTGCTGTGGTGGAAAGTGGGGAGGACATCTCTGTGGTGGACAGTAGGAAGGACATCCCTGTGGTGAAGAATGAGGAAGACGTCCTGTGGTGCACAGTAGAAAAAAATTTTTCTGTGTCGGACAGAGGGGAGGACATTCCTGTGGTGGACAATGAGGAGAACGTCCCTATGGTGCACAGTGGGGAGGATTTTTCTTTGGTGGACAATGGGAAAGACATTCCTGTGGTGGACAGTGAAAAGGAAATCACTTTGTTGCCTGGGGAAAGACTTTCCTGAAGTGGACAGTGGGGAGCACATTACTGTAGTGTACATTGGAGAGGATGTTTCTGTGGTGGACAGTGGAGAGATCTTACCTGTGGGGGACTGTGGGGAGGATGTTGCTGTGGCGGGCAGTCAGAAGATAATCTTTGTGGTAGATAGTTCGGGGGATGTCCCTGTGGTTCACAGGAGGACTTCCTTGTGGTGGGCAGTGTGGAGGAAGTCCCTGTATTGGACAGTGTGGAGGAAGTCCCTGTAATGGAGAGTGGGGAGGACATCACTTTGGTGGACAGTGTGGAGGATGTCCCTATGGTGTTCAGTAAGTAGGATGCCCCTGTGGTGGACACTGGAGAGGACATATCTGTTGAAGATAGGAGGACATTCCTGTGGTGGACAGTGGGGAGGATATCTCTGTGGTGGACAGTGGAAAGGAGGTCCCTGTGTTGCACAAGAAGAAATCCCTGTGGTGGACACTGTGTCTTTGTGTTGGACAGTGAGAAAGACATCTCTGTTCTGGACCGTTGGGAGGAAGACCCTGTGGTGCCCAGGAGGACGATCTCTGGTTGGAAATTGTGGAAGATATCCCTGTGGTGGACAGTGGGGATGATATCTCTGTGGTGGACATTGTGGAGGTCGTCCCTGTGGTGGTCAGTGGGGAGGATACCCCTTTGGTGGACAGTGTTGAGAACGTCCCTGTTGTACACAAGAGGATGTTCCTGTGGTGGACAGTTGTGAGAATGTCTTTGTGTTGTACAGTGGGGAGGACAACTCTGTGGTGGACAGTGGTCACAACGTCCCTGTTGTGGTCAATTGGGGGGAGGCCCCTTTGGTGCACAATGGAGAGGAAGCCTCTGTGGTGGACAGTGGGGAGGGTGTCCCTTTGGTAGACAGTGGAGAGAACATCTATGTTATAAACAGTTGAAAGCATGTCCCTTGGTGCACAGGAGGATGTCCCTGTGTTGGACAGTGGGGAGGACATCTCTGTGGAGGAAAGTGTGGAGGACGCTCTTGTGGTGGTCAGAGGGGATGAAACCCCTGTGTTGGACAGTGGTGAGGATGTCCCTGTGGTACACAGGAGGATGTCCTTGTGGTGTACAGTTGGGAGGACATCTCTCTAGTGGACAGTGGAAATAAAGTCTTTGTGGCAGACAGTGTGAAGGACATCCCTGTGGTGGACAGTGGGGAGGACGTCCCTGTGGTGCACAGGCAGATTTCCTTGTTGTAGACAGTAAGGAAGATGTCCCTGTGATGGACATTGAGGAGGTCATCTCTGTGGTGGACAGTGTGGAGATCGTCCCTGTGGTGGTCAATAAGGAGGACGCCCCTGTGTCGGACAGTGTGGAGGATGTCCCTCTGGTACAGAGGAGGACATTTCTGTGGTGGAGAGTGGGGAAGACTTACTTGTGATATACCCTTGAGAGAAAATTCCTTTGGTGTACAGTGGGTAGGACGTCTCTGTGATGGACAGTGAGGAGGACATCTATGTGGTTTATGTTGAAAAGGTTATTTTGTGGTGGACAGTAGAGAAGATGTCCCTGTAATGAAGAGTGGGGAGGACTTCTCGATTGTGGACAGTGAGGAGGACATGTCTGTGGTGGACAGTTGGGAAAATGTTCCTGTGGTGGACAGCAGAGAGGATATTTCTGTGGTGGAGAGTGTGAAGGACATCCCGGTGGTTGACAGTGAGGAGGACTTCTCTGTGTTGGACAGTGGGGAGGACATCCCTGAAATGAACAGTGAGGAGGATATCACTGTGGTGGAATGTGAGGAAAACATAACTGTGGTAGACAGTGAGGAGGATTTGCCTGTGGAGGACAGTGGGGAGGACTTACCTGTGGTGAACTGTGGGGAGGATATCCGTGTGGTGAACAGTGGGGAGGGACGTCCCTGTGGTGGACAGTGGGAAGGATGTCCCTATGGAGGACATTGGTGAGGACATCCCTGTTGTGGACAATGAAGACGACGTCCCTGTGGTGGACAGTGGATAATACTTAATTGTGATGGACTGTGGGGAGAACATTCTGGTGGTGTAGAGTGGGTAATACATTCATGTGGTGGACAGTGAGGAGAAAATCCCTGTTGTGGACCATGAAAAGGATGTCCCTGTGGTGGACAGAGGGGAGGACATCTACGTGGTGTACATTGGAAAGGATATCTTTGTGGTGGACAGTGGTGAGGACTTCCCTGTGATGGAGAGTGGGGAGGACTACTTGATTGTGGACAGTGAGGAGGACATTTCTGTGGCGGACAGTTGGAAGGATGTCCCTGTGGTGGACAATGGAGAGGATATTTTTTGAGGAGAGTGGGTAGGACATTTCTGTGTTGGACATTAAAAAGGACATACCTGTGGTGAGCAGTGGTGAGGATGTACCTGTGGTGGACAGTGTGGAGGATGTTCCTGTTGTGGACAGTGGGAAAGACTTTCCTGTAGTGGACAGTGGGAAAGACTTTCCTATGGTGGACAGTGGGAAGGACCTTTCTGTGGTGACAGTGAGAAGAATGTCACTGTGGTAAACAGTGGGTAGGATGTCCCTGTGATGGACAGTGAGGAGGACTTCCCTGTGGTGTACAGTGGGGAGGACATGCCTGTGGTGGACAGTAGAGATGACGTCCCTGTGGTGGACAATGTGAAGGAGGTCTCTGGTGGATAGTGGGGAGAATTTCCCTGTGCTTGACAGTGATGAGAACATTCCTGTCATAGCCCGTGCGGAGGATGACTTTGTGGTGGACAGTTTGGGAGGATTTCATTGTGGTGGATAGTTGGGAGGATGTTCTTGTGGTGGACCATGAAAAGGACATTCCTGTGGTGAAGAGAGAAAAGTCCGTATGGTGGACTGAGCAGAGGATATCCTTGTGGTGGAGAGTGGGGAGGACATCCCTGTGTTGGATAATGAGGAGGACATACCTGTTGTGGACAGTGGGGAGGCCATTCCTGGGTTGGACAGTAAAGGGGACCTCCCTGTGGTGTACAATGGGGAGGACATTATTCTGTTGCACAGTGGGGAGGACATCTCTATTGTGGAGAGTGGGAAGGATGTTCCTGTAGTGGACAGTGGGGAGGACTTCCCTGTGGATGACAGTGAGTAAGACATGCCTGTGGTGGCCAGGAGAGAAGAAGTCTTTGTGGTGAACAGTGGGGAGGATTTCACTGTGGTGGATAGTGTGGAGGACGCTCTTGTTGTGGGCCGTGGGAAGGATTTTCTTATCGTGCACAGCAGGAAGTCCCTCTGGTCGAATATTGAGAGGATGTTACTGTGTTGGACAATGAAAATGACATCCCTGTGGTGGGCAATGGAGAAGATGTCCTGGTTGTGCACAGTAGAGAGGACGTCCAGGTAAAGGAGAGTGGGGAGGATGTCTCTGTGCTGGACAGTGGGGAGGATTTCACAGTAGTAGACAGTGGAGAGGATGTCCTTGTGGTGGATGGTTGGCAGAACGTTACTGTTGTGCACAGCAAAACATCCCTGTGGTGGACAGTGGATAAGACATGACTGTGGTGGACAGTTGGGAGGACATCTTAGTGTTGGACCATGAGGAGGATGTAATTGTAACCACAGTGGGGAGGACTTCATTTTGGAGGACAGTGTGAAGAATATCCCTGTTGTAGACAGTGGGGAGGATACTTTTGTGGTGGACACTGAGGAGGATGTCCCTGTGGTGGACAGTGGGAAAGAATTTCCTGTGGTTGACAGTGCGGAGGACATCCCTGTGGTGGACAGTGGAGAGGATATCCCCATGTTGATGAGTGAGAAGGATGTTCCAGTGGTGGAAGGTAGGAAGTACTTCACTCTGGTGGACAATGAGGATGATGTCATTGTGTTGGACAGTTGGGAGGACATACCTTTGTTGGACAGTGGGGAGGACATCCCTGTGGTAGACAGTAAAGAGAACTGCCTTGTGGTTAACAGTGAGAAGAACATCCCTGTGATGGCCAGTGCTGAGGACATCTTTGTTGTGGACATTGGAAAGGATGTAACTGTGGTGGACAGTGTGGAGGACATTCTTGTAATGCAAGGACGTCCCTGTGGTGGACATTGGGGAGAATGTCACTGTGGTGGACAGATTTTAGAACATCCCTGTGGTTTATGTTGAGGAGAATGACTCTGTGGTAAACAGTGGGGAGGACATACCTGTGGTGGACAGTGGGGACGACATCCTTGTGCTTGACAGTGGGAAGGATTTTACTGTGGTGAACAATGGGAAGGACATTCTTGTAGACAGTCGGAAGGATGTTCCTGTGGTTCACAGAAAAATGTCTCTGTGATAGACAGTGTGGAGGATTTTACTGTGGTGGACAGTGAGGAGGATGTCTTTGATGGACAGTTGAAAAGATGTTCCTGTGGTGCACATG
Organism: Arvicanthis niloticus; assembly: GCF_011762505.2. Lineage (NCBI taxonomy): Eukaryota > Metazoa > Chordata > Mammalia > Rodentia > Muridae > Arvicanthis > Arvicanthis niloticus. The sequence continues at coordinate 1,036,995 of NC_047670.1, forward strand.
AGGATGTCACTGTGGTGGACAGTGGATAGGACTTCCCTATGTTGGACAGTTAGGAGGACATCTCTATGGTGCACAGGAGGACATCCCTGTGATGGACAGTGGGGAGAACATCCTGGAGGTAGACACTGGGGAGGATTTCCATTTTGGTGGAGAGTAGGGAGGATATTCTTGTCTTGGACAGTGTGGAGGACGTCCAGATTGTGGTTAGTGGAGAGGATGCCCCTGTTGTGAATAGTGGGGAGGACGTCCCTGTGGTATACATGAGTACGTCCTTGAGATGTACAGTGTGGAATACGTCGCTGTGCTGGACAGTGTGGAGGACATCACTGTGGTGCAAAATGGAGAGGACATACCTGTGGTATACAATGTGGAGGACTTCCCTATGGTGGACAGTGCAGAGGACATCCCTGTGGTGGTCAATGGAGAGGATGCCCCTGTGGTGGACAGTGGGAAATATATCCCTGTTGTGGACATTGGAGAGGACCACCTTTTGGTGGACAGTGAAGAGGACATTCCTGTGGTGAACAGCGTGGAGTATATTTCTGTGGTGGTCACTCGGGAGGAAGTTTCTGTGGTGGATAGTGAGGAGAACATCCCTTTGGTGGTCTTTGAGGAGGATGCCCCTGTGGTGGCCAGTGGGGAGGATGGCTCTGGGGGAAACAAAAGGAGGTTTTGTGATGAACACTGAAGAAGACATCACTGTGGTGGACATTGAGAAGGACATTTCTGTGGTAAACAATAAGGAGGATATCATTTTTGTGGACAATGGGGAGAACTTCCCTGTTGTGGATAGTGGGAAGGGCTTCATTGTGGTGGACAGTGAGGAGGACATCCCTGTATTGGACAGTGGGGTGGATGTTTCAGTGGTGGACAGTTAGGAGGACATTTCTGTTTTTGACAATGGGGAGGAATTCCCTGTTTTGGACAGAGGGGAGGCAATCCCTGTGGTAGACAATGTGGAGGACATCCCTGTGGTATACAGTTGGGAGGATGTCTCTGTGGTGCACAGTGGGGAGGACATCTCTGTAGTGGAGATTGGAAGATAGTCCCTTGGGTGGACAGTGGGTAGGATTTACCTGTGGTTGACAGTGAGCAAAAAATCCCTGTGTTGAACAGTGGGGAGGACGTATTTGTGGTGGACAGTGTGAAGGATTGCAATGTGATGGACTGTAGGGAAGATGTCCTTGTAATGGACCGTGGGGAGGATGTTCCTGTGGTGCACAGGAGGACATCCCTGTGGTGGGCAGTGGGGAAGATGTCCGTATGTTGGACAGTGAGGAGGACATCCCTGTTGTGGACAGTGGGGAGGATTTCTCTTTGGTGACAGTTAAAACAAAATCCCTTTAGTCAACAGTGAGGAGGGCATTTCTCTGGTAAACAGTGAAAAGGACATCCCTCTGGTGGACAGTTAGGAGGAGATCCTTGTGGTAAATTGTGGTGAGGAGGTTTCTGTGGTGGACAGTTGGGAGGATGTTCCTGAGGTGGAGAGTGGAAAAAAAATTCACTTTGGTGGACAGTGGGGCGTATGTCCTTGGGAAAAGTAGGAAGGACATTCTGGTGGTGCACAGGAGGTTGTCCCTGTGGTGGACAGTGTGAAGGACATCGCTTTGGTGGACAGTAAGGAGGACGTCTCTGTGGTGGACACTGAGGAGGATGTCCCTGTGATGGACAGTGGAAAGGACAGCCCTGTGTTGAACATTTTAAAGGACCTCCTTGTGGTGGACAGTGAGGAGGAAATCTTTGTGGTGAACATTGGGGAGGACTTTCCTGTGGTAGACATTGGGGAGGATCTCCCTGTGGCAGAGAGTGGGGAGCACGTCTCTGTGGTGGACAGTGGGCAGGACTTCCTTATTATTGACTGTGATGAGGACATCCCTGTAGTGAACAGTGTGGAGGACATCTTTGTGGTAGACAGTGGGGAGTTTCAAATGTGGTGGACAATAGGGACTACATCCTTGTATTGGACCATGGGTAAGACATTGCTCTGATGAACATGAGGATGTCACTTTGGTGGTCAGTGAGGAGGAAATACCTGTGGAGGATAGTAAAAAGGAGGTTCCTGTGGAGGATATTGGGGAGGACTTCCATGTGGTGGACAGTTGAGAGGATTTCTTTGTGGTGGACGGTGGTGAGGACGTCGCTGTGATGGACAGTGGGGAGGACATCCCTGTAATGGAGAGTGGAATGACGTCCCTCTGGTGGAAAGTGAGGAGGACGTCCCTGGGGTGAACAGTGGGAAGGATGTCCCCTGGGTTCACAGTGAGAAGGACAACCCCATGCAGGACAGTGGGGAGGACATTTCTTGGGATTACTGTGAGAAGGACATCCCTGAGATGGAGCCGGGGAAAGGACATGCTTGTGATGAAGAGCTGGGAGGATGTCATTGTGGTGGACAGAGGAGAGGACATCCCTGTGGTGCACAGGAGAATGTAGTTGTGGTGGACAGTGGGGAGGACATTGCTGTGTTGCACAGGAGTACGTCTTTCTGGTGGACAGTGTGGATGAATTCACTTTGGTGGACATTGAGGAGCACGTCCCTGTGTTGGTCATTGGGGAGGAATACCCTGTAGTGGACAGTAAAGAGAACATTTCTATGGTGGACAGGGGCAAGGAATTCTTTGTGGTGGAAAGTGAGGATTTCCTTGTTGTGGACATTGAGTAGAATGTCTTTGTGGTGGACAGTGGGGAGAATTTCCCTGTGGTGAACAGTGGGGAGGACATCCCTGTTGTTGACAGTGTGGAGGACTTTCCTGTGGTGGACAGTGTGGAGGACTTCCCTGTAGTGGAGAGTAAAAAGGACATCCTTGTTGTGGACAGTGTTAAGGATGTCCCTGTTATGTACTGTGGGGAGGACAACACTGTTGTGTACATTGGGAAGAACATCACTCTGGTGAACAGTGAGAAGATGGCCTTCCTTGTGGTGGAGAGTGGGAATGACTTCTCTGATGTGGACAGTGGAAAAGACATCCCTGTGGTAAACAGTGTGAAAGAGAACTCTATGGTGGAAGGTGAAAATGATGTCCCTGGGTGAACAGTAGAGAAGACGTCCCTGTGGTAGACTGTTGGGAGGATTTAACTGTGGTACACAGTGAAGAAAATGCCCTTGTGGAAAGTGAGGAGGATGTTCCTGTGTTGCATTAGAGGACATCCTTGTGGTGGACAGTGGGTAGGATGTCCCTCTGGTGGACAGTGGGTCGGATTTCTCTGTGATGAACAGTGGGGAAGATGTCCCTGTGGTGCACAGGAGGAAGAACTTGTGTTGGTCATTGAGGAGGACGTCCCTCTTGTGGACAGTGTGTGAGAAATTCTTGTGTTGGACACTGAGGAGGATGACTCCTTGGTAAACAGTGGGGAGGACGTACCTGTGGTGGACAGTTGGGAGGATAGTCCTCAGGTAGATACTGAGGAACACGTGTCTATGGTGAAAACTGGGGAGGACATCACTGTGGTGGACAGTGGAGAAGACTTCCCTGTGGTGAACAGTAGGGAGGATTTCACTGTGGTGGACAGTTAGGAGGACATCCCTGTGATGGACAGTTAAAAAATATCACTGTGGTAGAAATTGCTATGTATGTACCTGTGGTGCATAGTGGGGAAGACATCCTTGTGGGGGACAGTGGGAAGGATGTACCTGTGGTGGACAATGGGGAGGACATCCTTCTGGTGGGCAGTCAGGAGGACGTTTCTATGGTGCACAGAGGGATATAACTGTGGTGGACAGTGAAGAAAGTTTCTGTGGTGGAGAGTTAGAAGGACTTCCCTCTGGTGGACAATGGGGAGGACATTCCTCTGGCGGAGATTGGGCAGGACCTCTTTGTGTTGGAAAGTGTGGAAAATGTCCCTGTTGTAGTTAGTAAGGAGGACGCCCCTGTGGTGGAGAGTGGGGAAGATGTCCCTATGGTCCACAAGAGGACATCCCTGTGTTGGGCAATGGGGAGGACATCATTGTTGTGGACTCTGGGGATGATTTCCTTGTGATGAACAGTGAGGAGGACATCCCTGTTGTGGACAGTGGGGAGGACATCCCTGTGGCAGACAGTAAAGAGGATTTCACTGTAGTGGACATTGGGGTGGATATTCTTGTTGTGGTCAGTGGGGAGGATGTTCCTGTGGTGGACAGTGCAGAGGACATCCCTGTGGTGGACAGTTAGGAGGACGTCCCTGTTTTGGACAGTTGGGAGTATGTCCCTGTGGTGATCAGGAAGACTGCCCTGTGGTGTACAATGTGGAGGATGTCCCTGTGGTGGTCAGTGGGGAGGAAATCCCTGTGGTGAAGAGTGGGGAGGATGTCCCTATGATGCACAAGAGGACATCACTGTGGTGGACAGTGGGGATGACATACTTGTGGTGGACTCTGGGGAGGATTTCCCTGTGATGAACAGTGAGGATGATATCCCTGTGGTGGACAGTGGGGTGACATCCCTGTGGCAGACAGTAAAGAGGATTTCACTGTAGTGGACAGTGGGGTGGATGTCCTTGTTGTGGGCATTGCGAGGATGTTCCTTTGGTGGACAGTGCAAAGGACATCCCTGTGGTGGACAGTTAGGAAGACGTCCCTGTTGTGGACAGTTGGGCGTATGTCCCTGTGGTGAACAGGAAGATGTCCCTGTGGTGGTCAGTGGGGAGGACACTCCTGTTTTTGACAGTGTTGTAGACATCCTTGTGGTACACAGGAGGATGTCCGTGTGGTGGACATTGTAGTGGACCACACTTTGTTGCACAGGAGAACATCCTGGTTGTGGACAGTGGGGAGGATATTCCTGTCTTGGACAGTGGGGAGGAGATTGGGGTGAGTTTTGTGGACAGTGGGATGAGTTTGCTGTGGTGCACAGGAAGACGTCTCTGTGGGAAACAGTTTGGAGGATGTCCCTGTGCTGGACAGTGAAAAGGATGTCCCTGTGATGACAGTGAGTAAGACATATCTTTGGTGGTAAATGAGGAGGATGTCCCTGTAGTGGACAGTGTGGAAGACATTTTTGTGGTGGACAATGGAGAGGAAATCCCTGTGGTGAACAGTGAGGAGGATGTCTGTGTTGTGGACAGTGGGAGGATGTCTCTTTGGTCGACATTGCAGAGAATATCCCTGTGGTTTACAGTGGGGATGAGATCTTTGTGGTGGACAGTGAATAGTATGTAACTGTGGTGGACCGTGGGGAGGATTTCCCTCTGGTGGACAGTGGGAAGGATGTCCCTGTGGTGGAAAGTGGGGAGGACGTCCTTGTGATGGACTGTGGGAAGGACGTTAATGTGCACAGGAGGATATTACTGTGGTGAACAATGAGGAGGACATCACTGTGGTGCACAGTGGGGAGGATTTTTTGGTGGACAGTGTGGTGGACATCACTGTGGTGGACAGTGTAAAGCAAATCAATTTGTTGGACTGTGGGGAAGTATTTCTAGAGGTGGACAGTGGAGAGGACCTCCCTGTGGTGTACATTGGAGAGGACGTTCCTTTGGTGGACAGTGGGGAGAACGTCCTTATGGTGTGCAGTTGGGAGGATGTCCCAGTTGTGGTCAGTATTTAGCACGCCCCTGTGATGGACTGTAGGGAGATTCCCTCTGGAGGAAAGTAAAAAGGACATCCCTGTGGTGACAGTGAGGAAGACATATCTGTGGTGGTCAATGTGGAAGATGTCCCTGTGTAGGACAGTGTGGAGGAATTTTTGTGGTGGACAATTGGGAGGACATCCCTGTGGTGGACAGGGGCAAGCACATATCTGTGGTGGACAGTGGGAGAACATCCTTTTGGTGGACAATGAGGAGGATGTCCCTGTGGTGGACTGTGAGAAAGACTTTTCTGTGGTGGACAGTGTGGGGGACATCCCTGTGTTGGCCTGTTATTAGGACATCTCTGTGGTAAACAGTGAGGAGGATGTTCCTGTGGTATCCGTGAGGAGGATGTCTCTGTGGTCGACAGTGTGAAGAATATCATTGTGGTTTACAGTGGGGAGGAAATCCTTGTGGTGGACAGTGACAAGTATGTACCTGTGGAGGACAGTGGGGGGGATTTCCCTATGGAGGAGAGTGGGAAGGAAGTCCCTGTGTTGGACAGTGGGGGGGACATCATTCTGGTGGACATTTGGGAGGACATTTCTGTGGTGGACAGTTGGGAGGACTTCTCTGTTTTGGACATTGGGGAGGATGTCCCTGTGGTGGACAATGGGGAAGATTTCACTGGTGGACAGTGGGTAGGATGTCCATGAGGTGGGCAGTGAGGAGGATGTTCCTGTGCTGGACAGTGGAAAGGACATCTCTGTGGTGGATATTGGGGTGATTTTGCTGTGGTGCACAGGAGGTCATCACTGTGGTGAACAGCGTGGAGGATGTTCCTGTGGTGAACACTGAAAATGATATCCGCATTGTGGACAGTGGGGTGGACTTGCCTGTGGTGGACAGTGAAGAGGACATCTCTGTGGTGACAGTTAGGAGGATATCCCAGTGGTGGTCAATGAGGAGGACATCCCTGTGGTGGACAGAGGGAAGGATTTTTCTGTGGTGGACAGTGGAAAGGAAATCTCTGTGGTGGACAGTGGGGCAATTTTGCTGTTGTGCACTGCAGGTCATCACTGTGGTTAACAGTGTGTAGGATATTCCACTGGTGAACAGTGAAAAGGACTCGCTATTGTGGACAGTGGGTTGGACTTCCCTGTGGTGGATACTGGGAAGGTTTCCCTGTATTGGAAAGTGAGGAGGAGGACTCTGTGTTGGACAGTGGGGAAGATGCCTCTTTTGTGGATTCTGAGCAGGACATTTTGGTGGTGGACAGTGTGGAGGATGTCCCTGTGGTGTTCAGTGGTGAGGAATCCTCTGTCATGGACAGTGGTAAGGCCGTTACTGAAGTAAAAAGCAGGATGTCCCTGTGGTGGACAGTGAGGAGAAGGTCTCAGTTGTGGTCAGTAAAGAGGGCTCTGTCGTGGTGTACAGTTGGAAGGACGTACCTGTTTTACACAAATAAGTTTCCTGTGGTGGAGATTGGGGGGACATCTCTGTGGTTGACAGTAGGGACGACATCCTATGGTATACAGCAAAGAGGACATTTCTATGGTAACAGTGAGAAGCACATCCCTGTGGTCAACAATGAGGAGGATGTCCTGTGAATCACAGTACAAAATATTTTTTCTGTGGAGGACTATGAAGAGGATATCCCTGTGGTGGAGTGTGTGGAAGACGTCCTTGTGGTGGACAGTGGAGAGGATTTCCGTGTGTTGGACATTAGGAAGGATGTCCCTGTGGACATCCTTGACTGTGTGGAGGATTTCACTGTAGTGGACATTGTGGTGGATGTCATTGTAGTGGGCAGAGGGGAGTAGGTTCCTGTGGTGCACAGGAGGATGTTTTGTGGTGATCAGTAAAGAGGATGCACCTGTGGTGGACTATGGGAAGGACATCCCTCTGATACACTGGAGGACTACCTGTGGTGGATAGTGAGGAGAACATCTCTGTGGTGGATAGTGGGCAAGACATCTCTGTGATGGACAGTGAAAAGAACATATCTGTGGGGACAGTGAGGAGGACATCCCTGTGGTGCACAGTGGAAAAGATATTTCTGTGGAGGACAGTGTTGAGAACATCCCTGTGGATGTCACTGGGGACCACATATCTGTGGTGGACTATGGACAGAGTATCCCTGTGGTATACAGTGAGAAGGACATCACTATGGTAGACAGTGAGGAAGATGTTTCTGTGGTGGACAATGAAAGGACATCCATGTTGTGGACAGTGTGTATTATATCTCTGTGGAGGACAGTAAGGAGGATGTCCATGTGGTTGACTGTGTGGAGGATTTCCCTGTGGTGGACAGTTGGAAGGATATCCCTGTGGTTGACTGTAGCGAGGTTTTCACTTGGTGGATAGTGGGGAGGACGTTTTTGTGAGATGTTACTGTGGTGCACAAAAGGACGTCCTTGTGGTTGTCAGTAAGGAGGACACTCCTTTGGTGAACAGTGGGAAGATGTCCCTGTGGTAAACAGGAGGACATCACTGTGGTGAACAGTGAGGAGGACATTCCTGTGGTGAACAGTGGGGAGGATTTTTCTTTGATGGGCAGTGTGGAGGACATTCCTGTGGTAGACTGTGGGGAACACATCTTTGTGGTGGACAGTGAGGTAGACATCACTGTGGTGGACAATGTAAAGGAATTCACTTTGTTAGACAGTGGGGAAGACTTCCCTGGGGTGGACAGTGGGGAGGACCTCCCTGTGGTGTACATTGGAGAGGAGGTTACTGTGGTGGACAGTGAGGAGTATTTCACTGGGGTGAACAGTGGGGAAGACATCTTTGTGGTGAGCAGTGGAGAGGATTACCCTGTGGTGGTCAGTAAATAGGACCCCTGTGGTGGACCGTGGAAATGTTCCCTCTGGAGGAGAGTGAATAGGACATTTCTGTGGTGACAGTGAGAAAGACATATCTGTGGTGGTCAATGAGGAGGACATCTCTGTGGAGTACAGTGTGGAGGAATTTTCTGTGGTAGACAGTGGGAGAACATCCCTGTGGTTTACAGTGAGGAGGATGTCCCTGTAGTGGACTGTGGGAAAGACTTTTCTGTGGGGGACTGTGTGGAGGACATCCCTGTGTTGGACTGTTGTTAGGATATCTCTGTGGTAAAAAGTGAGGAAGATGTCCCTGTGGTAGACCACGAGGAGGATGTCTCTGTGGTCAACAGTGCGGAGAATAGCCTTGTGGGGAGGACATCCTTGTGGTGGACAGTGAGGGGTACGTACCTGTGGAGGACAGTGGGGTGGATTTTCCTGTGGAGGTCAATGGGAAGGATGTACCTGTGGTGGACAGTACAGAGGACATCCCTGTGGTGGACAGTTGGGAGGATTTCCCTGTTGTGGCCAGTGGGGAGGACTTCCCTGTGGTGGATAGTGAGGAGGACATCCCTGTGGAGGACAGTGGAGAGGATGTCCCTGTGGTGGACAATAGGAAGATTTCACTTTGGTGGACTGTGGGTAGAACTTTCTTGAGGTGGGCAGTGAGAAGTATGTTCCTGTGGTGGACAGTGGAAAGGACATCTCTCTGGTGGATAGTGTGGCGATTTTGCTGTGGTGCACAGGAGGTCATCACTGTGGTCAACAGTTTGGAGGATGTTCCTGTGATGAACATTGAAAAGGATGTCCCCATTGTGGAAAATGGGGTGGACTTCCCTGTGGTGGACAGTGAAGAGGATATCCCAGTGGTGATCAATGAGGAGGATGTCCATGTGGTGGACAGTGTGTAGGACATCTCTGTGTAGGAGAGTGGGGAGGTTGTCCCCGTGGGAGACAGTGGGGAGGATGTCACTCTGGTGGACAGTGGGGAGGACTTCCCTGTGGTGGACAGTGGGAAGTATGTCCCTGTGGTTGACTGTTTAGAGGTTTTCACTTGGTGGATAGTGGGAAGGATGTCCCTGTGGTGGTCAGTAAGGAGGACACACTTTTGGTGGACAGTGGGAAAGACTCAATGTGGTACACAGGACAACATCACTGTGGTAAACAATGAGGAGGACGTCCCTGTGGTGCATATTGGGGAGGTTTTTTCTTTGGTGGACAGTGGAGAGGGCACCCCTGTGGTGGAGGGTGGGGAGTTCATCTATGTGGTGCACAATGTGGTGTAAATAACTGTGGTGGACAGTGTAAATAAAATCATTTTGTTGGACAGTGGGGAAGATTTTCCTGAGGTGCAAAGTGGGGAGGACATCCCTGTGGTGTACATTGGAGAGGAGGTCCCTGTGGTGGACAGTGAGGAGGATTTCACTGTGGTGGAGAGTGAGGAAGACGTTCTTGTGGTGGACAGTGGGGAGGATTTCCTTCTGATGGACAGTGAGAAGGATGTCTCTGTTGTTGACTGTGAGGAGGATTTGACTGTGGTAGGCATTACTGAAGATGTCATTGTGGTGGGCAGTGGGGAGTGCGTTCCTGTGGTGCACATGAGGACATCCCTGTGGTGATCAGTACGAAGGATGCACCTGTGGTAGACTGTGGGAAGGATGTCCCTGTGATACACAGGAGGACGACCTGTGGTAGACAGTGGGGAGGACATCTCTGTGGTGGATAATGGGCAAGATGTCCCTGTATGGACAGCAAAGAGAACATCCCTGTGGTGACAGTGAGGAGGACAGCCCTGTGCTGCACATTGGAAAATTTTTCTGTGGAAGACAGTGTTGAGAACATCCCTTTGGTGGTCACTGGGGACCACATCTCTCTGGTGGACAATGGATAGGTCATCCCTGTGGTGGACAGTGAGGAAAATGGTTCTGTGGCAGACAGTCGGAGGACATCCATGTTGTGGACAGTGTGTAGAACATCTCTGTGGAGGACATTGAGAAGGATGTCTCTGTGATGGAAAGTGGGGAGGGTGTCCCTGTGGTAGACAGTAAGTTGGATTTCCCTGTGGTGGGCAGTGGAAAGGATGTCCCTTTGTTTGAATGTTTGGAGGTTTTCACTTGGTGGACAGTGGGAGGACGTCCCTGTGGTGGTCAGTAATGAGGACATACCTTTGGTGGACAGTGGGAAGGATTCCATGTGGTACACAGGACATCACTGTGGTAAATCATGAGGAGGACATCCCTGTGGTGCACATTGGGGAGGATATTTCTTTGGTGGACAGTGAGGAGGACACTCCTGTGGTTTAGAGTGGGGAGCACATCTCTGTGGTGCACAGTGTGGTGTACAACACTGTGGTGGACAGTGTAAAGGAAATCACTTTGATGGACAGTGGGGAAGATTTTCCTGAGGTGGAAAGTGAGGAGGACAACCCTGTGGTGTACATTGGAGAAGAGGTTCCTGTGGTGAACAGTGAGGAGGATTTCACTGTGGTGGACAGTGGAAAGGATGTAATTGTGGTGGACAGTGGGGAGGACATCATTCTGGTGGACAGTTGGCAGGACATCCCTGTCGTGGACAGTTGGGAGGACTTCCCTGTGGTGGACAGTGAAAAGGACATTGCTGTGGTGGACAGTAGGGAGGATGTCCCTGTGGTGAACAATGGGGGAGATTTCACTGTGGTGGACAGTGGGTAGGACATCCTTGTGGTGGGCAGTGAGGAGGATGTTCCTGTGCTGGACAGTGGAAAGGACATCTCTGTGGTGGACAATGGGGCGATTTTGCTGTTGTGCACAGGAGGTCATCATGGTGTTGAACAGTGTGGAGGATGTTCCTGTGGTGAACAGTGAAAAGGACGTCCCCATAGTGGACAGTGAGGTGGAATTCCCTGTGGTGGACTGTGAAGAAGACATACCTATAGTGACAGTTGGAGGATATCCTGGTGGTGGTCAATGAGGAGGAAGTCCTTGTGGTAGACAGAGGGGAGGATTTTTCTGTGGTGGACAGTGGGGAGGACATCCTTGTGGTGGGCAGTGAGTAGGGTATCCTTGTGGTGAACAGTGGGGAAGACTTTTCTTTGGTGGACCGTGAAGAGGATATACCTGTGGTTTACACTGGGGATGATATCCCTGTGGTGGAAAGTAAGGAGGACGCGCTTTGGTGGACAGTGGGGAGGTCTTCCCTGTGGTGGACAGTGAGGAGGATGTCTCTGTGTTGGACAGTGCGGAAGATGTCCCATTTGTGGATACTGAGGAGGACATCTTTGTGGAAGACAGTGTGAAAGATGTCTTTGTGTTGGTCAGTGGGGAGGAAACACCCATTTAAACAGTTGTGAGGACATCCCTGTGGTAAACAGGAGGATGTTCCTGTGGTGAACAGTGAGGAGGGCATCCCAGTTGTGGTCAGTAAGGAGGACTTTTTCTGGTGGATAGCGGGAAGGACGTCCCTGTTTGACACAGGAGAAGTTTCCTATGGTGGAGAGTGGGGAGGACATCTCTGTAGTAGACAGTGCGGAGGCCGTCCCTGTGGGGTACATTGAAAAGGACATCCCTGTGGTAACAATGAGGACATCCCTGTGGTGGACAATGAGAAGGACATCCTGTGGTGCACAGTAGAAAAATTTTTTCTGTGGTGGACAGTGGGGACCATATCTTTGTGGTGGACATTGAAGAGGACATTTCTGTGGTGGACAGTGGGGAGTACATTCATGTAATGGACAGTGTGTAGGGCATCTCTGTGGTGGACAGTGAGAAGGATATCCCTGTGGTGGACAATGAGGAAGACATCCATGTGGTGGACAGTGGGGAGGATTTCCTTGTGGTGGACAATGGGAAGGATGTCCCTGTTGTTGACTGTGGTGAGGATTTGACTGTGGTGGACATTGTGGAGGACCTTTATGTGGTGGGAAGTGGGGAGTACGTTCCTGTGGTGCACAGGAGGACGTTCCTGTGGTGATCCGTAAGGAGGATGAACCTGTGGTGGACTGTGGGAAGGACATCCCTCTGATACACAGGAGGACTACCTGTGGTGAACAGTGGGAGAACATTCCTGTGGTGGACAGTGAGGAGGATGTCCCTGTGGTGGACATTGGGAAAGACTTTCCTGAAGTGGACTGTATGGAGGACATCCCTGTGTTTGACTGTTGTTAGGACATCTCTGTGGTAAAGAGTGAAGATGTCCCTGTGGTAGACTGTGAGGAGGATGTCTCTGTGGTTGACAGTGCAGAGAATATTTTTGTGGTTTACATTGGAGAGGACATTCTTGTGATGGACAGTCAGGGGTACGTACCTCTGGAGGACAGTTGGGAGGATTTCCCTATGGAGGACAGTGGGAAGGATGTCCCTGTGGTGGACAGTTGGGAGGACTTCCCTCTGGTGGATAGTGGGGAGGACATCCCTCTGGTGGACAGTGGGAAGGATGTCTCTGGTGGAAAATGGGGAAGATTTCACTTTGTTGGACACTGGGTAAGACTTCCTTGAGGTGGGCAGTGAGGAGGATGTTTCTGTGGTGGACAGTGGAAAGAACATCTCTGTGATTGACAGTGTGGTGATTTTGCTGTGGTGCACAGGTGGTCATCACTGTGGTGAACAGTGTGGAGGATGTTCCTGTGGTGAACAAGAAAAAAGACTTCCCCATTGTGGAAAATGGGGTGGATTTCCCTGTGGTGGACAGTGAAGAGGACATTCGTGTGATGAAAATTAGGAGGATATCCCGGTGGTGGTCAATGAGGAGGACGCCCCTGTTGTGGACAGAGTGGAGGATTTTTCTATGGTGGACATCGGTGAGGATATCCTTGTGGTGGACAGTGGTTAAGTATTTTCTGTGGTGGACAGTGCGAAGGATATCCCTGTGGTTTACATTGGGGATGAAATCCCTGTGGTTGAAAGTTAGGAGGCCACTTTGTGGTGGACAGTCGGGAGGTTTTCCCTGTGGTGGACAATGAGGAGGATGTCTCTGTGTTGGACAGTGGGGAAGATGTCCCTTTGGTGGATACTGAGCAGGACATCTTTGTGGTGGACAGTGCGGAGGATATAATGTGGTGGTCAGTGGAGAGAAAACCCCTGTGGTGGACAGTGGTTAGGACATCCCTGTGGTAAATAGGAAGATGTCCCTGTGGTGGACAGTGGGGAGGACGTCCAAGTTGTGGTCAGTAAGGAGGACTCCTTTGTTTTGGACAGAGGGAAGGACATCCCTGTTTTATAAAAGAGAACATTCTTTATAAAAGAGGGCATTCCTGTGGTAGACAGTGGGGAGGACATCTCTGTGGTGGATATTTGGCTAGACGTACCTGTGATGGACAGTGAAGAGAACATCCTTGTGGTGACAGTGAGGAGGACATCCCTGTGGTGAACAGTGGAAAAGTTTTTTTTTCTGTGGAGGACAGTGGGGACAACATCTTTGTGGTGATTACTGGAGCCAACAACTTTGTGGTGGACAATGGAGAGGTCATCCCTGTGGTAGACAGTGAGAAGGACATCCCTGTGGTGAACAGTGAGGAAGATGTTTCTGTGGTGGAGAGTGTGAGGACATCCATGTGGTGGACAGTAGGTAGGATATCTCTGTGGTAGACAATGAGGAGGATGTCTCTGTGATGGACAATAGGGAGGTTGTCTCTGTGGTGGACAGTGAGGAGGACATCCCTGTGGTTTATAGTGGAGAGGAGATAGCTGTGGTGGACAGTGGAGAGGAAAGCCTTGTGGTGTATGGTGTGGAGGATTTCCCTTTGGTGGACAGTTGGAAGGATGTCCCTGTTGTTGAATGTGGGGAGGTTTTCACTGTGATGGACACTGGGGAGGACGTCCTTGTGTTGGGCAGTGAGAAGGATGTTACTGTGGTGCACAGCAGGACGTCCCTGTGGTGGTCAGTAAGGAGGATGCACCTCTGATGGACAGTAGAAAGGATGTTCCTGAGGTACACAAAAAGACATTCCTGTGGTGGACAATGAGGAGCATGTCCCTGTGGTGCATAGTGGGGAGGATATTTCTTTGGTGGACAGTGGGAAAGACATCAATGTGGTGGAGAGTGGGGAGCACATCTCTGTGGTAGAAATTGTGGAGTACTTCACTCTGGTGGATAGTGAAAAGGAAATCACTTTGTTGGACAGTGGGGAAGACTTTCTTGAGGTGGACAGTGGGGAGGACATCCCTGTGGTGTACATTAGAGAGGATGTTCCTGTGCTGAACAGTGAGGAGGATTCACTGTGGTGGAGAGTGGGTAGGAAGTCCTTTTGGTGAGTAGTGGGGAGGATGTTCCAGTGGTGCACAGGAGGACGTCCCTCTGGTGGAAAGTAAGAGGAAATCCCTGTGGTAGACAGTGCAGAGGTTCCCCTGTGGAGGACAGTGGAGAGGACATTGCTGTGTTGGGCACTGGGGAAAATATCTTTGTGGTAGCTAGTTGGAAGGTCATCCATGCATTGTACAGGAGGACTTCCCTATGGTGAACAGTGTGGAGGATGACTCTGTGGTGGCCAGTGTTGGGAAAGTCCCTGTGGTGGTCTGTGGGGAGGACACCCCTGTGTTGGAGAGTGGTGACAACATTTCTGTTGTAAAGAAGAGTACATCCCTTTGGTGGAGAATGTGGAGAACATCACTGTGTTAGTTGAAAGGATGTCTCTGTGGTGGACAGTGGAAATAATGTTCCTGTGGTGGACAGGTGGGAGGACATCCCTGTGGTGCACAGAAGGATATCCTTTTTGTGGACAGTTGGTAAGACATTCCTGTGGTGGACAGTGGCAGGACATCCATTTAGTGGACAGTGTAGAGGACATCCCTGTGGTGGTCAGTAAGTAGGACGTCCCTTTGGTGGACACTGTGAGGACATATCTGTGGTAGACATGAGGACATTCCTGTGGTAGACAGTGGGGAGGATGTCCTTGTGTTGACAAGAGGAAGTCACTGTGGTGGATATTGTGGAGAATTTCTCTTTGTTGGACAAAGTGGGTAGGACTCCTCTGTTCTGGACAGTTGAGAGGAAGATCCTGTGGTGCACAGGAGGACAAACTCTGGCTGGAAAGTTTGGAGGATGTCCCTGTGGTAGACAATGGGGAGAATATCTCTTTGGTGGACAGTGTGGAGGTCGTCCCTGTGGTGGTCAGTGGGGAGGATGCCCTTGTTGTGGACAGTGGTGAAGACATCCCTGTGGTACACAAGAGGACTTTCCTGTGGTGGACAGTGGTGACAATGTCTCTGAATTTGGGACAGTGAGGAGGAGATCTCTGTGGTAGACAATGGGGAGGACATTTCTGTAGTTGACAGTATGGAGAAGATGTATTTGGTAAACAGTTGGAAGGACGTCCCTGTTGTGAACAAAAGGAAGTCCCTGTGGTGGAAAGAGTGGAGGACATCTCTGTGGTGGAAAGTGAGGAGGATGTCCATATGGTGTACAGTAGGGAGGATGTCTGTGTAGTGGACAGTGGAGAGGACTTCACTGTGATTTGAGAGTGATAAGAGCATCCCTGTGGTAAACAGTGGGGAAGACATCTGTGTGGTTGACAGTGGGTTGGACGTTCATTTGTGAACAGTGGGGAAGACTACCCTGTGGTTGACAGTGGAGAAGACTTTCCTGTTGTGAACAGCACGGAGGATTTCACTGTGGTTGACAGGAAGACATCCCTGTGGTGGACAGTTAAAAGGACATCACTGTGGTGGAAAGTGCGATGTATGTACCTGTGCTTCATAGTGGGGAAGATATCCCTTTGGTGGACAGTGGAAAAGGCATCCCTGTGAAGGACAGTGGAAAGGACATCCTTCTAGTGGTCAGTCAGGAGGATGTTTCTGTGGTGCACAGAGGGACATCCCTATGGTGGACAGTGGAAAGGAACTCTCTGTGGTGGAGAGTGAGAAGGACTTTCCTGTGGTGTACAGTGGGGAGGATATCCTTGTGGTGCACAGGAGGATGTCTTTGTTGTGAACAGTGAGGAAGATATCACAGGGGTGGACAGTGGGGAGGACATTCCTGAGGTGGACAGTGTGGAAAATGTCCCTGTGGTGTTTAGTAAGGAGGACGCCCCTGTGGTGGATGGTGGGGAGGATGTCCCTATGGTGCACAAGAGGAGGTCCCTCTGGTGGACAGTGGGGACAACATCCCTGTGGTGTACTGTCAATAGGATTTCCCTGGGGTGAACAGTGAGGAGGACATTTCTGTGGTGGACAGTGGGGAGGACGTCCCTGTGGTAGACAGTGGCAAATACGTCCTTGTGTACTATGGGGAGGATGTTCCTGTGTTGCACAGAAGAACGTCCCTGTAATGGACAGTGGGGAGGATGTCTCTGTGCTGGACAGTTGGGAGGATTTCACTGTAGTGGATGGGGAAGAGAATGTCCTTGTGGTGGACTGTGGGCAGAACCTTTCTGTTGTGCACAAGAAAATTTCCCTTTGGTGTACATAAATAGGACATGTCTGTTGTGGACTGTTGGGAGGACCATCCCAGCATTGGATCATGATGTGGACATTCCTGTGGTTGACAGTGGGGAGAAAATTCTTGTGGTGGATACTTAGGAGGTTTTCCCTGTGTTGAACAGTGGAGAGGACTTCTCTTTGGTGGATACTGAGAAAAACATCTCTTTTGTGGACAGTGGGGAGGATATCTATGTGTAGGATAGTGGAGAGGATATTCCTGTGGTGGACAGTGAAGAGGACATTACTGTAGTTGACAGTGAGGATGACGTCTCTGTGTGGGACAATCAGGAGGACATCTCTGTGGTGCACAGTGGGGATGACATCACTATGGTGAAAAGTGAGGTGGACACCACTGTTGTGAACAGTGAGGAGGACATCCCTGTTGTGGTCAGTTGGGAGGATATCCCTGTGGTGGGCAGTGGAGAGGACTTCCCCATGGTTGATAGTGGGGAGGACATCCCTGTGGTTGACAGTGGGAGGACTTCTCTTTGGTGGACTGTGAGAAGGAAATCCCTGTTGTGGACTGTGGGGAAAATATCCCTGTGGTGGACAGTGGGGAGGATATCCCTGTGGTTGACAGTGGGAGGGTTTCTCTGTGTTGGACAATGGGAAAGACTTTCCTGTGGTTGACAGAGTGTAGGATGTCCCTCTGGTGGACAGTGGATCGGATTTCTCTGTGGTGAACAGTGGGGAAGATGTCCCAGTGGTGCACAGAAGGAAGACCCTGTGGTGGACAGTGGGGAAGATGTCCCTGTGGTGCACAGGAGAAATACCTTGCGGTGAACAGTGGGGAGGAAGGCCCTGTGGTAGACAGTGTGGAGGATGTCCCTGTGGTGGACAATGTGGAGGACATCCCTATGGTGCACAGGAGGACATCCTTGTGATGGACAGTGAGGAGAGCATCCAGGTGGTAGTTAGTGGGGAGGATTTGCCGGTGGTGGACAGTGGGGAGGATATCCCCGTCTTAGACAGTGTGGAGGATGTCCTTCTTGTGGTTAGTGGGGAGGTCACCCCTATGATGGATAGTGGGGAGAACATCCAGGTGGTAGACAGTGGGGAGAACTAGCTGTGGTGGACAGTGGGAAGGACATCCCTGTGGTGGACAGTGAGTAGGATGTCTCTGTGGTGGAACAAGGAGAGGACATCCATGTGGTATACATTTAGTGTTTTCAGCTCTCTAAGAGTTGCCTGCCACTCAGGGAGTATACATGCTTTTCTCCTTGGGTAATCTTACAGAAGGGAACTGCCTTACATTGTATCATGCATTTTAGCTGCAATACAGGTACTTATTTGTACATAATATACAAAACAAAGAACAATGCTTGCCTGGCTAATACAGTGTTTATATCAAAATCAAAATAACACATCTTAACTCAGACTACACAAGTAACATACATTTAGTGTTTTCCTGTCTTTAATAGTTGTACTTATCTCATGTAGTACACATGTTTTTTCTTCTTTAATATTTATACTGGTACATCCCCCTCACTTTCCACTACAGAAACATCCTTCAAACTGTACACCACAAAAAAGTCCTCACCACTGTCCACCACAAAGATGTTCTCCTGTGTACCATAGAGATGTCTTTTTACTTTTCTCCACAGAGGTGTCCTTCCCATTGATCACCAAGGGATGTCCTCAATACTGTCCACCAAAGAGTTGTCCTCCCCACTATTCAACACTGTGACATTCTACCCACTGTCCAACACAAGGACTTAATCCTGTGCATCATAGTGATGTCCTCCCCACTGTCCACAACAGAGACATCCTTCTCAATGTCCACCACAGTGCATTTTTTTACACTGTCCACCACAGAAATGTCCTCCTCACAGTCCACCACAGAGATGTCTTATCCACTGTCCACCACAGGGACATCCTCCCCACTGTCCACCACAGGGACGTCCTCCCCAATATAGACCACAGTTAAATCCTCCCAAGGTCCAACACAGGGACCTTCTCCACACTGTCCACCACAGGGACATCCCCCACACTGTCCACCACAGTGTTGTCCTCCTGTGCACCATAGAAACTTTCTCCCCACTTTCCACTACAGGAACATCCTCCCCACTGTCCACAACATGGATGTCCTTTCCAGTGTACACACAGAGATGTCCTCTCCACTGTCCACCGCAGAGATGTCTTCACTTCTGTCCACAACAGTGATGTCTTCCTCACTGTCCACCACAAGGACATCCTCTCTAATGTCTACCACAGCAGTGTCCTCTCCACTGATCACCACAGGGATGTCTTCCTGTGCACCACAAGTACATACTCCCCACTGTCCACCACAGAGATGTTCTACACACTGTCCACCCCAGGGACATTCTCTCCACTGTCCACCACAGGGACATCCCTCCGTGTACCACACAGATGTCCACCCTACTCTCCACCACAAAAACATCCACCCCACAGTCCACCACAAGTAGTCCTCCCCACTGTCCACCTTAGGGATGTCCTCACCACATTCCACAACAGGTACTTCCATCCCACTCTCCATCACAGGTATGTCCTCTTCACTGTTCACCACAGACATATCCTAACCACTGTCCACCTCAGGGATGTCCTCCTGTGCACCACAAAGACGTCCTCACCACTGTACACCACTGAGATATCCTTCTAACTGTCCACCACAGAGACTTTTTCTCACTGTCCACCATAGGGACATCCTCTCCACTCTCCACCACAGTGACATCCTCCACACTGTCCACAACAGAGACATCCTTCCTAATGTCCAACACAGCTACATCCTCCCCATTGTCCACCAGAGAAACATCCTCCTCACTGTTCACCACAGATATGTCCTCTCCACTGTCTAACACAGTGATGTTCTCCCCAATGTCCACCACAGGGACGACATTCTCACAGTCCACCACAGTGAAATCCTCCACACTATCTACCACAGGAACATTCCACCACAGTACACCACAAGGACATCCTCCACACTGTGCATCAGAGTGTCATCCTCCTATGCATCACAGGGATGTCCTCTTCTCTTCCACCACAGGGACATATTCCCCATGGTCCACCACAGGGAGGTCCTTCTCACTGTCCACAACAGATGTGTCCTTTCCATTGTCTACTACAGGGACATCCTCCTCACTGTACACCACAGTTTATTTTTTCCACTGTCCACAGGGCATCCTCACCACTGTCCACCCCAAAGATATCCTCCCAACTGTCCACCTTGTGTTTGTCATCCTCATTGTCAACCACTAGGACGTCCTCCCTACTGTCCAACACAAGGACGTCCTCTTTATTGTCTACCACAAGACATCATCCCCATTGACCATCATAGGAAAGTCCTTCTCACTGTTCACCACAGGGACGTCAACCCCACTGTCCACAACAGAGATGTCCTCCCCAATGTTCACCATGGGGACCTCCTCCCCACCGTCCACCACAGGGACATCCTTCCAACTGTCCACCACAGACAATTCCTTCCCACTGTCCACCACAGGGATGTCCTCCCCACACTCCACCACAGGGGCATCCTCCCACTGACCACCACAATGATGTCCTCCTCACCGTCCAAGTAAAAGATGTCCTCCCCACTGTCCAGTACAAGGACATTCTCCCCACTGTACAACACAGTGTAGTTCTGTTGTGCACCACAGGGACGTCCTCTCTACTGTCCACCACAGGTACATTTTTCTCACTGTTCACCACAGAGATATAGTCCCGACTGTCCACCACAGGAAAATTCTTCCCACAGTCCACCACAGAAATATCCTTGTCACTCTCCACAACAGTGATGTACTTTCTACTGTCTACCACATGAAAATCCTACCCACTGTCCACTACAGGGACGTCCTCCTCACTGTCCACTACAGGCCTGTTTTTCCCACTGTCCACCACAGGGTCATCCTCCCAACTGTCTACCCAAAATATGTCCTTCCCACCATCCATCATATGTATGGCCTCCTCATTGACATCCACATGTATATCCTCCCCACTGACCAACACAAGGACGTCCTCGCCACTGTCCACCACAAGATGGCCTCCTTATTGACCAACAGATGTAAGTCCTTCGACTGTCTACCACAGGGATGTCCTCCCCACTATTTACTACAGGGATGTCATGCCTACTGTCCACCAGAGGACCTCCTACCCACCGTCCAACACAGGGACACCCTTTGCACTGTCCATCAATGAAACATCCTTCCCACCGTCAACCACAGTGGCATCCTTACACTGACCACCACAAGATCGTCCTCTTCATTGTCCAAGAGTAAGATGTCCTCCCTACTGTTCACCACAGGGACATCCTCCCCACTGTCCACCATAAGGGTGTCCTCCCCACTGTCTAACATAATACTTCCCTCCTGTGCACCAGAGAAACCTCCTCTCTGCTGTCCACCACAGTGACAATCTCCTCACTGTCCACCATAGGGATGTCCTCCCCATAGTGACACATTTCCAACTTTTCACCCCAAAGATGTCCTCCCCACTATCCACCATACATATGTCCTCCTTTTTCTCATACACAGGAACATCCTCTCCACTGTCCACCACAAGGAAGTCCTCCTCACTGTCCACCAAAAGATATCCTCCCCATTGTCCATCAAAGGAAAGTTCTTCCCACTGTCCACCACAGGTATGTCCTCTTCAATGTAGACCAAAGGTACATCCTCCTCACTGTCCACCACAGAGATGTCCCCACTACTGTGCACCACAGGGACATCCTCCTGTGCACCTCAAAGACGTCCTCCCTGCTGTCCACTACAAAGATGTCCTCCTCACTGTGCAACACAGTGACATCCTTTCCACTGTCCACCACAGGGGCATCTTCACACTGAACACCACAAGGATGTCCTTCTCACTGTCCAAGACAAAGATGTCCTCGCCACTGTTCACCACACGACATCCTCTCCACTGTCCACCACAGGGACATCCTCCCTGATGTCCAACACAGTGTTGTTCTCCAGTGCACCACAGGGACATCCTCCCCACTGTCCAACACAGGAATGTCCTCCCCACTGTCCACAACAGAGTCCTAGTTTCTACTGTCCACCACAGGGACATCCTCTTCACTGTGTTCAACCCAGAAGTTCTCCCCACTCTCCAGTCAGGGTCATCCCCCTTACTGTCAACAACAGGTACCTTCTTTCCAGTGTCCATCAGAGGGACATCCTCCACAATATCCACCACAAGAATATTCTGCCCACTGTCCACCAAAGGACAATGTATGGCTGGCTAATACAGTGTTTATACCAAAATAAAATTTAGTGTTTTCATCTCTCAAATACTTGTTTTAAACTCAGGTAGTACCATGCTTTTCTTTTTGTGTATTTACACAGATGGGTACTGCCTTGTATTTTATCATGCGTTTTAGCTGCAATACAGGTATTTATCTGTACAAGGTATATGTTAATTTCTCCTTGGGTATTTATACTGATGGGAACTGCCTTACATTGTATCATGCATTTTAGCTGCAATACAGGTACTTATTTGTACATAATGTACATAACAAAGAACAATTCATGGCCAGCTAATACATTGTTTATACCAGAATCCAACGAAACCTCTTAACTTAAACTGCACAAGTATTGTGCATTTAGCATTTTTAGCTCTCTAATAGTTGTCTTTAATTCACATAGTACACATGCTTTTCTCCTTGTGTATTTTTACAGATAAGAACTGCCTTACATTGTATCATGCATTTTAGCTACAATACAGGTACTTATTATTAAATGGTATACAAAATAAAGAACAATTCTTGGCTGGCTAATACAGTCTTTATACCAAAATCAAAAGAACATGTCTTAACTCAAACTGCACAAGAAACGTGCATTTAGTGTTTTCCGCTCTCTAATAGTAGTATTTAACTCAGGTAGTAGATATGTTTTTCTTCTTCTGTATTTATACAAGTACATACTTCTCAATTTCCACCACAGAAACATCCTTGAAACTGTCCATCACATCGATGTCCTCACCACTGTCTGCCACAAAGATGTCCTCCTGTATACCACAGAGACTTCCTCCTCACTTTTCTCCACAGATGAGTCCTCCCATTTGACCACCACAGGGATGTCCTCCACACTGTCCTCCAAAGAGATGTCCTACCCACTGTCCATCAAAGCAACATATTCCCCACTCTCCACCATGAGTACTTAATTCTGTGCCAATAGTGATGTCCTCCCCAATGTCCAAAAGAGACAAATCCTCCCCACTGTCCACCACAGGGTCATCATCCACACTGTCCACCACAGTTATGTCCTTCCCACTGTCCAGCACAGAGATGTCCTTCCCACTGTCCACCACAGGGAGATCCTTTCTCACTGTCCACCACATGGACATCCTCCCCACTCTCCACCAAAAAAATTCATCCCCACTGTCCATCACAGAGGGTTCCTCCCCATTGACAATCAGAGAAAAATTCTCCTCACTATCCACCACATGTCCTCCCCACTGTCCACTACAGTGTCATCCTACTGTGCACCACAAGACGTAAATTCCACTGTTCACCACAGGGACATGCTCCCTAAGTTTCCTCAAAAAGATGTCCTCCTCACTGTGCACCACAGAGATCTCCTCTACACCATCCACCACAGAAACATCCTCCCGACTGTCCAAAAAAGTGACATTGTCACCACTGCCCATCACAAGGATGTCCTCCCACTGTCCAACACAGTGAATTCCTCCCCACTGTCAACCACAGGAACCTCCTCTCCACTGTCCATCACAGAAATATTTTCTCCACTGATCACCACAGAGATGTCCTCCCTACTGTCCATCAATGAGGCATCCTCCCCATTGACCACCAGAGTGATATCCTCTCCACTGTCCACCACAGTGATCTCCTCCCCACAGTCCACCACAGGGATGTCCTCTCCACTGTTGCCCACAGTGACATCCTCCTGTGCACCACAAGGATGCCCTCCCCATTGTCAACCACAGAAATGTCCTTTTCACTGTCCACCATAGAAACGTTCTCACCACTGTACACCAGAGGGATATCCTCCTCACTGTACACCACAGGCCCATCCTTTCCAATCTCAAGCACAGTGATGTCCTTCCCACTGTCCACCACAGGAATGTCCTCCCCTCTATCCACAACAGAGACATTCACCCCACTGTCCACCACAGAGATTTCCACCACAGAAAGGTCTTCTCCACTGTCCACCACAGGGAAGTTCTCCCCACTGTCCACCACTGGTATGTCCTCCTCACTGTCCACCATTGGTGTGTCCTCCTCACTGTCCACAAGATAGATGTCCTAACCACTGTCCACCACAGGAACGTCCTCCTGTGCACCAAAAAATGTGCTCCTCATTATCCACCACAAAGATGGCCTCCCGACAGTACACCACAGGGACATCATTTCCACACTTCACCAAAGAGACATCCTCCCCACTGTCCACCACAGGGATGACATCCCCACTGTCCAAAATGAAGACATCAATTCCACTGTCAACCACAAGTATGTACTTCCCACTGTCTGCCACAGTAACGTACTACCCACTGTCCACCACAGGTATGTTCTTTCCACTATCCACCACAGATACATCCTTCCCACTGTCCAACACAGGGACATCCTCTCCACTATCCATCACAGTTAAGTTCTCCTGTGTACAACAGGGATGACCTTACCACTGTTCACCACAGGGGTGTCCTCCCCACTGTCCACCATAGGTTCTTGCACCCCACTGTCCACCACATGGACATCCCTGCCACTGTGCACCACAAGGACATCCCCCTGGGCATCACAGGACATCCTCACACTATTCACCACAGAGATATCTTCTGCACTGTCCACCACAGGGACTTTCTCCACACTGTCCACCACAGGGACATCCTCTGCACTATCCAACACAGGGATGTCCTCCTCACTGTTCACCACAGTGAAATTCTTCACACTGTCCACCACAAAGAGTTCCTACCCACTTTCCACCATAGAAACATCTTCCCTATTTTCCACCACAAAGACATCATTTAAACTCTGCACTACAAAAATTTCCTCCCCACTTTCCACCAAAATTACATCCTCCCTACTGTACACCACAACGACATGCTTTAAATGCTGCACCACAGAGTTTTTGTACCCACAGTCCACCATAGAATTATCCTCCCCATTGTCCACCACAGAGACATCTTACCGCCCAACACAAGACCATCATCCCCAATGTTTACCACAAAGAATTTTTTAGACTGTCCACCACAGGGACTTCCTCCCCACTGTCCAACACAGGGATATCCTTCCCACTGTCCACCACAGAAACATGCTCCCCACTGTTCACCAAAGGGACGTCCTCCCTACTGTCCATAAAAAGGGTGTCCTCCCCTCTGAACAAAGAAGCTATATCCTCCCCACTGTCCACCACAGAGACGTCCTCCCCACTGACCACACAGGTATGCTTTCCCCACTGTCCACCACAAGGACATCCTCCTGTGCACCACAAGGATGTTTTCTTTACAGTCCACCACAGAGATGTCCTTTTGAATGTCCACCACAGGGATTTCCTCAGTATTGTACACCACAGAGACGTCCATCCCACTGTCCACCACAGAAACGTTCTTCCCACTGTCCACCATAGAGATATTCTTCCCACTGTCCACCAAAGGTATGGCCTCCATTTTACCACAGAGATGTCCGTATCATTGTTCACCACAGGAACAACCTCCTGACTGTCCACCAAAAGGGTGTCCTCCCCATTGATGACCACAGTGATATCCTTGCCATTGTCTACCAAAGGGACATACACCCAACTGTCGATAAAGGGATGTTTCCCCCACTCTCCACAAGAGGAACATTCTTCTGTGCACCACAAGAATGTCATCCCCACAGTCCACCACAGAGATGTCCTTTCCACTGTCCACCAAAGGGATGTCCTCCCCATTGTCCACCACATGGACGTTCTCCTCACTGTCCACCATAGGCCCATCTTTGCCACTGTGCACCACAGGGACATCCTCCACAATGTCAACCACAGGGATGTCCTTCCCACTGTCCACAACATGTACTTTCTCTTCACTGTTCACCACAGAAAAATTCTTCCCACTGTCCACCACAGGGATGGCCTTCCTTGTACCACAGAGACGTCCACCCCAATGTTCATCATAGAAACATCCTCAACAATGTCCATCACAGAGACATCCTCCCCACTTTCCATCATAGGGATGTACTTCTCACTGTCCACCACAGAGATGTCCTCAACACTGTCCACAACAGGGATGACTTTCTGTGCACCACAAAAACATCCTTTCCAGTGTCCACAACAGATATGTCCTCCCCAATGTCCACCATGGAAACGTCCTTCCTCCTGTCCAAAACAGGGAAGTCCTTCCCACTGCCCACCAAAACGACATCCTCCCCACTGTCCTTCACAGGGACCTCCTCCCCACTGTCCACCACAGAAACATTCTTTCCATGGTCCACCACAGAAACTCCTCCTTACTCTCCACCACAGGGATGTCCTCCCCACTGTCCACCACAGGGGAATCCTTTCCTCAACCACCAAAAGCATGTCCTCCACACTGTCCAAGATAAAGATATCCTCTCCACTTTTCACAACAGGGACATTCTCCCCAGTGTCCACCACAGAGATGATCTCTCCACTGTCCACCTCAGAGTCAACCTCCCCACTGTCCACCAAAGATGCATCCTTCCCACTGTGCACCACAGTGATATACTGTCCACTGTCCACCACAGGGATGTCCTCCCCACAGACCACCACAGTGATGTCTTTCCCACCATGTACCACAAAAACATCTTACTGTTCATTACAAGGACGTCCTCCCCACTCTCAACCACAGAGATGTCATTTCCACTGTCCACAATTGGTATATGGTTTCCACTGTATACAACATGGACATCCTCCTCACATTCCACCACAGGCACAGCCTTCCCACTGTCTACCACAGAGACATCCTCCCTACTGTCAACCACAGGGACATCCTTCCCACTGTCCACCACAGGGACATCTTCCCTACTCTCCACCACAGGGATATTCTCCCCACTGTCCACCACAGGGACATCCTCCTGTGTACCACAGAGACGTCCACCCCTGTCCAACATAGAAAATTTCTCTTCACTGTCCACCACAGGAAAGTCCTGCCCACTGTCCACATTAAAGATGTCCTCCCCACTGTCCACCACAGGCACATCCTCACCACTGTCCACCACATGTATGTCCTCCTCACTGTCCACCAAGAGATGTCCTCACCACTGTCCAGCACAGGAACATCCTCCTGTGCACCACAAGGACATACTCTTCACTTTCAACCATAGATGTCCTCCACACTGTCCACCACAGAGATGTCTTCCCAACTTTCCACCACAGGAATGTCCTTCTCACAGTTCCAATACAGAGATGCCCTCAACAGTGTCGAACACAGGGATGTCCTCTTGTGCACCACAGGGACATCTTTCCCACTGTCCACCACAGGGATGTCTTCCCTACTCTCCACCACAGGGATATTCTCCCCACTGTCCACCACAGGGACATTCTCCTGTGTACCACAGAGACGTCCACCCCACTGTCCAACACAGAAAATTTCTCTTCACTCTCCACCACAGGAAAGTCCTCCCCACTGTCCACATTAAAGATGTCCTCCCCACTGTCCACCACAGGTACACCCTCACCACTGTCCATCACATGTATGTCCTCCTCACTGTCCACCAAGAGATGTCCTCACCACTTTCCACCACAGGAACATCCTCCTGTGCACCACAGGATGTACTCTTCACTTTAAACCATAGATGTCCTCCACACTGTCCACCACAGGAACGTCTTCCCAACTTTCCACCACAGGAACGTCCTTCTCACAGTTCCAATACAGAGATGCCCTCAACAGTGTCGAATACAGGGATGTCCTCTTGTGCACCACAAGGACATCCTCCCCACTGTCCACAACAGAGATGTCCTCCCCCATGTCGACCAAAGAAATGTCCTTTCTCCTGTTGACCACACGGACGTCCTCCCCACTGCCCACCATATGGTCTTGCTAGCCACTGACCAGCACATGAACATCCCTGCCACTGTGCACCAAAATGACAATCTCATGTGCATCACAGGACATCCCCACACTGTCTGAAAAAGAGATGCCCTCCCCACTGTCTACAAGGACTCCTCTCAAATGTTCACCACAGTGAAATCCTCACCACTGTCCACCACAGGAGCGTCTTTCTCACTGTCCAAAAAAGAGAAGTCCTCCCCACTGTCAAAATCTGGGACGTCATCCTTAATGTCCACCACAGGTACGTCCTCCACAGTGACCACCAGAAGGACATCCTCCCCAGTGTCCATCACAGAGATATTATTCCCAATGTCCACCACAGATACATCCTCCCCAATGTCCACCACAGGTACGTCCTCCTCAATGTCCACTACAAAGATGTCCTCACTGTCCACCATGGGGAAATTCTGTCCACTATCTAGCACAGGGACATACTCCTTTGCATCACAGGGACGTCCTCACCACTTTCCACCACAGGGACATCCTCCACATTGTACACAACAGGTACATCCTCCCCACTGTCCACCACAGAGATGTATCTCTACTGTCCACCACAGGGACATCCTCCCCACTGTCCATCAAAGGGGCGTCCTTCCTACTGCCCTCCAGAGGGATATCCTCCCAACTGTCCACCACAGGGACATCCTTCCCATGGTCCAACACAGAAAATATTCCCTACTGTCCACCATAAGGATGTCCTCCCCACTGTCCACCACAGTGGCATCCACACCTCTGACCACCATAAGTACGTCCTCCACACTGTCCAAGTCAAAGATGTCTTCCCCACTTTTCACCACAGTGACATTCTCTCCACTGTCCACCACAGGGACATCCTCTTGTATACCACAGAGACATCAACCCCACTATTCACCACAGAAACATCCTCCCCACAGTCCACCACAGTGAAGTCTTTCCCAATGTCCATTTTAAATATGTCCTCCCCACTGTCACCACATGCATGTCCTTTCCATTGTCCACCATAGGCATGTCCTCTTCATTGTCCACTACAAAAATGTCCTCCCCGGTGTCCACCTCAGAGACATACTTTCCACTGTCCACCACAGGGACATCACCCCACTGTCCAACACAGGTATGTCCTCTACACTGTCAACCACAGGGACATGCTGCTGTGTACAACAGAGACTTCCTCTACACTGTCCACCACAGGGATGTACTTCCCACTGTCTGTCATAAAAATGTCCTCACAACTGTCAACCACAGGTATGTTCTTTTCACAGTCTACCACAGAGACATCCTCCTCACTATCCACCACAGGGGCATCCTCCCCACTGTCCACCATATGGTCTTGCTTGCCACTGTCCAGCACATGAACATCCTTGCCACTGTGCACGAAAATGACATTCTAATGTGCATCACAGGACATCCTCGCACTGTCTGCGAAAGAGATATCCTCCCCACAGTCCACAAGGACCTCCTTCCAACTTTCCACCAGAGTGAAATCCTTACCAGTGTCCACCACAGGGACGGCCTCCCCACTGTCCACCAAAGGGATATCCTCCCAACTGCTCATTACAGGGGCATCCTTTCCACTGTCCATGACAGGGATTTTATCCCACTGTCCACCACAGGGTTGTCCTCCCCACTGTCCACCATAGTGACATACTCCCCACAGTTCACCCCAAAGACGTCCTCTCTACTGTCCAACATATGTATGTATTCCTCCCTGTCAACCACAAGGCCATCCTCCCCATTGTCCTCCCCAGGTAAATACTTCCACTCTCTACCACAGAGACATTCACCTTATGGTCCACAACCAATACCTCCTCCCCAATCTCCACCACAGAGATGTCCTCCCTACTGTCTAGCACAGGGATGTCCCTCTCAGTGTCCACCACGGGGACGTTCTTTTCACTTGTCATAACAGAGATGTCCTCCACACTGTCAATCACAGGTTACATCCTTTTTATTGTTCACCACAGCGACATCCTCCAGTGTACCAAAGGAAAATCCTCAACACTGTCCACCATCAGGACGTCCTACCCACTGTGACCCCTGGGATGTTGTTTCCACTGTTTACCACAAGGATGTCCTTCTCACTCTCTACAACAGGGAAGTCCTCCCCACTGTCCACCACAGGGACATATTCCCCACTGTCAACCTTAGACACGTTCTGTTTACTGTCCTCAACATGGAAGTCCTACCCTTTCTCCACTCAGGGATGTCCTCCTTACTGTCCACTTAGAAACTTCCACCTTACTATCCACCTCAGGGATGTCCTCCCCAGTGTCCACTACAAGAACATCCTCCCCAGTCTCCACCACAAGGACGTCATACCCACTGTCCACCACAGCAATGTCCTTCCTACTGTCCACAAAAGGATAATGCATGGTCTGCTAATACGGTATTTATACCAAAATCAAAATCAAAATAACAGACCTTAACTCAAACTACACAATAATGTTAATTTAGTGTTTTCAGCTCTCTAAGAGTTGTTTTAAACTCGGGTAGTACATATGCATTTTTCCTTTGTTATTTTTAATGGTGGGAACTGCCTTCAAATGAACCATGCATTTTAGCTGAAATATAGGTGCTTATTTGTACATGGTATACAAAACAAAGAACAATGATTGGCCAGTTATTATAGTGCTTATACCAAAATCAAAAGAACACGTCTTAACTCAAACTGCACAAGTAATGTGCATTTAGTGTTTTCAGCTCCCTAATTGTTGCCTTTAACTCAGGTAGTACACATGCTTTCCTTTTTGTGTATTTATACTGATGGGTACTGTATTATATTGTATTATGTGTTTTAGCTGTAATAGAGGTACTTATTTGTAATTGGAATACAAAAAAATTGAACAGTGCTTCGCCAGCTACTACAGTGTTTATTCCCAAATCAAAATAACACATCTTAATTAAAACTGCACAAGAAAAGTCTTTTTAGCTCTCTCATAGTTGTGTTTAACTCAAGCAGTACACATGCTTTTCTATTTGTGTATTTATAGAGATGGGTACTGTCTTACATTGTATCATGCATTTTAGCTGCAATACTGGTACTTATTTGTACATGTATACAAAAAAGGACAAAGGTTGAATGGCTACTGCAGTGTTTATACCAAAATCAAAAGAACAAGTCCTAACTCAAACTGCACAAGTAACATGCATTTAGTGTTTTCAGCTCTCTAATACTTGTGTTTATCTTATTTAGTACACATGCTTTTCTCCTTAATTATTCATACAGGTACGTCCTCCTCACTTTCCTCCACAGAAACATCCTTCAAACTGTCTACCACAGATATGTCCTCACCACTGTCCACAACAAAGACATACTCCTGTATACCACAGAGATGTCCTACTCACTTTCCTCCACTGAGAGTTCCTCCCCAGTGACCACCACAGGGATGTCCTCCAAACTGTCCACCCAAGAAACGTCCTCCCCACTGTCCACCACAGCGACATCCTCCACACTGTCCACCACGAGGACTTAATCCTGTGCACCATAGTGACGTCCTTTCCACTATCCACCACAGAAGAATACTCCCCACTTTCCTCCACAGTGTCATCCTCCACACTGTCCACAACTGGTATGTTTTTTAACTGTCCACCACAGGGATGTACTCTTTTGTACCACAGTGATGTCCTCCCCACTGTCCTTCACAAAGACATCCTTCATCCTGGCCAAGACAGAGATGTCCTCCCTATTGTCTACCAAAGAAACTTCCTCCCCACTGTCCACAACAAAGATGTCCTCCCCACTTTTCAACACAGTGTCATCCTGCTGTGCACCACCAAGACATCCTCCCCAATGTCCACCACAGTGATGTCCTCACCACTGCCCACCAGAAAGACATCGTCCCCACTGTCCACCCCAGTGAAGTATTTTCCACTGTTCACCAGAAAGACGTCCTCCCCACTGTCCACCACAGTGATATTCTGCCCACTGTTCTCCACAGAAATGTCCTCACCACATTCCACCACAGGGATGTCCTCCCCACTTTCCACCAAAGGGGTTTCTCCCCCCCCCCACTGTCCACCACAGGGACATCCTTCTGTACATCACAAGGATGTTATTTCCACTGTCCACCACAATGATGTTCTTTCTACCGTCCACCACAAAAAGTTCTCCCTACTGTCTACCACAGAGACGTCCTCCTCACTGTCTACCCCAGGTCTGTCCTTCCATTGTCCACCACAGGGACATGCTTTCCAATGTCAACCACAGTGACATCCTTCCCACTGTCCACTACAGAGACTTCCACACCACTGTCCACCACAGAAACATACTCCCCACTGTCCATTTTAGAGATGTCCTTCCCATTGTCCACCACAGGTATGTCCTCCCCACTGTCCAAAACAGTGATGCCCTGCCACTGTCCACCAAAGGGATATGCTCCCACCTGCCAACAACAGGGACATCCTTCGCACTGTCCACCACAGGGATGTCCTCTGCACTGTCCTTTCCAGTGAAATTCTTCCCACTGTCAACCACAGTGACCTGCTCATTACCATCAACCACAGGGACATCCTCCCTACTGTCCACCACAGAAACATCCTCTCCAATGTCCACCACAGGGCAATCCTCTTAACAGTTCAACACAGGAACATCCTCCCCACTGTTCAGCACAGGGACATTCTCCCCACTGACCAAACAAGTGTCATCCTCACCATCGTTTATGACATGGACGTCCTCCTCACTGTCCATTACAGGCCAGTCTTCCTCACTGTCCACCATAGGGACATTTTTTCACTGTCCATTACAGGGACGTTCTTCCCACTGTCCACCACAGTGAATTCCTCCCCACTGTTCACTACAGGGACCTCCTCCCCACTGTCCACTACAGTGAAATCCTTCCCACAGCCCACCACAGAAAAGTTCTCTCCACTGTCCACCAGAAGGATGTCCTCCCCACTTTCCACCAAAGGGGCATCCTCCCAACTGACCATCACAGTGATATACTCCCCACTGTTCACCAGAGTGACGTCCTTCTGTACACCACAAGGATGTTATTTCCACTGTCCACCACAGTGATGTTCTTTCTACTGTCCACCACAGAAACGTTCTCCACACTGTACACCAAAGTGATGTCCTCCTTACTGCCCACCACAGGCCTGTCCTTCCCATTGTCCACTACAGAGACATCCTTTCCAATGTCAACCACAGGGACATCCTTCTCACTGTACACCACAGGGACATTCTCCTGTGTACCACAGAGATGTCCAAACAACTGTGCACTACAGAACCATAATCCCCACTGTCCACCAAGAAAAATGCTCCCTACTGCCCATCTTGGGAACATCATCCACACTGTAGACCACAGGTACGTCCTCCCCACACTCCATCACAGGTACATTTTTTTTCACTGTCCCCCACAGAGATGTACTCACCACTGTCAACCATGGGGACATCTTTTCAACTGTCCACCACAGGGACATTTTCCACACTGTCCACCAGAGAGACATCCTCCCCACTGTCCACCACAGTGACATTCTCTTTACTGTCCAGCACACGATATCCTCCTTACCATCCACCACAGAGTTCTCCTCTGCACTGCCCACATAAGGGACGTGCTTCTTATTGTCCACCACAGTGTCATCCTCAAGTGCATAACAGGAATGTCCTTCCCACTGTCCACATCAAGGATGTCCTTCCCACTGTCCACCACAGGTACATCCTTCCGACAGTCCACATCTTGGGATGTACTTTCCACTGTCTACCACAAAAATGTCCTTCTCACTGTCCACAATAGATAAGTCCTCCCAACTGTCAACCTAAGGGACGTCCTTCTCACTGTTCTTAACATGGAACTCCTCCCAAGTCTGCACTCAGGGACGTCCTTTTTACTGTCCACTCAGGGACATCCACCTTATTCTTCACCAAAGGGACATCCTCCCATGTGTCCACCACAAAGACATACTTTCCAGTGTCCACCACAGAAATGTCATATCCACTGTCCACAAAAGGAATCTCCTTTCCACTGTCCACCAAAGGGACAATGCATGGCCGGCTAAGACAGTTTTTATAATAAAATCAAAATAACACGTCTTAACACAAACTGCACAAGTAACGTGCATTTAGTGTTTTCAGATCTCTAAGAGTTGATTTTAACTCAGGTAGTACATAGGCTTTTGTCCTTGGTTATTTTTACAGATGGGAACTGCCTTCCATTGTACCATGTGCTTTAGATGCAATATAGGTACTTATTTGTACATGGTATACAAAACAAAGAACAATGCTTGGCCAACTAATACAGTGTTTATACCAAAATGAAAAGAACATGTCCTAACTCAAATTGTACAAGTAACGTGCATTTAGTGTTTTCAGCTCTCTAATAGTTGTCTTAAATCATGTATGACACATATTTGTACAAAACAAGGAACAATGCATGGCAGGCTAATACAGTGTTTATACCAAAATCAAAATAACAAGTGTTAACTCAAACTGCACAAGTAACGTGAATTTAGTGTTTTCAGCTCTATAATATTTGTCTTTACTCATGTAGTACAAATGCTTTTCTCCTTCAGTATTTATACAGGTAAGTCCTCCTCACTTTCCACCACAGAAATAGTTTTTTAAAAGGTCTACCACAAATAAGTCCTCATCACTGTCCACCACAAAAACGTCCTCCTATTTACCACAGAGACGTCTTCCCCAATTTCCTCCACAGAGGCATCCTCCCCATTGACCACCACAGGGACGTCCTTCAGACTGTCCACCAAAGAGATGTCCTCCCCACTTTCCACCACAGCAACATCTTCCCCAGTCTCCACCATGAGGACGTAATTTTGTGCATCACAGTCATGTTCTCCCCACTGTCAATCACAGAAAATCCTCTCCACTGTCCACCACAGAAATGTCCTCTCCACTTTCCAGCACAGAGATGTCCTCCACACTGTAAACCACAGGGATGTTATCCCAACTCTCCACCACAGGGGTGTAATCCTGTGCACCACAGGGATGTCCTCCCCACTGTATGACCAGGGATGAATTCTTCACTTTCCACCACATTGTCATCCTGCTGTACACCACAGGGTCGTCCTCCCCACTGTCCATTACAGGTACATCCTCCCTACAATCCACAACAGAGACATACTTCCCAATGTCCACCATGGGTACATCCTTTTCAATATCCACCACAGGGATGTTCTCCCCAGTGTCCATTACAGCTACAGTCTTCCCGCCATCCAACACAGAGACGTCCACCCCATTGTTCACCACAAAAATATTTTCTCCAGTTTCCACCAAAAGGGATATACTTCTTACTCTCCACCACAAGGACATCCTCCCCACTGTGCCCCACAGGGACATCCTCTTGTGCACAACAGGAACATCCTCACCACTGTCTACCACAGAGATGTCCTTCCCACTCTCCACCATAGGCACATTTTTTCCACTGTTCACCACATGGTTGTCCTCCTGTGCATCACAGAAACATCCTCTCCACTTTCCACAAAGATGTTCTCCTCACTGTCCATTACAGAGAAATTCTACCAATGTCCAACACAGAAATGTTCTTCCCATGGTCTACCACAGAGACATCCTCCCAAATGTTTACCTCAGGGACATCTTCCCCACTGTATATCAAAGGGATGGCCTACCCACTGTCCTCCACAGGCATGACCTTCCAACTGTCCAACACAGGGATGACCTTCCAACTGTCCAACACAAGGACATACTCTGTATTGTCCACCACAAAGATGTCCTCCCCACTGTCCAGCATACTTATGTTTTCCTCACTCTCAACCACAGGGAAGTCCTCCCCACAGTCCACCAAAAGGACATCCTCCTCACTGTCTAACACAAGGATGTCCTCTCCACTGTTAACCAGAGGGACATCTTCCCCACTATCCACCACAGGGAATTCCTTACTTCCTTACATTGTATAATGTGTTTTAGCTGCAATACAGTTACTTAGTTGTACATAGTATACAAAACAAAGCACAATGCTTGGCTGGCTAATACAGTGCTTATACCAAAATTAACATAACACGTCTTAACTCAAACTGCACAAGTATTGTGCTTTTATTGTTTTTTTTCTTTTGCTCTCTAATGGTTGTCTTTAACTCATGTAGTACATATGCTTTTCTTTTTCGGTGTTTATACATGTATGTTCTCCTCACATTCCACCACCGAAACAGCCTTCAAACTGTCCACCAAAAAGAATTCCTTTCGACTGTCCACCAAAAGGATGTCTTTCTGTGTACCACAGAGATGTCCTCCTCACTTTCCTGCCCAGAGGCCTCCTCCCCTTTGACCACACAGGGACGTCCTCCACACTGTCCACCAAAGAGTTGTCTTCCCCACTGTCCACCACAGCGACATCCTCCCCACTGTCCACCATGAGGAATCCTGTGCACCACAGTTACATCCTTTCCACTGTCCACCACAGAAAAATCCACCCCACTGTTCTCCTCAGGGACATTCTCCTCACTGTTCACCACAGGTATGTTTTCCCAACTGTCCAGTACCGAGATGTCCTCCACACTGTAAACCACAGGTACATCCTCCCCACTGTATACCACAGTGGTCTCCTAACCACTGACCACCACAAGGCCATCCTCCACACTGTCCAAGAGAGTGTTGTCCTCCCCACTGTTCACCACAGGGACATCCTCTCCACTGTCCACTACACTGTCGTTCTCCTGTAGACCAAAGGACATGCTCCCCACTCTCTACCTCAGTGTCATCCTCCTGTACACCACAGGGATGTCCGCCCCCCTGTCCACAACAGAAATGTCTTCCCCAATGTCTACAATGGGGACATCCTTCCCACTGTTCACCACAGAAATTTCTTCCCCATTGTCCACCACAGGTATATTCTTCCCACCATCCAACACAGAGACGTCAACCCCACTGTCCACCACAGGGATATTTTTTCTTACTGTCGACCA
This sequence comes from Arvicanthis niloticus, assembly GCF_011762505.2. Lineage (NCBI taxonomy): Eukaryota > Metazoa > Chordata > Mammalia > Rodentia > Muridae > Arvicanthis > Arvicanthis niloticus. The sequence continues at coordinate 1,073,500 of NC_047670.1, forward strand.
GAGGGACATCCTCCCCACTGTTCACCACAGGGATTTTCTCCTCACTGTCCACCAGAGGAAAGATCTCCAAAATATCCATCAAGCAGGGACATCCTCCTCACTGTTTACTCCACTGAAATTTTCCCCACTGTCCACCACATGCACGTCCTCTGGTGCACCACAAATCATCTTCCCCACTGTCCACCATAGAGATGTCCTTTCCACTGTTCAACACAGGGACATCCTCCCCACTTTCCAACATAGGGATATCCTCCTCACTATTCACCAGAGGCCTGTCCCTCCTCACTGTCCAACACAGTGACATCCTCCTGTGCACCACATGAATGTACTCCCCACTCTCCACTGCAGAGATGTCCTCCCCACTCTCCATCACAGGGATGTCCTTTTCACAGTCCACCACTGGGACATCATCCCCACTGTCCAACACAGGGACTTCCTTTCCATGGAAATCACAGGGACATCCTCCTGTGTACCACAGGGACATCCTCTACACTGTCCACCACAGAAAAAACCTCTTCACTGTCTACCACATGAACATCCTTCCCACTGTCCACAAAAGAGACATCGCCCCTATGTCCACCACAGAGCTGTCCTCCTGTGAACCAATGTGACGTCCCCCCACTTTCCACCACAGAAACGTACTTCCCACAGTCTTCCACAGGGAGGTCCTTTCCACTGTATATCACATGTATGTTCTTCCCACTGTCCACCAAAGAGACATTTTCACCACTGTCCACCACAGGGACATCCTTACCACTGTCTACCACAGAGGCATCCTCCCCACTGTCCACCATAGGATCTTGATTCCCACTGTCCACCAAAAGGACATCCTCCTGTGCACCGCAGGACATCCATACTCGCACTGACTACCACAGAGATGTCCCCCACAGTGTCCACCACAGAGATATTCTCCACACTGTCCATCACAGGGATGTTTTCCTGAGCACCATAGGAATGTGCTTTCCACTGTCCAGAAGGTCGTCCTTTGAACTGTCCAACACAGAAAAGTTTTCCCCACTATCAACCACAGGGATGTACTTTTCACTGTCCACCAAACGGATGTCCTCCTTAATGTCCAACACAAGGATGGCCATTCCACTTTCTACCAAAGGAACAACCTCCCAACATCTCACAATGAGAATATCCTCCCCACTGTCCACCACATGGATGTCCTCCCCACTGTCAATAATAGGGACATCCTCAGCACTGTCCCCCATGTTAAAATCTTCCCCACCCTCCACCACATGAAAATCCATCCAACTGTTCAACACAGGAGCATCCTCCCCACTGACCACCACAAGGACATCCTCCTCATGTTCCAGAAAAAGATGTCCTCCCCACATTTCACCAAAGGGATATCCTCCCCACTGTCCACCAGAGGGATGTCCTCCCCACTGTCCAGCACAGTGTCATCCCCCTGTGCACCACAGGGACATCCTCCCCACTGTCCAACACAGGGATATCCTCCCCACTGTCAACTACAGAGAAGTACTCCTCAGTGTCCACGACAGAGATGTCTGCTTTGCTGTCCACCACAGGGATGTCCTTCACACTGTCCACCACAGGGCTGGAATCCCCACTGTCTACCAAAGTGAAATCCTCCCCACAGTTTACAACGGGAACCTCCTCTCCACTGTCCACCACAGGGATGTCCTTCTCACTGTCCACCACAGGGATGTCTTGCCCACTCTCCACCATAGGGACATACTTCCCACTCTCCACCCCAAGGACATTCTTCCCTCTGTTCACCATACATATGTCCTCCTAAATGTCAACCACAGAGACATCCTCCCCATTGTCCATCACAAGTACGTCCTCTTCAGTGTCCACCACTAGATATCCTGCCATTTTCGACAACAAGGAAGTTTTTCCCAGTGTCCACCACAGGTACGTACTCCCCATTGCCCACTATTGTAACTTTCTTTCCACTTTCCACCACAGGGATTTCCTCCCCAAAATCCAGCACAAGGATGTCCTCTCTACTCTCTACCACAGGGAAGTATTTTTTATTGTCCACCAAAGGGATGTCCTCATGTGTACCACAGGAACATCCTCCCCACTGTCCACCACCAGAATATCCTACCCACTGTCCACCCCACTGCAATTCTTCACACTGTCCTCTACAGAGAAGTCCTCCCCACTGTCCTAAACAGGGATTTCTTCTTCACTGTCCACCAGAGAAAAGTCCTCCCCACTGTCCATAACAAAGGGACATCCTCCTCACTTTCCACCTCACTGAAATCCTCCCCACTATACACCAGAGGAACGTCATCCTGTGCACCACAAAGACATCCTCCCCACTGCCCACCACATAGATGTCCTTTCCACTGTCCACCACAGGGACGTCCTTTCCAATTTCCAACACAGGTATTTCCTCCTCACTGACAAAACCAGGCCCGTCCTCCTCACTGTACATCACAGGGACATCCTTCCCACTGTCTAAAGCACTGACATCCTTCCCACGGTCCACCACAGGGATGCCATTTTCAGTGTCCACCACAGGAACATTCTCACTACTGTCCAACACAGAGATGTCTTCCTGTGTATCAGAGAGAGGTCCACTCCACTGGCTACAACAGAAACGTCCTCCCCACTGTCAATCACAGTGATGTCCTCCCCACTGTCCACTTAAGGCCGTCCTCCCCACTGTTTACAACAGGTACGTTTTCCCACTGTCCACCACAGGTACATCCTCCTCAGAGTCCACCACAGAGATGTCCTCACCACTGTTCACCACGTGGACATCTTTTCCACTTTCCACCACAGGGATATACTCTTCACTGTCCACCACAGAATCATCCTTTCCACTGTCCACCAAAGTGACATCTTTCTACTGTTTACTACAGGGATGTCCCCTTCACTGTCCACCACAGTGATGTCCTCTGCACTGTCCACCAAAGGGCCCTCCTCCTTATTGTCCATCACAGGGTCATCCTCCTGTGCACCACAGGAACTTCCTCCCCACTTTCCACTGCAAGGATGTCCTCCCCACTGTCCATACCACTGAAATCCTCCCCACTGTCCACCACAATAAGGTCCTCTCCACTGTCCACCACAGTTATGTCCTTTCTAATGTCCACAACAAGGATGTCCTCCTCACCTTCCACAATAGGGAAAGCCTCCCCACTGTCCACCACAGGGATGTCCTCTCCACTGTCAATGATAGGGATATCCTTCTCACTATCGTCAACATGGAAGACCTCCCCATTGTCAAGTCATGGACGTCCTCCTTATTGTTCACCACAAGGACCTCCTCCCCAGTGTCCACCACAGAAACATCCTCCCAACTGTCCACTACAGGGATGTCATAGACACTGTCCACCAAAGTAATGTCCTTACCACTTTCCACCAAAGACCAATGCATGGCTGGCTAATACTGTGTTTTTTTTTTTTAAAGGAAAAGAACATGACTTAACTCAAAGAAACAAGAAACGTCCATTTAATTTTTTCCACTCTCTAAAACTTGCCTTTAACTCGGGTAGTACACATGCTTTTCTTTTTTTATTTATACAGATGGTACTGCCTTTCACTGTATCATGCATTTGAACTGCAATACCTGCACTTTTGTGTACATGGTATACAAAACAAAGCACAAATCTTGGTCGGCCAGTGTTTAAACCAAAATTAAAGAACAGCTCTCAACTCAAACTGCACAAGTAACATGCATTTAGTGTTTCCAGCTCTCTAGTAGTTGTGTTTAACTTACATACTACACATGCTTTTCTCCTTGGGTATTTTTACAGACAGGAACTGCCTTACGTTGTATCATGCATTTTAGCTGCCATACAGGTACTTATTTGTACATAGTATTCAAAACAAAAACCAATGTATGGGCGGCTAATACACTGTTTATACCAAAATCAGAAGAACATGTCTTAACTCAAACTGCAAAGGTATCCTGCATTTAGTGTTTTCAGCTCTCTAATAGTTGTCTTTAACTCAGGTACTACACTTGACTTTCTCCTTCCCTATTTATACAGGTATGTCCTCCTCAGTTTCCACCACAGAAACATCTTTCAAACTCTACATATAAAGATGTCCTCTCCACTGTTCACCAAAAAGATGTGCTCCTGTGTACCAGAGGGATGTCCTCCCCACTGTCCACCACAAAAATCCTCCCCAATGTCCACCAGAGGAACATTCTCCCCATTGTCCACCACAGGGATGTCCTTTCAACTGTCCACCACAGAGATTTCCTCATCACTGTCCAACAAAGGTATGTCCTCCTGCACACTACAAGGAAGTCCTCTCCACTGTCCACTACATAGATTTTCCCCAACACTTTAATATAGAGATGTCCTCCCTATTGGCCACTACGGTGACATCCTTTCCACTGTACATCATAGAGTTTTTTGACAGTCAACCACAGGGTCATATTCCTACTGTCCACCACAGAGACATCCTTTCCACTGTTGACCATAAAGACGTCCTCCTGTGTACCACAGAGATGTACTCCCCAATTTCCTCCACTGAGGTGTTCTCCCCATTGACCACCATAGGCAAGTCCCCCACACTGTCCACCACAGAATATCCTCCACAGAGTCCACCAAAGTTATGTCCTCCCCACAGACCACCACAGAGATATCCTCCACACTGTTAACAACAAGGATATCCTGCACACTGTCCAACACAGGGATGTACTCCTATGTTCCACAGGGACTTCCTCTCCCGTATCCACCACAGGCATGTCCTCCCCACTGACCACCACGAGGAAGTCCTCCACACTTACCAAAACAGAGATGTCCTCCTCAATGTCCACCCCGAGATATCCTTTGCACTGACCACCACAGGGACGTTCTCCTTATTGTCCACCACAGGGATGTCCACCTGTGCAATACAGGAACATCCTCCCCACTGTCCACCACACTGAAATCCTATGCACTGTCCACCACAGAGATATTTTTTCACTGTCTACTAGAGAGAAATTTTCCCAAGTCTCCACCACAGGGACGTCCTCCTCACTGTTTACCAGAGGGAAGTCCTTCACACTGATTACCTAAGTGACACCCACCTCACTGTCCACCAAAGGAATATCCTCACCACTGTTTACCAAGGGGATGTCCTCCCCACTGTCCACCACAGGGACATCCTCCCAATGTCCTCCACAGGTAAGTCCTTCCCAATGTCCACTACAGTATTGTCCAGCTGACTGTCCACCCCAGGGACATTTTCAAGTGCACCACAACAATGTCAACCCCCATTATTCACCACAGGGACATCCTCTTCACTGTCCACCACAGGCCCTTCCTACCCATGTCTACCACAGGTAAATCCACCCCACTATCCACCAGAGGTACATCCTTCCCACTGTCCACCACAGGGACATCCTCCAACAGTCCACCACAGAAATGTCCTCCTCAATGTTTACAACAGAGAAGTTCTCCCCACTGTCCACCACAGAAACTTCTTCCCTTCTGACCACCATAGCAGCATCTTCCTATGTACCATAGGGACTTCCTTACCACTGTACTTTACAAGGGTGTCCTGAACACTAACCACCAAAGGGACATCCTCCACATTGTCCACACAAATGACCTCCTTCCCACTGTCCACCACAGAAACATACTCCCCACTGTCGACCACAGGGAATTCCTTCTCCCTGTCTACCTTAGGGATGTCCTCTTCACTTTCCACAACAGGCCCATCCTTCCCACTCTCCACCACAGGGACATCCACCCCATTGTCCTCCACAGGGTTGTCCTTTCCACTGTCCACCACAGAGATTTCTTCATCACAGTCCACCACAGGTATGTCCTCCTGTGCACTTCAAGGACATCCTCCCCACTGTCCACTACAGAGATTACCTCCCAACACTTCACCACAGCAATGTTTTTTCGAATGGCCACGACAGGGACATTCTCCCCACTGTCCAACACAGGGACATCCTCTTCACTGACCACTACAAGAAGTCATCTTCACTGTCCACCACACAATCATACTCCCCACTGTCCAAGACAGAAACTTCCTCCCCACTGTCCACCACAAAGATGTCCTCCTTTGCAACAAAGGGACATCCTCCTCACTGTCCAAAACACAGAAGTCCCCTTCACTGTCTACCACAGGGATGTCCTCATATCTAAAAGTTTGATGTCCTTAACACAGTTTACAACAGAGATGATCTCCCCATTGTACACCATATATATGTCCTCCTAACTTTCAACTGCAGGGAATTCCTCCACATTGTCCACAACAAAAAACGTCCTCTTCACTCTCCATCACAAGGTTGTCCTCCCCACTGTCCACCACAAGAACATTCTTCCCACTGTCCACCGCAGGGACTTCCTCCCAACAGTCCACCACAGATACATCCTCCCCACTGTCCACCACAGGGGTGTCCTCTTCACTGTCCACTACAGGAAGTCCTTTCCAGTGTCCACCACATCAACATACTCCCCAATGTCCAACACAGAGACCTTTCCTCACTGCCCACCACAAAGATGTCCTCCTTTGAAACAAAGAGATATCCTCCTCACTATCCACAACACAGACATTCTTCTCACTGTCAACCACAGGAAAGTCCTCCCCAGTGTCCCCAACAAGGACGTCCTCTCCACTGTCCACCACAAGGATGTCCTCCCCACTGTCCACCACAAGAACTTTCTTCCCAATGTTCACCACAAGAACATCCTCCCAACTGTCCACCACAGTGACATCCTTCCCACTATCCATCATAGAGTTATCCTACTTACTGTCCAACAAAGGGATGTCCTTCTTATCGTCCACCACAGGGACGTCCTCCTGTGTACCACAGGAACGTCCTCCCCACTGTACAATATGAGAACATCCTCCCTACTGTCCTCGCAATGAAATCCTTTCCCCAGTCCATCACAGGTATTTCATCCCCACTGTCTACCACATGTCTGTCCTTCTCACTGTCCACCAGAGTGAAGTCCTTCACACTTTTTACCTAAGGTACAGACACCTCACTGTCCACCACAGGATAATACCACTGTTTTCCAAAGGCACATCCTCCCCACTGTCCACCACAGGGACCTCTTCCGTACTGTCCACAACAGGCATGTTCTCCCTACTGTCCACAACAAAGAAGACCTCCTCACTGTATACCTGAGGGACATCCTCCTCACTGTCTACAACATGGAAGTTCTCTCCACTGTCCACCTCAGGGACATTCTCCTTACTGTTCACCACCAGGATGTCCTCCCCAGTGTCCACAACAGGGATGTCCTTCCCACTGCCCACAAATGGGACATCCTTTCCACTGTTCACCACAGGTACAAATTCCTCACTGTCCACCACAGGGATGTCTTCCCCACTGTACACCACAGGGACATCCTCCTGTGCACCAGAAGGACATTTTCCTCACTGTCCACCACTGGGATGTCGTCCTTCCCATGGTCCAACAAAGTGCCATCTTCCCCACTGTGCACCATAGGAACATTCTCCCCACTGTCCACCCCAGGTATGTTCTCCTTTGTACCACAGTGACTTGTGCACCACTGTCCACCACAGATACATCATCCCCACAGTCCACAAACAGGAAATCCTCCCTACTTTCCACATTAGTGACATCCTCCAAACTATCCACCACAGGTATGTTATCTCCACTGTCCACCCCAGGTATGTCTTCCCTACTGTCCACCACAGGGACATATTTTCCACTGTCTGTCACAGGGATGTCCTCACCAGTGTCTACCACAAGTAAGTTCTTTCCAGTGTCCACCACAAAGAACTCCTCCCCACTGTATACCACAGAGACCTCCTCCCCATTGTCCAACACTGGGATGTTCTCCTGTGTACCACAGGGAGTCTTTGCTACTGGCCACCACAGGGGCATCCACCCCACTGTCCACCACAGTATAGTGCTCCCCAATGTGCCTCTCAGGGACATTGTCCTCTACACCACAGGACATCCTCCCCACTGTTTACCACAGAGATGTCCTCCAAACTGTCCAACACAGTGACATTCACCCAATTGTCCACCACAGGGACTTCCTCTTGAGTGCCATTGTACACAAGGATGTACGCTCCACTGTCCAGCACAGTGAAACCTGCCCCACGTTTCCCCACAGTGATGTCTCTGTGGTGGACAATCAACCTTACTCTCCATTACAGGAACATCAAACCCAATGTGCACCACAGGGATGTCCTCCCACTGTCCACCACAGGTCCATCATACCCATTGTCCACCACAGAAATATCCTCCCACTGACCACTACAGGGACATCATACACCTTGTCAACTACATTGATGTTCTCCCATTTTCCACCAAAGGGATATCCTCCCCATCTCCACCACAGGGACATCCTCCCCACCGTCCACCACAAAAACGTTCTCAACACTGTCCAGCAGAGAAATGTCCTCCTCACTGTCCACAAAAAGGATGTCCTCCCCACTGTCCACACAGGGATATCATCCTAAATGTCCAACACAGTGTCATCCTCCTATGTACCACAGCGACATCCTCCCCACTGTCCACCACAGGGATGTTCTCCCCATTGTCCACAACAGTGTTGTCCTTCCCACTGTCCTTCACAGGGACATCCTATCGACTGTCGACCACAGGAATATCCTCCTCACTGTCCACCACAGTAATGTCCTTCCATCTGTGCACTACAAGTATGTCCTCCAATGCACAATAGGGATGTCCTCCACTCTGTCCACAACAGGGACATCCTCCTCACTGTCTACCACAGGGATGTCCTTTCCACTGTCCACCACAGGAACATCTTCCCCACTGTCTACCACAGGGATGTCCTTTCCACTGTCCACCACAGGGATGTCCTCCCCACTGTCCACCACAGAAACACGTTCCTCACTGTCAACTACAGGGATGACCTTTCAACTGTCTCCCACAGAGAAGTGCTCCCTACTCTTCACCACAGAAAATTCCTCCCCACTGTCCACCACAGGGATGTCGTCCCCACTGTCCACCACAGAAATGTCCTCCTCACTGTCCACAACAGAGAAGTCCTCCCCACTGTTCACCACAGGTACATCATTCCAACTGTCCACAACATGGACTTCCTCCTATGTACCACAGGGACTTCCCCACCACTGTACTTTAAAGGGGCATCCTCAACAATGACCACCACATGGAAGTCCTCCACACTTTCCAGTACAGAGATGTTTTTCCTACTGTCCACCACAAAACATGCTCTCCACTATCCACCACAGAGACGACCTCCTGTGCAACACAGTTACATCCTCCCAACTCTCCACCACTGAGATGTCCTCCCCAATGTCCACCACAGGGACATTTTGCTTTCCATTCAAAAAAGGGATGAACTCTTGTGCACCACCACAATGTCCTCCCCATTTTCTCCCACAGATGTCCTCCCCACAGTGAACCACAGGTAAGTCCTCACTTTTCTCAACATATGTATTCCCCACTGCCCACCATGAAGTCATCCACACCACACTCCACCACAAATATGTCCCCCTGTGTACCACAGAGATGTCCTTTCATCTTTCCTCCTCAGAGGTGTCCTCCCCATTGACCTCCACTGGACATCTTCCACACTGTCCATCAAAGAGATGTCCACCTCACTGTCCACTAGAGAGAAATCCTCCCCAGAGTCCACATATGGCTATCCTACACACTGTCCATCAAAGATATGTCATCCCCACTGTCCTCAACAGAGATGTCCTCCAAACTGTAAATCACAGAGACATTCTCCACACATTCCACAACAGTGATGTGCTCCTGTGTACCACAAGGATGTTCTTTCCTCTGTTCGCCACAGGTGCACCCTCCCCAATGACCACCACAAAAATGTCCTCCACACTGTCCACCACAGTGTCATACACATGTAGACAACAGAGACATCCTCTGCACTGTCCACACCATGGACATCCTCCCCCTGGAAACAACAGAGATGTCCTCTCTAATGTCCATCACATGGATATCCTTCCCTCTGTCCACCACAGGAATATCCTCCCTATTGTGCACCACAGTGATGTTGTCCTCACTCTCCACCCCAGGAACGTCCTCCTGTGTATCACAAGGACATCCTTACAATTGTCCACCACAAGGGCATCCTCCCCACTGTCCACCACAGGGACTTCCTTCCCATTGTCCACCACAGAAACATCCTCCGCATTGTGCACCACAGGGTAATTCTCCTGTGCAAAACAGGGATGTCCACACCACTGTCCACAACAGAGATGTCCTCTTCATTTTATTCCACAGGGACATCCTTGACACTATCTACCACAGGGACATCCTCCCCACTGTCCACAAAAGAAACATCCTTCCCTTTGTCCACCAGAGGCACGTCATAACTACTGTCCACCACAGAGATGTACTTTCCACTGTCCACCACAGAGACATTCTCCCCAGTGTCCACCACAGGGACATCCTTCTTATTGTCCATCACAGAGATGTATTCTTTGCACCACCAGAAAGTCCTCTCCATTATCCCCCACCTATGTCCTCTCCTCAGTCAACCACTGATATGTTGTCCTCACATTCCACCACAGATACGTCTTCCCCACTGTCCACCACAAAAACATCATCCTGTGTACTACAGAGACGTCCTTTTATCTTTCTTTCACAGAGGTGTCCTCCCCATTGACCACCACTGGTCGTCCTCCACACTGTCCACCACAAGGATGTCCTCCTCACTGACCTCAACATGGAAGTTTTTCCCAATGTCCACTCAGGGAAGTCCTACTCATGGTCCACCACAGGGACCTTTTCCCCAGAGTCCACCACAGAGACATCCTTCCCACATTCCACCACAGGGACTTCATACCCACTGTTCACCAAAGAGATTTCCTTTCCACTGTCCACCAAAGGGACAATGCATGGACAACTTACACAGTGTTTATACCAAAACCAAAGGAACACGTCTAAACTCAAACCACACAAGTAACGTGCATTTAGTGTTTTCAGCTCTCTAATAGTTCTATTTAACTCATGTAGTACACATGATTTTCTCCTTGGTTATTTTTATAGACGGGAACTGCCTTGCATTGTATAATGTCTTTTAGCTGCAATACCTATACTTATGTGTACATGATATAGAAAACGAAGCACAATGCTTGGCCAGCTACTACAGTGTTTATATCAATATCAAAAGAACAGGTCTTAACTCAAACATCACAAGTATCATGAATTTAGTGTTTTCTGCCCTCTAATAGTTGTCTTTAACTCAGGTAGTACACATGCTTTTCTCTTTGGGTATTTTTACAGTCAGGAACTGCCTTACATTGTATCATGCATTTTATCTGGAATACAGGTACTTATTTGTACATGGAATACAAAAAAATGAACAATGCTTGGCTGGCTACTACAGTGTATATACCAAAATCAAAAGAGCACGTCTTAACTCAAACTGCACAAGTATCTTGCATTTAGTGTTTTCAGCTCTCTAATAGTTGTATTTGTCGCACTTATTACACATGCTATTCTCCTTGGGTATTTTTACAGTCAGGAACCGCCTTACATTGTATCATGTGTTTTAGCTGCAATACAATTCTTATTTGTACATAGTATATTAAAAAAAAAAAACCAATGCTTGGCTGGCTCCTACAGTGTATATACCAAAATCAAAGAACACACCTTAACTTAAACTGCAAAAGTAACATGCATTTAATGTTTTCCCTGCTCTGATAGTTGTCTACCTCAGGGACATCCTCGCCACTGTCTACCACTGTGACATCCTCCACACTGTCCATCAAAGTGTCATACTCTTTATTGTCCACCAAAGGGATTTTCTCCTCTTCACCATAGGAACATTCTCGCCACTATCTACCACAAGGATATCTGCCCAACTGTCCACCACACTGAAATCTTCCCCACTGTCTACTACAGGGGCTTCCTTCCCTCTGTCAACCACAGGAATTTTTTCTCATTGTCCACAAGGAGGAAGTCCTCCCCACTGTCCACCACAGGAACATCCTCCTCATTGTCCACCAAAGGAAAGTCCTCCACACTGTTTACATAGAATACAACTAACTCACTGTCTACCACAGAGATATCCTCTCCACTGTTTACGACAGAGACATCCTCCATACAGTCCACCACAGGCACCTTCTCTCCACTGTCCACCACAGGGGTGTCCTCGCCACTGTCAACCACAGGGATGTCATCCTCACTGTATAGAACAAGGAAGTTCTTGATACGGTTTACCACAGGAGTCCTCCCCACTGTCCAACACAGGGACGTAATTTTCACTCTGTGCAAAAGGGAAGTCCTCCCCACTGTCTACCTCAGGGATATCATCCTTACTGTCCACCAGAAAAACGTACTCCCCAGTGTCTACCACAGGGACATATTTTCCACTGTCTACCACAGGGACAACATTCCCACTGTCAACCAGAGAGATATCATTCCCTCTGTCCAGAAAAAAGGTGTCCTCCCCACTGTACATCACAGGGAAATCTTTCTGAGTGTCCACCACAGAGATGTCCTTTTCACTGTTTACCAGACAGAAGTCCTCTACACTGCTGACTTAAGGTAGACCCACCACACTGTCCTTCACAGAGATATCTTCCCACTGTCCACCACAGGGATGAACTCCTGTGCCCCACAGCAAAGTCCACCCACTGTCCCCAATAGATGTTTTTTCTACTGTCAACAAAAGAGATGTCTTCCCCACTTTCCAACAACGATATATTCTCCCCACTGTACAACACAGAAACGTCCCCCCACTGTCCACCAAAAAAGGTCATTTCCACTGTCCATCACAGTTGTGTCCTCCCCATTGACCACCACCGAAATGTCTACACCACTGTCCATCAAAGAAATGTCCTTCCCACTGTCCACCATAAAAAATGATCTCTCCACTGTCCACCACAGGGACATCTTCCTGACCGTCCATTAAAGGGGCCTCCTTTCCACTGTGCACCACAGTGATATCTTCCCCACTTTCCACCACAGAGATGTCCTATCCACAGTCCACCAGAGGAATATGGTTTCCACTGTCCAACACAGGGACATCTTCCTCAACATCCACCACAGGAAAGGCCTTCCCACTCTCCACCACAGGGATGTCCTTTCTACTGTCCACCACAGGGATATTCTCTCCACGGTCAACCACAGGGACGGCCCCCTGTGTACCTCAGAGACTTCCACCCCACTGTCCAACACAGAAACGTCCTTCCCACTGTCCACCACAGGAAAGTCATCCCCACTGTCCACCTTAAAGATGTCCTCTTCACTGTGTACCACACGTATGTCCTCCTCACTGTCCACCAAAGAGATGTCCATACCACTGTTAACCACAAGAATGTTCTCCTGTGCACAACAATGATGTCCTCTTCACTGTCCACCACAGAGATGTCCTCCCCACTGTCTACCACAAAGACGTCTTCATAACTTTCCACCACAGGTACGTCCTTCTCACTGTCCATTACAGAGATGTCCTCAACAGTGTTCACCACAGCGATGTCCTCCTGTGCACCACAAGAATTTCCTCCCCACTGCCCACAACAGAGATGTACGATCCTGTCCACCAAAGAAACGTTCTCTCTTTTGTCTACCACAGAGAAGTCCTCTCCACTGACCACCACAGGGATATCCTTTCTACTGTCAACCACAGGGACATCCTTTCCACTGTCCAACACAGTGATGTCCTTTCTACTGTCCACCACAGGGATATTCTCTCCACTGTCCACCACAGGGAAATCCTACTGTGTACCACAGAAACATCCACACCGTTGTCCAACACAGAAACTTCCGCCCCACTGTCCACCACAGTGACATTCTTCCCACAGTTCAACACAGAAACTCCTTCCCACTGTCTACCACATGGATGTCCTCCCCACTCTCCACCACAGGGCATCCACCCCTCTGATCACCACAAACAAGTCCTTCACACTGTACAAGACAAAGATGTCTTCCCCACTGTTCACAACAGGGACATTCTTCACTCTGTCCACCACAGGGACATCCTCTTGTCTATCACGGATACATCCACCCCACTGTCCATCACAGAAATGTCCTCCCCACAGTCCACTACAGGGAAGTCTTCCCCACTGTCCATCTTAAAGATGTCCACCCCACTGTCACCACAGGCACATCCTTTCCACTGTCCACCACAGGTATGTCCTCCTCACTGTATACCACAGAGATGTCCTTACCACTGTCCACCACAAGAATATCCTGTGCACCCCAAGGACTTCCTCTTCACTGTCCACCACAGAGATGTCCTCCCCAGTGTCCACCACAGAGACATACTTTCCACTGTCCACCACAGGGACATTACCCCACTGTCCAACACAGCTATGTCCTCCCCACTGTCCAACACAGGGACATGCTCCTGTGTACCACAGGGAATTCCTCTATAATGTCCACCACAGGGACGTCCTTTCCACTGTCCAAAACAGAGATGTCCTCCCCATTGTCCACCACAGGAACATATTTCCCACTGTTTGTCACAGTGACGGCCTCCACACTGCCCACCACAGGTATGTTCTTTTCACTTTTCACCACAAATACATCGTCCCCACTCTCCACCAAAGGGGCATCCTACCCACTGTGCACCATATGGTCTTGCTTTCCACTGTCCAGCACATAAACATACTTGCCACTGTGCACCAAAATGACATTTTCATGTGCATCACAAGACATCCTCACACTGTCTGAAAAAGAGCTGTCCTCCCCACAGTCCACAAGGACCTCCTACCAACTGTCCAGCACAGTGAAATCCTCACCACTGTCTACCACAGGGATGGCCTCCCCACTGTCCACCACAATGACCTCCTCCCCACTGTTTACCACAGGGATATCTACCCACTTCCTCCACAGGGACATCTACCCACTGTCCACCACAGAGTCATCCTTTCCACTGATGATCACAAGGACGTCCTCCTCACTGTAAAACACAAAGATATTCTTCCAACTGTTCAATACAGGGACATCCTCCCCACTGTACAACACAGTGACATGCTCCCCACTGTACAACACAGTCACTTTTTTTCACTGTCCTCCACAGAAATGTCCTCCCCACTGTCCACCACAGGGATGTCCTCCCCACTGTCCACCATAGTGACATATTCCCCAATGTCCACCCCAAAGACGTCCTCTCTACTGTCCAACATATGTATGTCCTCCTCATTGTCAATCACAAGGACATCCTCCCCATTGTTCACCACAGGAAAATCCTTCCCACTGTACACCACAGGGACATCTTCCCCATGGACCTATACCAAAACCTCCTTTCCACTCTCCACCACAGGAATGTCCTTTCCACTTTCCAGCACAGGGATGTCCTCCTCAATGTCCAACCAAGTGACGCCCTTTTCAATTTCCACCACATAGATGTCCTCTGCATTGTCCACCACAGGGACTTTTTTATTGTTCCTCTTGTGCACCACAAGGAATGTCCTCCCCACTGTCCACCACCAGGATGTCCTCCCCACTGTCCACCCCAGGGATGTCCTTTCCACTCTTTACAACAAGGATGTCTTTCTCATTCTCTACAACAGGGAAGTCCTTCCCACTGTCCACCACAGAGACATACTCCCAACTGTCAAGCACAGTGATGTCCTGTTCACTTTCCTCAACATGGAAGTCCTTACTACTCTTCACTCAGAGATGTCCTCCTTACTGTCCACTTATAAATGGCAACCTTACTGTCCACCACAGGGATGTCCTCCCCAGTGTCTACCACAAGGACATCCTTCTCAGTCTCCACCACAGGGATGTCATACCCACTGTCCACCACAGCAAACTGCACAAGTATCCTGCATTTTGTGTTTTTAGCTCTCTAATACTTGTATTTAACTCACATATTACACAGGCTTTCCCGCTTGGGTATTTTTACAGATGGGAACTGCCTTACATTGTATCATGCATTTTAGCTGCAATAGAGGTACTTATTTGTAATTTGTATACCAAAAAATGAACAATGCTTGGCTAGCTACTACAGTGTTTATTCCCAAATCAAAATAACACATCTTAACACAAACTGCACAAGAAACATGCATTTAGTCTTTTCGGCTCTCTAATACTTGTCTTTAACTCAAGCAGTACACATTCTTTTCTGTTTTGTATTTACAAAGATGGGTACTGCTTTAAATTGTATCATGCATTTTAGCTGCAATACAGGTACTTATTTGTAAATGTATACAAAAAGGACAAAGTTTGGATGGCTACTGCAGTGTTTATACCAAAATCAAAAGAACAAGTCCTAACTCAAACTGCACAAGTAACATGCATATAATGTTTTCAGCTCTCTAATAGTTGTATTTAACACACTTATTACACATGCTTTTTTCCTTCGGTATTTTTCAGACGGGAACTGCCTTACATTGTATCATGCATTTTAGCTGCAATACAGGTACTTGTTTGTACATAGTATACAAAACAAAAAACAAAGTGTGGGTAGCTAATACACTGTTTATAGCAAAATCAGAAGAATATGTCTTAACTCAAACTGCACAAGTAACATGCATTTAGTGTTTTCAGCTCTCTAATAGTTGTCTTTAACTCAGGTACTACACATGATTTTCTCCTTCTGTATTTATACAGGTAAATCGTCCTCACTTTCCACCACAGAATCATCTTTCAAACTCTCCACTAAAGGATGTCCTCACCACTGCCCACCACAAAGATGTCCTCCTGTGTACAAGGGAGATGTCCTCCCCACTGTCCACCACCAAAAATCCTCCCCACTGTCCACCACAGAGACATCCTTTCACTGTTTACCACAGGGACATCCTCCCCACTTTCCTCCACAAAGGCGTCTTCCCCACTGACCACCACAGGGATTTCCTCCCCACTGTCCACCAAAGCAATGTCCTTCTGTGCACAAGGACATCCTCCCCATTGTCCACCACATAGATTTTTTCCACTGTCCACCATAGGAATGTCCTCCCTACTGCCCATCACAGGGACATTCTCTCCACTGTTTATCACAGGGATGTACTTCTGTGTACAACAGATATATCCACCCCATGGTCCACCCCAGAAACGTCCTCCCCACTGTCCACCACAAGAAAGTCCTCCCCAATGTCCATTTTAGAAATGTCCTCCCCAATGTCCACCACAGTTACATCCTACCCACTGTCGACCACAGGTACGTCCTCCTCACTGTCCACAACAGAGACATACTCTGCACTGTTCACCACAGGCACATCCTACTGTGCACCACAAAAATGACCCCCACTGTCTACCACAGAGATGTATTCTCCATTCCCAACCACAGGGATGTCCTATCCACAGTCTACCACAGGGATATCCACCCCACTGTCCAACACAGAGATGTGCTCCCCACTGTCCAAAACAGAAACGTCCTCCTCACTGTCCACCAGAGAGATGTACTTCCTATTGTCTGACACAGGGATGTTTATTCCACTGTCCACCACAGGTATGTTCTTCCCACTATCCACCACAGAGACATCTTCTCCAATGTCCCCCACAGGGATATCCTCCCCAATGTCCATCACAGGGAAGGCCTCCTGTGTAAAACAAGCACGTGCTTATCATTGACCACTGCAGGGGTGTCCTCCCCACTGTCCACCATAGGGTCTTGCTTTCCACTGTCCACGACATGGAATTGCTTGCCACTGTTCACCACTAGGACCTCCCACTGTCCATCACAGGATATCTTCACACTGTTTACCACAGAGATGTCCTCTGGACTGACCACCACAGGAACATTCTCCACACTAACCACTATTGGGAGGTCCTTCCCACAACCCACCAGAAGGATGTACTTCCCACTGTCCACCACAGTAAATTTCTTTCCACTGTCAACCACAGGGGCTTCCTCTCCACTGTTCACAACAGGGACATTCTGAACAATGTACACCAAAGAAACGATCTCACCATTGTTCACGACAGTAACATCCTCCACACTGTATACAAAAGGGGCATCCTCCCCACTGACCACCACACTGATATCCTCTGCACTCTCCACCACAGGGATGTCCTCCCAACTGTCCACCACAGTGTCAGTCTCCTGTAAACCACAAGGACATCCTCCCCACTGTTCACCACTGTAAATTTTGTTCCACTCTCCACCACAGGGGCTTCCTCTCCACGGTCCACAACAGGGACATCCTCCCCACTGTACAACAAAAAGGCATCCTCCACACTGACCACCACACTGTTATCCTCCCCAAAGTCCATCACATGGACGTCCTCCCCACTGTCCACCACAGAGATGTCCTTTACTCTGTCCACCATAGGAAAGTTCTTCCCACTGTCCACTAGAGGGACATCCTCCTAACTGTCTACCACTGGCCCATTTGTCCCACTGTTCACCACAGAAATATCCTCCCCACGGTCAACCCCTGGGATGTCATATCCTCTGTTTATCACAGGGCTGTCCTCCCCACTGTCAACCAGAGAAATGTCCTTCTCACTGTCCACCACAGGCCCATACTTCCCAGTGTCCTCCACAGAAACATCCTCCCAACAGTCAACCACAGGGATATCCTTCCCACTGTCCACCACAGGGATGCCCTCCCCACTGTCCACCACAGGGACATCCTTCCCACTGTTCACCACAGGGACGTTTTCCATACTCTCCACCACAGGGCTATTCTTTCCACTGTCTACCACAGCACATCCTCCTGTGTACCACAGAGATATCTACCCCACAGTCTACATAAAAAACCTCCTCGTCACCACTGTTAAACACAGGGAAGTTTTCCCCACTGTCCACCTTTGGGATTTTCTCCCCAATTTTTACCACAGGTACGTTCTCCACATTATCCACCAAAGGGAAGTCCTCCTGTACACCTCAAGGATGTCCTCCCAACTGTCCACAACAGAGAAGTTCTTCCCACTGTCCACTACAGGTACGTTTTTCACACAGTCCACTCCAGAGATGGGCACCCAACTGTCAAACGTAGGAATGTTTTTTCCACTGTCCACCACAGGGATGTTTTTTGTACCACAGGGACTTCCTTTTCACTGTCCACCAGAGGGATATCCTCAATACTTTTCACCACAGGGACATCTTATTTACTCTCCAACACAGGAATGTCCTCTTCACTGTCCACCAGAGTGTTGTCCTCCTTTTGACCACAGGGACGTCCTCCCCACTGTCCACCACAGGGACATTCTCCCCACTGTCCAAAAAAAGAAGTCCTCCCCACTGTCCACCAAAGTGAAATCTTCCCCACTGTCCAGCACAGGTATGTCCTCACCCCTTTACATCACAGGGACATCCTCCTCTGCACCACAGGGACATTGTCACAAATGTCCACAACAGAGATATTCTTCCCATTGTCCACCAGAGGAATATCCTCCACACTCTCCACAACCAGGACCTTCTTCCCACTGTCCACCATAGGGACATCCTTTCCACTGTCCACCACAGGGACGTCCTCCTCACTGTCCACTATAGAGAAGTCCTTCTCATTGTCCACCACAGTGAATTCCTCCCCACTGCCCATGCCAGGGATATCCTTTGCACTGTAAGCCATAGTGTTGTCCTCCCCACAATCCACCACAGAGACATACCCACTGTCTATGACAGAGATGTCCTTCGCATTGTCCACTACGGGGAAGTCTTTCCCACTGTCCACCACAGAAGTGTCTTCTTCACAGTACACCACAGGGGTGAACTCCCTACTGTCTAGCACAGAGACATGCTCCCTACCGTCATCCAAAGAAAAGTCCACCACAGGGATGTCCTCTCCGCTGTCAACCACAGAAATGTCCTCCTCACTATCCACAACAGGGAAGTCCTCCCCACTATCCACCATAGGAACGTCATCCCCACAATTCACCACAGGGACGTCCTCTTATTTACTACAGGGACTTCCTCACCACTATCCTCCAAAGGAGCATCCTCAACACCACATGGACATAACCCACACTTTCCAGTACAGAGATGTTTTTTCCCAGTGGCCACCACAGGGACATCCTGCCCACTGTCCAAGACAGGGATGACCACCGGTGAAACACAGTTATGTCCTCCCAACTGTCCACCACAGAGGTGTCCTCCCTTCTTTCCAACACAGGAACATTTTACTTATGGTCCAACACAGGGACATCCTACTGTACACCAATACAAGTTCCTCCTCATTGTGTCCCACAGATGTCCTCCAAACTGTCCACCACAGGCACGACGTCCATACGTCCTCCCCACTGTCCAACACAGGGATGTCCTTTCTACAGTGCACCACAGGGATTTCCTCCTCACTCTACACCAGACAAAAGTCCTCTCCACTGTCCATCACACAGGGACATCCTTCTCACTGTCTACCTTACTGAAATCCTCACCACAGGCCACCACTGGGATGTCCTCCTGTGCACCACAAGGGCGTCCTTCCCAATGTTCACCACAAGGAAGTACTCCCTATTGTTCATCTTAGTGATGTTCTCCCCACTGTCCACCACAATTATGTCCTTTCAACTGTCCACCACAGGTAAGGCCTCCTCACTGTCCTCCACTTGGATGTCCTACCCACTCTCCACTCAGGCACATTCTCCATACTGTACACTGAGGGTTGTCCACCTTACTGTCTAATACAGGGACGTCCTCCCCAATGTCCACCACAAGGACATTTTCCCCAGTGTCTGCCACATGGATGTTATATACACTGTCCACCACAGGAATGTTTTTCCCACTGTTCACCAAATGGACAATGCAGGGCTGGCTTATACACTGTTTATACCAAAATGAAAAGAACACGTCTTAACTCAAACAAGTAATGTACATTTTGTGTTTTTAGCTCTCTAATTGTTGTCTTTAACTCACATCGTACACATGCTTTTCTCCTTGAGTATTTTTACAGATGGGAACGGCCTTACATTGTGTCATGCGTTTTAGCTACAATACAGGTACTTATTTGTACATAGTATACATAACAAAGAACAATGCATGGCCAGCTAATACGCTCTTTATAACAAAATCAAAAGAACACGTCTTAACTCAAACTGCACAAGTAACATGCATTTACTGTTTATCGCTCTCTAATTGTTGTCTTTAACTCACGTAATACACATGATTTTCTCCTTAGGCATTTATACACATACGTCCTCCTCATTTTCCACCACAGAAACATTTTTAAACAGTCCACCACAAAAACATCCTCACCACTGTTCACCACAAAAATGTCCTCCTGTGTACCATAGAGACACCCTCCCAAATTTCCTTCAGATATGTGTCCTTCCTATTGACCACCACAGAAACACCCTCCACATTGTGAACCAAAGAGATATCCTCCCACTGTCCACCACAACAACATCTTCCCCACTCTCCACCATGAGGACTTAATACTGTGCACCACAGTGATGTTCTCCCCACTGTCCACAACAGAAAAATCCTCCCCACTGTTCACCACAGGGACAACCTTCACACTATCCACCAAAGGGACATCCTCTTGTGTAAGACAGGCCCTTCCTCCCACTGTTCACCACAGCGACATCCTCCCTACTGTCCACAACAGGGATATCCTTCCCACTGTGTACCACAAAGATGTCCTTACCACTGTCCTCCAAAGGAGCATCCTCCCCTCTGTCCACCACAGGAACGTTCTTCCCACTGTCCACTACATGGACATCCTCCTCACTGTCCACCACAGGGATGTCCTCCCCAGTGTACACCATAGAGCATACTCACCACTGTCCACCACAGGAAAGTCCTTCCCACTGTCCACCACAGAGGTGTCCTCCCAACCATCAACCATCTGGACCTCCTCTTACCTGTCCACCACAAAGTTATCCTCCTCATTTTCCACCACTGGAAAATCCTTCACACTGTCCACCACAAGAACGTTCTCTTCACTTCCATCATAGAGACATACTCCCCACTGTCTATTACAAGGACCTCCTCTCCACTGTCCAACACAAGGATGTCCTTCCCATATTCCATTACAGGAAAGTCCTTCCAACTGTCCACCACAAGGAATTACACGGGTGTACAACAGGGATGTCCTCCCCACTGTCAACCACAGGGTGTCCTCTTCGCTTACCACCACAGGGACATCCTTCACACCCTCCACCACAAGGACATCCTTCCCAATGTCCACCACAGGGATGTCCATCCCACTGTTCATCACTGGTACATTCTTCCTACTGTCCACCACAGAGATGGCTACCACACTGCCCATCACAGGGATGTTTTAACCATTGTCCACCACAGAGATATCCTATTGACTGTTTAACACAGGAATATCTTAACGGTCCACCACAGTGAAGTTCTCCCAAGTGTCCACAACAGGCACGTCCTCCTCACTGTCCATTACAGGGACATCCTCACCACTGTCCACCACAGGAACTAATACCTACTATCCAACACAAAGACATCCTCGCCACTGTCCACCACAACGACATCCTCCTGTGTACCACAGAAATGTCCTCCCCACTGTCCACTACAGAAGCGTTTTTCCCATTGACCACCACTGGGACATCCTCCACACTGTCCACTACAGAGATGTCCTCCCAACTGTCCGCCACATGGATGTCCTCCCTACTGTCCACCAAAGGGAATTCTTGCCCACTGTCCATCACAGGGAAATCTTCCCTACTGTCTACCACAGGGACGTATTCCTCATGGTCCACAACAGGCATGGCCTCTCCACTCCCTACCACAGAGTCATTCTCCCCACTGTGCAAAAAATAAACATCTTTTTCACAGTCCACCACATGGATGTCCTCCCCACTGTCTACCACAGAAATGTCCTCCTTACTGTCCACCACAGTGAAGTTCTCCCAAGTGTCCACAACAGGCACGTCCTCCTCACTGTCCATTACAGGGACATCCTCACCACTGTCCACCACAAAGACATCCTCCTGTGTAAAACAGAAATGTCTTCCCCACTGTCCACTACAGAGGCGTCCTTCCCATTGACCACCACTGGGACATCCTCCACACTGTCCACTACAGAGATGTCCTCCCAAATGTCCACCACATGGATATCCTCCCCACTGTCCACCAAAGGGAATTCTTGCCCACTGTCCATCACAGGGAAATCTTCCCTACTGTCCACCACAGGGCCGTATTCCTCATGGTCCACAACAGGCATGGCCTCTCCACTCCCTACCACAGAGTCATGCTCCCCACTGTGCAAAAAATAAACGTCTTCTTCACAGTCCACCACAGGGATGTCCTCCCCACTGTCCACAACAGAAATGTCCTCCTCACTGACCACAACAGGAAAGTCCTCCCAACTGTCCACCACAGAGACATCATTCCCACAGTCCACCACAGTAACTTCCTCCTATGTACAACAGAAACTTCCTCAGCACTGTCCTCCACAGGGGCATCCTCAACTCTGACCACCACAGGGAAATCTTCCACAATGTACACAAGAGGGACCTCCACCCCACTGTACACCACAGGGACATCCTCCATAATTTCTGCCACAGACACATCATCCTCACTCTCCTCAAAAGAGAAATCCTCTCCACTGTCCACTCAGTGATGTACTTTTTACTGTCCACCACAGAGATATCCTCTCCAGTGTCGATCACAGGGACATCCTTCCCTGTGGACACCACAGGGATTTTATACTCACTGTCCACTACAAATACGTCCTCGCCACTATCCACCACAAAGACATCCTCCAGTGTACCACAGAGATGTCCTTCCCACTGTCCACCACAGAGGCATCGTCCAAATTGAACACCACAGGGATGTCCTCCCAACTGTCCACCACAGGCAAGTCTTCCCTACAATCCACCACAGGGATGTTTTTCTCATGGTCCACCACAGGAATGGCCTCCCCACTGTCTACCACAGAGATGTGCTTCCCACTGTCAACCAAAAAAAATTCCCCCAAGAGTCCACCACAGGGATGTCCTACCCACTGTCCACCACAGAAATATCCTCCTCACACTCCACAACAGAGAACTCATCCCCAATGTTCTCCACAGGGACGTCATTTCCACTGTCCAAAAAAAACCTTCCTCCTATGTACCATGGGGACTTCCTCAGCACTGTCCTCCACAGGGGCGTCCTCCCCACCTTCCACCACAGGGACGAACTCCTGTGCACCACAGGTACATCCACCCAACTGTCCACAAAAGAGATGTTTTCAACACTGTCCAAAACAGGAATATTCTCCCCTCTTTCCACCACAGGAACGTCCTTCCCACACTCCACCACAGGAACATCTTCCATTGTA
This sequence comes from Arvicanthis niloticus, assembly GCF_011762505.2. Classification (NCBI taxonomy): domain Eukaryota; kingdom Metazoa; phylum Chordata; class Mammalia; order Rodentia; family Muridae; genus Arvicanthis; species Arvicanthis niloticus. Next base: position 1,097,494 of record NC_047670.1, read on the forward strand.
ACACAATGACATCCACCCCACTGTACACCACAGAAACAGCCTTCCTACTGTCCACAACATGAAGTCCTCCCCACTGTCCACCACAGGTACATCATCCTCACACTCCACCACAGAAATGTCCTCCCAACTGTCCAACACAGGGATGTCCCCCTGTGCACCACTAAAAATCCTCTCCACTGTCCATCACAGAAATGTCCTCCCCACTGTCCACCACAGGGACATCTTCCCCACTGTCCACCACAGGGATGTCCACACCACAGTACACCACAGGGATGTCCTCCAATGTACCACATTTATGTCCACCCATTGTTCACCACAGAAACCTCCTCCCCACTGTCCACCTTAGGGATATCCTCCCCACTGTCCACCACAAGTATGCCCTCCTGAGTTTTCACCAAAGTTACGGTCTCCTCAATGTCCACCACAGAGATGTCTACACAGCTGTCCATCACAGGGACATCCTCCTGTGCACCCCAAGAACCTCCTCCTCACTGTCCAGCACAGGTTTGTCCTCTCATTGTCCATGACAGGAAAGTCCTCCTCACTCTCCACCACAGGGACGTCCTCCCCACATCCACCACAGGGACATCCTACTCAGTGTCCGCCACAGGGACATCCTCCCCACTGTCCACTACAATGGTGTCGAGCCTATTGACTACCAAAGGGATGTCCTCCCTACTGTCAACCACAAGCACATCATTCTCACTGTCCTCAACACAGTTCTTCCCACTGTCAACTCTGGGATGTCCTCCTTACTGTCCATCACAAGAACTTCCTCCCCAGTATCCACCACAGGGACATCCTCCTTACTATCCATCACAGGGATGTCATACCCACTGTCTACCAAAGGAATGTCCTTCCCACTGTCCACCAAAGGGACAATGCATGGCCGGCTAATACAGTGTTTATACCAAAATTTAAAAAAAAAAAACCATCTTAACTCAAACTGCACAAGTAACGTGCATTTAGTGTTTTTTGCTCTCTAATAGTTGCCTTTAACTCAGGTAGTACACATGCTTTTCTTTTTTGTATTTATACAGATGGTACTGCCTTTCATTGCATCATGCATTTTAGCTGCAATATATGAACTTTTGAGTACATGGTATACAAAAATAAGTACAATGCTTGGCCAGCTACTACAATGTTTATACCAAAATAAAATGAACACATCTTAACTCAAACAGCACAAGTAAGGTGCATTTAGTGTTTTAGATCTCTACAAGTTGTCTTTAACATATACAGTACACATGCTTTTCTCTTTGGGTATTTTTACAGACAGCAACTGCCTTACATTGTATCATGTGTTTTGGCTGCAATACAGGTACTTATTTGTACATAGTATAAAAAACAAAGAACAATGCATGGCTGGCTAATACACTTTTTATACCAAAATCAGAAGAACATGTTTTAACTCAAACTGCACAAGTATCATGCATTTAGTGTTTTTAGAACTCCAATAGTTGTATTTAACTCATGTATTACAAATGCTTTTCTCTTGCCGGGCAGTGGTGGTGCACGCCTTTAATCCCAGCACTTGGGAGGCAGAGGCAGGTGGATTTCTGAGTTCGAGGCCAGCCTGGTCTACAGAGTGAGTTCCAGGACAGCCAGGGCTACACAGAGAAACCCCGTCTCGAAAAACCAAAAAACTGCTTTTCTCCTTCTGTATTTATACAGTTACATCCTCCTCACTTTCCACCACAGATACATCCTTCAAACTGTCCAAAACTAAAATGTCCTTGCCACTGTCCACAACAAAGACTTCTTCCTGTGTACCACAGAGATGTCTTCCCCACTGTCCACCACAAAAATCCTCCCCACTGTCCACCACAGAGAGGTCCTCCCCACTTTCGTCTAGAGAGGTGTCCTCCCCATTGACCACCACAGGGAAGTCCTCCACATTGTCCAACATAAAAAATCCTCCCCACTGTACACCACAGAGACATCCTCCACACAGTCCACCACTGGTATGTCCTCCACACTGTCCACTACAAAGATGTCCTCCACACGGTAAACCACAGGGATATTCTCCACACTGTCCACCACAGGCACGTACTATTGTGTACCACAGGAACTTCCTCTCCAGTGTCCACCACACAGAAAACCTCCCCACTCTCCACAACAGAAATGTCCTTTTTACTGTCTAACAAAGGATAGTCCTCCTCAATGTCCACCACAGGGAAGTCCTCCTCAAAGTACACCAGAGGGAAGTCCTTCACACTGTTTATCTAATAAACACCCAACTCACCACAGGAATATGCTCACCACTGTTTACCTAAAGGACATCCTTCTCACTGTCCACCATAGGACTGTCCTTCACACTGTCCACCACAGGGACATCCTACCCACTGTCCACCACAAGGACATTCTTCTTACTGTCCACCACAAGGACATACTCCTATGCACCACCACAACATCCTCCCCATTTTCCACCACAGATGTCCTCCCCACAGTCAACCACAGGTACGTCCTCCTCACTATCCATCACAGATGTGTCTTTCCCACTGTCCATCACAAAGTCATCCTCGCCACTGTCCACCAAAAAGAAGTCCTCCTGTATACCACGGAGACGTCTTTCAATCTTCCCTCCACAGAGACGTCCTCCCCATTGACCACAACTGGAAGACCTCCACACTGTCCATCAAAGAGATGTCCTCCCAACTGTCCACCACAGTGATATCTTCCACATTGTCAACAACAGGGAGGTCTTCCCCACTGTCCACCACAGGGATGTCCTCCCCACTGTCCATCACAGGGATGTCTTTTCTACTATCCACCTTAAGGACGTCCTCCCAACTGTCAACCACACGGACATCCTTCACACTGTCCACCACAGGACATCCTTCTGTGCACAACAAGGATGGCCCCACCACTGTGAACTACACTGACATCCTTTTTACTGTCTACCACAGGGACATCCTCCCCACTGTTGAATGCAGAGATGTCCTCCCTGGTTTCCAACACAGACACGTCTTTCACACTGTCCACCACAGGGAGGTCCTCTCCAATGTCCACCATAGTGACGTCCTCCCCACTGTTTACCACAGGGACGTTCTTCCCAATGTCCACCATAGGAAGTTCCTCTCCCCTGGACAACACAGGGACGTCTTTTTACTGTCCTCCACAGAAACATCTCATCACTGTCCACCACAGGGACGTCTTTCCCACTGTGCTCCACAGAGATATCCTCTCCACTCTCCACCACAGGGATGTCCTTCACATGGCTCACCACAGAAATGTCCTGCCCACTGTCTACCACAGGGATGTCCTACCAACTGTCAACTATAGGGAGCTCTTCCACACAGTCAACCACAGAAATATCCTGCCCACTGTCCACCACAAGGATGTCTTTCCCACTGTTCCCCATAGCGTCGTTCTTCACATGCTCCACCACATGAAGGTCCTCTACACTGTTCACCACAGCGATGTCCTTTCCACTGTCCACCACAGAAAAGTCATCATCTCTGTGAACCACAGGGACCTTTTTACCACTGTCCACCACAGTGAGGTCCTTCCCTCTGACCACCACAATTTGATGTCCTTCAAATTGTCCACCACAGAAACGTCTTCCCCACTGTCCAAAACAGGGACATCCTCACCATGTCCACCACAGGGACATCCTTTTCACTGTCTACCACAGGGAGGTCCTCACCACTGTCCACCACAGGGACATCCTCTCAACTGTACACCATAGGGACATCCACCCCACTATCGACAACAGGGATGTCATAACCACTGTCAACAATAGGGACTTCCTCCTCTCTGTCCACCACAGAGACGTCCTCACCACTGTGTACCACAGGGACATCCTCCTGTGCACAAGAGTGACCTCCTCACCACTGTGCACTACAGGGTCATCATTTCCACAGTTCACCACTGGGATGTCCACCTCACTGTCCACTGCAGAGAGATCCTTCTCACTGTCCAACATAGGGACATACTTCCCCCTGTCCACCACAGGGAGGTCCTCTCCTCTGTCCACCAAAAGGACATCCTCTCCACTGTCCACCACAGGGACGTCTTTTCCAGTTTCCACCAAAGGAAAGTCCTCTCCACTGTCCAACACAGGTACATGCTTTTTATTGTTCACCACAGAAATGTGTCATCACTGTCCACCACAGGGACATCTTTTCCACTGTCCTCCACAGAGAGATTTTCCCCGTTCTCCACAACAGGGTTGTCCTTCCCACTGTCCACCACAAGGACATCCTACCAACTGTCCACCAGAGGGACGTCCTTCAAACTGTCCACCACAGAAACGTCCTCCCCACTCTCCATAACTGAGAGGTCCATCACACTTTCCATCACAGTGATGTCTTCACCACAGTCCACCAACCGAATGTCCTACCCACTGTTCACCAGAGGGAGGTCCTCCTCACTGTCCATGACAGTAACATCCTCCTGTGTACCACAAGGACATTCTTACCACTGTACACCACAGGGTCATCCTCACCAATGTCCAGCACAGTGAAGTCCTTCCCACAGTTCACCACAGTGATGTCCTTCCCACTGTCCACTACACGAAGGTCCTCTCCACTGTCCACCACAGAAACACCTTTTACTCTCCACCACAGAAACGTCTCATCAATGTCCACAACAGAAACGTCTTTCACACTGTCCTCCACAGAGAGATCCTCCCCACTCTCCAAAACAGGGATGTCCTCCTCACTGTCAACCAGAGAGACGTCCTACCTACTGTCTGCCACAGGGAGGTCCTCTCCACTATCCAGCAGAGGGACGTCCTCCACACTGTCCATTACAGGGACATGCTTCCCACTGTTCACCACAGAAACATCCTTCCCACTGTTCACTAAAGGGACATCCTCTCCAATGTGCATCACAGGACATACTTCTGTTCAAAAGAGTGACTTCCTCACCACTGTGTACCACAGGGACATCCTCCTGTGCACAACAGGGATGTACTCACCACTGTGAACTACATGGACATTCCACTGTCTACCACAGGGTTGTCCTATTCACTGTCCACTGCAGAGAGGTCCTCCCCACTCTCCACCACAGGGACGTCCTTCCCACTGTTCACCATAGGGACGTCCTCCCAACTGTCCACCACAGGGACATCCTTCCCATTTTCACAACAGAGACATCCTCCGCACTGTCCTCTCAGGGACGGTCTTCCCACTGTCCACCACAGAGAGGTCCTTCCCACTGTCCACCACAGAGATATCCAAACCACTGTTCACCACAGGGACAGCCTTCCCACTGTCCACCACAAGGATGTCCTCCCCACTGTCCACCACAAAGACGTCCTTCCTACTATCCACAAGAGGGAGGTCCTGTACACTGTGTACCATAGGGACGTCCTCCAATGTACCACAAGGAAGTCTTTACCTCTGTTCAAAACAGGGTCGTCCTCACAAATGTCCAGCACAGTGACATCCTCCCCACTGTTCACTACAGTAACATCCTCCCCACTGTGCAAAACAGGGACTTCCTCTTGTGAACAACATGGACTTCATTACCACTGTGTACCCCAGAGACATTCTCCTGTGCACAACAGGGATGTCCTCACTTCTGTGTACCACAGGGACATCCTCCTGTGCACAACAGGGATGTCCTCACCACTGTGGATCACAAGGACATCCTTTCTACTGTGCACAACATGGACATCATTCCAACTGCAGCACAGAGAGGTCCTCCCCACTGTCCACCACAGGGACGTCCTTCCCACTGTCCATCACAGAAACTTTCTTTCCACTTTTCACCCTAAGGATGTCCTCCCCACTGTCCACCAGAGGGAGATTCTCATCCTGTCTATCACAGGGACATCCTCCCCACTGTCCACCAATGGACATCCTCCCCACTGTGCTCCACAAAGACATTCTCCTGTGCACAAAAGGGCTTTCCTTAACTCTGTGCACAATTGGGATATCCTCCTGTGCATACTAGGGAACTCCTCACCACTGTACACCCCAGAGCTGTCCTACAGACTCTCCATGACAGGGACATCTTTCAAACTGTCCACCAAAGGGACGTTCTCCTGTGCACCATGGAAACGTCCTCACCACGGTCAACCACAAAGGACGCCCTCCACATTTTCCACCACAGGGACGTCCTCCCAACTGTCCACCCCAGGGAGGTCCTCTCGACTGTCCACTAAAGGGGTGTCATCCCCACTGTCCAACACAGTGACGTCCTTCCCACTGTCCACCAAGGAATGTCCTTCCAACTGTCCACCACAGAAATGTCCTTACAACTGTCCACCAGACGGACATCCACCCTACACTACACCACAGGTATGTACTTAACACTGTCTGCCACATGGATGTCCTCCCAACTATCCACCACAGGGACATCCTCCCCACTGTCCACATCAGTGATGTCCTTCCCACTGTCCATAATAAGGAGGTCCTCTCCAATGTACAACACAGGGATGTCCTCTCCGCTTTCAACCACAGTGTGGGAAGCAGCTTCCCACACCACAGAAATGTCATCATCACTCTCTACCACAGGAAACTTTTACCCACTGTCAACCAAAGAGAGGTTCTTCCTGTTGACAACCACAGGGACAGCCTTCAAACTGTCCCCCACAGAAATGTCCTCCCCACTCTGCAAAACAGGGTCGTCCTCCCCACTCTCCACCACAGGGAAGTCCTTCGAACTGTCTACAACAGGGAGGTCATCACCACTGTCTACCACAGGGACATCCTTCCCACTGTCCACAACAGAAACGTCTTTAATATGGTCCACCACAGAGATGTACTCCCAAATGTCCACCACAGGGACATCCTCCCCACTGTCCACCACAATGACGTCCTTCCCGCTGTCCACAACAGGCACATTTTTCCACTGTCCACCACAGAGACATCCTCCCCACTGTGCACCACAATGACATTCTCCTCTGCACAAGAGGGATGTCCTCAACACAGTGCACTACAGGGACATCCTTTCCACTGTCCACAACAGGGATGTCCTCCCCATTGTACACTGCAGAGTGGCCTTCCCTGCTGTCAACCACAGGGACATCCTTCTTATTGTCCACCAGAGTGAGATTCTATGCACAGTCCACCCCAGGGATGTCCTCCCCACTGTCTACCACAGAAACATCCTGCCCACTGTCCACCACAGGGACATCCTTCCCTCTTTAAACCACAGGGTCATTGTTCTCACTGTCCACCACAGGTACATCCTCCCCACTGTCCATTAGAGGGAGGTCGTCCCCACTACAGGGTGTGTTGGTCAGTGGGGAGGATGCTCCTGTGGTGGACAATGGGAAGGACTGCCCCATGGTGAACTGTAGGGAGGACATTTCTGTGTTGAACTGTTGGAAGTATGTCCCTGTTCACTACAGGGACGTCCTTCTGTGTACTACAAGGTGTTCTTTCACACAGTGTTGGACAATGGGGTTGACATCTTTGTGGTGGTCAGTGGGGAGGATGCTCCTGTGGTGGACAATAGGGAGGAAATCCCAGTGGTGAACCATGGAAAGCAGGTCCCATTGGCGGACAGTTGGAAGGATGTCCCTTTGGTAGACAGTGGGGAGGAGGTCTTTTTGATTGACAGTGGAATGGATTTTATTGTGGTGGACAGTGGGGGGATATCACTGTGGTGGACAGTGGAATCATGTCCCTGTGGTTGGCAGTGTGGAGAACCTCCTTTTGATGTACAGTGTGGAGGACGTACCTCTGTTGGACAGTTGGTAAGGTAGCCCTGTGGTGGACAGTGGGGAAGATATCCCTGTGTTGGACAGTAGAGAGGATGTCCCTGTGGTGGTCAGTGGGGAGGATGCTACTGTGGTGGACAATGGGAAGGACGGCCCCATGGTGAACATTAGGGAGGACATTTCTCTGTTGGACTGTTGGAAGTATGTCCCTGTAGTGGAAAGAGAGAAGGAGGTCCCTGTGGTGGACAGTGGGAAGGATTTCATTGTGGTGGACAGTGCACAGGAGGTTCCTATAGTGGACAGTGGGGAAAACAACCCTCTGGTGAACAGTGGGGAGATTGGTTCTGTGGTGGACAGTGGAGGGGACATTCCTATGGTAGACAGTGGGTAGGCTCTCACTGTGTTAGACAGTGGGGAAGAGGTCCCTGAGGTAAACTGTTGGGGGGATGTCCCTGTTGTGGAAAGTGGGAAGAATTTCACTATACTGGACACTGGGGAGGACGTCTTTGAGAATAGTGGATGGGACATTCCTGTGGTGCACAGGAGGACGACCTTGTGGTGGAGAGTGGGAAAGATGTCCCTGTGGTGGATAGTGCAGAAGACATCTGTGTGGTGGACAGTGGTGAGGACATCCCTGTTGTGCACAGGAGCATGTCTCTGTGGTGCAGAGTGGGGAGGATGTCACAGTGGTCGACAGAGAAAAGGACATTCCTGTGGTGAATAGTGGGGAAGATGCCCTTGTGGTGGACAACTGTAAGGACATCCTTGTGGTATACAGGAGGATTTACTTTTGGTGGACAGTGGGGAAAACATCCCTGTGGTGGACAGTATTGTGGACGTCTCTGTGTTGGCTGGTGGGAAGAATGTACCTGTGCTGGACAGTGGGGAGGACAACCCTTTGTTGGACAGTGTGAAGGATGTCACCGTGGTGGACATTGGGGATGACATCTCTGTTGTGGAGAATGGGGAAGATGTCCCTGTGGTGGACAGTGGGGAGGACATTCCTTTGGTGGACAGTGGGAAGTATGATCCCGTGGTGGACATTGGGGATGACATCTCTGTTGTGGAAAGTGGGTGGACATCCCTGTGGTGGTCAGTGGGGAGGACACCTCTGTGGTGTACAGTGGGTAGGAAACGCTGTGGTATACAGGATTAAGTCCTCGTGGTTAACAGTGTGGGAGATGTCACTGTGGTGGACAGTGACAAAAACGTCCTGTGTTGGTCTAAAGAAATGACACGTCTGTGGAGGAAATTGGGTAGGACATCTTTGTGGTGCACAGTGGAGAGGACATACTTGTGGTGGACAGTTTGAAGGATGATTCTGTGGTGGAAATTAAGGAGGACATACCTGTATAAATACCAATGGAGAGAAGCATGTGTGCTACATGACTTAAAACAACTATTAGAGAGCTGAAAACACTAAGTGCATGTTACCTTTGCAGTTTGAGTTAAGATATATTCTTTGATTTTGGTATAAACACTGTATTAGCCAGCCAAGCATAGTTCTTTTTTTTTTTGTATTCTATGTACAAATAAGTACCTGTATTGCAGCTAAAACGCATGATACAATGTAAGTCAGTTCCCATCTGTAAAAATACCAAAGGAGAAAAGCATGTGTACTACCTGATTTAAAGGCAACAATTAGAATGCTAAAAACACTAAATGCATATTACTTGTGCAGTTTGAGTTAAGACATGTTCTTTTGATTTTGGTATAAACACTATATGAGCCGGCCATGCATTGTTCCATTTTATGTATACTATGTACAAATAAGTACCTGTATTGTAGCTAAAACACAAGATACAATGTAAGGCAGTTCCTGACTGTAAAAGTACCCAAGGAGAAAAGCCTGTGACTATGTAAATTAAGGACAATTTTAGAGAGCTGAAAACACTAAACGCACATTACTTGTGCAGTTTGAGTCAAGATGTGTTCTTTGACTTTGGTATAAACACTGTATTAGCCAGCCATGCATTGTCCCTTTGGTGGACAGTGGGAAGGACATTAATGTTGTGGACAGTGGGTATGAAGTCCCTGTGGTGGAGAATGGGGAGGATGTCACTGTGGTGGACAGTTAGGTGGATGTCCCTGAGTGGACAGTAAGGAAGATGTCCCTGAGTGGATAGTAAGGAAAACTTCCATGTTGAGCACATTGAGGAAGATGTCCTGGTGGTTGAGAGTGAGGAGGATGTCCCTGTGGTGGACAGTGGAGAGGACTTCCCTATTGTAAGCAGTGAGGAGAACTTCCTTGTGGTGGACAGTAGAAAGGACATCCCTGTGGTGGACAGTGTGGAGTACATCTTTCTGGTCCACAGGAGGACATCCCTGTGGTGGACAGAGAGGAAGATTTCAGTGAGTGGACAGTGTGGAGAATGTCCCTGTGTGATCGATATTGGGGAAAACTTTCCTCTGTTAAAAAGTGCAGAGAAAATCACTGTGGAGGACAGTAGGGAGGATGACCCTGTGGTGGACAGTGGGGAGGATGTCCATGTGGTACACAGGAGGACAACACAGTGTTGGACAGTGGGGAGGACATTCCTGTGGTGGACAATGGGGAGGATGTCTTTGTGGTGAACAGTGAGGAGGACATTTTTGTCATGGACAGTGATGAGGACATCCTTGTTCTTGTCAGTGGGGAGGATGCCATTTTGGTGGACAATGGGGAGGACATCATTGTGGTGGACAGTTGAAAGGATGTTTCTTTGGTAGACAGTTGGAAGTATGTCCCTGTGGTGGACAGTGGGGAGAAGGTCCCTTGGTGGACAGTGGGGAAGATTTCACTGTGGTTGACAGTGCGGAGGATGTCCCTGTGTTGTACAGTGGGTTCGACATCCCTGTTGTCAACAGTGGGGAGGATGTCCTCGTAAAGGGCAGTTTGGAGGACCTCCCTTTTGTGTACACTGGGGAGGCTGTGCGTGTGTTGTACAGTGGGGAAGATATTCCTGTGGTGGACAGTAAAGTGTATGTCCCTGTGGTGCCCAGTGGAGAGGACATCACTGTGGTGGAAAGTGGGTAGGATATCACTGTGGTGGACAATGAGGAGGACATCCCGGTGGTGGCCAGTGGAGATGACATCTCTGTGGTGGACAGTGAGAAACACATCTCTGTGGTGCACAGTAGAGAGGATGTTCCTGTGGTGGACTGTGGGGAGAACCTCCCTGTGGTGCACAGGAGGATGACACAGTGTTGGACAGTGGGGTGGACATCCCTGTGGTAGACAGTGCCAGGATGTCCTGTGGTGCACAGGATGATGTCTTTGTGGTGCACAGTGGCAAGGATGTCCATGTGGTGAACAATGGGGAGCAAGACACTATGGTGGACAGTGGTAAGGATGGCCTTCTTGTACACAGGAAAATGTCCCTGTGGTGTACAGTGGGGAAGGTATATCTGTCATGGACAGTGGGGAGGATGTATCTGTGGCAGCAAGTGGGAAGTACATCACTGTGGTGGATAGTGAGGGGGACGTCTCTGTTTTGGATATTGGGGAGGAGGTCCCTGTGGTGGTCAGAGGGGATAACATCCCTTTGGTGCAAGGGGGACATCTCTGTGGTGGTCAGTAAGGAGGATGTGTCTGTCATTGACAGTGGGGTGGATGTTCAGGTGGTGGACTGTGTAGAGGACTTCTTGCGGTGACCAGTGGAGAGAAATTCCCTGTGTTGTACAGTGAGGAGGATGTCCCTGTGGTGGACAGTGTAATGGATGTCATGTGGTAGAAAGTGGTGAGGACATCTCTGTGGTGGACAGTGGGGAGGACTTCCTTGTGGTGCATCTGAGGACATCCCTGTGGGGGACAGTGGTGAGGACACCTCTGTGATTGACAGTGAGGAGGATGTACCTGTGGTGGACAGTGGGGAGGACTTATTAGTGGTGGACAGTGGAGAGGATATCCCTGTGGCAGAAAGTGGGGAGAATATCACTTTGGTTGAATGTGGGGACAGCATCACTGTGGTGGACAGTGAGAAGGACATTCCTGTGGTGCTCAGTAGGGTGGATGTTCCTGTGGTGGACTGTGAAAAGCACCTCCCTGTGGTTCACAGGAGGATGACACAGTGTTGGACAGTGGGAGGACATCCCTGTGTTAAACAGTGGGGAGAATGCACTTGTGGAGATTAGTGGGCAGGACATCTTTGTCTTGCACAGTGTGGAGGATGTGCTTTTGGTGGTCAGAGGGTAGTATGCCCCTGTGTTGTACAGTGGGGAAGACGTTTCTGTGGTGGACAGTGGAGAGGACATTTCTGTGGTGGTCAATGTGGAGGATGCCACTGTGATGGACAGTGGGACAGGCATTTCTTTGGTGGACAGTGAAGAGGATGTTTCTGTGGTGGACAGTGGAAAGGATGTACCTGTGCTGAAAATTGGGGAGGACATCCCTGTTGTGGACAAAGGAAAGGACATCTGTGGGGGACAGTGGGGAGGACATTGCTTTTGGCCCCAGAAGGACATCGCTGTGGTTGACCATGGGGAGGTTATCCCTATGGTCGACAGTGGGAAGGATGATCCTGTGGTGGATAGAGCACACGAGGATGACACTGTGGTGGACAGTGAGGAGTACATCCCAGTGGTAAACAGTAAGGAGGATGTCCCTGTGGTGAACTGTGGAAAAGACATCACTGTCTTGGACAGTGTAGAGGACAACCCTGTGGTGGAGAGTGGGGAGAATATCACTGTTGTGGACGGGGGGATACCCCTTTGTTGGACAGTAGGGAGGATGTCCCCATGGTGGACAGTGGATTGGACATCTCTGTGGTGGGCAGTGAGAAGGACGTCCCTGTGGTCATCCCTGGGGAGGATGTCCCTGTGGTGGACAGTGGTGAGGACATCCTTATGGTGCACAGCAGAATGTCACTGTGTTGGACCGTTGGGAGAATATCTCTGTGGTGAACAGTGGAAAATACATCTTTGTCTTGGACAGTGTGAAGGATGTTCTTCTGGTGATCAGAGAAGAGAATTCTGTAATGGACAATGTGGAGGACATCCCTTTGTTGACAGTGTGCAGGACATTTCTGTGGTGGACAGTCGGAAGGATGTCCCTGTGGTGGACAGTGGAAAGGAGCTCCTTGCGGTGGACTGTGGTTAGGATATTTTTGTGGTGGGCAGTGGGGAGGACATCCCTGTGGTGGAAAGTAGGGAGGACAATTCTGTGGTAGAAAGTGGTGAGGATATCTCTGTTTTGGGTAGTGGAGAGGAAGTCCCTGTGGTGAACAGTGGAAAGGAAATCACTGTTGTGGAGAGTGGGGAGGAAGTCCTTGTGGTGGGAAGTTCAGAGGACCTCCCTGTGGTGGACAGTGTGGAGAACGTCACTCTGGTGGACAGTGCAGAGGACATCTCTGTGGTAGACATTGCAAAGATGTCCTGTGATGCACAGTAGGATATCCTTGTGGTGCTCTGTGGTGAGGATGTTTATGTTGTGGACATTGGGGATCAATACCCTAATGTGGACTTTGGGGAGGATACCCCTGTGGTGGACAGTAATAAAGACATCACTGCTGTACACAGGAGGACTTCCCTGTGGTGGAAAGTGTGGAGGATATACCTGTGGTAAACAATGGGGAGAATGTCTCTGTGGTGGATAGTGGGAAGAACATATCTGTGGTGGAAAGTGGAAAGGACATCCCTTTGTCAGACAGTGGGAAGTACATCCATGTGGTAGACTGTGGTGAGGATATCTCTGTTTTGGACAGTGGGGAGTTCGTCCCTTTGTTGGACAGTGGGGAGGATTTCCCTGTGGTTGACTGTGGAAAAGATGTCCCAGTGGTGGAGTGTGGGGAGGACATCTCTGTGGTGGACAGAGGAAAAGACGTCCTTGTCTTGCACAGTAGGACTTCCCTGATTTGGACAGTGGTGAAGACATCTCTGTGGTGAACAATGAGGAGGATGTACCTGTGGTCGACTGTGGAGAGGACATACCTGTGGAGGACAATGGGGAACACATCCCTAAAATGGACATTGGGGAGGACTTTCATGTGGTGGAAAGTGGGGTTGATGTCTCTGTGGTACACAGAAGAACATCCCTGTGGTGGACAGTGGGGAGAATTTCTCTGTGGTGGACAGAGGGAGGACATCCCTGTGGTGGGAGGAATGAGGACATCCCTCTGGTGGACAGTGGGGAGGACATAACCGTGATGGACAGTGTGGAGGATTTCACTGTGCTGGAAAGTGGCAAGTATGTTCCTCTGGTGGACACTGGGAGGATACCCCTGGGTAGTCAGTGGAGAGGACATCTCTGTGGGGTACAGTGAGGGGGACATCCCTGTGTTGGACACTGGGGAGATTGTCCCTGTGGTAGACAGTGAGGAGGACATCCCTGTGGTGCACAGAAGGACAAAACTGAGTTGGATAGTGGGGAAGATGTAACTGTAGTGGATAGTGGGCAGGATGTCCCGGTGTTGTACAGTTGAGAGGACATTTTGTCTTGGACAGTGAGGAGGACTTCCTTGTGGAGGTCAGTGAGGAGGATGCCTGTGTGGTGGACAGTCGAGAGGATATTTCTGTGGTGGACAGTGGGGAGGATGTCCCTATGGTGAACAGTAGGATGTACATTTCTGTGTTGGACAGTGAGAAAGACATCAATTTGGTAGACAGTGCAGAGGATGTTCCTATTGTGGACAGTGGGGAGGACTTCCCAGTGGTGAACAGTGGGGAGAACATTTCTGTGGTAAACAGTTGAGTGGATGTCTTTGTGATACACAGGAAGATGTCCCTGTGGTGTCCAGTGTGGAGAATGTCCTTGTGGTAGTAAGTGGGAAGGATATCCCTGTGGTGGACAGTGAGGAGGTCATCCCTTTGGTGCACATGAGGATGACACTGTGGTGAACAATGTGGAGCACTTCTCTGTGGTGGACAGTGGGAAGGATGTTTTTGTGATAAACAGTGGAGCAGACATTTTGGTGGTGGTCTGTGGGGAGGACGCCATTGTGATGGACAGTGGAAAGGACATTTTTTGTAGACAATAGGGAAGATGTTTGTGTGGTGTACAGTGGGGAGGATATATCTATGCTGGAACATGGGGAAGACGCCCCTTTTGTTGACTGTGGAAAAGACATCTATTGGGGATATTGGGTGGAGGTTACTGTGGGGCACAGGAGTTTGTCCCTGTGGTAGAGAGTGGGTAGGATGTCCCTGTGGTGAACAATGGGGAAGATAACACTGTGGTGAACAGTGAGGTAGGGTTCCCTTAGGTAAACAATGCAGAGGACTTCCCTCTGGTAGACAAGGAAAAGGAAGTACCTGTGGTGGACACTTGGAAGGATGTCCCTGTGGTGGACAGTGTGGAGGACTTCCCTTTTGTGGACAGTGAGGAGAAAATCTATGTGGTGGACGATTTGAGTGTGGTGGACAGTGAAGACGATGTTCTTGTGGTGGACAATGGGGAGCACTTTCCTGTGGTTCACAGGATGTTGTCCCTGTGGTAGATAATAAGGAGGACGTCCTTGTGGTGGACAGTGCTTAGGACATCTTCATCATTGATGTGAGGAGGACATCCCTGTGGTCGACAGTGGGGAGGACGTACTTGTGGTGTTTTGGTGGACAGTGTGGCGGATGTCTCTGTGGTGGACAGTGGGGAGGATGTTCCTAGGGTGGAGAGTGGGGAGGATTTTTGTGTGGTGAATAGTGGGGAGAATTTCCCTTTTTTAGTCAGAATTGAGAACGTCCATGTGGGTTTCAGTGGGGAGGATGTTCCTAAGATAAAGAGTGGGGAGGACTTCCCTGTGGTGGATAGTGCAAAGGACATTTTGATGGTGGACAGTGGGTTGGACATCTCTGTGTTACACAGGACAATGTCCCTGGAGTGGACAGTGGGGAGAATGTCCCTTTTTTAGACAGAGGGGAGAACAATCCTGTGGTGGACAGTGGGACGGACATCCCTGTGGTGGATAGTGCGAAGGATGTCACTGTGGTGGACTGTGAGGAGGACATCCCTGTTGTGGATAGTGGGGAGGATATTCCTATGGTGGACAGTGGAATGGACATTTGTGTGGACTGTGGGTATGATGTCCCTGTGATGTACAGTGGGGAGGATGTCTTTTTGGTGTACAGACAAAAGGATATATCTCTGGTTGAAAGTGGGTATGACATCCTTGTGGTGGACAGTGGGGAGGATGTCCCTCTGGTAGACACTGAGGGGACGTTTCTCTGGTGGACAGTAGATGTCCCTGAGGTAGACAGTGGGAGGACTTCACTCTTGTGCATAGTGAGAATTATGTCCTTGTGGTGGACACTGGAGAGGACATCCCTGTGGTGGACCACATTGAGGACTATTTTGTTGTATACAGTGAGGATGACATCCCTGTGGTTGACAGTTGCAAGTACACCGCTGTGGTGGACAGTGGAACGGAGGAGGTCCCTGTGTTGGACTATGTGGAGGATGTTGCTGTTGTAAACAGTGAAGAGGATATCTCTGTGGTGGACATTGGTGAGGACTTCCTTCTTGTGGACAATGAAGAAGAATTCTTGTAGTGGACAGTGGGAAGGAAGTCCTTGTGGTGGACAGTTGGGAGGATTTCAGTGGGGTGGACTGTGGAGCGGACCTCCTTATGGTTGATAGTAGGGAGAATGTTCCTGTGGTGCACAGGAGGAGGTCACTGTGTTGGAAAATAAGGAAGACGACACTGTGGTGGACAGTGCAGGGGAAGTCCCTGTGGTAGACAGAGGGGAAGATGTCCCTGAGGTGGACATAGGGAAGGATGTTTCTGTAGTGGACAGTGGGGAGGATGTACATGTTGTGGACATTGGAAAAGACGTACCTATGGTGGTCGTTGGCAAGGATATCTCTGTGTTGGACACTGTGGTGGATATTTCTCTGCTGGAAACTGGGGACAAAGTCCCCATGGTGGACAGTAAGAAGCACGTTGCAGAGGTGGTCAGTGGAAAGGACTTCCTTGTTGTTGACAGTGAGGAGGATGACCCTGTGGTAGACAGTTAAGAGGACTGTTGTATACAGTGAGGAGGACATCCCTGTGGTGGACAGTGGGGTGAATGTCTCTGTGTTGGATGGTGGGAATAACGTACCTGTGGTGGACGGTGGTGAGGATGTCACTGTGGTAGACAATACGGAGGATGTTTCTGTGGCAGAGTGTGGAGGATGTCCCTGTCGTGCACAGGAGAATGACACTCTGGTGGACAGTGGGGAGGAAATCCCTGTGGTGGAATGTGAAGAGGATATCCCTGTGGTGAACAGTAGGGAGGACAACACTGTCTTGGACAGTGTGGAGGAAGTCCTTGTGGTGGTCCATTTGGAAGACACCCCTGTGCTGGACAGTGGGGAGGATGTCCCTGTGGTAAACAGGAGTACATCTTTGTGGTCGACAGTGTGAAGGACGTTCCTGTGGTTTACAGTGTGGAGGACCTCCCTGTGAAGGCCAGTGAAGAGGACATACCTTTGTTGGACAGTGTGGAGGATGTTCCGTGGTGGACAGTTGGGAGGATTCTTTGGTGATGGACAGTGGGGAGGATGTCACAGTGGTGCACTAGATTATGTCCTCATGGTGGATAGTGCATAGGATGTCGTTGTGGTGGACAGTGGGGTGGACATCTCTTTGGTGGACAGTGTGGTTTATGTCATAGTGGTGGTCAATGGGAAGGATGCCTCTGTGGAGGAAAGTGGGAGGATGTCTCTGTGGTACACAGGAGGACATCTTTGTGGTGGACAGTGGCAAGGATGTCTTTGTGGTGGACAGTGGGGAGGACGTGTCTGTGGTGGAATGTGAGGAGGATTTACCTGTATAAATACCAAAGGAGAAAAGCATGTGTACTACGTGAGTTAAAGACAACTATCAGAGAGGGAAAAACAATGAATGCATGTTACTTTTGCAGTTTGAGTTAAGATGTGTTCTTTGATTTTGGTATATACACTGTAGAAGCTGGCCAAGCATTAAGTTTTGTTTTATATACTATGTACAAATAAGAAATGTATTGCAGCTAAACCACATGATACAATTTAAGGCAGTCCCTGACTGTAAAAATACCCAAGGATAAAATCATGTGTAGTACATGCTTTAAAGACAACTGTTAGAAAGCTGAAAACACTAAATGCATGATACTTGTGCAATTTTAGTTAAGACTTGTTATTTTGATTTTGGTATAAACACTGTAGTAGCCGGCCAAGCATTGTGTTTTGTTTTGCATACCATGTACACATAAGTACAGGTATTGCAGCTAAAGTGCATAATACAATATAAGGCAGTTCCCGTCTATGAAAATATGCAAGGAGAAAAGCATGTATAATATGTGAGTTAAACACAACTGTTAGAGAGCTGAAAACACTAAATGCACATTACTTGTGCAGTTTGAGTTAAGAAGTGTTATTTTGATTTTGGTATACACACTGTAGTAGCCGGGCAAGCACTGTTCTTTGTTTTGGATACTATGTACAAATATTTACCTGTATTGCAGCTAAAACACAGGATAAATTGTAAGGAAGTTTCTGTCTGTAAAAATACCCAAAGAGAAAAGCATGTGTAAAAAGTGCATTATATACAACTATTAGAGAGCTGAAAACACTAAGTGCAAGACACTTGTGCAGTTTGAGTTAAGACATGTTCTTTTGATTTTAGTACAAACAATGAAGTAGCCAGCCAAGCATTGTTCAATTTTTTTGTATTCCATGTCCAAATAAGTACCTGTATTCTAGCTAAAATGCATGACACAGTGTAAGGCAGTTCCTGACTGTATAAATACCCAAAGAGAAAAGAATCTGTACTATCCCAGATAAGACAACTATTAGAGGGAAGAAAACACTAAATTCATGATACTTGTGAAGTTTGAGTTAAGACATTTTATTTTGATATTTGATATAAACACTGTAGTAGCCGGCCAAGCATTGTGCTTTCTTTTCTATACCATGTACATATAAGTACCGGTATTGCAGCTAAAAGACATTATACAATGCAAGGTAATTCCTGTCTATAAAAATATCCAAGGAGAAAAGCGTCTGCACTACATGAGTTAAACTGAACTATTAGAGCACTAAAAACATCAAATGCACATTACTTGTGCAGTTTGAATTAAGATGTGTTCTTTTCATTTTGGTATAAACACTGTATAAGTTGTCCATGCATTGTCCCTTTGGTGGACAGTTGGTATGAAGTCCCTTTGGTGGACAGTGGGAAGGAAATCCCTGTGGTGGATAGTGGGTATGAAGTCCCTGTGGTGGAATGTGGGAATAATGTCTCTGTGGTGGACACTGTGGAAGAGCTCCCAATGGAGGACTATAAGTAGGACATCCTTGAGTGTATAATGGGGAAAACGTCCATGTTGAGGACAGTGAGGAGGACGTCCTTGTGGTGGACAGTGTGGAGGACATCCAGTGGTGGTCAATGAGGAGGACACCTCTGTGGAGGAAAGATGAAAGGATGTCTCTGTAGTACACAGGAGGATGTCTTTGTGGTGGACAGTGGAGAAGACGTCTCTGTGTTGGACAGTGGGGAGTAGGTTTGTGTGGTGGACAGTGGGGAGGACTTCTTGTAGTGGACAGTGAAGAGGACGTGCCTGTGGTGGATAGTGGGGAGAATGTACCTGTGGTGGACAGTCAAAAAATGTCACTGTGGTGGAGTTTTGGGAGGTAAAATTTGTAGTCGACAGTTGGGAGCACATCCTTTTAGTGCACAGGAGGACATACCTGTGGTGAACAGTGATGAGGAAGTCTCTGTGGTAGACAGTGGAAAAGACTTCCTTGTGGTGGACAGTGGAGAGAATGTCCCTGTGGTGGACAGTGGGAAGAAGGTTCTTGTGGTGAACAGTGGGGAGGACATCCTTGTGGTGTACAGTGGAGAGGATGTCTTTGTGGTGGACCGTGGGGAGGAATTCTTATTGGTTGACAGTGAGGAGGACATACATATGGTGGACAGTGGGGAGAACATCTCTGTTGTAAACATTAGTAAGGACGTCAAACTGATAGATATGAGGACATCCCTGTGGTAGACAGTGAAGAGGATGTCTGTGTTGTGGACAGTGAGGAGGATGTCCCTTTGATGCAAAGAAGGACATCTTTGTGGTGGACAGTGGGGAGGACATCTCTGTGGTGGACACTGGGGAGTATTTTTGTGTAGTGGACACTGGAGAGGACTTCCTATAGTGGACAGTGAAGAGGATGACACTGTGGTGGACAGTGGGGAGGATGTCCTTATGGTTGACAGTCGCAAAAAAGTCCCTGTGGTGAAGTTTTGGGAGGAAATCTCTCTAGTGGACAGGGGGGAAGACGTCCTTGTAGTGCACAGGAGGACATAACTCTGGTGGACAGTGATGAAAAAATCTCTGTGGTGGACAGTGGAAAGGATATCCCTGTGTTGTACAGTGGGGTGGATGTCCCTGTGGTGAACAGAGGGAAGGACGGGCCTGTTGTGGAAAGTGGAGAGGACGTCCCTAAGGTGGAGAGTGAGGAGAATTCCCTGTCTTTGACAGTGGGGAGTATGTTTCTGTGGTGGAGAGTGGGGAGGAGGTCCTTTGGGGGGACAGTGTGGAGGATGGTCCTGTGGTGGTCAGTGTTCAGGACGCCCCTGTAAAGGACAGTGGTAAGAAGTCCCTATGGTACATAGGAGGATGACCCTATGGTGGTCAGAAGGGATGATGCTTCTGTGGTGGACAGTGGGAAGAAATTCTCTGTTGTAAACATTGAGGAGGACATTTATGTGGTGGACACTTGGAGCACATCCCTGTGGTGGACAGTGAGGAGGAAGTACCTGTGGTGGATAGTAGGGTGGATTTCCCTGTGGTGGACCGTGGGAAGGAAGGGCCTGTGGTGGACAGTAAAGAGGAGTCTCTGTGGTGGATAATGGGTGTTGAGGTTTTTGTGGTGCACTTGAGAATGTCCCTGGGCTGGACAGTGTGGTGGACATCCCTGTAGTGGACAGTGAGAAGGACATACCTGTGGAGGGCAATGGGAGGATGTCCCTGTGGTGGACAGTGGGGATGACTTCTTTTTGGTAAACACTGGTGAGGATATTACTTTGGTGAACAGTGAGGTGAGTGTCCCTTAGGTAATCAGTGTGAAGTACTTCCCTCTGGTAAACAGTGAGGAGGACGTCCCTGTGGTGCAGAGTTGGGAAAATTTCCCTCTGGTAGACAGTGAAAAAAACATCTCTGTGGTGGACAGTGTGGAGGATTTAAGTGTTGTGGACAGTGGGGAGGATGTTCCTGTATGGCACAGGAGGACATGCCTGTGGTGAACGATAAGGAGGATGTTCCTGTGGTGGACAGTGCGGAGGATTTCAGTGTGGTGGACAGTGGGGAGGATGTTCCAGTGTCGCACAGGAGGACATCCCTGTGGTGCACAATAAAGTGGAAGTCCCTGTGGTGGACAGTGCAGAGGATACCTCTGTGGTGGACAGTGAGGAGAACATCTCTGACTTGGTAAGTGTGGAGGTCTTTCTTGTGGGGGTAAGTGGGGAGGACACGCCTGTGGTGGATATGAGAGAGGAAGTCCCTGTGGAACACAGGAGTATGTCCCTGTGGTGGACAGTGTGGAGGATGTCCCTGTGGTTTACAGTGTGGAGGATATCTCTGTGGTGTACAGTAGGGAGGACATAACTTTGATGGACTGTGTGGAGGATGTTTCTGTGATGGACAGTGTGGAGGATTTCCCTGTGGTGGTCAATGGCAAGAATGCCTCTGTGGAGGAAAGGGGGAGGATTTCTCTGTGGTACACAGGAGGACCTCATTGTGGTTGACAGTGGTGAGGATGCCTTTGTGTAAGACAGTTGAAAGGACGTCTGTGTGGTGGAGAGTGAGAATATGTCCATCTGGTGGACTGTCAAAAAATATCCCTGTGGTGTACTGTGGTAAGGACATCCCCGTAGTGGACGGTAAGGAGGACATCTTTGTGGTGGAGTGTTGGGAGGAAATCACTGTAGTGGACAGTGGGGAGGACATTTTTGTAGTGCGCAGGAAGACATACCTGTGGTGGACAGTGATGAGGAAATCTTTGTGGTGGATAGCTGAAAGGACAACCCTGTGGTGGACAATGGGGAGGATGTTCTTGTGGTGAAAAGTGAGGAGGACATACATATATAAACACCAAAGGAGAAAAGCATGTGTACTACATGAGTTAAAGACAACTATTAGAGTACAGAAAACACTAAATGTACAATAAATGTACAATACTTGTGCAGTTTGAGTTAAGATGTGTTATTTTAATTTTGGTATAAGCACTGTATTGTTCTTTGTTTTGTATACTATGTACAACTAAGTACCTGTATTGCAGCTAAAACACATCATACAATGTAAGTCAGTTCCTGTGTGTAAAAATACCCAAGGATAAAAGCATGTGTAGTACCTGAGTTAAAGATAACTATTATAGAGCTTAAAACACTAAATGCACATTACTTCTTCAGTTTGAGTTAAGACGTGTTCTTTTGATTTTGGTATAAACACTATATTAGCTGGCCAAGCATTGTTTTTGTATACCAAGCATTGTATACCATGCAAAAATAAGTACCTATATTGCAGCTAAAATGCATGGTTCAATTGAAGGCAGACAATGTGGAGGACTTCCCTGTTGTGGACAGTGAGGAGGACATCCGTGTGATGGAGAATGGAAAGAATATCCATGTGGTCAACAGTGGTGAGGATTTCAGTGATGTAGACAGTGGGTGGACATTTCTGTGATGGAAAGTGTGGAGGACGTACATGTGCTGGACAGTAAGAAGGATGTAACTGTAGTGGACAGTGGGGAGGATGTCCCTCTGTTGGATATGGGGAAGACATCCTTTTGGTGGACAGTGAGGAGGATGTCATTTTGGTGGACTGTGGGGAGGAATTCCTTGTGGTTGAGAGTGAGGAAAACATAATTATACTGGTCAGTTAGGAGGAAATCATTGTGGTGGACTATACGGCGTATGTTCCTATGTTGGAGAGTTGGAAGGACATCCCTGTGGTGGACAGTGGGTATGGCGTCCCTGTGATGTACAGTGGAGAGGATGTCCCTGTGGTAGACCATGGGAAGTACATCCCTGTGTTGGACATTGGTTGGATTTCTCTGTAGTGGACAGTGAAGAGGACATCTTTGTGGAAAGTGGAGAGGATGTTTCTGTGGTGCACAGGAGGACAGCCATGTGGTGGACAGTGGGAAGGATGTCCCTGTGGTGGAGAGTGCAGGGGATATACCTGTGGTGGACAGTGGTGAGGATGTCCCTGTTGTGCACAAGAAGATGTCCCTGTGGTGCACAATGGGGAGGATGTTCCTTTGGTGGACAGTGGGAAGTACATCCCTGTGGTGGACACTGGGGAAAATATTTCTGTGGTGAACTATGGGGTGGACATCTCTGTGTTGGATGGTGGGAAGAATGTACCTGTGGTGGACAATGGGAAGGACATTCCTGTGGTGAACATTGAAATTGATGTATTCATGGTGGAATTTGGGAAGGATGTCTCTCTTGTGGACAGTAGGGAGGATATTCCTGTAATGGAAAGTGGGGAGGACGTCCCTTTGATGTATAGGAGGATGATATTGTGGTGGACAGTGAAGAATTCATCCCTGTGTCAGAGAGTAGGTAGGACATCCCTGTGGTACAAAGGATTACACACCTGTGGTGGAGGGTGGGGAGGATGTCCATGTGGTTTATAGTGTGGAAGACATCTCTGTGCTGGACAGTGGGGAGGACATATCTGCAGTGGACAGTGTGGAGGATGTCCCTGTAGTGGACTGTGGGGAGGATTTTTTGTGGTTGACAGTGGGGAGAACATCACTGTGGTGCACAGGATTAAGTCCTCATGGTGGAGAGTGGGGAAGATGTCGCTGTGGTGGAAAGTGGGGAGGACATCTCTTTGGTGGACAGTGTGAAGGACATCCCTGTGATGGTCAATGGGGAGGATGCCTCTGTGGAGAAAGTTGGGGATGATGTCTCTGTGGTAAACAGGAGGACGTTTTTGTGGTGGACAGTGATGAGGACTTCTTTGTGGTGGACATTTTAAAAAATGTTTCTGTGGAGGAAAGTGAGGAGCACTTTCCTGTATAAATACTGAAGGAAAAAAACATGTGTACTACAAGAGGAAAGACTACTATTAGAGAGCAGAAAACACTAAATTCACATTACTTGTGCAGTTTGAGTTAAGACTTGTTATTTTGATTTTGGTAAAAACACTGTATTAGCCTGCCACGCATTATTCTTTGTTTTGTATGCTATGTACAAGTAAGTACTTGTATTGCAGCAAAACCGCATGATACAATGTAAGGCAGATCCCATCTGTAAAAATACCCAAGGACAAAAACATGTGTCATACATGATTTAAGACAACTATTAGACAGCTGAAATCACTAACTCCACGTTACTTGTGCAGTTTGAGTTAAGATGTGTTCTTTTTTTTTTTTGGTATAAACAGTGTATTAGCCGGCCAAGCATTCTACAAAGGCAGTACCCATCTGTATAAATACAAAAAAAAAAAAAAAAAAAAAGAAAAGCATGTGTACTACCTGACGCAATGGCAACCATTAGAGCTGAAATAAGTAAATCCATGATACATGTGCAGTTTGAGTTAGGACATGTTCTTTTGACTTTGGTATAAACAGTGTATTACCTGGCCATGCATTTTTCATTACTATGTATACCAAGTACAAATAAGTACCTATATAGCAGCTAAAGCACATGGTACAATGGAAGGCAGTTCCCATCTGTAAAAATAGCCAAGGAAAAAAGCCTATGTACTATCTGAGTTAAAATCAACTCTTAGAGAGCTGAAAACACTAAATGCACGTTACTTGTGCAGTTTGTGTTAAGAAATTTTATTTTGATTTTATTATAAACACTGTCTTAGCTAGCCATGCATTGTCCCTTTGGTGGACAAAGGGAAGGACATTACTTTCGTGGACAGTGGATATGACATTCCTGTGGTGGACACTGGGGAGGATGTCCTTGTGGTGGACACATGGGAGGATGTCCCTGTGGTGGACAGTAAGGTGGGCCTCCCTTAGTGGACAGTATAAAGGACATCCGTGAGTAGAGACTTGGGAGGAGTTCCATGTTGAGTACAGTGAGAAGGACGCCCCTGTGGTTAACAGTTGGGAGGACTTGTCTATTATGGACAGTGAGAAGGACATTGTTTGTGGTAGAGGATGTTACTGTGGTGGACAGTGTGAAGGACGTCCCTGTGGTGGACAGCATGGAGGACCTCTCTGTGGTGGACAGTGGTAAAGATGTCACTGTGGTTGACAGTGGGGAGGATGTCCCTGTGGTGGACACTTGAAAAGACATCCCCATGGTGGATAGTGGTGAGGGCATCTTTATGGGGGAGAGTGAAAAGGACATATCTGTAGTGGAGTGTGGGGAGGACTTACCTGTGGTGGACAGTTGGGAGGATGTTCCTAAGTTGGGCAGTAGAAAGGACTTTCCTTGGTGGACAGTGGGGATTATGTCTCTGAGGTACACAAGGGAATGTCCCTGTGGTGAACAGTGGGGAGAATGTCCTTGTGGTGTACAGTGGGAAAGATGTCCCTATGGATGACATTGAAAAAAATGTCCCTGTGGTGGACAATTGATAGAGCAGGCCTGTGGTGGACAGTGACAGAGACATTTCTGTGGTGGAGAGTGGGGAGAACATTTCTGTGGTAGACAGTAGAAAGGGTATCATGGTGGTGGAAAGTGGGGAGGAAGTCGTTCTGGTAGACAGTGGAGAAGACATTTCTGTGGGGGATAGTGGGAAGTATGTAACTGTGGTGGACAGTGGGGAGGAATTCACTGTGGTGGAGAGAGGGAAGGACGTCCCTGTGGTGGACAGTGAAAAATATGTCCCTGTGTTGGACAGTGTGGAGGACTGGGCTGTAATGGACAGTGAGGAGGACGTCCATGTGGTAGACAGTGGGGAGGACATCTCTTTGATGGACAGTGGAAAGGACATCTCTGTGGTGGACAATGGGAAGGACATCTTTGTGGTGCACAGGAGGACATCCCTGTGGTGGACAATGGGGAGGATTTTAGTGAGATAGTCACGAGGTGTTCTATGTGGTGTTCTATGTGGTGTTCTATGGGGAACACTGTACACCTGTGTGATGTACAGTGGAGAGGACTTTCCTCTGGTGAAACGTGAGGAGGAAATCCCTGTGGTGGACAGTGGAGAGGAATTCCCTGTGGTGGACAGTGGGGAGGATTTCAGTGAGGTGGACATTGGGTAGGATGTCCTGATGGTGGACAGTGGGGAGGACGTTCCTGTGGTGCACAGGAAGATATCCCTGTGTTGGACAATAAAGAAAAAACTCCCTGTGATGGAGAGTATAGAGGACATATCTGTGGTGGAAAGTGAAAAGGACTTCCCTGTGATGGACAATGAAGAGGACATCCATGAGGTGGAACGCGAGGAGGAGGTTCTGGGAGTGGATCATGGTGAGGATGTCCCTGTGGTTGACAGTGGGAAGGAATTCCCTGTGGTGGACAATGGGCATGACTTCTTTTGGTGGACAGTGGGAGGAAGTCTTTGTGGACAGTGGGGAGGACATACATATAGTGCAAAGTGGAAAGGACGTCTTTGGGCTAGACAGTGGGGAGTATGTCTTTATGGTGGATAGTGGAAAGGACATCCCTGTGGTGAACAGTGAGCAGGATGTCCCTGTGGTGGACAGTGGGAAAGATGTACCTATGGTGGACAGTGGGGAGGAATTCACTGTGTTGGACAGTGAGGAAAAAATCTGTGTTGAAGAGTGGGGAGGAATTCACTGTGGTGGACAGTGGGGAGGATTTCCTTGTGGCAGGCAGTGGTGAGGATATAACTGTGGTGGACATTGGGGAGGACGATTCTGTAGTGGCCATTGGAGAGGATATCTTTGTGGTGCATAGGAGGGTGACACTGTGGTGGACAGTGGGAGTACATCTTTTTGGGGGACAGTAGAAAGAATTTTTCTGTGGTGTTCTATGGGGAAGACGACACTGTGATGGACATTTGGAAGGAAGTTTCTTTGGTGGACAATTAAAAGGATATCCCTGGGGTGGACAGTGTGGAGGATGTCCCTCTGGTAAACAGTGGGGAGTACATCTCTGTCTTGGACAGGATGAAGGAAGTCCTTGTGGTGGACAGTGGTGAGGACATATTAGTGGTGGACAGTTTGAAGTATGTTTCTGTGGAGGAAAGTGAGGAGGACATACCTGTATGAATACCAAAGGAGAAAAGCATGTGTACTACGTAAGTGAAACACAACTATTAGAGAGCTAAAAACACTAAATGCATGTTACTTGTGCAGTTTGGGTTAAGACTTGTTCTTTTGATTTTGGTATAAACACTGCAGTAGCCATTCAAGCATTGTACTTTTTTTTATACATGTACAAATAAGTACCAGTATTGCAGCTAAAATGCATGATAAAATGTAAGGCAGTCATCGTCTTTATAAATACACAAATAGAAAAGCATGTGTACTGCTTGAGTTAAAGACAACTATTAGAGAGCTGAAAACAATAAATGCACGATACTTGTGCAATTTGAGTTAAGAGGTGTTCTTTTTATTTTGGTATAAACACTGTTGTAGCCGGCCAAGCATTGTTCATTTCTTTGTGGACAATGTACAAATAAGTACCTGTATTGTAGCTAAAACACATGATAGAATGTAAGGCAGTACCCATCTGTAAAAATGCCCCAGGAGAAAAGCATGTGTACTACATGAGTTAAAAAAAAGTATAAGAGAGCTGAAAACACTAAATGCATGTTACTTTTGCAATTTGAGGTAAGACATGATCATTGATTTTGGTATAAACAGTGTATTAGCAGGCCATGCATTGTCCCTTTGTTAGATAGTGGAAAGGACATTCCTGTGGTGGTCAGTGGGTATGATGTCCCTGTGGTGGACAGTTTGGAGGACATCCCTGTGGTGGACACTGGGGAGGACATTTCTGTGGTGGGCAATAAGATGGACATCCCTGCGTGGAGAGTGGGGAGGACTTCCATGTTTAAGACAGTGAGGAGGACATCACTGTGGTTGACAATGGGGAGCATATACCTATAGTTGAAAGTGGGGAGGACATCCCTAAGTTTGACTGTGGAAAGGAAATCTCTGTGGTGTACAGTGAGGAGGACATCTCTGTGGTGGACAGTGGGGAGGATGTCCCTGTGGTGCACAGTGGGAAAGACATCTCTGTTTTGGATTGTGAAAAGGACATCTGTGTGTATGATACTGGGGAGGTCATCTCTGTAGTGGACAGTGTGGAGGTTGTTCATTGATGTACAGTGGAGAAAACTTCCCTATGGTGGACAGTGGGGAGGACATCCCTGTGGAGGACAGTTGGAGGATGTCCCTGTTGCAGATAGTGTGGAGGATATCACTGTTGTGGACAGTGTGGAGGACACGCCATTGGTGGACGGTGGGGAAAACACCTCTGTGGTGAACAGTAAAAAGGACATTTTTGGAGGACATTGAGAAGGACATCCCTTTGGTGGACAGTGTGGATGATGTCCCTGTGGTGGACAGTGGGGTGGATGTCCCTGTGGTGGACAGTGGGAAGGATGTCCCTTTGGTGGACAGTGAAGAGAATATCCCTGTAGTAGATGGGCCTGTGGTGGACAGTGAGGATAACCTCCCTGTGGTTGAATGTGGTGAGGATATTCCTGTGGTGGACAGTGGGGAGGACATCTCTATGGATGTACTTGTGGTGCACCTGGAGGACGTCTCTGTGGTGGACAGTGAGGAGGATGTTTCTGTGGTGGACATAGGAAAGAATTTTCCTGTGATGGACAATGGTGAGTATGTTTCTGTTGTAAACACTGGGAAGTACATCCCTGTAGTGGACAGTGGGGAGGATTCCCTATGGTTTACAGTGTGTAGGATATCTTGGTGCAGGACAGTGGTGAGTACATACCTGTTTTGGACAGTGTATAGGATGTCCCTGTCATAGACAGATGGGAGAATTTTTCTGTGGTGTACTGTTGGTAGGACATCGCTATGGTCAACAGGAGTAATTCCTCATGGTGGGCAGTGAGGAGGATGTCACTGTGGTGCACAGTGGGAAGGATGCCTCTGTGGAGGAAAGTGGAAAGGACATCTCTGTGGTACAGAGGAGGACATCTTTGTGGTGGATAGTGGTGAGGACGTCTTTGTTTTGTACAGTTTTTGGGATGTTTCTGTGGTGGAAAGTGAGGAGGACATAGCTGTATAAATACAGAGAGAGAAAAACATGTGTACTACATGAGTTAAAGACAACTGTTAGAAAGTGGAATACACTCAATGTATATTATTAGTGCAGTCTGAGTTTAGATGTGTTATTTTGATTTTGGTATAAACACTGTAATAGCCGGCCAAGCATTGTTCTTTGTTTTGTATACTATGCACAAATAAGTACATGTATTGCAGCTAAAACTTATGCCACAATGTAAGTCAGTTCCCATCTGCAAAAATACCCAAGGAGAAAAGCATGTGTTCTATGTGATTTAAATACATCTGTTAGAGATCTGAAAACACTAAATGCTTGATACTTTTGCAGTTTAAGATAAGACATGCTTTTCTGATTTTGTTATGAACAGTGTATTAGCTGGCCATGCATTGTTCTTTATTATGTATATTCTGTAAAAATAAGTACCCGTATTGCAGGTAAATCACATGATAGAGTGTAAGGCAATTCCCATCTGTAAAATACCCAAGGAGAATAGCATGTGTACTATGTGAGTTAAACACAACTATTAAAGAGCTGAAAACACAAAATGCAAGATACTTGTGCAGTTTGAGTTAAGACGTGTTCTTTTGGTTTTGGTATACACACTGTAGTTACTGGCCAATCATTATTCATTTTTTGTATACCATGTACAACTAAGTGCCTGTATTGCAGCTAAAATGAATGACTCAATGTAAGGCAGTTCATGTCTGTGAAAATACCCAAGGAGAAAAGCATGTGTACTACATAAGTTCAAGACAACTATTAGAGATTTGAAAACACTAAATACATGTTACTTGTGCAATTTTAGTTGAGGTGGTCTTTTGATTTTGGTGTAAACAGGATATTAGACAGCCACGCATTGTTCTTTGTTATGTATATTATGTACAAATAAGTACCTGTATTGCAGCTAAAACTCCTGATACAATGTAAGGCAGTGTCAATATTTATAAATAACCAAGGAGAAAAGCATGTGTACTATGTGCATTAAAGACAACTATTAGAGAGCTGAAAACACTAAATGCACTTTACTTGTGCAGTTTTAGTTAAGAATTTTTTTGATTTTGGTATAAACACTTTAGTAGCTGGCAAAGAATTTTGCGTTGTTTTGTATACCATGTACAAATAAGTACTTGCATTGCAGCTAAAACACATGATACAATATAAGGCAGTTCTCATCTGTAAAATAACCAAGTAGAAAAGCATATGTACCACCTGAGTTAAAGACAACTGTTAGAGAGCTGAAAATGCTAAATGCACGTTACTTGTGTGGTTTGAGTTAAGATGTGTTCTTTTGATTTTGGTATAAACACTGCAGTAGCCATCCAAGCATTGTGCTTTGTTTTGTATAAATGTACAAATAAGTACCAGTATTGCAGCTAAAACGCATGATACAATGTAAGGAAGTAACCGTCTTTATAAATACACAGATAGAAAAGAATGCATACTGCTTGAGTTAAAGACAACTATTAGAGAGCTGAAAAGACTAAAGGCACGTTTCTTGTTAAGTTTCAGTTAAGATGTGTTATTTTTATTTGGGAATAAACACTGTAGTAGCCAGCCAAGCACTGTTAATTTTTTGTATACAAATAAGTACCTCCATTGCAGCTAAAATGCATAATACAATGTAACACAAAACCCCTCTCTATAAATACACAAAAAGGAAAGCATGTGTAATACCTGAGTTAAAGGCAACAATTAGGAAGCTGAAAACACTAAATGCACATTACTTGTGCAGTTTGAGTTAAGACATGTTCTTCTGATTTGGGTACGAACAGGGTATTAGCCAGTCATGCATTGTTTTTTGTTATGTATACTACATACAATTAAGTACCTCTATTTCACCTGAAACACATGATATAATGTAAGTCTGTTCCTCTCTTTAAAAATAACCAAGGAGAAAAGTATGTGTATTACGTCAGTTAAACACAACTATTAGAGAGGTGAAAACACTAAATACACGTTACTTGTGCAGTTTAAGATGTCTTATTTTGATTTTCATATAAACACTGTAGTAGCTGGCCATGCATTGTGCTTTGTTTTGTATACTATGTAAAAATAAGTACCTGTACTGAGCTAAAAGGCATGATACAATGTAAGACAGTTCCAATCTGTAAAAATACCCAAAGAGAAAAGCATGTGTACTATGTGCATTAACAACAACTATTAGAGATCTAAAAACACTAAATGCATGTTACTTGTGCAGTTTGAGTTAAGACATGTTCTTTCATTTTGGTATAAACACTGTATTAGCCAGCCATGCATTGTTTCTTTGATGAAAAGTGGGAAGTACACCCTAGTGGAGGACAGTGGGTATGATGTCCCTGTGGTGGAATGTTTGGAGGACACTGGGGAGGACATGCCTGTGGTGTAGAGTAAGGAAGACATCCCTCAGTGGAGAGTGGGAAGGACTTCTGTGTTGAGGACAGTGCAGAGGACTTACCTGGGATGGGCAATGGGGAGGACATCCCTGTGGTGGACAGTTGGGAGGACTTCCCTGTTGTGGACAGTGAGGAGGACATCTTTGTGGTGGACAGGAGAAAGTGCATACCTGTGGTTGACAGTGGGGAGGACGTCCCTGTGGTGGACAGTTGGGAGGATGTGCCTGTGGTAAACTGTGTGGAGGATATTTCTGTGGTGGACAGTAAGGTGCATGTCTCTTAGGTAAAATGTGTAAGACTTCTTCTTTGTGGACAATGAGGAGGATGTCCCTGTGGTGTCCAGTTTGGAGGACTCCCCTCTGTTGGAAAGTTAGGAGGAAATCACTGTGGTGGACAGTGAAGAGGAAGTTCCTGTGATGGACAATTGGGAGTGTTTCAGTGGGGTGGGCAGTGAAGAGGATGTCCCTGTGTTGGACGGTGCAGAGGACATCTCTGTCGGCGACAGTGAGAAGGATGCCAAATTGATGAACAGTGGGGAAGATGTCTCTGTGGGGGACAGTGGAAAGGATGTCCCCGAAGTGGACTGTAGTGAGGACATTTCTATGGGAGACAGAGAGGAGGACGGACCTCTGGTGGATAGTGGAAAGGACTTCCTTGTGGTGGAGAGTGGAGAGGATGTCCCTAAGCAGATATTGGAGAGGATATCCTTGTGGTGAGTTAGGTGTCCCTTAGTTAAACAGTGTGTAGGACTTCTATTTGGTGGACAGTGAGGAAGACATCCCTGTTATGGATAGTTGGGAGGACTTCCCTCTGCTGGACAGTGAGGAGGAAATCCCTGTGGTGGACACTGGGGAGGACATTCATGTGATGGACATTGGGGAGGATTTCAGTGGGGTGGACAGTTGAGAGGGTGTTCTTGTGGTGGACAGTTGGGAGGACGTTCCTGTGATGCACAGGAGGACTTCCCTTTGGTGGACAATAAGGAGGACGTCACTGGGGTGGACAGTTTGGAGGATGTTTCTTTGGTGGACAGTGGGGAGGATGTTCCTCTGGTGGACAGTGTGGAGGATGTCTCTGTGGTGTACAGTGAAAAGGGTGTTCCTCTGTGGACAGTAGTGAGAAAATCTCTGTGGTAGACAGAGTGTAGGATGTACTGTGGTGGACAGTGGAGAGGATGTCCCTAAAGTGGACCTTGGGAAAAACTTCCCTGTGGTGGATAGTTGAAGGACATTTCTGTGGTGAACACTGCGGTGGAAATCTCTGTGGTACACAGGAGGAAGTCTCTGTGTTGGACAGTAGAGAGAATGTCTCTTATTTGGACAGTGATGGGGAAAACTTTTTGGTGGACAGTATGGAGGAAGTCCAGTGATTGATGGGGAGGATATCTCTGTGAAGAAAAGTGGGGAGGATGTCTCTGTGGTACACAGGAGGATGTCTTTGTGGTAGACAGTGGGGAGGGCGTATATGTGGTGAATATGAGGATGAAGTACCTGTGGTAGAGTGTGGGGAGGACATCTGTGGGTGAAAATGGGTTGGACATTGTGGAGGTGCACAGGAGGACGTCCCTGTAGTGGACAGTAAGGAGGACGTCCCTGTGGTGGACAGTGGGGAGAATGTCACCATGGTGTACAATGGGAAATCATCTCTGTACTGGACAGTGTGGAGGATGTCCTTGTGGTGGTCATTGTTGAGCATGTCCCTTTGAAGGACAGTGGTGAGGAAGTTCCTGTGGTACATTGGAGGATGTCCCTGTGGTGGACAGTGGGGAGGACTTCACTGTTGTGTACAGTGAGGAGGAAATTTCTGTGGTGTACAGTGGGGAGTACATCACTGTGATAGACTGTGGGAAGGACTTTTCTGTGGTACACTGTAGGTGCACATCTCTGTGGTAGACAGTGGGGAGGTCATCCCTGTGGTGGACAGTAAGAAAGACATCTCTATGGTGGACAGTCAGAAAGACTTCCCTGTGGTTTACAGTTGGGAATACATCCCTGTGGTGAAGAGTGGGTAAAACATCTTTGTGTTTGACAGTGAGGAGGACGTCCCTGTGGTGGACAGTGGAAAGTATGTCCATGTGTAGGATAGTCGGGAGGATATC
Organism: Arvicanthis niloticus; assembly: GCF_011762505.2. Taxonomy (NCBI): domain Eukaryota; kingdom Metazoa; phylum Chordata; class Mammalia; order Rodentia; family Muridae; genus Arvicanthis; species Arvicanthis niloticus. The sequence continues at coordinate 1,130,644 of NC_047670.1, forward strand.
CCTGTGGTTTACAGTGCACAGGACATCCCTGTAGTGGACAATGGGCAGGACTTCCCTGTGGTGGACAGTGGGGAGGACTTCTCTCTAGTGGACAATGAGGAGGACGTCCCAGTGTTGGACAGTAGAAAAAATTTCTTTCTGGTGGACAGTGGGGAGGATGTTCCTGTTGTGGACAGTTGGCCCGACCTGTGGGCCCTAGATTATTCATAAGGGACAAGGAGGATTACAATCCTGGAAGAATGGGTGAGAGGGAGAAATGGACTCAAGGAAGCAAATGCTTGTCAAGAGTCATATATTTGGGCACCAAGTGTTACCTGGATGGTGGTGTTACACAGGTAAGAATGAGTAGGTGGGACCTTTCCCAGGCAGAGCCCTTGTCTAGAGACCGCTGTTAGTGTTAGTGGAGAGGACATCCCTGTGGTTCATTGGAGAACATCCCTGTGCTGGACAGTGGGGAGGATATTCCTATGATGGACAGTAGGGAGAAAAACTCTGTTGTGGACAGTTGGGAGGACATCCCTTCAGTGTACATGGGAGAGGATGTTCCTGTGGTGGACAGAGATGAGGAATTACCAGTGGTAGACAGTGGAGAGGATGTCTCTTTGGTGGACTTAGGAAGGACATACTTCTGGTGGACAGTGGAAAGGACATACCTGTGGTGGATTGTGTGGAAGATTACACTCTGGTGGACTGGGGGGAAGACTTCCCTGTTGTGGAAAGTGAGGAAGATATCCCTGTGGTAGACAGTGGAGAGGATATCCCTTTGGTGGAGAGATGCAAGGACATCCCTGTAGTGGGGAGTGGAGAGGAGGTCCCTGTGCTGTACTGGGGAAGATGTCCCTGTGATGAACAGTGGTGAGAACTTCCCTGTGGTGGACAGTAGGTAGGATTCACTGTGGTGGACTTTGGGGAGGACATCCCTGTTGTGGACAAAGTGAAGGAAAACCCTTGGGATCATGGAAGGACATCCCTGTGGTGGATAGAGGGGATGACGTCCCTGTGGTGGACAGTGGAATGGACTTTCCTTTTGTGGACAGTGAGGAGGACATTCCTGTGGTGGACAGTGGGGAGGACATCTCTGTGGTGGAGAGTGGGGAGGACGTTTTTTGTCAGACAGGGGTGAGCACATCTCTTTTGTAGACAGTGGGTAGGCCATGTTTGTGGTAGACGATGAGGAATACCTCCCTCTGGTGGACATTGGGAAAGATTTCTCTGTGGTGGATACTGGGGAGGACATTTGCACAGTGGGAAAAATGTTCATGTGGTGCACTAGAGGACATCACTGTGGTGAACAATAGGAAAGGTGTTCCTGTGGAGGACAGGGCGGAGGATATATCTGTGGTGGACTGGGGTGAGGGCGTTTCTGTTGTGCACAGGAGGATGTTCCTGTGGTGAACATTGGGAAGGAAGTCCTTGTGGTGCACAGTGGGGAACGTCCCTCTGGTGGATAGTGGGGAGGACACTCCTGTAGTGGACAGTGGTAAGGACATCCCTGTGGTACACATTATGTCCATGTGGTAAACACTGGGAGAAACATCCCTTTTATGGTAAGTGGGGTGGCCTTCACTATGTAGACTGTGGGAAGAAAGTACCTGTGATGGACAGTGGGAAGACTGTCCCTGTGGTGGACAGTGGGGAGGACGTCCCTATGGTGCACAAGAGAACATCACTTTGGGGGACAGAGGGGAGGATATTCCTGTGGTGGACAGTCCAGAGGATTTCACTGTGGTGACAGTGGTGAGGACATCCATGTCATGTACAGGAGGAAGTCCCTGTGGAGAACAGTTGGGAGGACATCTTTGTGTTTTACAGTAGAAAGGATGTCCCTGTGGTGGACAGTGGAGAGGAAGTACCTGTGTTGGACAATGGAAAGGACGTCACTGTGGTGGACAGTGGTGAGGAAGTACCTGTGTTGGACAGTGGTGAGGACATCACTGTGGTTGAAAGTGGGGAGGATGTACCTGTGGTGGACATTGGGGAGGAAGTCTCTAATGTGGACAGTGGGGAGGACATCCCTGTGGTGCACAGTGGGGAGGAAGTTTCTGTGGTAGACAGGGGGAAGGACGTCCCTGTGGTGGACAATGGGAAGGATGTCCCTGTGGTGGACTTCTGGAGGATGTCACTGTGTTGAACAGTAGGGAGTATTTTCCTGTGGTGGACTGTGTAAAGGATGTCCCTGTAGTGGACAGTGATGAGGATATCTCTGTGGTAGAAAGTTGGGAGGATGTACCTGTAGTAGACAGTAGGGAGGAAGTCTCTAATGTAGATAATGTGGCGGACTTCCCTGTGGTGACAATGGGGAGGAGGTTTCTGTGGTGGACAGTGGGAAGGATATTTCTCTGGTGGACAGTGAGGTGGATGAGTCTGTGGTGGACAGTGAGGAGGACATCCTTGTGGTTTACAGTGGAAAAGGATGTCCCTGTGGTACAGTGTGGAAAGGACATCTCTGTGATGGATAGTGGGGAAGACAACCTTGTGGTACACTGGAAAACATCCCTGTGGTGGGCAGTGGGGAGGTCTTCCCTATGGTTGACAGAGAGGAGGACGTACCTGTGGTGGACATTGGGGAGGACTTTTTGTGGTGGACAGTTGGAAGGACTTCTCTCTGCTATACAGTGAGGAGAAAATCCCTGTGGGGGACAGTGGGGAGGATATCCCTGTGGTGGAAAGTTAGGAGGATTTCAGTGGGATAGACAGAGAAGAGGATGTCCTGGTCATGGACAGTGAGGAGGACGTTTTTATCATGCACAGGAGGACATTGCTGTGGTGGACAATGGAGAGAATGTCTTTGTGGTGAGGAATACATCCCTGTGGTAAACAATGGGTAGGATATCTCTGTTTTGGACAGTGAGGAGAACATCCCTGTAGTGGACATGGGAAAAAAATGTCCCTGTGGTAGATAGTGGGGAGGAAATCCCTGAGTTTTACAGTGGGGAGGAGGACCTTTTGTGGACAGTGGGGAGTACATCCCTGTGGTGGACAGTTCTAAGGATGTTCCTATAGTGGACAGTGGGGAGGACATCCTTGTGGTGGACAGTGGGCAGGATTACCCTGGGTAGGAAGACCTTTTGGACAGTGGGGGAACATTCCTGTGGTGCACACGAGGACATCCCTGTGGTGAACAATGGGAAAGATGTCCTTGTTGTTGACAGTGCAGAGGACATCACTTTGGTGGACAGTGGTGAGGACATTTCTGTTGTGCACAGGAGAATGTTCTTCTGGTGCACAGTAGAGAGGAAATACCTGTGGTGGATAATGGGGTTAAAGCCCCTGTAGTGGACAGCAGTAAGGAGGTCCATGTTGTACACAGGAGGACATTACTGTGATGGACACTGGGGAAACATCTTTTTGCTGGACAGTGGGGATGACATCTCTGTGGTTGACAGTGGGAAGGATGTGTTATGGTGGACAAGGGGGAAGACATCTCTGTTTTGGACAGTGGAGAGGACATCCCTGTGGTGCACAGGAGGATAACACTGTGGTGGACAGTGGGGAGGACATTCCTGTGGTAGACAGTCAGGAGGATATCCAACTGGTGAACAGTGGGAAAAAATCTCTGTCCTGGACAGTGTGGAGGATTTCCTTGTGTTGGTCAGTGGGAGGGACACCCCTGTGTTGTACACTGGGGAGGGCATCCCTGTTGTACACAGGAGTTAGTCCCTGTGGTGGATAGTTTGGAGGACAATGTGGAGGGCATCTCTGTGGTGGGCAGTGTGAAGAACATACCTGTGGTGGACAGTGGATAGGATGTCCTTCTGGTGGACACTGGGAGGGCATCTCTGTGGTGGACAGTGAGGTGGATGTCATTTAGGTAAACTGTGTGGGACAGTGGGGAGGACTTCCCTCTGGTAGACAGTGAGGAGGAAATTCCTGTGGTGGACAGTGGGAAGGACATCCCTGTGGTAGACAGTGGGGATGATTTCAGTGGGATGGACAGTGGGGAGGATGTTTTTGTGGTGGACTGTGGGGAGAACGTTCCTCTGGTGCAAAGGAGGATGCCCTGTAGTGGACAATAAGGAGGATGTCCCTGTGTTGGACAGTGCGGATGACTTCCTTGTGGTGGAAAGTGTGGAAGAGGTTTTTGTGGTGGACTGTGGGGAGAATATTCTTGTGGTGCGCAGGAGGATGTCCCTGTGGTAGAAAATAAGGAGGATATTCCTGCAGTGGAGTGTGGAGGATTTCTTTGTGGTGGACAGTGAGGAGGACATCCCTGTGGTAAATAGTTTTGAGGATGTTTCTGAGGTAGACAATTGTGACGATGTCCCTTTGGTGGCCAGTGGGGAGGATGTCCCTGTGTTGGACAATGGGAAGGATGTACCTGTGTTATAGAGTGGAATGGACATCACCGTAGTGGACAGTGGTGAGAAAATCTGTGGTGGAAAGTGGGGAGGAGGTAACTGTGGTGGACATTGGGGAGAATGTCCCTGTTGTAAAAGTGGAGAGGACATCCCTGTGGTGGACAGTGTGAAGGACATCCCTGTGGTGGACAGTAGTAAGGATGTCCCTGTGGTGGACAGTGAGGTGGATGGTCTTATGTTGGACAGTGAGGAAGATTTCCCTGTAGTGGATAGTGAGGATGATGTCCTTGTGGTAGACAGTGGAAACGACATCTCTGTGGTGGATAGTAGGGAGGACATCCTTGTGGTGTCAAAGAGAACATCCCTGTGGTGGACAGTGGGGTGGCCATACCTGTGGTAAACAGTGAGGAGAACGTAGCTGTTGTAGACTGTGAGGAGGACTTCCCTGTGGTGGACTGTGGGTGAGGACTTCCCTATAGTATACAGTGGGGAGGACATACCTGTGGTGGACTGTGTAAAAACACTCCTGTGTTGGACAGTGGGGAGGAGGTTCCTGTGGTAATGAGTGGAAAGCATATTCCTGTGGTGGACAGTGAGGTGGGTGTCCCTTAGGTATACAGTGTGGAGGATTAACATCTGGTGGACAATGGGAAGGAAGGTTCTATAGTAGAGAGTGGGAAGGATGTCACTATGTTGAATAGTAAAGAGGATGTCCTTGTGGTCGACAGTGGGGAGGAATTCACTGTGGTGGACTGTGATGAGGACATATTTGTAGTGGCCATTTGGGAGGACGTCCTTTTGGTGGACAGTGGGGAGGACATTTCTGGGGTGGACAGTGGGGAGGACATCTCTGTGGTGCACAGTAATGAGTACGTCCCTGTGGTGGACAGTAGAAAATGTTCTTTTGGTGGACAGTTGGGAGGATGTCCCTGTGGTGGACAGTGGGAAGTAGGTTTCTGTCGTGTACAGTGGAGAGGTTGTTTCAGTGGTGGTCAATGAGGAGAATGGACATCTGTGGGGGACAGTGGGGAGGACATTGTTGTAGAGCACAGGAGGATGTCCTTGTTGAGGAAAGTGGCGAGGTCATCCCTGTGGTAGACAGTGGGGAGGATATTCCTGTGTTGGACAGTAAGGAGTACTTTGCTTTTATAAACAGTGAGAAGCACGTCCCTGTGGTAGACAGTGGGGAGGACTTTCCTGTTGTATACAATAAGGAGGATATACCAATGGTGGAGTGTGAAGAGGACAATCCTGTGGTGGACAGTTGGAAGGAGGTCCCTATGGTGGACTCTGGGGAGGATGTCCCTGTGGTAAAGAATGGGGAATATATTCCTGTAGTGGACAGTGAGGAGGGTGTCCCTTAGGTAAACCGTGTGGAGGATTAGCCTTTGGTGGACAATGGGAAGCACATTTCTATAGTGGACAGTGGTAAGGATGTTCTTGTTGTATAGGGAAGAGGAGGTCCTTGTTGTGGACAGTGGGGAGGAATTCACTGTGGTGGATTGTGATGAGGACGTATTTGTGGTGGGCATTTGGGAGGATGTCCTTGTGGTGAACAGTGAGGAGGTGGTTTCTGTGATGGATAGTGGCTGAGGACATCTCTGTGGTGCAGAGTGAGGAGAACATCCCTGTGGTGAACACTAGGGAGGATGTCCTTGTGCTGGACAGTGGGGAGAATGGCCTTGTGGTGGACAGTGGGAAGTACATTTCTGTGGTGGACAATGGAGAGGATGTTTTGGTGGTGGTCAATGAGGAGGACGCCAGTGTGATGGACAGTGGAAAGAATGTTTCTTTGGTGGACAGTGGGCAGGGCTACCTGTGGTGGACAGTTGGGAGGATGTGCCTTTGGTAAACTGTGGGGAGGATATCTTTGTGGTGGACAGTGATGTGGGTGTCTTTTGGTAAACAGTGTGTAAGACTTCTTTCTTGTGGACAGTGAGGAGGATGTCCATGTGGTGTCCAGTTGGGAAGACTTCTCTCTTGTGGAAAGTGAGGAGGAAATCACTGTGGTGGACAGTGAAGAGGACGTCCCTGTGATGGACAGTTGGGAGAATTTCAGTGGGGTGGGCAGTGAAGAGGACGTTCCTGTGGTGTACAGTGCAGAGGGCATCATCTGTCATTGACAGTAAGAAGGATGTTCAAGTGGTGGACAGTGGAAAGGATGTCTCCAAGGTGGACTGTAGTGAGGACATCCCTATGGGAGACAAAGTCCCTTAGGTAAACAGTGTGTAGGACTTCTATCTTGTGGACAGAGAGGAGGACATCCCTGTTGTAGATAGTTGGGAGGACTTCCCTCTGCTGGACAGTGAGAAGGAAATCCCTGTGGTAGACACTGTGGAGGATTTTCATCTGGTGGACACTGGGGAGGAAGTACAGTGTTGGACAGTAAGGAGGACTTTACTTTTATGAACAGGGAGAAGCAAGTTCCTGTGGTAGACTGTGGGGAGGACGATGGTGTGGTGGACAGTGGGGAGGACTTTCCTGTTGTATACCATGAGGAGGACATACCTGTGGTGGAGTGAGTGGAGGACCCTCCCGTGGTGGACAGTGGGGATGAGGTCCCTATGGTGGACTCTGGGGAGTATGTCCCTGTGGTAAACAATGGGGAAGATATTACTGTGTTGGACAGTGAGGTGGGTGTCCCTTAGTTAAACAGTGTGGAGGATTAACATTTCGTGGACAATGGGGAGGAAAGTGGGAAGGATGTCCATGTTGAATAGTGAAGAGGAAGTCCTTGTGGTGGACAGTGGGGAGGAATTCACTGTGGTGGACTGTGAAGAGGACATAATTTTGGTGGGCATTTTGGAGGATGTCATTGTGGTGGACAGTGTGGAGATTTTTTTGTGGTGGACAGTGAGGAGAATGTCACTGTAGTAGAGAGTTGGGAGGATGTCCCTTTGGTAGAGAGTTATGAGAATGTCCATGTGGAGGACATGATGGAGGATGTCCCTGTTTTGACAGTGGGAGGATGTCCCTTTATTGAACAGTAGGAGGATGTCCCTGTGGTGGACAGTGGAAAGAACATCACTATAGTGGACAGTGGTGAGGACATCTCTGTGGTAAAAAGTGATGAGCATGTACCTGTTGTGCAAAGTGGGGAGGAAGTCTCTAATGTAGACAGTAGGGAGGACTTCCCAACAGTGGGGAGGACATGCCTGTGGTGGACAGAAGAGAGAATGTCCCTGTTGTGGAAAATGGGGAGGAAGTCCCAGTTGTGGACAATGGGAAGGACATCCCTGTGGTGGACAGTAGAAAGAATGTCCCTGTGGTGGACAATGAGAAAACATCATTTTGATGGACAGTGGGGTGGCCGTCACTGTCATGGATGATGGGAAGAACATTACTTTTTGTGGACAGTGGGGAGGACATCTATGTGGTTGATAGTTGGAAGGGTGAGCTGTGGTGGACAGTGGGGAGAATGTTCCTGTGGTGCACAGGAGGACATCACTGTATTGGAAAATAAGGAGGATGTACCTGTGGTGGACAGTGTAGAGAACTTCTTTGTGGTGGTCATTGGGGAGGATATTTTTGTAGTGCACTGAGGGGACTATGTACCTGTGGTGGACAGGAGGATTTCCCTGTGGTGGACAATAAGAAAGATGTTTCTGTGGTGGACAGTGTGGAGGAGTTCCCTGTGGTACACAGCTGTAAGGATGTCCCTGTGGTGGACAGTGGGGAAAACTTTCCTGTGGTGGATAATAAGGAGGATGTCCCTGTGTTGGACAGTGAGGAGACCGTACCTGTAGTAGACAGTTGTGAGGATGTCCCTGCAGTAGACAGTTGTGATGATGTCCCTGTGGTGGACAGTTTGAAGGACTTCTTTGTGGTGGACAGTGAGGAGAACCTCCCTGTAGTAGACAGTTGTTAGGATGTTCCTGTGGTGGACTGTGTGGAGGACTTCTTTGTGGTGGCCAGTGAGGAGAATGTCCATGTAGTAGACTGTTGTGAGGATGTCCCTGTGGTAGACAGTTGTGAGGATGTCCCTGTGTTAGACAGTGGGAGGATGTCCCTGTGGTGGACGGTGGAAAGGACATCATTGTAGTGGACAGTGGTGAGGACATATCTGTGGTAAATGTGGTGAGGATGTATCTGTTGAGGAAAGTAGACAGTAGGGAGGACCTCTCTGTGGTGAATAGTGGGGAGGACATTTCTGTGTTGAAAAGTGGTGTGGATGAATATGTGGTACACAGGAGGACGTCCCTGTGGTGGACAGTGGAGAGAATGTCACTGTTGTGGAATGTGGGGAGGACGTCACGGTGGTGGACAGTGGGAAAGACATCCCTGTAGTAGACTGTCAGGAGGAGGACATACCTGTGGTAGACTGTGGGTAGGATGTCCCTGTTATGGACTGTGCAAGGACTTCCCTTTTGTATACAGTGAGGAGGACATACCTGTGGTGGACTGTGGGAAGGAAACTACTTTGGTGGACAGTGGGGAGGAGGTCCCTATGGTGGACTCTTGGGAGAATATCCCTGTGGAAAACAGTGTGGTGTATATTACTGTGGTGGACAGTGAGGTGGGTGTCCCTTAGGTGAACAGTGTGGAGTATTAACCTTTGGTGAACAATGGGTAAAACATTTCTATAGAGGACAGTGGGATGGACGTCCCTTTTGTGCACAGGACGACAACACTGTGGTGAACAGTGGAAAGGATATTTCTGTGGTGGACAGTTCGGAGGATGTCCCTGAGGTGGAGAGTAAAGTAGATGTCCATGTGGTGGACGTTGGGAAAAATTTCACTGTGTTGGACAGTGGAGAGTACTTCCTTGTGGATAGTGGGGAAGACTTTCCTATGGTTCTCAGGAGGACAGCACTGGAGTGGACAGTGTGGAGATTGTCACTGTGGTGTAAGTTGCGGAGGACATCTCTGTGGTAAACAGTGGGGAGTACATCCTTTGGTGCACAGGAGTATGTCCCTGAGATGCACAGTGGGAAGGATGTCCATGTGCTGGACAGAGTGGAGCACTACCCTGTGGTGGAGGGTGGTGAGGAAACCCTTGTGGTTGACAGTAATAAAGACTCCTTGTGGTACACAGGAGGAAGCCCCAGTGTTGGACAGTGGAGATGATGTTCCTGTGCTGGACAGTAGAAAGGACATCTTTATGGTGGACAGTGGGAAGAACATATCTGTGCTGGAATGTGGTGATGATGTCCCTGTGGCAGACAGTGGGAAGTACATCCCTGTGGTGGACAGTGCAGAGGATGTTTCTGTTGTGGACAGTGGGGAGGACGTCCCTGTGGTGGACAGTAAAAAGGATATCCCTTTGGTGCACAAGAGGATGACTTTGTGGTGGAGAGTGGGAAGGATGTCTTTATGGTGGCCAGTGGCAAGGATATTCATGTGGTGGACAGTGGAGAGGACTTCCCTGTGGTGGACAGTAAAGAGGATGTCCTGATGGTACATAGGAGGACATCCCTGTGGTGGACATTAAGATGGACGTCCCTTTGGAGGACAGTTGAGAGGCTGTCCCTGCGGTGGACATTGAAAAGGACGTGCCTATTGTGGACATTGAGGAGGAGATCTCTGTGGTGGACAGTGGAAAGGACATGCTTTTTTGCACAGAGGACGTCCCTGTGGTGGACAGGGGGAGTACATTCCTGCGGTGGACAGTGGTTATGATATCCCTGTAGTGGACAGTGGGGAGGATGTCGCTGAGTGGACAGTGGGGAGGACTTCAGTGTTTATGACAGTGAGCAAGATATCCTTGTGGTGGACAGTTTGGAAAATGTTTCAGTGGTACACAGGAAAATGACCCTGTGGTGGACAATAAGGCAGACATCACTTTGGTGGACACTGTGGAGGACATCTCTGTGGTGGTCAGTGATGAGGATATCACTTTGCTGGACAGTAGAGAGGAAGTCACTGTGGTGGACACTGGGAAGAATGTCTCAGTAGTGGACAATGACAATGACATCCCCATGGTGGACCATGGTGAGCATATCACTGTGGTCGACTATTAGAAGGATGTACCTATGGTGAACAGTGGGGAGGACATCTCTGTGGTGGATAGTGTGAAAAACATTCCTGTGTTGGTCAACAAGGAGGACACCTGTGTGGTGGACAGTGGGGAGGATGCTTTGTGGTGGACAGTCGGTATGACGTCCCTGTGGTGGACAGTAGAGAGGATTCCCTGTGGTGGAAACTGGGAGGAGGTCCTTGTAGTGAACAGTAAAAAGGACTTTTCTGAGGTGACAGTGGTGAGGATTTCTTTATTGAGGACAGTGAGGAGGATGTGCCAGTGGAGGACAGTCAGGAGGATGACCTTGTGGTGGACATTGGGATGGACTTCACTGTTGTTGACAGTGAGGAGGACATTCCTGTGGTGGACAGTCGATAGAATGTTCCTGTAGTGAACAGTGGTGAGGACATCCCTGTGGTGGACAGTGGGGAGGTTGACACTTTGGTGAAAAGTGGTAAGGACGTCAATGTGGTACAAAGGAGGGCGATCCTGTATTGGACAGTGGAAAAAACATCTTTGTGATGGACAGTGTGGTTCCTTTCTCTCTGGTGGACAGTTCAAATAATACCTGTTTTGGACAGTGAGGAGGACATCCCTGTGGTGGAGAGTTAAAAGGATGTCCCTGTGGTGGAAATTGGGGAGGAAGTCCTTGTGGTGGACACTGGGGAGGATGTCTCTTTGGTGTTCAGCAGGACAACACTGTGGTGGACAGTGGAAAAGACATTCCTGTGGTGGACAGTCAGGAGGATGTCCCTGTGGGGGAGAGTAAAGAAGATATCCATGTGGTGGACAGTGGGGAGGATTTCAGTGTTGGACAGTGGAGAGTACATCCTTGTGGACAGTGAGAAGGACATTTCTATGGTGCTCAGGAAGACGACACTGTAATGGACAGCAGGGAGAATGTCACCGTGGTATAAATTGCGGAGGACATCTCTGTGGTAAACAGTGGGGAGTATATCCTGTGGTGCACAGGAGTATGTCCCAGTGGTGCACAGTGGGTAGGAAGTCCATGTGCTGCACAGAGTGGAGCACTACCCTGTGGTGGACAGTGGGGAGGACACCCCTGTGGTGGAAGGTAATAAAGACTCCTTGTGGTACACAGCAGGAAGTCCCAGTGTTGGACAGTGGGGAGGATGTCCCAGTGGTGGACAGTGGGAAGGACGTCTCTATGGTGGACAGAGGGAAAAACATACCTGTGCTGGAAACTGGCGATGATGTCCCTGTGGCAGACAGTGGGAAGTTCGTCCCTATGGTGGACAGTGCAGAGGATGTTTGGGTTGTGGACAGTAGGGAGAACGTCCTTGTGGTAGACAGTAAAGAGGGCATCCCTTTGGTGCACAGGAGGATGCCTTTGTGGTGGACAGTGGGAAGGATGTCTCTGTGGTGGCCAGTGGGGTGGATATTCATGTGGTGGACAGTGGAGAGGACTTCCCTGTGGTGGACAAGGAAGAGGATATCCCGATGGTACATAGGAGGACGTCACTGTGGTGGATATTGAGTTGGACGTCCCTATGGAATACAGTTGGGAGGCTGTCCCTGTGGTGGACATTGGAAAGAATGTTTCTGTTGTGGACAATGGGGAGGACATCTCTGTGGTGGACAGTGGGGAGGATGTCATTGTTGTGCACAGGAGGATGTCTTTGTGGTAGACAGTGGGGAGGACATTTCTGTGGTGGAGATTGAGGAGGATATACCTGTGGTGGACAGTGGGGAGGACATCCCTAAGGTGAACAGTGGGGAGTATTTTCTTGTGGTGGACAGTGGGGAGGAGGTTTCTGTGGTGGACAATGGTGTGGACGTCACAGTGGTAAACAGGAGAATGTCCCTGTGGTGGACAGTGGGGAGAATGTCTCTGTGGTAGACAGTGGGGAAGACTTTACTGTGGTGGACCTTTAAAAGGACGTCCCTTTGGTGTACAGTGAGGTGGATATCCTTGTGGTGCACAGGAAGATGTCCCTGTCATGGACCGTTGGGAAGACATCCCTGTGGTAGACAGTGAGGAGTACGTACCTCTGGTGTACAGTGTGGAGGACGTCCCTTTGGTGGACAGTGGGAAGGACATTCCTGTGGTTTACATTGGGGAGTATGTCCCTGTGGTAGACAGTAAGGAGGACATCACTGACGTGGACAATGTGGAGGACTTTCCTCTTGTGGATATTGAGTAGAATGTCCATGTGTTGGACAGTGGAAAGGATGTCACTTAGTAGGACATAGGGAAGGATTTCCCTTTTGAGGACAGTGAGGAGGACATCACTTGGCTGACAGTGGGGAGGACATCCCTGTGGTGGACAGTGGGGTTGAGGTCCCTGTGGTCGACAGTGGGGAGGACATCCCTTTGGTAAACAGTGGTGAGGATATCCCTGTGGTGAACAGTGAGGTGGGTGTCCCTTAGGTAAACAGTGTGAAGGACTTAGCTCTTGTGGACAGTGAGGATGTCTTCCCTGTGGTCGACAGTGGAAAGGACTTCCCTCTGGTCGACAGTGAGGAGAAAATCTCTGTGGTGGATAGTGGGGAGGAGTTCAGTGGGATGGAGAGTGGGGAGGATGTCCTTTTTCTGGACAGTAGGGAAGACTTTCCTGTGTTTCACAGGAAGACATCTCTGTGGTGGATGATAAGGAGGACATCCCTGTGTTTGACAGTGTGGATAATATCTGTGTGGTAGACAGTGGAAATTACTTCCCTGTGGTTGACAGCGGGTGAGTATGTACCTGTTGTGGACAATGGAAAAATGTTGCTGTTGTGGAGTGTGGGGAGGACATCACTCTGGTGGATAGTGGGGATGACATCACTTTGGTGAACTGTAGAAAGTTGTGTTGTGGAAAGAGGGGGATGTCTTTGTGGTGAATAGTGGGGAGTATGTTTATGTGGTGGACAGTTGAGAGGAGACCATGTGGTGGAAAATGTGGAGGACATCCCTAATGTATACAATGAGGAAGACTTCCCTGTGGTGGTCAATGGGGAGGAGGTCCTGTGGTGGACAGTTTGGAGGATATCCCGTTGGTGGTCAGTTTTCAGGACACCCCTTTGGAGGACAGTGTTGAGGAAGTCCCTGTGGTACATAGAAATATGTCCCTGTGGTGGTCAGTGAGGATGACGTCCCTGTGGTGGAGATTGGGTAGGACTTCCCTGTTGTAGACATTGAGGAGGACATTTCTGTGGTAGACAGTGGGGAGGACATCCCTGTGATGGACAGCAGGATGGACACTCCTGTGTTGGACAGTGGGGAGGATGTCCATGTAGTGGACATTTGTGAGGATGGGCCTATTGTTGACAGTGAAGAGGATGTCCCTGTGGTGGATAGTAGGGGTGGACATATTTATGGAGAACTGAAGTACATCTCTGTGGTCAACAGTGTGAAAAACATCTCTGTGTTGGACATTGAGGAGGACATACCTGTTCCGGACAGTGGGGAGAATGTGCCTGTGGTGGAAAGTGAGGAGGACGTCCCTTTGGTAAACAGAGGTGAGAATATCCCTGTGGTGGACCGTGAGGTGGGTGTCCCTTAGGTAAACAGTGTAAAAGACTTTCCTCTGGTGGACAGTGAGGAGGAAGTCCCTGTGGTCGATAGTGGGGAGGATTTCAGTGTGGTAGACCTCCCTGAGTGGACAGTAAAAGGACGTCTCTGAGTGTACAGTGAGGAGGACCTCCATGTTGACGAAAGTGATCAGGACGTCACTGTGGTTGACAGTGGGGAAAACGTCTCTATGGTGGACAGTGGGGAGGATTTACCTGTTGTGGACAGTGAGGAGGACATCCATGTGATGGACAGTAGAAAGAACATCGCTGTGGTGGACAGTGGGGAGGCCGTTGATGTGGTGGACAGTGGGTAGTATTTCAGTGGTGTGGACTGTGGGGAGGACATCCTTGTGTTGGACAGTGGAGAGGACGTTCCTGGGGTGCACAGGAGGACTTCCTTCTGGTGAAAAATATGAAAAACGTCCCTGTGGTGGCCAGTGTGGAGAACATCATTGTGGTGGACAGTGGAATGGATGTCACTGTGGTGGACACAGGGGATGATATACCTGCGGTCAACAGTAAAAAGGACATCCTCATGGTGGACAGTGGTGAGGACATTTCTATGGTGGACTGAGAGGAGGACAGACCAGTGGTGGACACTGGGAAGGATGTACCTGTGGTGGCCAAAGTGGAGGACATCCCTAAGGTGGACAATGGAGAGGAAATCCCTGTGGTGTACATGGTGAGAATATCCCTGTACTGGACAGTGGGAAGTACTTCTCTGTGGGAGACAGTGGGAAGGATGTCCCTGTGGTAGATGTTGAGAAGGTCAGGCCTGTGGTGGACAGTGAGGAGGACATCCCTGTGGTGGACAGTGGGGAGTACTTCCCTGTGGTGGACAGTAGAGAGGATTTCAGTGAAGTGGACAGTGGGTAGAATGTTCTGATTGTGGACAGTGGGGAGGATGTTCCTGTGGTTTACAGGAGGACGTCTCTGTGGTGGACAATAAGGAGGATGTCCCTGTACTGGACAGTGCAGAGGACATCTCTGTGGTGGAAAGTGAGGAGGATGTCCCTGTGGTGGACAGTGAGTAGGTCATCCTTGTGTGTTGGGGGCCGACTTTTAGCAGAAAGTGGCTATCAGCTTTGCAGCCATCTTGAGCCATATACCCTGACATGAGATTTGAATTACAATAGCCTACAACAGCTGAGAACACTGTGATAATCTTGGTTTAGATACCTTGAGATTAAAGGTGTGTGAGATTATAGAGATCAGAGTTAGAGACAAGACCTAAGGGCATAATTAAAGGTGTAACTTAGAGGAGTGGCTTAGAAGTCAGACTATAGAAGACAGAACCAGAGATCAGAGAATATAGATGGAGATCAGAGACTAGAGAGAGATTCATACACATCATACATTAGGTAGAATCTGCCCTCACCCTCGCTCTTGCTGAACCCCGACTTGCAGACCGGAGCAGCAGCTTGGGCCGGGATACAGTGGCTGCCCAAACGTGGGTCGGCCCAGGCCTCAACATTTTGCTCAGGACCGAGACATTTTTTGGCCGCCCCAACTGTGGGACTAGTGCGGTCCCCAACACTTGTGCTGGATAGTGGAGAGGAATTCTCTGTGGTGGACACTGGAAAGGAAGTTCTGGCTGTGGACCATTGAAAGTATGTTCCTGTTGTCGAAAATGTGGAGGAACATACTGTGGTGGACAGTGGGGAGGACATCCTTGTGGTGGACAGTGGGGAGGATGTCCTTGTGGATGATAGTTAGGAAGATATATATAGGGTGGACAGTGGGGATTACGTCTTTGGAGTGGACAGTGGAAAGTATGTCCCTATGGTGGACAATGGGGAGAAATTGATTGTTGTGGACAGTGAGAAGATTGTCTTTGTGGTATGCAGTGTAGAGGATGTCCCTGAGATGGACAGTGGGAAGGACGTGTCTGTGGTGGACAGTGGGGTGGTTATCTCTGTGATGGACAGTGTGGAGGATGTTTCTGTGGTGGACAGTGTGGTGAACATCTCTGTGGTACACAGAAGGTCCTCCCTGTGTTGGACAGTGGGGAGAATATCCCTAAACTGGACAGTTCATAGGACATCCCTGTGTTGGACAGTGGGAAGAATGGGCCTGTGGTGGACAGTGAGGTGGACATCACTCTGGTGGACAGTGGGGAAGAATTCCCTGTGGTGGGCAGTGTAAAGAACATCTCTGTGGTGGACAGTGGGGAGGATGTCCTTGGTGCACAGAAGGACATTTCTGTGGTGGACAGTGGGAAGAATGTTCCTGGGGTGGAGAGTGGGGAAGACGTCTTTTTTTTGGACAGTGGCAAGAACGTACTTTTGGTGGACAGTGAAGAGGATGTTCAAGTGGTGCTCAGAAAGGCATCCCTGCGGTGGACAGTTTGGAGAATGTCCCTGTGGTAGACAATGCAGAGGACATCTCTGTGGTAGACAGTGCCAGGGTGTACTGTGGTGCACAGGAGGATGTCCTTGTGATGAACAGTGGCCAGGATGTCCATGTGGTGGACAGTAAAGAGAAAGACCCTAGGGTGGACAGTGGTGAGGGTGCCCTGTGGTGGACAGTGGTAAGTATGTTTCTGTGGTACACAGGAGGACCACCTTGTGCTGGACAGTGGGGAGGATGTCCCTTTGGTGGACAGTGGGAAAACATACCTGTGAGGGACTGTGGGGAGGGCATCCCTGTGGCAGACAGTGGGAAGTATGTCCCTCTGGTGGACAGTGGGGAGGATGTCTCTGTTTTGGACAATGGGGAGGAAGTCCTTGGGGTTGACAGTGGGAATTACATCTCTTTAGTTGACAGGAGGACGTCTCTGAGGTGGATGGTGTTGAGAACTTTTCTGTCATGATCAGTGGGGAGGATGTTCATGTTGTGGACAGTGGAGGGGATGTGTTAAAATGGAGGATGTCCTGTGTTAAACTGTGGGTATGACGTGCCTGTATTGGACAGTGAAAAAAAGATCTCTGTGGTGGACAGTGGGGAGGACATCTCTGTGGTGGACAGTGAGGACAATGTACCTGTGGTGAACAGTGTGGAGGACATCTCTGTGGTGGACAGTGAGCAGGAAGTCACTGTGGTACACAGTGTGGAGGATGTCCCTGTGGTTGATGGTCAGGAGGGTGTCCCCGTGGTGGACAGTGGAAAGTATGTCCACATTGTGGACAGTGGTGAGGACTTCCCTGTTGTGGACAGTGAGGAAGAGGTCTCTGTGGTGGACAGTGGGAGGACATCCATTTGGTGGACCATGGGGAGGACTTACCAGTTGTATACAGTGAGGAGGACATCTCTGTGGTTTGCAGTGTGTAGGACAACCCTGTAGTGGACTGAGGGGAGGAGGTCCCTTTTGAAATCATTGGGAACATATTCCTGTGTTTCACAGTGAGGTTGATGTCTTTTATGAAAACAGTGTGGAGGAATTTTGTATGGTGGACAGTGAGTTAGAAGTCACTGTGGTGGACAGTGGGGAGGATTTCTCTTTGTTGGACCGAGAGAAAGAAATCCTTGTGGTGGACATTGGAGAGGATTTCAGTGAGGTGGACAGTGGGGAGGACGTCCTTGTGGAGGAAAGTGGGGAGAATGTTCCTGTGATGCACACGAGGACATCTCTGTGGTGGACAATATAAAGGATGTCCATTTGGTGGACAGTGTTGAGGACATCTCTGTGGTGGACATTGAGGAGAATGTCACTGTCGTACACAGTTGGGAGGATGTCCGTGTGGTGGAAAGTTGGGAGTATGTCCTTGTGGTGGACAGTGGAAACTGTGCCCATTGTGGACAGTGGTGAGGACATCGTTTTGGTGGACTGTGGGAAGGATGTACCTGTTGTGGACAGTAGGAGAATGTCCCTGTGGTGGACAGTGGAAAAGACGTTTCCATGGAGGACACTGGGGAGGATGTCCCTGTGGTGGACAGTGGAAAGACAGTTCTGTGTTGTGCAGTGTGTATGGCGTCTCTGTTGAGGAAAGTGGGGAGGATGTCCCTTTGATGGATGGTGGGAATGATATTTCTTTGGTGGACAGTGGGTATGACTTCCCTGTTGAGGACAGTGGGGAGGATGTCTCTCTGGTGGACTCTTGTGAGGATGTTCCTGTGGTGGACAGTAAGGACGTCCCTGAAGTGGACAGTGGGGAGAACTTCCCTGTTGTGTACAGTGAGGAGGATGTGACTGTGGTGGACAGTGGGGAAGATTTCCCTGTTGAGGACAGTGGGGAGGATTTCCCTGTTGTATACAGTGAGGAGGACGTCCCTGTGGTTGACAGTGCAGAGGACATCCCTGTAGTAGACAGTTTGGAGGAGGTTCCTGTTGTGGACTGTGTAGAGGACATCTCTGTGGTGGACAGTGAGAAGTGCGTCCCTGTGGTAGACAGTAGGGAGATTATCACTGTGGTGGACATTGGGGAGGGTGTCCCTG
The DNA here is from genome assembly GCF_011762505.2 of Arvicanthis niloticus. Taxonomy (NCBI): domain Eukaryota; kingdom Metazoa; phylum Chordata; class Mammalia; order Rodentia; family Muridae; genus Arvicanthis; species Arvicanthis niloticus. The sequence goes on from NC_047670.1 coordinate 1,148,792, forward strand.
TGCTGGACAGTGGAAAATATGTCCCCATGGTGGACAGTGGTGAAAAAAACAGTTCAGAGGACGTTTTTACTGTGGACAGTGGGGAGGACTTCCCTGTGGAGGACAGTAGGGAGGACATTTCTTTGGTGAAGTGTGGGGTGGACATGTGTAGTACACAGGAGGACCTCCCTGTTGTGTACAGTGGGGAGAATGTTCCTATGGTGGAAAGTGAGAAGGACTTTCTCTGGTAGACAGTGGGAAGGTTGTCACTGTGGTGGACAGTGAAAAAATATCCTTGTGGTAGAAAGTTAGGAGAACAGGACTGTGGTGCACATTGGGGAGGACTTCCCTGTGGTGGACAGTGAGGAGGACATCCCTTTGGTGAACAATTGGGAGGACACCTGTTGGGGCCTTGGATGAGGTAACTCCATTTAACTTGCAACCTTCAATCACGTAGCACAGGTAGAGGGCTCCACCTCCAGAGATTTAAATATCAATGTGTTATCAAAAGGCCAGGAGCGTAGCTAATTAAGTTATTCCCTCCCCTTTTTCTCCTCCCTATAAAATTAGTCTTCCCTGGCCTTTGGCGGGGAAGCACATACCACCTACATCCATTTACCATGACATGAACAATAAAAGCTTTGGAAAACCAGACTCCATGCGTAGCGTGCCACAGCCAGGTTCCCAGCCTTTGGAAACTTGAGCCACCCACCGCCAGCCCGAGATGGCTGTACCAATGTGGAACCCTGCGCTGGCGGTGTGGGAAGCCCACCCGGGACCCTGATGCCAGACCGCAGTGGGGCCCGGCTGCCAGAATCCCTCTTCCTCCCACCTGCGAGATTTCTTCACCACAGTTGGCGCGACCAATGTGGGGCACGAACACCCATGCGAGAACCATCCTGACTGAGTCTGCTAAACAAGTATACTTCCTGTGAGATTTGATACTAAGTCTCTAGGTCCTCTCTCAGTGCATGCGCCCTGTGCATTCCCCGACTCCATCCTGTCGGAGTCCCGAGACCCCAGATGGAGGCCAATCTTGGTGCATGGACCTGTCGCCATGTGCCCCCAGTCTCCGTTTTGCTGCGCCCTCCCCCCACCGAGGCTGGGGCCTAAAATGGAGATTTCTCACCCAGAGTCTCCTACCACAGAGTCTGCTTTGAGTGGTGTGAGCCTGCCTGCTTAGCCTCTGATCCTCTACAATAGACCTAGTCTCCCTGAGACACTCATCTCTGACAAAGGATGGCACAGACCAGCGACAGAGATCCACACTTGTGCACGCACGCACGGGCCTACATTGTTTCCCACAGGTGGTGGACAATGTGCGCAGAGCCAGCTCCACAAGCCCCCCCCCCCCCCGCTGGTGTCTGAAAAACCGTGAGTAACATCACTCTCTTTGTCCACACTACCCCCTCTTTCTCTCTCTAATTCTTAACTATAGCCTAACCCCTGCCTAATACAAAAGGACTAGGTCTCTCTCCCCACGTGTTCTCCAGCTCAAGGGCAAGATGGAAGTGGCTTCTTAGCCCCCCACTCTTCCCATCCCCCCAGCTCCACAGAGGTGGTTCCTTCACAGCTAATAGCAGTCCTTCAAGCCACAATACATGCTGTAACCCTCTTTCTAAGACTCTTTCCCTTGGCTGAGAGACTCCTTCTCTCCTCGTGGCTGAGACAATTCTCTCTCTCTCTCTCTCTCTCTCTCTCTCTCTCTCTCTCTCTCTCTTTCTCTCTCTCACCAGCTCCAAACTCTAGCCCCTAGTGCCCTGCCAGGTAGCTTCTTTCCCTACTCCCCCATCATATGCAACAGGCTACAGCTATTTGGCTTAGCCTGCTTGCCTGAAGCAACAGGGCAGGACCCTGCTTGCTACCCAGCCCTGTGTTCCTTAGCCAGCCTATGCTTCCCCTCACCCTCAGTCATTTGCAGCTGACTAAAGCTACTTAGCCCAGCCAGCTTGCCTGAAGCAGTGGATCTAAAATTTTGCCTGCACCCCTTGCCCCACTGCTGCCTGCCAGTTTCTCTCAAAGCTGCCTTACTCCAATCCAACTTCCAAGTGTCTTTCCCATAGACACAAACTCTCACACTTTCTGACTCTTAGCCCTCCTCAATGCTTCTTGCTTGCCTTAAAACATTTCTTCAAAGTTGGCCTTTCCTCTTCTCTACATTTTAATTTTTACCAACTAAGAAAAAGAAAAGTGGGAATACAGAACCTCTTGGCCAGAGCACCCAGATGCCACATGGCAGAGCAAGGCCCCTCCCCCACTACTTCTAAGCCCACCATTACTGCTCCTTCTGCCCAACAGGAGACCTGCAACAAATGTTCCTGTTTTTCAACCAAAAATTTTAAACATTTCCTTTTCTTCCTAACAGGAACACCTAGAACAACAATGCCTGTGCTTTTCAAGCAAAAATTTTGTTCTTTTTTTTTTTTTGTTTTAATGCTGCCTTTTCTCTCTAATACTCATGATATATGTCCAAAATTTTTTCTCAACCTTTATAATTTCTTCAAAATTTATAAAGATTATATAAATTCTTGAGTCTTAATTAACAACTAATTTCTTTTACAGACAAATTGCTGTAAAATCCCAAATACATAATTAACATTGTTTTTCTCCCTCAGCTATTCAAAATACCTTCTAAGACTAAACTTTCCTCAAACACATTTGCTCCTCCAGGATCTTAACTACAGGCCATAAGGTGCTTGTTCCCAAGCAGTTTAATGCTCAATATCCAGCCTTTACAGACATCTCCCTGCTGGAGATGCTGCTTCCCTGCTGTGATTATCCTACAGGTATACCCACAGATCCAACAGTGTCCATGCCATCCTCTGTAACCTGCCAGAGATGCCTAGCTGCTTTCTCCCAGCCACCTCATCTGACTGCAGACTCTAGAGACATGCTGAGATCCAGAGAGAGCGCCACCTCCTGGAACCTGTCCACCTGCCTTCTTCCAGCCATCTCATCTGACTGAAGACACCAGCGCATGCTGAGATCCAGAGACCCACCCCAGACTCCAGAGATGCACGCCAGAACCCAGAGACACTCACTACTGAAGACAGATCCAGACATTCCAGCTACAAATGAAGTCTTGCCAAAGTCACATAGCTAAAGTTACATGTTAGTGAGGAAAACATGTCTATTTAGATTAATCAGATGTCATTACCCTCAAACTGTATGACCTGTATTTAATTTTTTCAATAATCCCCTGCCTTCCAAACCCTACCCTCAATTCCCATTACCCTTGAGTTAGTTATGCTACACCCTCTGGCCTACATAGTGTTTTCTTTTGGCCACCTCATCCAAAATTTTCACTAAAAAAGAGTGAGATGTTGGGCCATGAAGAGATGGTTTGGACATAGCCTGGTTGAACAAGCTTTGAACCCCGGAGACCCTTTAGAGACCATAGGATTTTCAGCTCTGTCTGTTCCTAGGACCCCTTGATAGAGCACTGGGTTTGAGGTAGCGGGTGGGGAGGGAACCCAACAAGATATTGCCTGTCAGGGATGGCAATTATCTCCCCATGCTCCCAGATTCCAGACTACTCCACACAGTCCACATCTCTCATTAACCTACACCTTACAGACTACAGATGATGCAGAGTCGCCCCTCTTTTTATGAAAGAAAAGAGAGTGGGATGTTGGGCCTTGGATGAGGTAACTCCATTTAACCTGCAACCTTCAATCACGTAGCACAAGTAGAGGTCTCCACCTCCAGAGATTTAAATATTAATGAGTTATCTAAAGGCCAGGGGCATAGCTAATTAAGTTATTCCCTCCCCTTTTTTCCCCTCTCTATAAAATTAGCCTCCCCTGGCCTTTGGAGGGGAAGCGCATACCACCTACATCCATTTACTAAGAACAATAATAGCTTTGGAAAACTGGACTCCATGTGTCGCCTGATTTGCCACAGCCAGGTTCCCAGCCTTTGGAAACTTGAGCCGCCCACCACCAGCCAGCGGTGGCTGTACCAATGCGGGACCCTCCGCTGGTGGCGTGGGAAGCCCACCTGGGACCCTGATGCCAGACTGCAGTGGTACCCAGCCACTAGACTCCCTCTTCCCCCTGCCCGTGAGATTTCTTCCTCACAGACACACTTGTGGTGGACACGGGAGGACTTCCCTGTTGTGGACAGAGGGGAGAAAGTCCATATAGTGGACAGTGGGGAGGATGTTACTCTGGTTGACAGTGGGGAAGATGTTCCTGTGGTGGACAGTGGGAAGGATGTCTCTGTGGTGGAGAGTGGGAGCACGGGCCTGTGGTGGACAGTGAGTAGAATGTCCCTTTGGTTTTCAGTTGGTAGGAAGTCCTTGTGTTAGTCAGTGGAAAGGATATTACTGTGGTAAACTGTGGGTATGATGTTCCTGTTGTGGACAGTGTGGAAGATGTCCCTATGGTGGACAGTCAGGAAGATGTCTTTTTGGTGGACTGTGGGAATGATATTTCTTTGGTGGACAAAGGGTATAATGTCCCTGTGGTGGACAGTTGAGAAGACTTCATTTTGTGTACAGTGTGGAGGACCACCCTATGGTGGACAATGGGTAGGACATGTCTGTGGTGAACAGTGAGAAGGATGTCTTGTGGTGTACACTGGGGAGGACATCTATATGGTTTACCATGGGGATGATATCACTGAGATGGACAGTGTGAAGTACTACTCTATGGTGGGCAGTGTGAAGGACATCCCTGTGTTGAACAGGAAGAAGGATGTCTTTGTTTTGGACAGTGGAGAGAATATTCCTGTTGTGGAGTGTGGGCATGACATCCCTGTGTTTGACAGTTAGGAGGACATCCCTGTGGTGGACAGTCGGGGGGATTTCTCTGTGGTGGACTGTGAGGGGGAAGTCCCTGTGTTGGACAGTGGTGAAGATGTCCCTCTGGTGGACAGTTGGGAGGACAGCACTGTGGTGGACACTGAGGAGGAAATCACTGTGTTGGACAGTGAGGAAAACGTTCCTGTTGTGGACCTTGGAAAGGTCTTTCCTGTGGTATAGAGTAAGGAGGACATCTTTTTGGTGGACAGTGGAAAGAATGTCACTGGGGTGGATAGTTGATAGGACATCACTGTGTTTGACAGTGAGGAGGACATACCTGTGGTGGACAGTGGAAAGGATGACTTTGTGGTGGACAGTGGGGAGGTCTTCAATGTGGTCAAAAGTTGGGAGGACTCTGTTGTGGACAGTGAGGAGGAAGTTCCTGTTGTGGACAGTGAGGAGAACTTTCCTGTTGTGGACCTTGGAAAGGACTTCTCTGTGGTATAGAGTAGAAAGGACATTTCTTTGGTGGACAGTGGGAAGGATGTCACTGGGGTGGATAGTTGATAGGACATCCCTGTGTTTGACAGTGAGGAGGACATACCTGTGGCGGACAGTGGAAAGGATGACTTTGTGGTGGACAGTGGGGAGGATTTCACTGTGGTGAATAGTGCGGAGGATGTCCTTGTGATGGACGTGTGAAGGACTTTCCTGTGGTTCACAGGAGGAAGTTACTCTGGTGGACATTTGGGAGGATATCATTATGTTTAACAGTTGGAAGGACATCACTATGGTCGACTGGAAAGAGCGTGTCTCTGGTGGACAGTGGGGAGGACCTAACTGTGGTGGACAGTGAGGAGGATATATTTGTGGTAGACAGTGGGGAGGAAATCATTTTGGTGGTTGGTGTGGAGGACATACCTATGGTGTACTGTGGGGAGCATGTCTCTGTGGTGCACAAAGGAAAGGACATCCCTGTGGTGGTCAGTTAGGAGGACATCCATGTGGTAGACAGTGGGCAGGAATTCCCTGTAATGGACATTAGAAAAATGTCCCTGTGGTGGACAGTGGGGGGCATCTTTTGGGGGACACTCTGGAGAAGGTTTCTGTGGTGAATAGTGGGGATAAATTCCCTGTGGTGTACATGGGGAAAACTTACCTGTGATGGACATTGGGGAAAATGTTCTTGTGGTGGACAGTGGGGAGGACTATTTTGGTGGACTGTGGGTAGGATATTCCTGTGGTGCACAGGAGGACATCTCTGTGGTGGATAGTAGGGTGGATGTCTTTGTGTTGGACAGTGAGTAGGACATACTTGTGGTGGACATTGGAGAGGATTTCCCTGTGGTTACAGTGGGGAGGACATCCCTGTAGTGGACAGTTAGGTGCACATAACTGTGGTGGACAATGAGGAAGATGTACCTTTGGTGGACAGTGGAGAAGACGTCCATGTGAAGGACAGTGGGGAGAACATCTCTGTGTTAAACAGTGGGGAGGATATCTCTTTGGTGGACTATCAGGAAGCTGTCCAAGTGGTAGACAGTGGGGAGGATGTCTCTCTGGTGCACAGGAGGACATCCCTGTGGTGGACAGTAGAATGGATGTCCCTATGGTGCACAGTAGGACATCCCTGGGCTGGACAGTGGGTAGGATGTCACTGTTAATTTCAGTGTGAAATATATCCTTGTGGACATTGAGGAGGAACTTTTTCTGTTGGACAATGAGAGGATTTCACTTTCATGGACACTGGGGAGGATGTATCTCTGTTGGACTGTGAGGAGGACATCCCAGAGGTGGACAGTGGAGAAAATGCCTCTGTATTGGACTGTGAGGAGGACATCCCAGTGGTAGACAGTGAGGAAGACTTCTATGTTGTGGACAGTGTGAAGGTCGTACCTGTTGTGTACAGTAGGGAGGATGTCACTGTGGTGGACAGTTGTGAGGACATTCTTGTGGTTGACAGTGAGGAGGAAATTACTTTTATGGACAGTGGGTAGATGTCTTTGTGGTGGACAGTGGGAAAGATTTCACTATGCTGGACAATGGGGAGGATGTCCTTTTGGTGGACCATGGGTAGGACATTCCTGTGGTGCACAGCAGGACATCTCTGTGGTAGACAGTTGGGTGGATGTCTTTGTGTTGGACAGTGAGTAGGACACCCCTGTGGTGGACATTGGAGAGGATTTCCCTGTGGTGACAGAGGAGAGGACATCCCTGTAGTGGACAGATAGGTGTACATCCCTGTAGTGCACAATGGGGAGGATATACCTTTGGTGTACATTGGAGAGGACGTCCAAGTGAAGGACAGTGGGGAGAACATCTCTGTGTTAAACAGTGAGGAGGATATCTCATTGGTGGACCATCAAGAAGATGTACAAGTGGTGGACATTGAAAAGGTGTTCCCTCTGGTGCACAGGAGGACATCCCTGTGGTGGACAGTAAAAAGGATGTCCATCTGGTGCACAGTAGGACATCCCTATGCTGGACAGTGGAGAAGATGTCACTGTGAAGGTCAGTGTGAAATATATACTTGTGGTAGATATTGAGGAGAAACTTTTTGTGTTGGACAATGAGAGGATTTCACTTTCATGGTCACTGGGGAGGATGTTGGACTGTGAGGAGGACATACCAGAGGTGGACAGTGAGGAGGACATCCCTATGGTGGACAGTGGAGAAGATGTCTCTGTATTGGACTGTGAGGAGGACATCCCAGTGGTGGACAGTGAGGAGGACTTCTATGTGGTGGACAGTGTGAAGGACATACCTGTTGTGGACAGTAGGGAGGATGTCACTGTGTTGGACAGTTGTGAGGACATTCCTTTGGTGGACAGTGGGGAGGACATCCCTGTTGTGGACAATTTGGAGGACATCCCTGTGGTGGACAGTGGGGATAACGTTTCTTTTGTGGGAAGTGAGGAGGATGTCACTGTGGTGGAAATTAAAGAGGACATCCTTGGGGTTGACAGTGGGGAGGACTTCCCATGTGGTGGACAGTGGAGAGGACTTCCCTTTTGAGAACAGTGAAAAGGACGTTTCTGTGGTGGACAGTGGGGAGGATGCTTCTGTGTTGGACAGTTGGGAGCACTTCCCTGTGGTGGACAGTGGAGAGTTTGTCCCTGTAGTGTACAGAGAGATGGACTTCCTTGTGGTAGACAGTGGACAGGATGTCTTTGTGGTGGTCAGTGGAAAGGATTCACTCTGGTGGACAGTGGAAAGGACATCACTGAGGTAGACAGAGGGATGGATGTTCCTCTGTTGGACAGTTGGCAGGATGTCTTTTGGTGGACATTGGGAAGACATCCTTGTGTTTGACAGTGGGGAGGATTTCACTGTGGTGGACAGTAAGGAGGACGAACTTGTGGACAGTGTGGAGAACGTTCCTGTGGTTCACAGAGGATGCCCATGTGGTGCACAGTGGGGAGGACATCACGGTGATGGACAGTTTTAAATATGTCACAGTGGTGGTCAGAGAGGAGGATTTCCCTGTGGTAGACAGTGTGAAGAATATCCCTGTGGTGGAAAATGTGAAATATGTCTCTTTGGTGGACAGTGGGGAGGACATCCCTTTGGTGGATGTGGCGAGGAAGTCCCTGTGGTGGACAGTGTTGAGGACTTCACTGTGGTGGACAGTGAGGAAGACGTCCCTGTTGTAGACAGTGGAGATGATGTCCCTGTGGTGGACAAAGGGGAGAACATCCCTGTTGTGAACAGTGGAGAGGACTTCCATGTGGTGGATTTTGGGAAGGACATCCCTGTGGTGGACAGTGGGGAGGACATCCCTGTCATGGACTGTGGGGAGGACTAAACTGTGGTGGATATGGGGAGAACATCCCTGTGGTAGACAGTGGGAAGAAGGTCTTTGTTGTGGACTGTAGAGAGGACATCCCTGTGGAGGACAGTTAGGAGTACGTCCCTGTAGTAGATGGTGGAAAGGATGTTCCTGTGGTTTGCATTTAGAAGGACATCTCTGTGGTGGACAGTGGAGAAAAACGTCCTGTGGTAGAGAGTGGAGAGTATGTTCCTGTGTTGGACATTTAGCAAGACATGTCTGTGGTGTATGGAGGAAATTACAACCTTTGGTGAACAGTTGCAAGCACGTCTTGGTTGTAGACAATGGGGAGACTATCACTATGGTGGACAGTGAGGAGAATTTCCCTGTGGTGGACAGTGGAAAATGTCCCTGTGGTGGTCAGTGGGGAAACCATCTCTCTGATTTAAGGAGGGGAGGACATCCCTGTGGTGGACAGTGGGGAGGACATCTCTGTGTTGGACAGTGAGGAGGACATCACTGTGGTGGGCAGTGGGAAGGATGTCCCTCTGGTGGAAAGTGGGAAATTCATCTCTGTGGTTTACTGTGGGGAGGACATCCCTGTGCTTGACAGTGGGTAAAATATCTTTGTAGTGGACAGTGAAGAGGATGTCCCTGTGGTGGACAGTGGGAAAAATGTCTCTGTGGTGGACAGTGGAGAAAACATCTTTGTGGTTTAAGTAGAGGAGGACATCCCTGTGATGTACAGTGGGGAGGACTTCCCTGTAGTGGACACTGAGGAAGACTTCTCTGTAGTGGACAGTGAGAAGGGTGTTTCAGTGTTGGACTTTGGGGAGGACTTCTCTGTAGTGGACCGTGAGAAACACATCCATGTGGTAGACAATGAGAAGGATATCGCTGTGGTGGACAGTGAGAAGAACCTCACTGTGGTGGACAGTGGGGAGGACGTTGCTGTTGTGGACAGTTGGTAGGACTTACCTGTGGTTGACAGTGAGGAGGACATACCTATGGTGGACAATGTAAAGGACATCTTTGTGGTAGACCCTGAGGAGGATGTTCTTTTGGTGCACAGGAAGACGTCTCTTGGACAGTGGGGAGGATGTCTCTGTGTTGGAAAGTGGGGAGGATGTCCCTGTGGTGGACATTGGGAGGACATCTCTGTGGTGGACAGTGGGGTGGAGGTACCTGTGGTGCACAGGAGAATGTCCCTTTAGTGCACATTGAGGAGGATGTTTCTGTAGTGAACAGTGGGAACTATGTCCCTGTTGTGGACAGTTGGAAGAACACCCCTGTGGTAGACAGTGTTAAGGTCATCCCTGTGGTACACAGAATGATATCCCTTTGTTGGACAGTGGGAAGGATGCCCCTGTGGTAGAGTGTGAAATGACGTCCATATGATACACAAGAGGACGCTCCTGTGGTGGAAAGTCTAGAAGACGTCCCTGTGGTGGACAGTAGGAAGGATGTCTCTGTGGTGGAAAGTGAGAAGTACATACCTGTGGTAGTCAGTGCTGAGGCCGTAACTGTGGTAGACATTGGGAAGGATTTCTCTGTTGTGGACATAGGGGAGGACATCCTGTGGTGCACAGGAGGAAGTCCCTGTGGTGGAGAGTGGGGAGGATATCCCTGTGTTGGACAGTGTGGCGGATGTCCCTGTGGAGGTAAAAGAGGAAGACGCCCCTATGGTGGACAGCGGAGACTAGGTCTCTGTGTTATACAGGAGGAGGTCTTGTGGTGGACAGTGAAAAGGACATCCCTGTGGTGGACAATGGGGAGTACATTTATGTGGTAGAAAGTGACAGGACTTCGCTGTGGTGGACACTGGGAAGGATGTCCCTGTGGTGAACAGTGGGGAAAAAATTTCTGTGGTTTCCAGTATGGAGAACATCCCTGTGGCAGACAGTGGGTAGGACATCTCTGTGGTGAACAGTGAGGAGGACGTCTCTGCAGAGGACAGTGGGAAGGATGTCCCTGAGGTGGACAGTGGGGAAAACCTTTTTTAGTGGACAGTGGGGAGCACATCTCTTTGGTAGACGGGGGGAGGCCATGGCTGTGGTGGAGAATGAGGAATATGTCCCTCTGGTGGACAATGGGGAAGATTTCTCTGTGGTGGACACTGGGGAGGATGACATTTGGACAGTGGGAAAAATGTTCATGTGGTGCACTAGAGGACATCCCTGTGGTTTACAGTGGGATAGATGTGCCTGTGGTGGACAGGGAGGAGGACATCTTTGTGGTGGACAGTGGTGAGGATGTTTCTGTTGTGCACAGGAGGATGTTCCTGTGGTGCACATTGGGAAGGAATTCCCTATGGTGTAGAGTGGGGAACATCCCTTTGGTGGACAGTGGGGAGGACACACATGTGGTGGACAGTGGTAAGGACATCCCTGTGGTACACAGAATGTCCATGTGGTGAAACCTGGTGAAAACATCCCTTTGATGGATAGTGGGGTTGCCGTCACTGTTGTGGACTGTGGGAAGAATGTACCTGTTGTGGACAGTGGGAAGGACATTTCTGTGGTTGACATTGAGAAGGCTGTCCCTGTGGTGGACAGTGGGAAGGACGTCCCTATTGTGGAAAGTGAGAGGACATCCCTGTGGTGCACAGGAGAACAACATTTTGGGGGATAGAGGGGAGGACATTCCTGTGGTGGACAGTCCAGAGGATGTCACTGTGATGAGCATTGGGGATGACATCTCTGTCTTAGACAGTGTGGACTACATCCTTGTGGTGGTCAGTAAGAAGGACACCCCTGTGGTGGATATTGGGGAGGATGTCTCTGTTGTACACAGTAGTTAGTCCCAGTGGTGGATATTTTGGAGAACATCTCTTGGCATACAGTGTGGAGGATATCTCTGTTTTGGACATACATGTGGTGGACAGTCTGGAAGATGTCACTGTGGTGGATGTCCATTAGGTAAACAGTGTGGAGGATTAACCTTTGGTGGACAATGGGCAGGAAATTTCTATAGTAGACAGTGGGAAGGATGTCCCTGCGTTAGATAGTGAAGAGGAGGTCCTTGTGGTGGACAGTGGGGGAGAATTCACTGTGGTGGAGAGTGAGGAGGATGTATTAGTGGTGGGCATTTGGAAGGACATCCTTGTGATAGATAGTGGGGAGGACATCTCTGTGGTGCACAGAGAGGAATACATCACTGTGGTGGACAGTAGGGAGGATGTCCTTGTGATGGACAGTGGGGAAAATGTACCTGTGGTGCACATGAGGATGCCACTGTGGTGGACAGTGGGGAGGATGTCCCTATGTTGGACAGTGGGAAGTACGTTTCTGTGGTGGACAGTGGAGAGGATGTTTCGGTGGTGTTCAATGAGGAGGATGCCACTGTGATAGACAGTGTAAAGGATGTTTCTTTGGTGGACAGTGGGGAGGACGTAACTGTGGTAGACAGTGGGGAGGACTTTTATGGGGAGTCTGGGGTTCATATCTCTGTGGTAGACAGTAGGGAGGCCATGTCTGTGGTGGACCATGAAAAATAAGTCCTTGTGGTGGACAGTGGGGAAGAATTTTTGGTGGTGGACAGTGGGTAGGATATTTCTGCTGTGGACAGTGAAGAGAACATCCCTTTGGTGGACAGTGGGAAAAATGTCCCTGTGGTGGATAGTGAGAGGAAATCCCCGAGGTTTACAGTGAGCAAAATTTCCCTTTGGTGGACAGTGAGGAGTATGTCCCTGTGTGGACAGTTCTAAGGATGTTCCTATAGTGAAAAATGGGGAGGACATTTTTGTGGTGGACAGTGGGGAGAATTTCCCTGTACTGGACACTGGGGAGGACAACCTTTTGGACAGTGGGGAGAACATTCCTGTGGTGCACAGGAGGACATCCCTGTGGTGGACAGTGGGAAAGATGTCCTTGTGGTGGACAGGGAGGAAGAAATCTCTTTGGTGGACTGTGGGGAGGATGTTTCTTTTGTGCACAGAAGCATGTTCCTTTGGTGCACAGTGGAGAAGAAATTCCTGTGGTGGACAGAGGGTATAAAGGCCCTGTAGTGGACAGTGGTAAGGAGGTCCCTGTTGTACACAGGAGGATGTTACTGTGGTGGACACCGTGGAAAACATCTTTTTGATGGACAGTGGGGTGGCTGTCACTTTCGTGGAAGATGGGAAGAACATAACTTTGCTGAACAGTGGGGAAGACATCTCTGTGTCTGACAGTGAGAAGGATGTGCTGTAGTGGACAGTGGGTAAGACATCTCTTTTGTAGACAGTGGGGAGGACGTCCCTGTGGTGCACAGAAGGATAAGACTGTGGTGGATATTCTGGAAGATGTCCCAGTGGTGAACAGTGGGGAGGAAAATTCTCTCTTGGACAATGTGGAGGATCTCCTTGTGTTGGTCAGTGGGAAGGACACCCCTGTGGTGGAAACTGGGGAGGACATCCCTGTTGTACACAGGAGTTAGTCCCTGTGGTGGACAGTTTGGAGGATATCTCTGTGGCAGAAAGTGTGGAGGGCATCACTGTGGTGGACAGTGTGAAGGACATACCAGTGGTGGACAGTGGGGAGGATGTCCCTCTGGTGGACACTGGGGAGGACATCCCTGTGGTGGACACTAAGGAGGACATCCCTGTGGTAGACAGTAGGGAGGATATCCCTGTTGTAAATGGTGGGGAGCCTGTCCCTGCTTTGGACAGTGAGGTGGATGTTATTTAGGTAAACTGTGTGGAGGACTTCCCTCTGGTGGACAGTGAGGAGGAAATTCCTGTGGTGTACAGTGTAAAGACCATCCCTGTGGTGGACAGTGGGGATGAAATCCCTATGGTGGACAGTGGAAAGGGCTTTTCTGGTGGACAGTGAGGAGGAAATTCTTGTGGTGGACAGTGGGAAGGTCATTCCTGTGGTGGACAGTGGGGATGAATTCAGTGGGGTGGATAGTGGGGAGGACTTTTTTTGGTGGACTGTGGGAAGAACATTGCTGTGGTGCACAGGAGGATGTCCCTGTAGTAGGCAATAAGGAGGATGTCCCTGTGGTGGACAGTGTGGAGGTCCTCTTTGTGATGGACAATGGGGAGGAGGTTTTTGTGATGGACTGTGGGAAGAAGATCCCTGTAGTGCACAGGAGGACGTCCCTGTGGTGAAGTGTGGAGGATATCTTTGTGGTGGAGAGTGAGGAGGACATCCATATGGTAGACAGTGGGGAGGATATCCCTGTTGTAAACGGTGGGGAGCATATCCCTGTGGTGGATAGTGAGGTAGATGTCATTTAGGTAAACTGTGTGGAGGACTTCCCTCTGGTGGACAACGAGGAGGGAATTCCTGTGGTGGACAGTGTGAAGGACATTTCTGGGGTAGACAGTGAAAGGATTCCCAGTTTTATCCCATGAGGAGGACATACCTCTAGTGGAGTGTGGAGAGGACACTCTTGTGTTAGAAAGTGGGAAAGATGTCCCTATGGTGGACTCTGGGGAGGATGTCCCTGTGGTAAACAGTGGGGAAGATATTCCTATGGTGGACAGTGAGGTGGGTGTCCCTTAGGTAAACAGTGTTGAGGATTAAACTTTGGTGGACAATGGGTAAAACATATCTATAGTGGACAGTGGGGAAGATGTCAATGTTGTATAGTGAAGAGGAGGTCCTTGTGGTGGACAGTGGGGAGGAATTCACTGTTGTGGACTGTGAAGAGGATGTATTAGGGTCAGCAATTGGGAGGACGTTTTGTGGTGGAGAGTGAGGAGGAAGTTTCTGTGGTGGACAGTGGGGAGGACATCTCAGTGGTGCACAGTGAGGAGTACGTCCCAGTGGTGGACCCTAGGGAGGATGTCCTTGTGATGGATAGTGGGGAGGACGTTCCTGTGGTGGACAGTGGGAAGTATATTTCTCTTGTGGACAGTGGATAGGATGTTTCGGTGGTGGTCAATGAGGAGGATGCCACTGTGATGGACAGTGGAAAAGATGTTTCTTTTGTGGACCGTGGGAAGGATGTAACTGTGGTAGACAGTGGGGAGGACGTCCCTGTTGTGGACACTGGAAAAGACATCTGTGGGGGACAATAGGGAGGACATTGCAGTAGAGCACAGAAGGACGTCCCTGTTTAGGACAGTGGCGAGGATGTCCCTGTGGCGAACAGTTGCGAGGACTTCCCTGTGGTAAACAGTGGGAAGGATATCCCTGTGGTGGACAGTGAGAGGGTGTATATTAGGTAAACAGTGCTGAAGATTTCCCTCTGGTGGACAGTGAGGGAGAATTCCCTGTGGTGGATAGTGGAGAGGACTTCCCTCTGCTGGACAGTGAGGAGGAATTTCCTGTGGTGGAGGGTGATAAGGATGTCTCTGTGGTCGACCGTTGAGAGTATTTCAGTGGGGTGGACAGTGAGAAGGATATCCTTGTGGTGGACAGTGAGGAGGATGTTCCTGCAGTGCACAGGAGGACATGCCGGTGGTGGAGAGTGGGGAGAAGTTCACTGTGGTGGAAAGTGTGGAAGATGTCCTTGTGGTGGTCAGTGTTTAGGATGCCCCTGTTGAGGACAGTGGTTAGGTAGTTCTTGAGGTTCATAGGAAGATGTCCTTGTGATGGAAAGTGGGGAGGACTTCTTTGTTGTCTAAAGTGAGGAGGACATTTCTGTCGTGGACAGTTGGGGAGAACATTCCTATGGTGGACAGTGGGGAGGACATTTTTGTGGACTGTGGGATGCACGTCTCTGTGGTAGACAGTGAGGAGGCCATGCCTTTTGGGGACCATGAGGAATATGTCCCAGTGGTGAATGGTGGAGATGAATTCTCAGTGGTGGACAGTGGGGAGTACATCCCTGTTGTGGACAGTGGGTAGGACATCTTTGTTGTGGACAGTAAGGAGAACA
The DNA here is from genome assembly GCF_011762505.2 of Arvicanthis niloticus. Classification (NCBI taxonomy): domain Eukaryota; kingdom Metazoa; phylum Chordata; class Mammalia; order Rodentia; family Muridae; genus Arvicanthis; species Arvicanthis niloticus. Next base: position 1,164,094 of record NC_047670.1, read on the forward strand.
TCTCTTTGGTATACTGTGGGGAAAATGTCCCTGTTCTGGATAGTGGAGAGGATATCCCTGAGGTTTACAGTGGGGAGGACTTCCTTTGTTGGACAGGAGAGAGTACGTCCCTGTGGTAGACAGTTGAAATTATGTCCCTATAGTGGACCGTAGGTAGGATGACCTTGTGGTGGACAGTGGGTAGGATTTCACTCTGGTGGACACTGGTGAGGATGACCTTTTGGACAGTGGGGAGAACGTTCCTGTGGTACACAGGAGGAGTCCCTTTGTTGGAAAGTGGGAAAGACTTGCCTGTGGTGGACAATGCAGAGGACATCTCTGTGGTAGACAGTTGTGAGGACATTTCTGTTGTGCACAAAAGGATGTTTCTCTGGTGCAAACTGGGGAGGACATCTCTGTGGTGGATAGTGGGGATAATGCGCCTGTAGTTGACAGTGGTAAGGATGTCCCTGTTGTACACAGGAGGATGTCCCTGTGGAGGACACTGAGAAAAACATCCCTTTGATGTACAGTGGGGTGGCCATCACAGTCATGGATGATGGGAAAAACATACCTTTTTTGGACAGTGGGGAGGATATCTCTGTTCTTGACAGTTGGAAGGATGAGCTGTGGTGGACAGTGATGAGGACGTTTTTGTGTTGGACTGTGGAGAGAATGTTCCTGTGCTGCAAAGGAGGACATTCCTGTATTGGACAATAAGGAGGATGGCTCTGTTGTGGACAGTGTGGAGAACTTCCTTGTGGTGGACAGAAGGGAGGATGTTTTTGTGGTGGACTGTGGGAATAAAGTTCCTGTAGTGCACAGGAGGATGTTCCTGTGGTGGAAAATAAGAAGGATATCCCTGTCGTGGACACTGTGGAGGACTTCTTTGTGGTGGACAATGAGGAGAATGTCTCTGTAGTAGACAGTTGTGAGGATGTCCCTGTGGTGGACAGTGTGGAGGATGTCCCTGTGATTGACAGTGTGGAGGATGTCCCTGTCTTGGACAGTGGGAGAATGTCTCTGTGGTGGAAATTGGAAAGGAGATCACTGTAGTGGACAGTGGTGAGGACATCTCTGTGGTAAAAAGGGGTGAAGATGTACCTGTTGTGGAAAGTCGGGAGGAAGTCTCTAATGTAGACAGTAGGTAGGACTTCCCTTTGGTGAACAGTGGGAAAAATGTCCCTGTGGTGGACAGTGAGGTGGACAGGCTTGTGGTGGACAGTGAGGAGGCCATCCTTGTGGTGCACAGGAAAACATCCCTGTGATAGACAGTGGGGAGGACTTCCCTGTTGTATACAGTGAGGAAGACCTACCTGTTGTGGACATTGGGGAAGACGTACTTGTGGACAGTGGGAAGAACATCTCTGTGATGGACACTGTAGAAGATGTCCCTCTTGTGGACACAGGGGAGGAAGTCACTGTGGTGGAGAGTAAGGAGGACATCCCAGAGTTGGACAGTAGAAAGGACTTCCCAGTTGTGGACAGTGTGAAGGACCTCCCTGTGGTAGACTATCGGGAGGATGTCCCTGTTGTGGACAGTGGGAGGACTTCCCTGTTGTATACAGTTAGGAGGACATACCTATGGTGGACTGTGTGGAGGAAACTCCCTTGGTGGACAGTGGGGAGGAATTCCTTTTGTTGGACTCATAGGAGAATATTCCTGTGGTAAACAGTGTGGAGGATATTCTTGTGGTGGACAGTGAGGTGGGTGTCCCTTAGGTAAGCAGTGTGGAGTATTAAACTGTGTTGTACAATGGGGAAAGCATTTCTATAGTGGACAGTGGATAGAATGTCCCTGTGTTGGATAGTGAAAAGAGGTACTTGTGGTGAACAGTGGGGGAAGGAATTCACTGTGGTAGACAGAGAGGAGGACGGTTTTTTGGTGGGCATTTGGGAGGATGTTCTTGTGCTGGACAGTGGTGAGGACGTTTCTGTGATGGACAGTGGGGAGGACATTTCTGTGATGCACAGTGAGAAAGACGTCCCTGTGGTGGACAGTAGGGAGGATGTCTCTGTGGTGGACAGTGCGGAGGAAGTCCCTGTAGTGCACATGAGGATGACACTGTGGTGGATGGTCAGGAGGATATTACTGTGGTGGACAGTGGTAAAAATTCCACTGTGGTGGATAGTCAGTAGGACATTCCAGAAGTTTAAAGGGGGGAGGACTTCCCCTTGATGGGGAGTACATCCATGTGATGGATAATGGAAAGGATGTCCCTATAGTAGACAGTGAAGAGGATGTCCTTGTGGTGTACAGTGTGTAGGATTTTACTGTAGTAGACACTGGGGAGCACACCTCTGTGGTGGACAGTGGGGAGGACGTCCCTGTGGTACACATGAGAAAGTCCCTGTGGTGGACAGTTGAGAGGACATCTCTGTGGTGGACATTGTGAAGGACATCTCTGTGGTTGTCAATGGGGAGGAAGCCTCTGTGTTGGACAGTGGAAAGGACCTCTTTGTGGTACACAGGAGGAAGTCTTTGTGGTGGACAGTGGCAAGGACATCTTAGTGGTGGACAGTTTGAAGGACGTTTCTGCGGTGGAAAGTGAAGAGGACGTATCTGTATAAAAACCCAATGAGAAAAGCTTGTGTACTATGTGACTTAAAGACAACCATTTGAGAGCAGAAAATACTAAATGCATGTTACATGTACAGTTTGAGTTAAGACCTGTTATTATTATGGTATAAACACTATATTAGCCAGCCTAGCATTGTGCATTGTTTTGTTTACTATGTACAAATAAGTACCTGTATTCCAGCTATAATTCATGATACAGTGTAAGACAGTACCCATCTGTATAAATACCCAGGAGGAAACATGTGTACTACCTGAGTTAAAGACAACTATTAGAGACCTGAAAACACTAAATGCACGTTACTTGTGCAGTTTGAGTTAAGACATGTTCTTTTGATTTTGGTATAAACACTGTAGTAGCCAGCCAAGAATTGTTCTTTGGTTTGTATACTATGTACAAACAAGTACCTATATTGCAGCTAAAATGCATGATACAATGTAAGGCAGTTCCCGAGTGCATAAATACCCAAGGAGAAAACCATGTGTACTACTATAGTTAAACACAACTATTAGAGAGCTGAAAACACTAAATGCATGTTATTTGTGCAGTTTGAGTTAATAGGTGTTCTTTTGATTTTGGTATAAACACTGCAGTAGCCATCCAAGCATTGTGCTTTGTTTTGTATACATGTACAAATAAGTACCTGTATTGCAGCTAAAACATATGATACAATGTAAGGCAGTACCCGTCTGTATAAATACAAAAAAGAAAAGCATGTATACTACATGAGTTAAAGGCAAATATTAGAGAGCTGAAAAAACTAAATGCATGTTACTTGTGCAGTTTGAGTTAAGACTTGTTCTTTTGATTTTGGTATAAACACTGTGTTATCTGGCCAAGCATTGTTCTTTTTTTTTTTTTTTGTATACTATGTACAAATAAGTACCTGTATTGCAGCTAAAATGCATGATACATATGAAGGCAGTTCCGGTCTGTAAAAATAACCAAGGAAAAAAGCATATGTACTACCTGAGTTACAGACAACTATTAGAGTGCTGAAAACACTAAATCCACGTTACTTGTGCAGTTTAAATTAAGACGTGTTCTATGATTTTTGTATAAACAGTGTATTAGCTGGGCATGCATAATCCCTTTAGTGGACAGTGAGAAGGACATCCCTTTGGTGAATAATGGGTATGATATCCGTGTGGTGGACAGTGGGGAGGATGTCCCTGAGTGGACAGTAAGGAGGACATCCCTGAGTGGACAGAGGGGAGGACTTCAGTGTTTAGGACAGTGAAGAAGATATCCTTGTGGTGGACAGTTTGGAAAATGTTTCTGTGGTACACAGGAAAATGACCTTGTGGTGGACAATAAGGCTGACATCACTTTGGTGGACACTGTGCAGGACATCTCTGTGGTGATCAGTGAGGAGGATATCACATTGGTGGACAGTAGGGAGGATGTCACTTTGGTGGACACTGGGAAGAATGTCTCTGTGGTGGACAGTGACAAGGCTATCCCCGTGGTGGACCATGGTGAGGACATCACTGTGGTGGACTCTGAAAAGTATGTACCTGTGGAAGAGAGTGGGGAGGACGTACCTGTGGTGGACAGTTTGGAGGATGTCCCTAATGGACAGTGGAAAGGACATTTCTGTGGTGGACAGGTGGAAAGACGTTTCTGAGGTGGAGAGTGGGTAAGATTTCCCTGTGGTGGACAGTGGGGAGGACATCCTTGTGGTGGACAGTGTGAAGGACATCCCTGTGGTGGTAAACGGGGAGGACACAACTGTGGTGGACAGTGTGGAGGTCATCTCTTTATTACACAGTAGGATGTCTTTGGGGTGGACATTGGTGAGGATGCATATGTGGTGGACAGTGGCGAGGATTCCTTGTGGTGGACACTCGAAAGGAGGTCCCTGTGGTGGACAGTAAAAAGGAATTTTCTGAGTGGACACTGGTAAGGACTTCTCAGTTGAAGACAGTGAGGAGGATGTGCCTGTAGAAGACAGTCAGGAAGATATCCTTGTGATGGACATTGGCAAGTATTTCACTGTTGTTGATAGTGAGGAGGACATTCCTGTGGTGGACAGTCTATAGGATGTCCCTGTTATGGACTGTGGGGAAGACGTCTCTGTTGGGGACAGTGGGGAGAAAGTTCCTGTGGTGGACAGTGGGGAGGAGGTTCCTGTGGTGTATAGGAGGACAACATTGTGGTGGACAGTGGGGAGGACATCCCTGTGCTGGACAGTGGGGAGGAAGCCTCTTTGGTGAACAGTGGTAAGGACGTCCCTGTGGTACAAAGGAGGATGTCCCTGTATTGGACAGTGGGGAAAACATCTCTGTGATGGACAGTGGGGTGCCTGTCACTCTGGTGGACAGTTCAAAGAATGTACCTGTGGTGGACAGTGTGGAGGACATCCCTGTGGTGGACAGTGGAAAGGATGTCCCTGTGGTGGACAGTGGGGAGGAAGTCCTTGATGTGGACACTGTGGAGGACATTACTGTGGTGGACAGTGTGAAGGACATCCCTGTGGTGGTCAACAGGGAGGACACCTATGTTTTGGACAGTGGGGAGGTCATCTCTGTGGTACACAGAATGAAGTATTTCTGGTGGACATTGGGTATGACGTCCCTGTGGTGGACAGTGGGGAGGACGTCCCTATGGTGGACAGTGGGAAGGATTTCCCTGTGGTGGGAAGTGGGAAGGACATTTCTGAGGTGGACAGTGGTATGGACGTCAATGTGGTAAACAGGAGAATGTCCCTGTAGTGGACAGTGGGGAGAATGTCCCTGTGGTGGACAGTGCGGAGGACTTTTCTGTGGTAGACCATGAAAAGGATGCCTCTGTGCTGTACCATGAGGAGGACATTCTTGTGGTGCACAGGAGGATTTCCCTGTGGTGGACCATTGGGAAGACATCCCTGTGGTAGACAGTGAGTAGTAAGTACCTCTGGTGTACAGTGCAGAAAAAATGTCCCTTTGGTGGACAGTGGAAAGGACATTCCTGTGGTGGACACTGGGGAGTATGTCCCAGTGGTGGACAGTAAAAAGGACGTCACTGAGGTAGACAATGTGGAGGACTTCCCTCTTGAGTAAAATGTCCATGTGGTTGACAGTGGGGAGGCTGTCACTTAGTAGGACATGGGAAAGGACTTCCCTGTTGAGGACAGTGAGGAGGACGTCACTGTGGCGAACAGTGGGGAGGACATCCCTGTGGTGGACAGTGGGGATGAGGTCCCTGTGTTGGACAGTGAGGAGGACATCCCTTTGGTAAACAGTGGTAAGGATATCCATGTGTTGAACAGAGAGGTGGGTATCCCTTATTTAAACAGTTTGAAGGACTTACCTCTTGTGGACAGTGAGGAGGAAAGCCCTGTGGTGGATAGTGAGGAGGATTTCAGTAGTGTGGACAGTGGGGAGAACATCCTTTTGGTGGACAGTGGGGAGGACTTCCTGTGTTGCCCAGTAGGACATCCCTGTGGTGAATGATAAGGAGGACATCTCTGTGTAGGACGGTGCGGAGAATATCTCTGTGTTGGACAGTGGAAATTACATCCCTGTGTGGACAGCAGGGAGGATGTACCTCTTGTGGACACTGAAAAAACTTCACTGTGGTGGAGTGTGGGGAGGACATCTCTCTGGTGGATAGTGGGGATGGCGTCCCTTTGGTAAACTGTAGGAGTTTTGTTGTGAAAAGAGGGGGACGTCTTTGTGGTGGACATTGGAGAGGAGACCCTGTGGTGGAAAGAGGGGAGGACATCCCTAATGTGGACAATGAGGAAGACTTCCCTGTGGTGGTCAATGGGGAGGAGGTCCCTGTGGTGGACAGTGTTGAGGAAGTCTCTGTGGTGGTCAGTGAGAATGAAGTCCCTGTGGTGAAGAGTGGGTAGGACTTCTCTGTTGTAGACATTGAGGAAAACATTTCTGTGGTAGACAGTGGGGTTGACATTCCTGTGGTGGACAGTAGGAAGGACATTCCTGTGGTGGACAGTGGGGAGGATGTCCATGAGGTGGACATTGGGGATGATGGGCCTCTTGCTGACAGTGAAGAGGATGTCCCTGTTGTTTATAGTGGGGGTTGACCTCTTTGTGGTGCCCTGGAGGATGTCCCTGTGGTGGACAGTGTGAAAAACATCTCTGTGTTGGACAGTGAGAAGGACATACCTGATCAGGACAGTGGAGAGGTTGTCCCTGTGGTGGACAGTGGGGAGGATGTCCCTTTGGTAAACAGTGGTGAGAATACCCCTGTGGTGGACTGTGAGGTAGGTGTCCCTTAGGTAAACAGTGTGAAGGACTTATTTCTGGTGGACTGTGAGGAGGACATCCCTGTGGTGGACAATGAGGAGGACGTCTCTGTGGTGGACAGTGGAAATAACATCTTTGAGGTGGACAATGGCCAGAACTTTCTTATGGTGCACAGGAGGTTTTCCCTGTGGTGGACAGTGGAGAAGATTTCAGTGAAGTGGACAGTGGGGAGGACGTCCTGGTTGTGGACAGTGAGGAGGATGTTCCTGTGGTGCACAGGAGGACGTCTCTGTGGTGGACAATAAAAAGGACGTCACTGTGCTGCACAGTGCACAGGATATTTCTGTGGTGGATAGTGAGGAGAACGTCCCTTGGTGGACAGTAAGAAGGTCATCCTTGTTCTGGACAGTGGAGAGGGCATCTCTGTGGTGGACAGTGGAAAGGAGATTCTGGTGTTAGACCATGGGAAGGATGTCCCTGTTGTGGAAAATGGGGAGGACGTCCTGTGTTATACAGCGGAAAAAACATCCTTGTCATGGACAGTGGGAAGGAGGTCCTTGTGTTTGACAGTGAGGAAGATATATGTAGGGTGAGCAGTGGGGAGGATGTCTTTGGGGTGGACAGCGGGGAGGATGTCTTTGGGGTGGACAGTGGGGAGTATGTCCCTATGTTGGACAGTGGGGAGAAATTCACTGTGGTGAACAGTCAGAAGGCCGTCTTTGTGGTGTGCAGTGTGGAGGACGTCTTTGTGATGGACAGTGGGTAGCATGTTTCTGTGGTGGACAGTAGGGAGGATGTTTCTGTGGTGGACAATGTGGTGGACATCTCTGTGGTACACAAAAGGATGAACCTGTGGTGGACAGTAGGGAGAATATCCCTGTGGTGTACAGTTGATAGCACATCCCTCTGGTGGATAGTGGAAAGATGGCCTTTGGTGGACTGTGAGGAGGACATTCCTGTGGTGGACAGTGGGAAAGTTGTCCCTGGTGTGGACAGTAGAAAGGACATCTCTGTGGTGGACAGTGGGGAGGATGTCCTTTGATGCACAGAAGGACGTTTTTGTGGTGGACAGTGGGAAGGACATCCCTGTGGTGGACAGTGGGGAGCACGTATCTTTGGAGGACAGTGGGAAGGATGTCCCTGTGGTGGAAAGTGGGGAGAAGGTCCCTGTGGTTGACAGTGGGGAGAAATTCACAGTGGTGGACAGTGGGGAGGACGGCCCTGTAGTGGACAGTGGGGAGGAAGTTTCTGTGGTGGACAGTGGTAGGATACCTCTTCATTGCACAGTGAGGAGGAGGACCCTGTGTTGGACATTGGTAGGTTGTCTTTGCGGGGGACAGTTGGCAGAATGTCCCTGTGGTGAACAGGAGAATGACACTGTGGTGGACAGTGAGGAGGATGTCCTTGGGTTGGAAAGTGGATAGAACGTTTCTCTAGTGGCCAATGAGGCTGACGTTTCTGTGGTGGACCGGAAGAAGGATGTACCTTTGCTGGATAATGCGGAGGACATCTCTGTTGTGGACAGTTGAAAGGACATCTATGAAGGACAGTGGGGAAGACATTACTGTTGGGCACAGTAAAACATCCTTGTGGTGGACATTGAGGAGGACGTCCCTGTGGTGGACAGTGGGGAAGACATCTTGTTTTGGGCAATGGCGAGAACATACTTTTGGTGGACAGTGGAGAGGATGTTCAAGTTGTGCTCAGAAGCATGTCCCTACAGTGGACAGTTTGGAGAATGTCCCTGTGGTGGACAATGCAGAGGGCATCTCTGTGGTAGACAGTGTGAGGATGTCCTTGTGCTGCACAGGAGGATGTCCTTGTTTTGCACAGTAGCGAGGATGTCCATGTGGTGGACAGTAAAGAGAAAGACCCTATGGTGGACAGTGGTGAGAGCACCCCTGTGGTGGACAGTGGTAAGGATGTTTCTGTGGTACACAGGAGGACCATCTTGTGGTGGACAGTGGGTAGGATGTCCCTGTGGTGGACAGTGGAGAGGATGTCTCTATGGTGGACAGTGGGAAAAACATACCTGTGGGGTACATTGGGAAGGACATCTCTGTGGCAGACAGTGGGAAGTATGTTCCTGTGGTGGACATTGGGGAGGATGTCTCTGTTGTGGACAGTGTGGAGTAAGTCCCTGTGGTTGACAGTGGGAATTACATCCCTTTGGTTGAGAGGAGGACATCTTTGTGGTGGATAGTGTTGAGGACGTTTCTGTCATGAACAGTGGGGAGGATGTTCATGTTGTGGAGAATGGAGAGGACTTCTCTGTGGTGGACAGTGTAGAGGACGTCCCAGTGGTACAATGGAGGATGTCCCTGTGTTGAACCGTGTGTAGTATGTGCCAGTTTTGGACAGTGGAAAGGACATCCCTGTAGTAGACAGTGGGGAGGATATCTCTTTGATGAACAGGGATGACAACGTATCTGTGGTAGACTGTAGGACCCTTGTTCTGGAGGGTGTCCCACGAAAGTCTCCCGGCTGGGGGCAAGGCACATGCAGGAAGGGGAGATTGCCTGCCCCTGTCACTGCCTCTGGTGCCCTGTCAGTGACTGGTCTCTTCCAGGTGTTGCCCCTGTTTCTCTGAGCTAAACTAGTCCAGGCTCAGGCTAGGCCGATAAGGAGCCGACCAGCTGACAAGGAGGCAGTCCAGCGTTCCAGGCAGGCTCTGGGAGACCCAGCAGAATCTGAAGCATTACAGCCCTTTGCTAAACCAGGAAGTGCAGGCCAGGTGGCAGGGAAAGGCGGTCACTGTGTTGTACAGTTTCTAGGACATCCCTGTGGTGGAAAATGGGTAGTACATCCTTGGTAGACACTTGGAAGGATATCCCTGTGGTGGAGAGCGAGGAGAATCTCTCTATGGAGGACAGTGGGAAAGACGTCGCTGTGGTGGACAGTGGTGAGATGATTCTGTGGTGGAAAGTATAAAGGACTTCATGTGGTGGACAGTGGGGAGGATGTCCTTGTTGTGGACAGTGGGAAGGGAGTCCCTTTGGTGGACAATGGGAAGGACGTCGCTACGGTGGACAGTGGAGAGGACATTTCTGTTTTGGACAGTGGTAAGGATGTCCCTGTGTTTGGCAGTGGGAAGGAGGTCCCTGTTGTGGAAAGTGGGAAGGATGTTCCTGTGGTGTTCAGTTGGGAGGACATCTCTGTGGTGGACAGTAGGAAGGATGTACTTTTGGTGGACATTGGAAAGGACTTTCCAGTGGTGGACAGTTGAAGGATGTCCCTGAGGTGGACAGTGGGGAGGAAGTCTCTGTGGTGGACCTTGCAAAAGATATCACTCTGGTGGACAGTGATGAGGACATTTCTCTGGTGGACAGTTAAAAGGTTGTCACTGTGATGTACAGTCTAGAGGACCTTCCTGTGGTGGACAAAGGGAAGGAAGTTCCAGTGGTGGGCAGTCGGGAGGATATCCCTGTGGTGGACAGTGCAAAGAACGGCACTGTTGTGGACAGTGGTTAAGATGTCCCTGTTGTGGTTAGTGGGAAAGATGTCCTTGTGTTGGACAGTGAGGAGGTTGTCCTTGTGGTGGACACTTTGTCGGATGTCCCTGTTGTGGACAGAGGGAAGTACATTCCTTTGTTGAACAATGGAAATGAGGTCCTTGTGGTGAACAGTGGGAAGTACATCGCATTGGTGGACAGTTGGAAGGACGTCACTATGGTTGACTGAAAAGGACGACCCTATTGTGAACAGTGCCAAGGACGTCCCTGTGGTGGACAGTGGGGAGAACATCACTGGGATGGACATTGGAATGGACGACCATGTGGTAGACAGAGGTAATAAAGATCCTGTGCTACACAGGAGGACGTCCCTGTCATGGACAGTGAGGAGGACCTCCCTCTGGTGAACAATGGATAGGAAGTTTCTGTTGTGGACATTAGAGAGGATGTCCCTGTGGTGGACAGTGGGAAGGATGCCCTGGGGTGGAGGGTTTGTAGATGGTTACTTTGGTGGACAGTTGGAAGGATATCCCTGTGGGCAGTGTTGAGGAGGTCCTCATTTTGGAGTGGAGAGGATCTTTCTGTGGTGGACAGTGGTGAGGATATCACTGTGGTGGACAGTCGGGAGGATGTCCCTGTTGTGGACAGTGTGAAGGAGTTCCCTGTGGTGGACAGTGGGGATTATGTCCCTGTGGTAAACAGTTGTGAGGGCTTCCATGAGGTGGACAGTGGGAAGAAAGTTTCTTTGGTGGACAGTGGAAAGGACGTCCCTGTGGTGGAAGTGGAGAGGAAATTTCTGTTGTGGATAGTGAGAAGGACGTCCCTGTGTTGGGTAGTGGGAAGGACATCTCTGTGGGGGACAGTGGGGAGGATGTCCCTGTGGTATTCAGTTGGGAGGACGTCCCTGTGGTGGACAGTGGGGAGGACATCCGTGTGGTGGAAAGTGGAGAAGAACTCTCAGTGGTTCACAATGGGGAGGATGTCCCTCTGGTGAACAGTGGGAAGAACATCACTGTGCTGGACATTGGTGTGGATGACTCTGTGGTGGACAGAGGTAAGTAAGTCCCTTTGGTGGACAGTGGGGAGGAACTCCCTCTGGTGTACAGTGGTGAGGACATCCCTGTGGTGGACTGTGGGGAGGACGTCCCTGTGGTGAACAGTGGGAAGGACGTCCCTGTGGTGGACAGTGGAGAGGATGTCTCTGTGGTGGACAGTTAGGAGGACATCCCTGTGTTGGACAGTGGGGAGGTTGTCACTATTGTGGACTGTGGGAAGGGTGTCCCTGTAGTGGACAGTGGCAAGAAAGTCAGTGTGGTGAATATTTGAGATGACCTCCATGTAGTAGACTGTGGGGAGTATGTCTTTGTGGTGAACATTATGAAAAACATCTTTGTTGGACAGAGAAAAGGAAGTTCCTGTGGTGGATAGTGTGGAGGACGTCACTGTGGTGGAACATGGGGAAGACCTCACTGTGGTGGACAGTGAGGAGGACGTCCCTATGATGGACAGCGAGAAAAACGTCTTTGTAATGGACAACGGGGAAGAAGTCATTGTGTTGGACAGTGGAAAAAACATCAATGTGGTGGACAGTGATGATGATGTTTCTGTAGTGGAGAGTAGAAATAACATCCCTGTGGTCAACAGCGGAGAGTACCTTTCTGTCATGGACAGTGGAAAGGATGTACCAGTCATAGACAGTGGAAAGGACATAACTTTGGTAGACCGTGGTTAGAACGACCCTGTTGTGGACAGTGGGAAGGACGTGCCTGTGTTGGAAAGTGAAAAAGATGTCCCATGCTGGACAGTTTGGCAGATATCTCTTTGGTGGACAGTGTGAAGGACCTCCCTTTGGTGGACAGTGGGAAGGAGGTTCCTTGGGTGAACTCTGGGAAGGTCATCCCTGTGTAGGGCAGTGGGGAGGATGTCCCTGTGGTGTTCAGTTAGGAGGACGTCCCTGTGGTGGACAGTTGGAAGGATGTACCTTTGGTGGACAGTTGAAAGGTCATCCCTGTGGTAAACAGTGGGGAGGACATCCTTGTGGTGGAATGTGGGGAAGATCTCTGTGTGGTACACAGTGGATAGGACATCCCTTTGGTGGACAGTGGGAAGCACGTACCTGTCGTGGACAACAGGGAGGAAGTATCTGTGGTGGACAGTGGGAAAATATCCCTCTGGTGGACAGTGATGAGGACGTTTCTGTGGTGGACAGTTGAAAGGACATAACTGTGGTGGACATTAGAGAGGACCTTACTGTGGTGGACAGTGGAAAGGACATCCCTGTGGTGGACATTGGGGAGGACCTCACTGCCGTGGACACTGGGGAGGACATCCCTGTGGTGGACAATGGAAAGAATGTCCCTGTAGTGCACAGTGGTGAGGACGTCCTTGTTGTGCACAGGATGATACCCCTGTGGTGAACAGTGGGAAGGACATCACTGTGCTGGACATTAGTGTGGATGACCTTGTGTTGGACAGAGGTAAGGATGACTTTGTGGTACAAAGAAGAAGATCCCTGTCATGGACAGTGAGGAGGACCTGACTCTAGTTAACAATGGGTAGGAAATCCCTGTGGTTGATAGTGTGGTAGACGTCCCTCTGGTGGACAGCAGGAAAAATGTCAATTTGTTGGACAATGGGAAGGAGGTCCCTGTGGTAGACAGTGGGAAGTACGTCTCTTTGGTGGACATTCGGGAGGATGTCCCTATGGTGGACAGTGGAAAGTACATCACTTTGGTAAACAGTGGGGAGGACATCCCTGTAATGGACAGCGGGGAGGACCTCTCTGTGGTGGACAGTGGGGAGGACATCCCTGATGTGAACAGTGGAAAGGATGTCCCTGTAGTGCACAGAGGTGAGGATGTCCCTGTTGTGCACAGGAGAATGTCCCTGTGGTACACAGAGGTGAGGACTTCCCTGTTGTGCACAGGAAGATTTCCTTGTGGTGCACAGTGGAAAAAACATCACTGTGCTGGACATGGGTGTGGACGACCTTGTTGTGAAAAAAGGTAAGGACATCCTTATAATTCACAGGAGGATGTCCCTGTTGTGGATAGTGAGGAGGACTTCCCTCTGGTGGACAGTGGGTAAGAAGTCCCTGTGGTGGGCAGTGGGGAGGGGATGTCTCTGTGGTAGACAGTAGGAAGGATGTGCCTGTGGTGGACAGATTGTAGATCGTCCCTTTGGTGAAGAGTGGGAAAGATGTCCCTGTGGTGAACAGTGGTGAGGAGGTACTCATGGTGGACAATGGAGAGGATCTTTCTGTGGTGGACAGTGGGGAGGATGTCTTTTTGGTGGGCAGTAGTGACAATGTCTGTGTTGTGGACAGTGGTGAGGATGTTTCTGTGGTGCACAGGTAAACTTCCCTTTGGTGGACTGTGGGAAGTATGTTTCTGTAGTGGAGAGTGTGTAGGACATCTCTGGGGTGGACAGTGGTGAGGACATCCCTGGTGTGTGCAAGAGGATATTCCTGTGTTGCACAGTGGTAAAAATGTCCCTGTTTTTCCAAGAGGATGTCCCTGTGGTGCACAGTTGAGAGGATGTCCCTGTGGAGGACAGTGGAAAAGATGTCCCTGTGGTGTACAGTTAAGAGGATGTCCATGTGGTTGACAGTGGAAAGGACATCCCTTTGGTGGACAGTAGAAAGAATGTCCCAGTGGCGGACAGTGGGCAGGACATTCCTGTGGTGGAAGGTGTAAAATACCTCCCTGTGGTAGACAGTGGGTAGGACATCCCTGTGGTGGACAGTGGGAAGGTTGTCCCTCTGGTAGACAGTGGTGAGGATGTCCCTGTGGTGGACAGTGGTGAGAAACTCTGTCTGGTGGACAGTGGGAAGGAAATCACTGTGGTGGACAGTGAGGAGGACATCCCTGTGTTGAAAAGTGGGAAAGATGTCCCTGTGGTGGACAGTAGGGAGGAACTCTCTGTGGTGGACAGTGGGAAAGATGTCCCTCTGGTGGACAGTTATGAGTATGTTTCTGTGGTAGACATTTGAATTGATGTCACTGTGGTGGACAGTGGAGAGGACCTTACTGTGGTGGAAAGTAGGAAGGAAGTCCCAGTGGTGGACTGTGGGGAGGATATCCCTGTGGTGGACAATGGAGAGGACCTTCCTGTGGTGGCCAGTGGGAAGGAAGTACCAGTGGTGAACAGTGGGTAGGGCGTTTCTTTGGTGGACAGAGAGGAGGATGTCCCTGTGTTCAACAGTTTGGAGAAAGTCCCTCTTGTGGACAGTGGGAAGTACGTCCCTTGGGAAGACAGTGGTGGACAATCGGGAGGACCTCCCTCTGCTCGACAGTAGGGAGGACATCCATGTGGTGGATACTAGGGTGGAACTCCCTCTGGTGGACAGTGGGGAGGACATCACTGTGGTGGACAGGAAGGAGGTCATCCCTGTGGTGAACAGTGGGAAGGATGTCCCTGTTGTGGAGTGTCAGAAGGATGTCCTTGTGGTGGACAGGTGTTAAGAAGTGTCTATGTTGGACATTTTGGAGGACGTTCTTGTGGTTAAGAGTGGGAAGGATGTCCCTTTGGTGGACAGTGGAAAGGACATCCCTGTGGAGGACAGTGGGAAGAACCTCTCTGTGGTGGACAGTGGGAAGCACATCCCTTATGTGGACAGGGTAAAGGATATCCCTGTGACTCACAGTGGTGAGGACGTCCTTGTTGTGCACAGGAGGATGTCCCTGTGGTTCACAGTGGGGAGGATGTCCATGTTGTGAACAGTGGGAATGATGTCACTGTGTTGGACATTGGTCAGGACGACCCTGTGTTGGACAGTAGTTAAGAAGTAGCTGTGGTGTACTGTTGGGAGGACATCCCTGTGGTGGACAGCAGTGATGTCTCTGTTGTGTACAGTGGTGAGGGTGTTTCTGTGGTGCACAGAAGAACGCCCCTTTGGTGAACCTTGGGAAGTATGTCCCTGTAGTGGAGAGTGAGTAGGACATCTCTGGGGTGGACAGTGGTGAGGACATCACTCTTGTGCACAGGAGGATGTTCCTTTGTTGCACAGCAGTAAGGATGTACCTGTTTTGCACAGGATGATGTCCCTGTGGTGTATAGTGGGGAAGATGTTTCTGTGGTGAATGTGGGAAGGATGTCCATTTGTTGGACAGTGGGGAGGATGTCGCTGTGGTAGAGAGTGGGGAGGATGTCCATGTGGTGGACAGTGGGTAGATCGTCCCTGTGGTGAACAGTTGGAAGGACATCTTTTGTGAATAGTGAAATAAACGTTCTTGTGGTGGACAATGGGTAGGAACGCTCCTCAGTTGGACAGTGGGAAGGATGTCCCTGTGGTTTAGAGTGGAAAAGATATCTCTGTGGTGAACAGTAGGGAGGATGTTTCTGTAGTAGACAGTGGGAAGGATGTCCCTGTGGTGAACAGTAGCAAGGATGTTTCTGTGGTGATCAGTGGGAAGGACGTCACTGTGGGGAACATTGGGAAGGACTTCCATGTTGTGGATAGACGAAAGGATGTCCCTGTGGTCCACAGTTGTGCTGACATCCCTGTTATACACAGAAGGTTGTCCCTGTGGTACACAGTGGGGAGGATGTCCCTGTGGTGAACATTGAGAAGGACATCACTGTTCTGGACATTGGTGAAAATGACCCTGTGGTGGAGAGTGGTAAGGAAGTCACTGTGGAGGACAGTGGGGAGGAACTATCTCTGGTGGACACTGGGGAGGATGTCCCTGTTGTGAACAGTTAGAAGAACATCTCTGTTGTGGACAGTTCAGAGGATGTCCCAGTGGTGGACATGGGAAAGGATGTCACTTTGGTGGACAGTGGGAAGGGTGTCCATGTGGTGGACAGTGGAAAGGACATCCCTGTGGTGAACATTGTGGAGGATGTTTCTGTGGTGGACAGTTTGGAAGACATCTCTGTTGTTGACAGTGGGAAGGACGTCCCTCTGGTGGTCAGTGGAAAGAACATCCGTGTGCCTGACAGTGGGGAGGACCTCTCTGTGGTGGACAGTGCGACGGATGTCCCTGTTGTAAACAGAGGGGAGGACATCACTTTTTGGACAGTGGGAAAGGCATCTCTCTGGTGGACAGTGTGAAGGAATTTCCTGTGTTGGACAATAGGGTGGACCTCCCTGTGGTGGACAGTGGAGAGTATGTCTGTGTGGTGGACATTGGGAAGGACATCCCATGGTTGAACAGAGAAAAAGACATCCCTGTGGTGGACAGTATGGAGAATGTCCCTGTGGTAAAAGGAGGGGAAGACTTCCCTGTGGTGGACAGTTGGGAGGATGTCCCTCTTGTGTACAGTGGAAAAAACATCCCTGTGGTGGACAGCAGGGAAGAAGTCTCTGTATTTGAGAGTGGTAAAAAAGTTCCAGTGGTGGACAGTGAGAAGGATGTCACTGTGGTGGACAGTGATTCGGACATCCCTTTGGTGGATAGTAGGAAGGACATCCCTTTGGTGTACAGTGGATAGGAATTTTCTCTGGTGGACAGTAGAGAGGATCTCCCTGTGGTAAACAGTGGGTAGGAAGTCCCTGTGGTGGACAGTGGGGAGGATGTCCCTTTTTTGGATAGTGGGGAGGACGTTTCTGTGGTAGACCATGGGAAGGATGTCCCTGTTGTAAAGAGTGAGGAGGATCCCTCTTTGGAGGACAGTGGGAAAGACGTCCTTCTGCTGGACAGTGGGGAGGACATCCCTGTGGTGGACAGTGGTGAGGAACTCTGTCTAGTGGACAGTGGGAAGGACATCACTGTGGTGGACAGTGAGGAGTACATCCCTGTGTTGAAAAGTGAGAAGGATGTCCCTGTGGTGGACAGCAGGGAGGAAGTCTCTGTGGTGGACAGTGGGAAAGATATCCCTCTGGTGGACAGTGATGAGGATGTTTCTGTGGTGGACATTTGAAAGGATGTCACTGTGGTGGACAGTGGACAGGACCTTACTGTGGTGGAAAGTAGGAAGGAAGTCCCAGTGGTGGACAGTGGGGAGGATGCCCCTGTGTTGGACAGAGGAGAGGACCTTCCTGTGGTAAACAGTTTGTAGGAAGTCTCTGTGGTGGAGAGTGGGGAGGATGTCCCTGTGGTGGACAGTGGAGAGGCCCTTCATGTGGTGGACAGTGGAAGGATATCCCTGTGGTGGACAGTGGGGAGGATGTCACTATTGTCGACAGTGGGAGAACGTTTCTCTTTTTTGCAGTGGGAATTACATACCTTTGGTGGACAGTGGTGAGGACATTTCTGTGGTGGACAGTGGGGAGCATCTCACTCTGCTGGACAGTTTGGAGGACATCCCTGTGTTGGACAGTGGGGAGTAGGTCCCTGTGGTGGACAGTTGGTAGCTCCTCACTCTGGTGGACAATGGAAAGGAGGACTTTGTGGTGGACAGTGAGGAGGATGACCCTGTGGTGGAGAGTGGGGAGTATGTCCCTGTGGTGGACAGTGGGTAGATCATCCCTTTGGTGAACAGTTGGAAGGACGTCTTTTGTGAATAGTGAAATAAAAGTTCTTGTGGTGGACAATGGGTAGGAACACACCTCAGTTGGACAGTGGGAAGGATGTCCCTGTGGTTTAGAGTGGAAAGGATATCTCTGTGGTGAACAGTAGGGAGGATGTTTCTGTAGTAGACAGTGGGAAGGATGTCCCTGTGGTGAACAGTAGCAAGGATGTTTCTGTGGTGATCAGTGGGAAGGACGTCACTGTGGGGAACATTGGGAAGGACTTCCATGTTGTGGATAGACGAAAGGATGTCCCTGTGGTCCACAGTTGTGCTGACATCCCTGTTATACACAGAAAGTTGTCCCTGTGGTACACAGTGGGGAGGATGTCCCTGTGGTGAACATTGAGAAGGACATCACTGTTCTGGACATTGGTGAAAATGACCCTGTGGTGGAGAGTGGTAAGGAAGTCACTGTGGAGGACAGTGGGGAGGAACTATCTCTGGTGGACACTGGGGAGGATGTCCCAGTTGTGTACAGTTAGAAGGACATCTCTATTGTGGACAGTTCAGAGGATGTCCCAGTGGTGGACATGGGAAAGGATGTCACTTTGGTGGACAGTGGGAAGGGTGTCCATGTGGTGGACAGTGGAAAGGACATCCCTGTGGTGAACATTGTGGAGGATGTTTCTGTGGTGGACAGTTTGGAAGACATCTCTGTTGTTGACAGTGGGAAGGATGTCCCTTTGGTGGTCAGTGGAAAGAACATCCCTGTGCCTGACAGTGGGGAGGACCTCTCTGTGGTGGACAGTGGTTAGGATGTCCCTGTAGTGGAGAGAGGGAAGGACGTCCCTTTGTTGGACAATGGGAAGGAGGTCCTTGTGGTGGACTGTGGGAAGTACATCTCATTGGTGGACAGTCGGAAGGACATCCCTATGGTTGATTGTGAAAAGGACGACTCTGTGGTGAACAGTGGTGAGGATGTCCCTGTGGTGGACTGTGCAGAGGACATTCCAATGGTTGACAGTGGGTAGGATGTCCCTGTGGTGGACAGTGGGTAGAACCTCTCTGTGATTTACAGTGGAAAAGGACTTCCTGTGGTGATCAGTGGAAAGGATGTTCCTGTTTTGGACAGTTGGAAGGACTTCCCTGTGGTGGACAGTGGGGAGTAAGTCACTGTAGTGCACAGTTGCGAGATTGTCTCTGTGGTGGACAATGGGAAGGAAGTCCTTTGGTGGATGGTGGGAAGGATTTCCCTTTGGTGGACAGTGGAGAGGACGTTTCTGTGGTGGACATTGGGGAGGACTTTTTGTGGTAGACAATGGGTAGGAAGTCCCTGAGTTGAACAGTGGGGAGAACCTCCCTTTTTTGGACAGTGGGGAGGATGATTTTTGGAAGACTCTAGGAAGGATGTTCCTGTGGTGGAGAGCGAGGAGGATCTCTCTTTGGAGGACAGTGGGAAAGACGTCCCTGTGGTGGACAGTATAAAGGACATCACTGTGGTGGAGAGTGGGGAGGATGTCCCTGTTGTGCACAGTGCGAAGGACTTCCCTGTGGTGGGCAGTGGGGATAATGTCCCTGTGGTGGTGAGTTGCAAGGACAAATCTGTGGTGGAAGTGGGAAGGACATCTCTTTGGTGGACAGTGGGAAGAATGTCCTTGTGGACATTGGAGACAGTGGAGAGGACATTCCTGTGCTGGACAGTTGGAAGAAAGTCCCAGTGGAAGACAGTGGGGAGGACGTCCCTGTTGTGGACAGTGGAGAGGACATCCCCATGGTGTACAGTAGGAAGGATGTCACTATGGTGGCCAGCAGGGAGGACCTCTCTGGAGTCTAGAGTGGGGAGGACGTCCCTGTGGGGAACTGTGGGAAGGGCATACCTGTGGTGAACAGTAGAAAGGACATTTCTGTGCTGGGCAGTGGGAAAAAAACATCCAAGTGGTGGACATTGTAAAGGACGTTTCTGTGGTGGACAGTGGAGAGGACCTTCCTGATGTGGCCAGTGGTAAGGAAGTCCTATTGGTGGACAGTGGTTAGAACATTACTGTGGTGGACTGTGGGGAGTACGTTCCTGTCATTGACAGTGGGGAGCATGTCCCTGCTGTGGACAGTTTACAGGATGTCTCTGTGGTGGACAGTGGGTAGACTTGTCTGTGGTGGCCAGTGGGAAGAACATCCCTGTGTTGGACAGTGGGGAAGGAATCTCTGTGGTGGACTGTGGGAACTACATACCTGTGGGGGACAGTGATGAGGATATTTCTGTGGTGGACAGTGTAAAGAACGTCCCTGTGGTCAACAGTGGAGAGGACCTTCCTGTGGTGGACAGTGGGAAGGAAGTCCCATTAGTGCAGAGTGGAAAGGACATCACTGTGGTGGACAGTGGTTAGGATGTCTCTGTTGTGGACAGTGGGAAGGACGTCCCTTTGGTGGACAGTGGGGAGGGTGTCTCTGTGCTGGACAGTTTGGCAGATGTCCCTTTGGTGGACCTTGGGAAGGACATCCCTATGGTTGACAGTTGAAAAATGTCCCTCTTATGAACAGTGAGGATGACATCCCTGTGGTGGACTGTGGGGAGACCTCCCTGTGGTTGATAGTGGGTAGGATGTACCTGTGGTGGACATTGGGTAGGACCTCTCTGTGGTGGACATTAGCAAAGACGTCCCTGTTGTGGACAGAGGGAAGGATGTCTCTGTTGTGTACAGTTAAAGGATTTCCCTGTGATGGACAGTGGGGATTATGTCCCTGTGGTGGACAGTTGGAAGGAAGTCCCTGATGTGGACAGTGGAGAGAATATGTTGTGGACAGTGGGAAGGATGTCCATGTGTTTGGCAGTGGAAAGGACGTCCCTTTGGTGGACAGTAAGAAGGATGTCTTTGTGGTATGCAGTTGAGAGGACATCCCTGTGGTGTACAGTAGGAAGGACATCCCTTTGGTGGATAGTAGAAAGGATGTCCCTGATTTAAACTGTGGTGAGGACATCATTGTGGTGGAAAGTGGGGAAGACCTCAATGTTGTAGACAGTGGGTAGGACTTACCTGTGGTGGACAATGGGAAGAATGTCCCTGTGGTGGAGAGTGATGAGGATCTCTCTTTGGAGGACAGTGGGAAAGACATCCCTGTGGTGGACAGTTGTGAGATGATTCTGTGGTGGACAGTATAAAGGACATCACTGTGGTGGACAGTGGGGAGCATGTCCCTTTTGTGTACAGTGTGAAGAACTTCGCTGTAGTGGAGAGTGGGGATTATGTCCCTGTGGTGCAGAGTTGTGAGGACATCTCTGTGGTGGACAGTGGGAAGGACATCCCTTTGGTGGACAGTGGGAAGGACGTCCCTGTGGTGTACAGTAGAGAGGACATTTCTGTTTTGGACAGGGGAAAACACGTCCCTGTATTGGGCAATGGGAAGGATGTCCCTGTGGTGGAAAGTGGGGAGGATGTCCCGGTGGTGGACTGAGAGGAGGACAGACCTGTGGTGGATAGTGGGAAGGATGTTCTTTTGGTAGACAGTGTAAAGACCTTTTTCATGGTGGACAGTGAGAAGGATGTCCCTTTGATGGACAGCAGGGAGGGAGTCTCTGTGGTGGAGAGTTGGAAAGATATCCCTCTGGTGGACATTGATGAGAATATTTCTGTGGTGGACAGTTGAAAAGACATCACTGTGATGGACAGTTGAAAGGACCTTCCTTTGGTGGACAGTGGGAAGAACGTTCCTTTGGTGGCCAATAAGAAGGAAGTCCCTGTGGTGGAGAGTGGGAAGTATGTATCTTTGATGGACAGTCAGAAGGATGTCCCTATGGTGGACTCTGGAATTGACATCCCTGTAGTAAACAGCAGGGAGGACCTCTCTGTAGTGGACAGTGTGGAGGACATCCCTTTTGTGGAAAGTGGAAAGGGTGTCCCTGTAGTGCACCATGGTGAGGACCACCCTGTGGTTCACTGTGTTGAGCATGTCCCTGTAGTGAACAGTGTGTAGGACATCACTGTGCTGGACATTGGTGAGGATGACCCTATGGTGGACAGTGGTAAGGAAGTCCCTGGGGTGTACAGGGGAAAGGAACTCCCTCTAGAGTACAGTGGGGAAAACATCCCTGTGGTGGACAGTGGGAACAACGTGCCTGTGGTGGACCGTGTGGAGGATATTCCTGTGGTGGACATTTGTGAGGATGTCCCTGTTGTGGACAGTGGGAAGGACTTCCCTTTGTTGGACAGTGGAAAGGATGTCATTGTAGTGGATAGTGGGGAGGACGTTACTCTTTGGAAGTTGGGGAGGTGCTCCCTGTGGTGGAGTGTGTCGAGGACGTCCCTGTGGTGGAAAGTGGAAAGGATGTTCCTGTGGTCGACAGTGGAGAGGGCCTTCCTGAGGTGGACTGTGGTAAGGAAGTCCTAGTGGTGGACAGTGGTTAGAACATCACTTTTGTGGACTGTAGGGAGAATGTCCCTGCAGTGAACAGTGGGAAGTGGGTCACTGTTGTGGACAGTGAGAAGGACATCCCTGTGGTTGACAGTGGGGAGGATGTCCCTGTGGTGGACATTTGGGAGGACGTCCCTGTTGTGGAAATGGGAAGGACATCACTTTGGTGGACAGTGAAAAGGGCGTTCCTGTGGTTGACAGTGGAAAGGACATCCCTGTGATCTACATTGGAGAGGACCTTCCTGTGGTAGACTGTGGGAAGAAAGTCCCAGTGGTTGACAGTGGTTAGGACGTTATTGTGGTGGACAGTGTTGAGGACGTTTCTGTGGTGAAGCATGGGAAGGACGTCCCTGTAGTGGACAGTGGGGAGAATGTCATTATGGTGGATAGTGGGTAGGTGTGGTGGACAGTAAAAAGGATGTCCCTGTGGTTTACAGTTGGGAGAACGACCCTGCTGTGGACAGTTAAAAGGAAGTCACTTTGGTGGAAAGTGGGGAGGACTTCCCTTTGGTGGACAGTTGGGAGGACCTTACTCCCAACTGATGGACAGTGGAGAGAATGTCCCTGTGGTGGACAGTGGGGAGGAGTTCCTTGTGGTGGACTGTGGGAAGTACATCACTGTGGTGAACATTAGGGTGGACATTTCTGTGGTGGACAGTGGGAAGGAGTTTCTTGTGGTGGACTCTGGGAAGGATGTCACTGTGGTGGACAGTTTGGACTATGTCCCTGTAATTGGCAGTTGGAAAAATGTTTCTTGGGTGGACAGTGTAATGGATGTCCTGTGGTGGACAGTGGGAAGGACCTCTCTGTGGTAGACAGAATGACATCACTGATGTGGACAGTGGAAAGAATGTCTCTTTTTTCCACAGTGGTGATAATGTCCCTGGTGTGCCCAGAAGGATGTCACTGTGGTGCAGAGTGGGGAGGATGGCCTTGTGGTGAACAGTGGAAGGACGTCACTGTTGTGGATAGTGAAAAGAATGTCCTTGTTCTGGACAGTGGTGAGGATGTTTCTGTGGTGGACAGTTGTGAGGATCTCCCTTTGGAGGACAGTGGGAAGACGTCCCTTTGATGGACAGTTGGAAGGACGTTCCTGTGGTGGACAGTGGGAAGGACGTTTCTCTGGTGGACAGTGGGGAGGATGTCTCTGTGGTGGACAGTAGGGAGGATGTCTCTGTGGTTTACTGAGGGAAAGACGTCCTTTTGGTGGACAGTAGAAAGGATGTCCCTGTTGTGGACAGTTGGGAGGAACTTTCTGTGGTAGTGTGTACAACATTCCTGTGGTGGACAGCAGGAATGACTTCTTTGTTCTGGACAATGGGAAAGAAATCCCTGTTTTGAACAGTGATTAGGATGTTTCCATGGTGGATGGTAGAAAGACGTTGCTTTGGTCAACAGTGGAGAGGACCTTCATGTGGTGGACAGTGGACAGGATGTCCCAGTGTTGGATGGTGGGGAGGATGTCCCTGTGGTGGACAGTGGAGAGGACCTCCTTGTGGTGGACAGTTTGGTGGATGTACTTTTGGTGGACAGTGGGAAAAATGTTTCTTTTGTGCACAGAAATATGTCCATGTGGTACACAGTGGGCAGGAAGTCCCTGTGGTGAACAGTGTGTAGGACATCCTTTTGGTGGACAGAGGGAAGGATGTCCCTGTGATGGACAGTTGGGAGAACGTACATGTTTTGGACAGTGGGAAGGACATCCCAGTGGTGGACAGTGGGTAGGATGTCCCTGTGGTGGACAGTGGGGAGGACATTCCTGTGCTGGAGTAGTGTGAAGGATGTCCCTGTTGTGGACAGTGAAAAGGATGTCCTTGTTCTGGACAGTGGGGAGGATGTTTCTGCAGTGGACAGTTGTGAGGACCTCCCTTTGGAGGACAGTTGGGAAGACATCCCTGTGGAGGACAGTAGAAAGGATGTCCCTGTGGTGAACAGTGGGAAGGACATCCCTGTGGTGGACATTGGTGAGGATGTCCCTGTAGTGGAAACTGAGAAGGACTTCCCTGCTGTGGACAGTGGGGAGGATGTCCCTGTGACAGATATTTGAAAGGACTTCCCTGTGGTGGACAGTGGAACGTACATCACTGTGGTGGATAGTGAAGAGGATCTTCCTTTGGTGGACAGTGGGAAAGATGTCCCTGTGGTGGACAGTGTGAAAATGTCCCTCTTGTGGAAAGTGTTAAGGACATCCCATAGTGGATAGTTGAGAGAATGTCCATGTGGTGGACAGTTGGAAAGATGTCCCTGTGGTGGACTGTGGGAAGGACATCTCTGTGGTGGACAGTGGAATGTACATCACTGTGGTGGATAGTGTAGAGGATCTTACTGTGGTGGACCATGGGAAAGATGTCACTGTGGTGGACAGTGTGAAAACTTCCCTGTGGTGGAAAGTGGTAAGAATGTCCTGTGGTGGATAGTTTGGAAGATGTCCGTGTGGTAGACAGATAGTTTGGAAGGATGTCCCTGTGGTGAACTGTGGGAAGGACGTCCCTGTGGTGGACATTGGTGAGGATGATCTTTGTTGGACAGTGGTAAGGACGTCCTGTTGGTACTCAGGAGGAAGTCCCTTTGGTGGCCATTGGGTTAGACATCTCTTTGGTGGATGGTGGGAAGAATGTACCTGTGGTGGACTGTAGGAAAAACATCCCTGTGGTGGACAGTGTGAGGGATTTCTCTGTGCTGGACTGTGGAGAGGGCCTTCTTGTGGTGGACAGTGGGAAGAATGTCCCTGCGGTGGACAGTGGAGAGCATGTCCCTGTTGTGGACAGTGGGAAGGACGTTTCTGTGGTGGACAGTGGGGAGAATGTCCATTTGGTGGACAGTTGGGAGGACATCCCTGTTAAGGACAGTGGGAATGATGTCCGTTTGGTGGACAGTGGGCAGGACATCCCTTTGGTGGACAGTGGAAAAGATGTCCCTGTAGTGCAAAGTGGAGAGGATGTCCCTGTTCTACACAGGAGGATGTCCCTCTGGTGCACAGTGGGGAGAATGTCCCTGTGATGAACAGTGAGACAGATATCACTATGCTGGAAATTGTTGAGGATGACCTTGTGGTTGACAGTGGTAAGGACATCCTTGTGGTACACTGGACAGAGAGGAGGACATCAGTGAGGTGGACAGTGGGAAGGACATCCCTGTGGTGGAAAGTGGAGAGGACTTCTTTCTAGTGAACTGTGAGGAGGATATTTCTGTGGTTTACAATGCAGAGGAAATCCATGTGTTGGACAGTGGGGAGAAAGCCACGGGGTGGACAGTGGGGAGAATTTCACTGTGGTGGACTGTGGGGTGGATGTCATTGTGGACAGTTGGGAGTAAGTTTCTGTGGTGCAGGGGAGAATGTCCCTCTGGTGTAGAGTGGGAAGGATTTCCATATGGTGGTGAGTGCGGAGGACATCTCTGTGGTGGACATTGGTAAGGTCACCCTTGTTTTGCACAGGAGGATGTTTTGTGGTGCACAGTTGGGAGGATATCACTGTGGTTTACAGTGGGAAGAACGTTACTGTGTTTGACCGTTGGGAGGACATCCCTGTGATGACAGTTGGGAGGACGTCCCTGTGGTGGACAGTGGAGAGGATTTCACTGTGGTGATGATGGCTTGTGTACAGTAGGGGAGGACGTTCCTGTGGTGCACACAAGAACATCACTTTGGTGGATAGTGGTAAGCATTTCCCTGTAGTGGAGAGTGCAGAGGACATCTCTGTAGTGGATAGTGGTTAGAACATCCATGTTGTGCACAGGAGGATATCCCTGTGGTGCACAGTGTGGAGGACATCTCTGTTCTGCAGTGGAGGATGTCCCTGTCATGCAGAGTGGAAAGAATGTTCCTGTGGTTAACAGTGGGAAGGACGTCACTGTGGTGGAATT
This sequence comes from Arvicanthis niloticus, assembly GCF_011762505.2. NCBI lineage: Eukaryota > Metazoa > Chordata > Mammalia > Rodentia > Muridae > Arvicanthis > Arvicanthis niloticus. The sequence continues at coordinate 1,189,960 of NC_047670.1, forward strand.
TGGAGGACGACCCTGTGGTGGACAGTAGGAAGGACGTCCCTGTGGTGGACAGCAGGGAGAACCTCTCTGTGCTGGACAGTGGGGAGGATGTCCCTGTGGTGGACAGAGGGAAGGATGTCCCTGTGGTGCACTGTGGGAAGGACATCACTTTGGTAGACAGTGGGAATGACATCCCTGTGGTGGACAGTGGGAAAGATGTCCCTCTGGTGGACAGTGGGAAGGATGTACCTTTGATGGTCAGTGGGCAGGACATCTCTGTGGTTTACATGTGGAAGGAGATCCCTGTGGTGGACAGTGTGGAGGACCTTCCTGTGGTGGACAGTAGGAATGACGTCCCTGTGATGGACAGAAGGGAGGACGTCACTGAAGTGAACAGTGGGAAGGACGTCCCTGTGGTTGACAGTGGGGAGACCTTCTATGTAGTGAACTGTGAGGAGGACATTGCTGTGTTTTATAGTGCAGAAGGACATTTGTGTGGTGGACAGTGAGGAGGAAGTCTCTTTGGTGTACAGTGGGGAGAATTTCACTGTGGTGGTCGTCCTTGTGGAGAGTTGGGAAGGAGTTTCTATGGTGCAGTGGAGAACATCCCTGTGGTGGATAGTGGGAAGGATTTCTGTATTGTGTTGAGTGCAGAGGACATCTCTGTGTTGGTTATTGGTGAGATCATCCCTTTTGTGCAAAGGAGGATGTCCTTGTGGTGCACATTTGGGAGGATGGCACTGTGGTTTACAGTGGGAAGAACATTACTCTGTTTTCAGTTGGGAGGACATCCCTATGGTAGACAGTGGAAAAAATGTCCCTGTGATGCACAGTGGTGAGGATGTCCTTGTGGTGCACAGTGGAGAAGATGTCCCTTTGGTTAGCTGTGGGAAGAATGTCACTCTGCTGGATATTTTTGAAAACGTCCCTGTGGTGGACAGTGGTAAGGACATCCTTTTGGTATACAGGAGGACAACCCTGTGGTGGAGAGTGGGGAAAACATTTCTGTGGTGTCCACTGGGGTGGATGTCTCTTTGGTGGATGGTGGGAAGAATGTACCTGTTATGGGCTGTGGGGAACACATCCCTGTGGTGGACAGGGTGAGGGATGTCCCTGTAAAAAACATTGGGGAGGACGTCATATACTTTCCACTGTCCACCGCAGGGATGTCCACCACACTGTTCACAACAGGCATGTCCTTCCCACTGTCCACCACAGAAAGGTACACCCTGCTGATCACAACAGGAACGTACATCCTAATGTCCACCTCAATGATGTCATTTCCTCTGTCTACCACAAGGACATTTTTTCCACTGTCCAACACATGGTTGTCCTCCCCACTGTCCACCAGAGGGACATGCTTGGCACTGTAAAACACACGGAGGTCTTTCCCAATGTCCACAAATGTATGTCCTTCCCAAAATCCAGAATATAAATGTCCTTCCCACTGTCAACCACAGGGACCTTCTTCCCACTGGTCACCACAGAGAGGTCCTCTATACTATACACCAAAGGGATGTCCTTACCACTATCCATCTAAGTGACGACCTCCCCTCTTTCCACCACAGGGACATCATTCCCATTGTCCACCACAGGGAGTTTCTCATCAATGTCCACCAGAGGGACATCCTTCCCACTGTTCACGACAAGGAGGTCTTTCCCAATGTCCAAAACAGGGATGTCCTTCCCACATTCCACAACATATAGGTCCTTCCAATGTCCACCACAGGAACCTCCTTCTCACTGTCCACCACAGGGAAGTCATCTCTACTGTCCACCACAGGTATGTCCTTTCCACTGTTCTCCACAGGAATGTTTTCCACACTGTCTACAACAGGCATGTCCTTTCCATGGTCCAACACAGGGACCTTATTACCACTGTCCACTACAGGGAAGTTTTCTCTACTGTCCACCATGGGGATGTCCTTTACACTGTCCACCAAAGAGATGTCCTCCGCACTGTCCACAACAGGCATGACCTTCCCACTGTCCACCACAGAAAGGTACATTCGGCTGTACACAACAGGAACGTACTTCCTAATGTCCACCTCAATGATGTCCTTTCCTCTGTCCACCAAAGGGACGTCCTTCCCACTTTCCACCACATGGTGGTCCTCCCCACTGTTCACCAGAGGGACATGCTTGCCACTGGAGAAGACACGGAGTTCCTTCCCAATATCCACAACATGGATGTCCTTCCCAAAATTCACAAATGCCCTCCCCACTGTCCAACACATGGACCTTCTTTCCACTGTTCACCACAGAAAGTTCCTCTCTACTGTCCACCACAGGGATGTCCTTACCACTGTCAAAACCAGTGACACCCCCACTGTCCACAAAAGGGATGTCCTTCCCACTGTCTACCACAGAAAGGTCCTCGCCACTGTCCACCACAGAAATGTCCCTACCACTGACCACCTAAGTGACGTCCTTCCCTCTTTCTACAAGAGAAACATTCTTCCCACAGTTCACCACTAGGAGGTCTTTCCCAATGTCCTCAACAGAGATGTTCTTCCCACAGTTGACAACATAAATGTCCTTCCCACTGTCCACGACAGGGACCTACTTCCCACTGTCCACCACAGGGAAGTCCTCTCTACTGTCCATCAAAGTGATGTCCTTTCCACTGTCCACTACAGGGATGTCCTCCAAACTGTCCACAATGGATATTCTTTCCACTGTCCACTACAGGGACATCCTTTCCACTGTCTACCACAGGGAGGACCTCCCCAATCTTCACCACAGGTAGGTCCTCTCCACTGTCCAATACCGGGATGTCATTTCAACTGTCCACCACAGAAATATTCTCCCCAATGTCCAAAATAGAGATGTCCTTCACATTGTCCACCACAGAGACTTTCTACCTACTGCCTTCCACAGGGACATCCTACCCACTGTCTACCACAGGGATTTCCTTCCCACTGTCCACCAAAGGGACATTCTTCCCACTGTCCACCATAGGTACATCTTTCAACTGTCCACCACAGAGACATCCTCCCCAATGTCCACCACAGGGACATCCTCCCCACTGACCACCACAAGGACGTCCTTCATACAGTCCACCATAGTGAGGTTCTCCCTGTTGTCCACCAAAGGAATGTCCTTCAAACTGTCCACCAAAGGGTCGTTCTTCCCACTGTCCTCCATAGGTACATCTTTCAACTGTCCACCACAGAGACATCCTCCAAATTGTTCACCACAGTGACATCCTTTTCACTGTTCACCACTGGGACATTTTAACCACTTTGCACAGCAGGGACATTTTCCTGTGCACAACAGGGATATCTTATTTATTGTGCACCACAGGGACATCCTTCCCAATAGCCACAACAGGAAGGTCCTCACCACTGTCCAAAACAGGGATGAAAATTCCACTTTCCACCACAGAAACATCCTCATCACTGTCTATCATAGGGACACATTTACCACTGTCCAGCACCGAGAGGTCTTCTCTGCTGTCCACCACTGGGACATCCTTCACACTATCCACCCCAGTAACATCCTCTCAGTTGTCCAAAACAGAAATGTGCTCCCCACTCTCCACCACAGGGACGTCCTACTTACTGTCCACCACAGGGAGAACCTCCCCACTGTCTACAACAGGGATGTCCTGCCCATTGTCCACCACATGGACATCCTTTCGCTGTCCAAAAAAAAACTTCCTTCCCACTTTTTAATACAGGGATGTCTCCCTAACTGTCCATCAAACAAATATGTTCCCAACTGTCCACTACAGAAACATCCATCGCACTGTACACAACAGGGACATACTCCCCACTGTCTTCAACAAGGATGTCCATCAAACTGTCCACAACAGAAAGATCCTACCCACTGTCCACAACAGGGACATACTCTCAACGTCCACCTTAAGGAGTTCCTACCCACAGTCCACCACAGGGATGTCCTTCCCACTGTCTACCACATGGATGTCCTTCCAACTGTCCACCACAAAGACATTCTCCTGTGCACAACAGGGATGTCCTCACCACTGTGCACCACAGGGACATACTTTGCATTGTCCACCAAAGGGAAGTCGTTCCCACTGTCCACCAAAGTGAGGTCCTCCATGCTGTCCACTACAGGTGCTTCCTTACCACTGTCCATCACAGGTTCATCCTCACCACTGTCCACCACAGGGATGTCCTTCCCACTGTTCACCAGACGGACGTCTTCCCCAGTGTGCACAAAAGTGACATACTTTTACTGTCCACAACAGGGATGTCCTTCTCACTGTACACCACAGAAACATCCTTTCCACTGTTCACCACAGGGACGTCCTTCCCAATATCCATGACAGGGAAGTCCTCACCACTGGCCACAACAGGGACGTCAGTTCCACTGTCCACCAGAGAAACATCCTCATCACTGTCTATCACAGGGACATCTTTACCACTGTCCACCACAGAGAGGTCCTCCCTGCTGTCCACCAAAGGGACATGCTTCACACTATCCACCACAGTAACATCCTCTCAGTTGTCCAAAACAAAAACATCCTCCCCACCGTTTACAAGAGGGACGTCCTACTTACTGTCCACCACAGGGAGAACCTCCCCACTGTCTACAACGGGGATGTCCTTCCCATTGTCACTACATGGCCATCCTTTCACTGTCCACAAAAAGGACTTCCTTCCCACTGTTTACCACAGAGACGTCTTCCTAACTGTACACCACACAAATATGTTCCCAAATGTCCACACCAGAAACATCCATCCCACTGTACACAACAGTGACATACTCCCCACTGTCCTCCACAAGGATGTCCATCCAACTGTCCACAACAGAAAGGTCCTACCCACTGTCCACCACAGGGACATCCTCCCAACTGTTTATCCCCCATGAGTTCCTCCCCACAGTCCACCAAAGGGACTTCCTTCCCAATGTCCAACAAAGGGACATTCTTCCCACTTTCCACAACACAGACATCTTACCCACTGTCCACCACATGGATGTCCTTCCCACTGTCCACCACAGGGACGGCCTACCCCACAGTCCACCAGAGTGTGGTCCTCCACACTGTCCACCACAAGGACATTCCCCTGTACACAACAGGGATGTTCTCACCACTGTGCACCATAGGGACATACATTGCATTGTCCACCACAGAGATGTCCTTCCCACTGTCCACCACAGGGTCGTCCTCACCACTGTCCACCACAGGGATATCCTCCTCACTTTATAAAATAGGAAAGCACTCTCCACTGTACAACTCAGTGATGTCCTCTTTACTTACCTGACCTGACCAGCAGGTCCTAGGTTATTCGTGAGGGACAAGGAGGATTACAACCTGGAAGAAGAATGGGCGAGAGACAAAATGGACTCAAGGAAGCAAATGCTTGTCAAAAGTCATATATTTGGGCACAAAGCGCTTATTTATAATACATTTTGTAAAGGGAGGGGTAAGAGTGATCCAGGTGATGGAAAAGTGCAGAATCTTCTTGGCCTGTGCCCTGAAAAAATGGCGGTCTAACTGCTTTCCTCAAAAAATATGGTACACTGCTTTAAGTCTATAAATCTATTTGTAACTATCAAGCCGAACCTTGTGGTTACTACGAAGATGAGGCTGCAGGGGATGTAAGTATCAAGCAGAACCTTGTGGTTACCAAGGAGAAGAAGCTGCAGGGGACATTGTGCAAGTAGGGAGAAGTAGGGGGTGAGGGTAAGAGGCGAGGGTCCTGGCTTCTGACACTTACCACCACAGAAAATTTCTCCCCAGTATCCACCAGAGGAACATCCTCACCACTGTCCACCAGAGGAACGTCCTCCTCACACTCCACCACAGAAACATCTTCCCCACTGTTCACCACATGGACATCCTACCCACTGTCCACAACAGGGGGGTTCTTCCTACTGTCAACCACAGAGAGGTCCTCCCAGATGTCCATCATAGGGATATCCTTCTCCCTGTTCACCACAAGGACATCCTCCCCACTGTGAACCACAGGAAAATCCTTCTGTGCACAACAGTGATATTCTCAACCTTGTGCACCACAGGAACATCTTCCTGTGCACACCAGGGATGTCGTCAGCACTGTCTACCGCAGAGATATCTTCTGCACACTCCATGGCAGAGAAAACATTCCCAATGTCCACCAAAGGATGTTCTCCTTTGCACCAGAGTAACGTCCTCACGACTGTCCACCACAGGACGTCCTCCCCACTGTCCACTAAATGAACATATTCCCCACTGTCCACCAAAGAGAAGTCCTTTCCACTATCCACTGCAGGGACGTTCTTCCCACTGTCCTCCACAGGGAGGTCTTTCACAGTGTTCACCACAGAGAGTACCTCCCAGCTGTCCACCACAGGGATGCTCTTATCACTGTTCACCACAAGGACATCCTACACACTGTGCACCACAAGGACATCCTCCCATGCACAACAGAGATGTCCTCACCCTTGTGCACCACAGGAACATCCTCCTGTGCATACCTTGGATGTACTCACCACTGTCTACCCCAGAGATGTTCTCTGCACTCTCCACGACAGGGACATCATTTCCAATGTCCAACAAAGGGACGTTCTCCTTTGCACCAGAAAGATGTCCTGCCAACTGTCTAAGACAGGGACATCCTCCCCAGTGTCAAACAAAGGAATGTGCACACTACTGTCCACCACAAGGATGTTTTCTGCACAGTCCAACACAGGGGCATCCTCACCAATGCCCATCACAGGGACATCTTTCCTACAGTCCACCACAGGGAGGTTCTCCCCACTGTCCACAACATGAATGTTCTTCTCACTGTAAACCAAAGAAATGTCCTTCCCAGAGTTCACCACAGGGACGTCCTCCCAACTTTTGACTACATGGACATCCTCCCCACCATCCACCACAGGGAGGTCCTCCCCATAGTCCACCACACAGATGTCCTCCACAGGGAAGTCCTCCTCAGTGTGCACTACAGTGAAGTACTCACCACTCTATACCACAGGGATGTCCTTCCCACTGACCACCTCAGTGACTACCTCCCCTCTTTCCATCACAGGGACATCCTACCCACTGTCCACCACAGAACGATTCTCCCTGCTGTCCACCACAGAAACATCTCTACCACTATTTACCACAGGGTTGTCCTCACCAATGTCCACCACAGGGAAATCCTTTCCACTGTTCATCACAGGAACATCCTTTCCACTGTGCACCACAGGGACATTCTTCTGTGCATAACAGAAATGTTCTTACCACTGTCCATTTCAGAGATGTCCTCTGCACTCTCCACTCCAGGCAAATACTTCCCACTGTCCACGAAAGAGACGTTTTCTTGTGCACCACAGGAATGTCCTCCACACTCTTCACAAAACCATCATACCCACTGTCCACCACAGTGAAATTCTCTCATCAATGTCCACTGCAGAGACGTCCTTCCCACAGTCCACCACAGGGATTTCCTTCTCACTGTCCACCACAGGGACTTCCTTTCCACTATCCATCAAAGGGATATCCTTCAAATTGTTCACACAGGGACATCCTCCAAATTCTCCACCACAGTGACATCCTTCCCCCGTCTACCACAGAGATGTAAACCCCAGTGTCCACCACAGGGATGTTTCCCCACTGTCCACTACAGGGTTGTCCTCACCAATGTTCACCACTGGGGTGTTCTTTCCCACTTTTCAATACATGGACATCCTCTCTACTGTGCACCACAGTAACATCCTCCTGTGCACAACAGAGACATCCTCATGACTATGCACCACAGGGACATCTTCCAGTGCACACCAGAGACATCTTCACCACTGTCGACCCCAGAGATGTCCTCTGCATTCCCCCAAACAGGAACATCCTTCCCACAGTCCACCAAAAATACATTCTCCAGTGCACCACAGAAAGGTCCTCACCACTGTTCACCACAGGGATGTCCACCCCACTGTCCATCACAGGGACATACTTCCCACTTTTCACAACAGGGTCATCCTTCCCATTGTCCACCACAGGGACATCCTTCCCACTGTCCACCACAGAGAATTCCAACCCACTGTCCACCACAGGGATGTAATATCTACTTCGGCCAAAGGGATGTCCTTCCCACAGTCCACCACAGGGACATTCTTTCAACTGTACACCACACGGACATCCTCCCTACTGTCCATCACATGGATGTCCTTACCACTGTCTACCACAGGGATTTTCTTCTCTCTGTGCATCAAAGGGATGTCCTTCCCACTGTCAAACACAGGGACATCAGTCAACTGTCCACCACAGAAACATTCTCCCCATTGTCCACCACAAGGACGTCTTTCATACAGTCCACCATAGAGAAGTTCTCCCAGTTGTCCACCAAAGGGACGTCCTTCCCACTGTCCACCACAAGGACATCCTTCCAAATGTCGACTAAATGGACATCAACCCCACCGTCCACAAGAAGGAGGTCCTCCCCATAGTCTACCACATGGATGTCCTCCACAGTGTAATCCACAGGGATGGCCTCCTCAGTGTGCACTACAGTGAAGTACTCACCACTATATACCACAGGGAAGTCCTTCCCACTGACCAACTCAGTGACTACCTCCCCTCTTTCCATCACAGGGACATCCTACCCACTGTCCACCACAGAAAGGTTCTCCCTGCTGTCCACCACAGAGACATCCTCACCACTACTTACTACAGGGTCGTCCTCACCAATGTCCACCACAGGGAAATCCTTCCCACTGTTCACCACAGGAACATCCTTTCCACTGTGCACCACAGGGACATTCTTATGTATGTAACAGAAATGTTCTTACCACTGTCCATTGCAGAAATGTCCTCTGCACTCTCCACTCCAGGGAAATTCTTCCCACTGTCCACCAAAGAGATGTTTTCTTGTGCACCACAGGAACATCCTCCCCACTGTCCACTAGGCCGTCATCCCCACTGTCCACCACAGTGAAATTCTCTCACCAATGTCCACTGCAGAGACATCCTTCCCACAGTCCACCACAGGGATATCCTCCCAGCTGTCAAATGCAGGGACGTACTTCCCACTGTAAACCACAGGGACATCCTCCTCACTGTGCACCACAGGGACACTATCCTGTGCACAACAGAGATGTCCTCACGAATGTGCACCACAGGGACATCTTCCGGTTCACACCATAGATGTCCTCACCACTGTCCAAGAGGAGATTTCCTCTGCACTCTCCAAAACAGGGACATCCTTCCCACAGTCCACCAAAATAATGTTTTCCTGTGCACCACAGAAATGTCCTTAACACTGTGCACCAGAGGAACTTCCTCATCACTGTCCAGCACTGGGATGTCCTTACCACTGTCTACCACAGCAACATCCCCCACACTGTTCACCACAGGGACGTCCTTCTGCCTGTCCATCACAGGGATGTGCTTTTCACTCTCCACAAAAAGATATCCTTCCAAATGTCCACCACAGGGATATCACCCCAACTGTCCAAAACAGAGAGTTCCAATTCACTGTCCACCACAGTGATGTCCTTCCCAACTGTCCACCAGAGGGATATCCTTCCCACTGTCCACCACAAGGAGGTCCTTCTTAGTGTCCACAAAAGGGACATCCTTTTTACTGTCCACAACATAAAAGTCCTTCTCACTGTTCACAACAGTGACATCCTACCCAAGGTCTACCACAGGGATGTCCTATCTACTGTTGTCCTTTCCACTGTTCACCACAGGGACGTCCTCCTCACTGTCCACTACAAGGACATCCTTCCCACAATCCATCAAGGAACCACCTCCCCACTGTTCACCATGGGAACGTCCTACACTCTGTCAGCAACAGGGACATCCTGCCCAATGTCCACCACAGGGATGTTCTCATCAATGTCCAACATAGAGTTGTACTCAGCACTCTTAACCACAGGGACATCTTTCCCCCGTCAACCATAAAGAGGTCCACACCACTGTCCACCACAGAGATGTTTCCCCACTGTCCACTACATGGGCATCCTCACCAATGTCCACCACAGGGGTGTTCCTTCCCATTGTTCAAAACAGGAACATCCTCACCATTGTGCACCACAGAGACATCCACCTGTGCACAACAGGGACATCCTCATGACTGTGCACCACAGGGACATCTTCAAGTGCACACCAGAGATATCTTCACCACTGTCCACCCTAGAAATGTCCTCTGAACTCCCCAAAACAGGGACATTCTTCCCATGGTCCACCAAAATGATGTTCTCCAGTGCACCATAGATACATCCTCACCACTGTTTACTACAGGGATGAACTCCCCACTGTCCAGCACAGGGACATCCTCCTCACTGTCCAGAACAAGGATGTCCTTCTCACTGTCTACCACAGGAACATCCCTTCCACTGTCCACCGAAGGGATGTCCTTCCCAAGTCCACCAGAGGAATGTTATTCCAACTGTCCACCACATGGACATCCTCCCCACTGTCCATCACATGGATGTTCTCACCACTGTCTACCACAGGGACGTCCTTCCCACTGTCCATCAAAGGGACATCCTTCAAATTGCTTACCACAGGGACATTCTCCAAATTTTCCACCACAGTGACATCCTTCCCCCATCTACCACAGAGACATAATCCGCTGTCCACCACAGAGACATTCTTCCCAAGGTCCACCACAGAGATGTCCTCCTCACTGTCCACCAAAAAGATGTCCTCCCCACTTTAAACATGCATGTCCTCCCCACTGTCCCTCACAGAGACATCCTACCCATGTCCACCACAGGGAGGTCCTCCCCACTGTCCAACATAGAAACGTACTCCCCTTGTCCACACCATGGACATCTTTCCAACGTCCACAAAAAGAATATTATTCCTACAGTTTAGCACAGGGATGTCCTCCCCACTGTCTACGACAGGGACTTTGTACAAACTGTCCACCAAAAAGAGGTCCACCAAACTGTCCACCACAGGGATTTCCTCCAAAATTTCCATAAGAGAGAGGTCCTTCCCACTGTCCCCCACAGGGATGTCCTCCTGTGTACCACAAGGACATCCATAAAACTGTCCACCACAGGGTCATCTTCACCAATGTCCAGCAGAGTGAAATCCTTCCCATTGTTCACCACAGGGACAGCCTCCTGTGCATATCAGGAACATCCTGACCAATGTGCACTACAGGGACATCCTTTCCACTGTCCACCACAGGGACATCCTCCCCAATGTTCACTACAGACTGGACCTCCCCACAGTCCACTACATGGACCTCTTTCCCACTATCAATGAACCAAAAATCCTCCTCACTTTGCACCACTGGGACATCCTCCTATGCACAACATGGATGTACTCACAACTGTGCACCACAGGAATATTCTTTCCACTGTCCAAAAGAGAGATGTCCTTCCCACTGTAGACCACAGGGATGTACTCCCTGCTGTCCACCACAGGAACATTCTTCCTACTTTCCACAACAGGAATGTCCTCCCCACGGTCAACTATCGGGATGTTCTCCCCACATTCCATTCACAGAGAATTCCATCCCACTGTCAACCACAGAAACATCCACTCCACTGTCCACCACATGGAGGTCCTCCCAACTGTCCAACACAGGGACGTCCTTTCCACTCTTCACCAAAGAGATGTCCTTCCCACTGTCCACCACAGGTACATCCTCCTGTGTACCACAAGGACATCCTTACCACTGTCCACAACATGGTTGTCCTCAACAATGTCCACTACAGGGACGTCCTCACGACTGTCCACAACATGAATATTTTCCATACTGTAAACCACAGGAAATCCTACACATTGTGCACCACAGGGAGGTCCTCCCCACTGTCCACAACAGGAATATCCTTCTGCCTGTCCACCACAGTGATGTCCTCCCCACTATACATCTCAGGGACATCCTCCTGTGCATAACAGGGATGTTCTTACCACTGTACACCCCTAAGATGTCCTTTGCACTCTCCACTACAAGGACATCCATCTCACTGTCCACCAAAGAGACATTCTCTTGTGCACCACAGAAATGTTCTTACTGTCTACAAGGCTGTCATCTGCACTGTCCACCACAATGAAATCCTCTCAACTCTCAATCACAGTGACATCCTCCCAACTGTCCACAACAGGGAAGTCCTCCCAACTATCAGACACAGTGAAGACCTTCCTACTGTAAATAACGGGGACATCCTCCCCACTGGGCACAATAGGGATGTCCTAACTACAGTCCACCACAGAGATGTCCTCCGCACTCTCCACCTTCTGACTATGCACCACAAGGATGTTCTCCAGTGTACCACAGTAACACCCTTTCCACTGTACATCACAGTGAAATCCTCTCCACTGTCCACCACAGGGATGCCCTCCCCACTGTCTACAACAGGGATATCGTTTCCACAGTTCACCACAGTGATGTCCTCCACACTGTCAACAGCAGACATGTCCTTTTCACTCTCCACCACAGGGACCTCCTTCCAATGTCCCAACCACAGGGAAGTCTTCTCTACTGTCCACTACAGGCATGTTTCTGTCCCACTGTCCTCCACAGAGATATCCAGCCACTGTCCACAACAGGCATGTCCTTCCACTTTCCACCACAGAAAGGTACACCCTGCTGTCCACAACAGGAACGTACTTCCTAATGTCCACCACAATGATGTCCTTTTCTCTGTCCACCACAGGACATCCTCCCACTGTCGACCAAATGGTGGTCCTCCCCCACTGTCCACTAGAGGGACATGCTTACCACTCTGTAGAACACATGGAGGTCCTTCCAATGATCACAAGTGTACGTCCTTCCACAATTTACAAAATAAATGTCCTTCACC